>NC_052143.2:20258302-21467785 GCF_016086655.4 Lepeophtheirus salmonis
CACCGTCGAAACAATTGGAAAATCTTGACAATTAAAATCATATTTGTGGCCTTGATGGTAGCTCAGAGCGAATCCAAAATTGGTCGAATGGATTTGCAGAAATTTTTCTTCAGAACACAAACGCTGTAACGTCGAGGGTGTTGAAATCAGGGCTGGATGAGGACCACATGGAGGCAGGATACAAGTCAGTTATAATCTTACTGCATAAGTTTTGTTCTTCTTGCTATATCTGCGTTTAATTGACTTCTTGATATTGTAGATAGCCTGGATGGAGATGATAACGGTCTCCTTCTCAGTACTGACAGTCGTGCAAAGGCGATTTCAAACGCAATGCCCTTTTTGTTTTGTCTCCAACATCTTAGTACTTTTGGTGTAAGAGTAAACCTGTTTTTTTGTTTTTGTTAGTTTAAGCTGCTGTGTTATCCAATTCTATTAAGGATATAATCGTAGAATAGTCATGGGAGACATCTATATCACTACACGCGTATAACACATATATTTTAAGTTAAAAACAGTAAGGCGTATCTTAAAAAATAAACAACAATAAAAATATATGAGGTTGTATGTTCAAACTTATTTATTTCCATGAAAATTAAATCTAATAAACCAAATTGACAATTGGTGTAATCACAACTTCAGAAAAGAAATATCAAATAAATAAGAAATTTGTACCACAGAGTATAATGCAACTTCTGTCCCGGACTAAGAATGCTATGAAGAAGGATAAAAAAGGATTCACATTTGTTTTATTTTATGCATTAAACAAACGGAAGCTAGGCAATCCCAAGCGTTTGCTGAACAAGTTAAATCATCCTCTAGAACTATCCATGATATAACACAATAGATGATTGACCATGAGTCCAGTTGATGTAACAAAAATACAGTAGACAAAATTTCTGCCTAACGTTATGATGATTGGAGCATTAAGCTCAGAAGGTCACATAATTTCACCATATTTACCCCCCTCCCCAATAACCTCAAGGTAAAAACTCCATGCCACACTGCGAAGAAAACGTTGACTTAGTTGTCATGATTTTTCTTTTACTTATTGGGACCCAGTGTTTGGTCTCCAGGCTCACCTGACCTCAATACCAAAGATTTCTTTCTGTAAAGCACATTTGAGTGACACACTAACAGATAATTCTACAGTACAAAATCGGAAATGACGTTCAATAAACGGTAGAAGTTCCTGAATTTGCCAAAGGAGAATGTCATCAAAACATTCTCATTTTCCAAGGTCGAGCCGAGACCGATATTACCACCAAAAGCAAGAATAATAATTAACATTACATTTATTTGATTTACATTTCATTTAATAATGTTTTTTATTTATATCAAATGACTAATTCAGGAAAAAATATATTTTAAAGGGAATTGTGTTGGTTGTAAAATAGAATTTGTCATATTGAACAATCAGCTGTATAATTTTTAGGAGAATAACTCAAATGTTTGTCCTATGTCAATAAATAAAGAATATTAAAGAAATAAAAGAAACATGAACAATTTTAAATGGATTTTATTTCATTTGATCAGAGCCAGTTTCATGATTGATATTACGTTGTCAACCAATCCCAATATTTTCCTTTTATCTACATATTACTTTTTAATCTTTTTGACCTTCAAAAATAAAAGTTACTTCCTCCATACATAGGTAGACATAATTAAAATATTATAAATATAGTAATAAAAACAAAGTTCCAATGTCAGATGACTAAATTACTGTTACCTTGATTTATTTTTAACAAACTTTGTACCTACAAAGCTATACAAAATGGTAGACTTATTTAAGTATAACTTTATATTCTTTTATCGTTTTTTGTAGTCCTTTCATTTTTATCATCATTTTTATTAATCACTCGAAAACTTTTTTTTTCTCTGAAGATTAAATTAGACTATTTTTGCTAATGAAAAATAATAGTTTTTTCTACCTTGAAGGCATTCAAACTACTATTAATACTAATTTATGTAAAGGAAGAAAAGATTTTTAAATTAAAAATATATACATAACTCAAATGTAGTATAAAGTAATTTTATCTGTGTGAAAAGGAAGCAATAATGCACTTTGTTCATTGCAAAAATAAACAAAAAGTTTAAAAATACACAAACATAGAAAAAAAATGATGAAGCTTAATACAGGCTGGGGAAAAATAAGTTCTTTTTTTTAAATGCAGAAGCTGTTAAGTTGTAAAAATAGTTATAAGAACATTGCTCAAAAATTGTTTGACATAAAATAAAAAAAAATAAAAAATTGCAATTTTGTCCCTGAGTTCTAATTGGTACAATTTATCAAAATTAGTGTATTGCTAGAACTTTTAATAAAACACATAGGATGAGAAGTAACGGGCGTCACAAAGAAAATATGTTTTTTTTTCGTTCAACATTGTAGTTATTTTTTTCTGCCATATGAAACAGAGTCCACTTACCACTTTTAAAGCTATTATTGAGCTTGACCATTATTATGTCACCTCAATTAGCAGTGAAATATTAATACACACAATTGTTTTTGATCTATTATTTTGAAAATAACAAGAGTAGCCCACACTTATCAAAATAACTTTTAAGTTAAAGAAGAAATTGTTGTGAAATTTTAACATTTTTCATTTGAAAGTTCGTAATAAACTGAAAATGAGGTGAATTAAAAAAATAGCACATTTGGTACTAGAAAAATCGTATTTTTTTAAATTTAAAACTTGCAAAAAAAATTAAAACAAAAAAGGATAATAAGACTACAGATATAAAATTAAGATAATTTGTTCCACTGTCATATAATAATTATTATTTGGTTCAGTTTGTCCAAATTGGGGGAAAAAGCTGGTTTATTCTGGGAAATCAACCTTTTTAAAATCTTTACAAGACCATAAATTAATAATTCAAATTCATCAAATTATCGTCCACAGCTATAGAAAAAAATGTATGCATAGTAAATTTTGATTTAAAAATGAAGTATTCTTCCCAAACCTCTTCCTGTAAAAATATTTAATAATATCGAAAAAATGTAAAATCAATTGTGTATTTAATTATGATGTATAGACAATAATGATAGGTGTCACATATCTGATATAATTTTTTTTAAAGTGTAAAGACCAAAACGTTACATGTTTATAAATTATTATGAAATAAAATTAAAAATTTCCTACTAATGGAAACTTGTACTATTGTCGTTTGGGAAAAGAAAGTTATTTTTTCTCAATGTGTACTAAATTGTAATTGTAATTTTCAGAAAAACAAAAAAATGATCTTAAAAGTTTTTTTTTATCTTGTTAGATTTTGCTACGTTTATAATGGTCATACCAGTGTATTTATTTAGTTTCGTTTTTTACTATAAGGTTCAAGTTTTCTACAAACAATGGATGAGTCACAATTTTTTGTGGACAGATTATAGCATTACAAGAAGCAAACAAGCCATAGCTTTTGCGATCATTTGTAAAAAATGAGTCCCTAGGAATCATGAATGAATTTGCCCAGCTCAACTTATCTATATTCTCAAAAAGTACACGTAATAAAAGATAATGAGACTTTTTATATATATATTTTACTTCATATTAACAAATAAATCTCAAATTTTCCACCTTTGCCCTACACCAGTGCTAAAAAAACTGTAACAAGCGTGCCACTAGTGAGACACATAGAAATGGCGTCGTGAAAAGTTGACAAGTAATTTTTTATCATGTTGTGGAAAAATGAAGGCAAAAGTATATTCAAATGTTTAATGATGAGCTGAAAAAATTCAAATGAAATTTTTCTCTCTCGTGTGTGGTGGAAATTAGGCGGAGCTTAGTGATGTCACCTCCTTGTTGAGTTGATTGACATGTGTTGTGTTATATTCTACTGCCTTCCCTTAAAAACTGTATCTTTCTGCGGTAACCGTTGTGAACTGTACCATATTTCAATTTCCATTTATTATTATCTTTTGAAGTTTTAACGATTTTTTTATGAATGTAGAAATAAACTACATATAAGTAACAATTCTACTCAGACTTGTTTTGAGATAAGTACAAAATAGTATACATTTTTATGTGAAAAGACATTGCAAAAATAATCATTTTTAGCTGTTACAAAAAAAAAAGTGAAGAAGAACGTGAAGAGTACATCACACTAGAGCTAAGAAAGATAAATACACATTCCAAATTTTTACTGAGATTCGAAAGTGATAATTCAGATTTGGTGTCTGCATATTTCAGTCTTTCATAGAATATTGTTAAGCATGGAAAACCTTTCAGTGATAGTGATTGTCTTAAAAGTGCTTTGTGGACTATGTATCTTTTTTGTTTTATGGATTAAAGAATAAAGACGCTATTATGAAGCACTTACAATAGTTGCTTATTTAAAGACGAAAAAAAAAAAAAAAAAAAAAAAACACTGTTAAAAATTGGGTATTGGCCATGAACACTAATATATCGAGTAATTTATGAAAACACTTGGCTAGCTGTGATTTATTTTCAATTTTTTTGGATAAAACTACTGGTATCGCATTGTCAAGTTGACTTGCAATATTTGCCAGATATTCTAGTGGTCATGAATTATGAAGAATTGCTTAGTTTAAAAACTTTTGTCTTCAAATACTACAGCCAAAGACATATACAAGATTGTCGTAAATATGTAACATGAAAGAAAAATAGATATGTCAAAATTGTATGGATAACAACAGATGGTACTCCCAACATGGTTGCCCCTAATATTGGATTTGTAAAGCTTTTCTCAGAAGTAGTAGGTCATCCAATTTTACTGTTTCATTGCATTATATACCAAGAAGTACTGTGTGTTAAAATTGGGTTAAAAGCTCTCAATAATGTGACATCAATCCTCACTAAGGTAGTTAAGCTGATATTAGCACGAGCATTACTCAAATGTAAATTCAGTTTATTACTAAACAAAGAAGAATCCTCTTATAATGGATTGTTAATGTACGTTGTCTAAGTAGAGGAAAAGTTTTTATAAGATTTTTAACGATTTGTCGAATGTTTAAATGAGATAAAGCACTTTCAAAACATGAAAAATAATAACTATTTTCACAAGTTCGATGATGATGCCTTGCTCAGTACTAATATTTTTTTACTGATCTATCAATGCATTCAAATGAATTAAACGTTAAGCTTTGTTGTTTGGGATTATCATCACTTTTGTAAGTAAGCTTCAATTTTTCAATGTGATTTCAAAACTAAAAGTTTCTAGTACTTTCTGAGACCGAAAAATAACCGCAAGGAATTGAGCTGTCAAGATCAAGCTATGGGGATTTGCTGAATAAGCCTATTTTACGTCAGTATTAATAAATCTAAAAACAAATTTTCATCAAGATTTGCACATTTTCGGAGACTTGAAGATATTCTACTTATCATAGAATATCCGGAATAGGCAAATTTGACCAAACTGAAAATATGATTGAATGGCTAAACATAGATAATTTGGAAATTAAGTTAGTGGAATTATAATCAAGTTCCATGAGGAAACAACAGTTTATCAGTCTTATGGGCAATTTGAAGAACATGAGCAAGACAATTTATATGGATCCTGTTATTGTAATCAAACTGAATAATTATTGTATGCATGGAATAACATTCCTCAAACGTTCAAAAACGTTAGGGTTAGCCTCCTCTGCGTCAGGCACAAATACTGACGAGTTGGTGGAGGTTTTGACGACACAATTGGGCGATCCTGATGGATTGGCCACCATGTCCTTATAGGTCGGGGAAGACCTAATGACCTGGATCTGCTCCCGAGTCATGTCGTGGTTAGTATAAAGCAGCAGGCCCGTAATCTCGCTGGACAAAAGGGCTGGGTCCTGCGAAAGGACTTCAGCCTCCTTCTCGGCGAGGCTCATGGATATATCCCCAATGAGTCTTGTCCCCGAATTAGAAGCGGCAGCTTCTAGATCAGCCATGACCTCTGAGACCCTTTTTTATATAGGAAAAAGATAAATAAGATAACTGATAATGCTAATGTTTTAATAAAAATGACACATTATAAATCTGATATTAAATCATTGACAGCAGGAGTACAACATCACAAAATAAATATAAAATTAAGTGAGTTCTCTCTTTTTTGATATATATTTAGTTTTTTATTAACTTTATTATCATTTTTTGTATACTAATAGTGTTAGTTTAGATAGTGTAGAAATAATAATAATTTAAAAATATAAATTAACCTATTACCGAATAAATTTTCGATGCACGTATTCGTTATATATGACATGCTTATACCATAATAATTGACAATACCCCCCTAGGTTGTGTAATAATATATACCTACCTAAAATTATTAGTCATTTAGAAGTGACAACCCACAAGGAAAATAATTTATTTATTTTTACTCACCAATTGAAAATTTTTACCATCACTGTTCTAGATGACAGTTTTTTTTTTCGAAATTGAAATGTATTAAAATGCTATTCGCTCTTTTCCTATAAGTAGTTTTAGTTGTATCTACATAGCCAGCCACTCTGACGCCCCAAGTAAGAATGGTGATTGTGACCTCTTAACTTTAATTTGATGACATTTTTTTCCTTACTCCATATAATATAATTTTTTAGAACTACCAATATCATTAATGCTCTTAGAAATTTATTTGTATCCTATATGTCTAATGTATAGTGCCTAGTTCGAAATAATTTGGTAAATGACTTAAAAACTATATTAAACTCAAAATGAACTTCATCGATATACTTTATTGTTATTAAGATGAAAGTCGTACCATTAATTAATTAAATTAAAAGGTGTTATGATTATTTATCTAACTATTCAATTATTAATTTTCTTATATAAATTTGGTTTAACACTAGAACGACGGATAGTTACGAACCCCCTTAAACGACGGTGGATATCAAAAATGATACCCATTTATTTTTTAATATTTGTAACTGTTAGTGGTTGATAAAATTAAAAGTAATGTGTTAATTTTTATTTTCTCCGAAGATTGATTATTTATTTAAAAAAATAAACATACCTTTTATAATAACACATATAAAGAACTTAGCAGTTTTTACAAGTTACAATTGTTTTTTCAGTACCAATACAAAGCTTGCATAAAATCTCTTACATTTACAACAGGTTTTGCTTGCTATGCGCCGTGATTTTCTTGTACAATTGACTATACACCAGCTTCTATTTTTAGTTGAGCAGTTTGATTGTTATTGAAATAATTGATTATTTTCTTCTATATCATCCTTTGATTCATCATCTTCCCCAATAAGTTCGATAATCAAATTATCAAAAACTGGCTACGAGTTATTTTCTTACCAGTCACTTCTCTGTACAAGATAACAGCATTTACACCAGCAAAATCCAAAATATTATAAAAAACTTGTAAAGGCCATCGACGAGAGGACATTTTGGTGGAATAAAGTCTTGCCTCACTTCTGCTTGTCTAATAACCTTTTACTCGTTGACAAAAAATTGCACTGCTTTTGCAGCAAGCTACGTAGTTTTGCCTACATGATTTATCTTACGAGGATAGAGAATGGAACTTAGCTGCAGACATTGCCAAGTTTTTCCCTCAATGGTAATGCGAGTTCTACTCAACCATTAAATGTTTTGTAATTCAATACCTGATGATGAAGACAAGAACATCAAAAATATAGTTATTGTTTGTTAGTCTGTTTTAAACTTTATCATTTTTATAATCTATGGACCCGTATTTTGTACTGTTAGACTTCATTATATTATTATACAGTCTGTAAAAAATATAAGTTATTCTTATTGAAGGCTAAGTTTTGATCTAAGGGATAAACTATAACGGTTATTTATGATTATTTTTATCAAAATTCCTCTTCATGTATTTAATTACTATTTTAATCATTATTTTTTTCTGTCTATTATATTGAAAATTTCAATAAAAGTCCAAGTTAAAAAAAATAAAATATTAACCTTGATTTTCTGATAAGCATTTTAAAACTATAAAATTTATTTTGAAATTTTCGTTTGGAAATTTAGTGTTATACTTTGGACCCTTAAAGTATAATATTTCAGTTTTGACTCCGGAAATCTTTTATCTTTATTGAGCATTCTCTAAATATGATACGTATATTAAGGGGAACTAGGAATATTTCGAAAGTAGCCCAATAAAATTGCCAGAGGAAAAAGCTAAAAATTCTACCAAAAAGAGCTTTGAAATAAAAGCAAATGTGAACAAAGTTATAAATGTCATTAAAAAGTTGTTTTTAATGTTTTCTTGATAAGCCATCTTAAAGAAACAAAATAAGGTTTTTTTTTATGAACTTGTGAATGAAAATAAAAGATGAAATTTTTTTTGGGAAAAAAATATTGGAATTTGTTTCTTAATATTAAAGGTAGATTAACCCTTTTTTGATAAAATAAATGAAATAAGCACACTTGCAAAAACTAAATTTTCTGCTATACAAATCTGCGTTGATTTAAGTCAAATTTGAAGAGCTTCATATGTTAAGATATAACTTACTTTGTATGTTCATAGCTAAATTAAAATTAGGTTTTTTTGGGTTAATATTCTGCCTCGGGCAAATTTCCAATATTAATTTAAAAATATGAGGAGACCAATTTTGTAGGAGTATCTAATTTAAACTAAAATTTTTATTTGTACATTTTTTATTTCCTTATATTTATCTACTAAGCAAATAAAATTGTTTTGGATATTCTATATAAAGATCTGCTAATACATATATTTGCTAAAATATAATTTCTTCATTGCATACAAAGTTGCCAAGCCCTCATGAAAGAAAGCTTTAAAATATCTTTTTTAAGTGTATCTTACATATATTGTTTAGCTATTAAGCTACATAATTATATCCTCGGTTAACTGTTTAATAAAGATCACTGCAGGAGTATACATTTATATTACATAACCGAACGGTTTTCTTTCTTTTTTCTTTTAGTTTATGAGGGTATTATCATTAATTACAATGTACATGGAATGATAACGACCTATGTTTGTAATGTATTTATATGCATATATCTGATTTATCTATGTAATAACTTATATACATATATATAAATTTACCATGTATATGTACGTATGTATATATTAAATACTGATTTATGTCAATGGGAACCAAAAGATACAAATAGAAATGATTATAAAATAAACCATAACATAAATGTCAAAGTATATTTTTCTTGAAACACGAGCAACACTACATTTATATCAGAAATACATCAAAGGTAAATGGTGTTAAGATCAAATAGAGCATATTTGCCCCATCGATTATGTGAAAATGCTCTTGTCTGACGATGTTTCTTTTTTTACCGGCAGAAACAATGTTATATCAATAAAATTTAATGAAGTTAAGAAAATATAATTTATTAAGGATTTGTACCGTAACAATGATTTTTGTCCACAATAAAATGGAATTTTCAAATCGGGAAGTATCGAATCGTATAAAAGACTAGTAAAGCCCTTTTTGAGACTGGACTCACAGACAAGTCGCTAAAGAGCACAACTATGACGTTATTTGAAAGGCAACGTGGCCCCCTTTTAGTCCGGATCTTAATTTGATGGGTTATTTTTTCTTCAACTGTCTTAAATCGGGACATAAACTGGACATATCATGGCATCAAGAACACTCTGATTTCCTCCATCAAGGAAACAATGATGCAAGAAATTACCTTGTCAACGCCTTCTCCTTCTTCTGGGCCCGGATACATCTAACAATGGGGTTTGTGACCATTGTGAACAACATTCCATAATGAAACGCTATCCAGGAAAAAAAGTTAGTAAGGGAGCAGATGTCTGGAACTGTAAATAACGCACATAATGATTTTGCACTCTCCTCTCATCATCAGCTATGCTATTAGGTATATTTTTATGTAGCCCCTCTGGAAAAGAGTGTAAAATGTTAATAGTCGAGTAACAAAGTACATAACTAAGGGACGTCGAGCTAATTACTTTTTAGCCCTAATAATGGAAATGTATTTAGAAGGTACCAATACATATGCATTCTACAATGCTGTTCCAATAAAATATCAATTCGTGTCATGTTGTTTGATGTAGACCTATATGTTTATGCAGAGAAGGATATCAGTATTTGATCCCTTGTCAATTCTGTAAGTTTGCCTAATGACAAAGTTTTTCTATGGAATTGAGGTCTCAAGACTAGGTAAGCCACTACGTGACCTTATTGTGATTCTTATTTAGCAGCTTATTTGTTGATACGACCGTATGTTTAGGGTCATTGTCGTGCTGGAATACCGATTACACAACACTCTTTTATGCCCTTGAAGGATGTTGTAGAACAAGATTGATCCTCCCTTCCCTTTCGTGTTTTACCTTTAACGGAGAAACACCCCATACATACACTGTATCCAACCCAATTTTGATGGTAGATATAGTGTTTTTTGGTGTTAACCTTAGCATTTTTCTCCTTCCACACACTGTTTTGTTGTTTATATAATGTCTCTTACTTTTAAAATAAAACTTTTATTAAAATTCTGGACTGTTTTTTATGGGCACACTAACAAAATTTAAGAGGGGTCAAACACTTATTTTGTTCATTATATATATGTACATATTATGTAAATAGATATAAAACTATTTATTTTTTATATATTAAGGAAATGAATAATGTAATAATATAGTCTCAGTACTTTTTAATCTTTTCGTATTTTTTTTAATTTTTAGATGGTATAAGATGCTATTTTTTAATTTTTTATCATAAAATTTATACTACTTCTCTGTCTCCAAGAAGTTACAAAAAAATAACATATCTGTTTCATAATTTGTTTTTTTGTTAATATGTAAAGTATCAAAAATTTCTATAGGCATACCGGCATTACAGAAAGTCCAGCAAAAGTTTTTAAACTGAATCTAACATTGATTATAGTACTTAAATATGCATAATTATTGAGAAAGTATAAAACAAACTTATTGATTAAATATTATGTTCCTTTTTATTTCTCAAATCTGCCGCTTGGGGTGGAAATTACCTTCTCAAATGAATCTAAATGGATGTGCATGCGGTTCTTATGTAGACATTAGGTATTGCATCCATGCCTTCTCAATGTCTGTCCTCAGCTCTGCCACAGACAAGTACAGATTATTGCAAGCTTCCATTTCAATTTGTGCCCAAATGGTGTAATTTAAGGGATCGGTCCGGTCTGAAAGAGGACACATCTCCTTTTGCTGCCTCCATTTGTTTGGAAAATGTTGTTGGAGTTAGCCCAATGTGCAGGAGATTTGCAATCTTTTGAAGTAGTTGTTTATCACAGAAAATTTCTTATGATTTCAATGTTGTAACTTTTATTACATTTTTAAATTCATTTTTTTTAACCGCTACTGCAATATGCTAATATTTTAGATTATTGTGCTAAGTTATGTATGTCCGAGAACTATCGACCATGTAAGAATATTTAATCATAAAGTAATGTTGAACAAAAAATGTCTGGATAGGATTTTCAATTTTTTTCATTTAACAAAAATATTTATAATTTATGTTTTTTAAATTTATTTTCGATTATATATTTATAAAATAATAAATTTGAATTGTTTTTATTATTATGTAATTTGGAGTAAAATAGTTTTGTGATACGCACTTTTTATTTGCATTTTTTTTCATATTGGTCTTTCTAAAAAAGTTTTTTCATACATATTTAACGAGATACTTTAGTAATCTTTTTGTCAGTCAAATGTAATCAAAAAAACTCAAGGATATGTTGCACAAGAACTCCACCACTCAAAAGACTCATATACCCTTTTATTTTTGATATGTTAGTTTTCTAAAAAATGAATTAACTTCTAATACCCAAAGTAAAATTTTAGTAAATTGAAGGGTTTTTAAAGTTTTAAACAAGAAGAAAGTATGTTATCAAACTTTAACAGATTATTAGAAGTAACTTAAAATACTTCTAAATTATGAGGTGGTATTACAAATTATGGTTATATACAATCAAAACATATTCAAAACAATTCAAAATATTTTTAATAGAATATCTTTTATAAAAAATGTGATTAACATGTGAAAATTTTATCATTACTATATTTATTTTGACAATCTTGTGAAAATGGAAAAACATGCCTAATATTTATATGACATCTATAGAGATTCTCTAGTCTCTGGTGACAGATCCATTGTTTAAAAATAAATGTATTAGAAATAATTCTGTTGAAATTATATCAAAGTAAGTTTATTTTTAGATTTGTTTTCACAGTTCTTTTATACGTAATAAATATACCGAAATTAATGTTATGGTTTAAAGTAATTATTTCATATAAGAACTTTCAATAGTTTCCATTAAAAACGCCAGATGAAAAATATAAAACGCTAAATATCCTATTTCATGCAAATAGTGTACTCTAATGGGGAAAGCTAAGTGTCATTGACTTAAAATTTGAAAAAATGAAGCGCATCAAAATAAAATTAATAAAATACATCCATAAAATTTACTGTATAAAAATAATTGAAACTAAAATAATTATTTGTAATCAAGAGTCTGGGTTTTAAATTCTAAATCTTCTAAGGAATGAATTTAGAAGCTTTTTATAGTGGAGTTATACCCATGGATTAATTTTCACTTCTTTTTTCGCTTATGATACAGGACGTGTCATCAGCATTAGGGATTTTCTAGGAAAGGCTGGTATATCTAGTTGGGGATTCCACTAGAATTATTGCTAATTCGTAATGGTATATTGGGTAATTATTACCTTAGAGATTAATAAAGCAAAATCAACATCTTTAGACTTCTATGGAGACTGCACCTTCCTTTCAGATAATCCAAAGAGTACAAAATCTTTGATTACATTTAAAGGTCTATTTTGCAATCCCTTGATATTGATACAGATGAATCTTTTTAGAATTTCAACAGCGTTGCAATCCACAAAGGCATGCAGTATATTGATAAAAATTATCCCTCAATCTTTGCATGCCTTAATGATATTTGATACAATTGGCAGAGATCTGAAATTGAGCGGTAAGTTTTTACCATCCGAAATATACAGAAGAAAAGATAAAATTATTTTTCTCCAATTTGTACCCCTTTTAACGAAATAGTAGATTAACCATTATCTAAAAGAGCCCTTCCTGCAGGATTAAAAAAACTTTTTGATGATAAGTCTCTTAATAGCTTTATAAAAGGACAAAGTTTCATCAAATGGAATCACTTACTAAAATTAACTCCAATAATACTTTCATATTTCTTTCTAGTACTGACTGATTCAATAGCTGCTTGGATGTTCAAGAAACATATGTAATTTTCCTTTTCTTCAAGAAACCAGTCTGAGCCATTCCAATATTTTATATATTATGGGCTCTATTTGCATAGCCAAAACACCCAATAAAATTCTGTAAGAGACATTCAATACGGTAGTCGGCCTCACGTGATTTAAATGTCCCATTTATACTGTTACTGTATTATAACATCAACACTCTTTACACTTTGAGACACCTGGCTTGCATTTTCATTTTGTTACAAGAAAAACTATAAAATATACCTTATTTTCTCTTAACTCGTTAAATAGTTGACGCACACTCAAACAAAACTGGTTTTTTAGTTCGAAATCTTATCTTTCTAACGTTGTATAGTTTAAAGAGCCCCAACATATACTAAGCAAAATATACATTACGAAATCCATCTATTGGCAAACAATTGATTTATTTTTAATACAGTTATTATATGAGCTTTTTGTTGAGTAATATTTTTGTAAAAATTATATTTACTATTACATCTTGTCAATAATTTAACTAACAGTTTACACCCTAAGAAAGTCTTAGGATTTTTTTTTAATTAAAAATATATTTTTAAGTACAACAAACTTCAACTTATGATTATGATAATTCGACGTTGTCTGAAAACAACTCCAATTGTGACATTATAAAGATAGAGTGACAAAATACAAACTGATGTTGTTTGAGTTTTAAATAATAAGAGAAGTAAGCAAGATGATTTTATTAATGATACATATAAAAAATAATTTATGTATAAATATATATTTATATGATAAAGGCGTTGATAAAATGTGATTATATATATATATGATTTTTGTAAGGTTAAAGAGGTTTTTTAATTGTTTTGTTTTCTCTTCCTTGAAACCCATACTTCATCATAGTTTTTGTGGTGAACAAGGTAATTAACCAAAAAAACTATTTACATATAATCGTTTCCTAATTACATGTTAGACATACCAAAACGACTCTGATTTTTATTTCTAGTATTTTTCACGTAACGAAAGTTGGTCCTTTTAATCAAAGAACTTCAGATAAAATTACTAAATTAAATGGTAAAATTTAATGCTAAATACATTTAAAAAAATAAACCAGGTCCCTCTAAGAAAAATATACGATAAATCAAGTCTTATTTCTAAGAAATGGGTCTGGAGGGTGGCAAGCAAAATATTTATACAAAGATTGATATTGGATGACAAAATGAGGAAGGGTGGTCGAATGGATTATTTGATAAAAGATACGTCCCTGCCCTGAAGGGGCCTCAGTCTCATCTAGGAGAAGGACTTGTACTACTCTCAAGTATTTGACCAACAATTTATATTAAGATTTTTACGGACATCAAGTTTAAACCTAATTTGGAATGGAGGATATTCATCACTGAGTCTTCCGTCTAAAAGATGTTGATGTTTGGTACGGAATACTCCAACGATTCAGTAGTATTGCATTCCATGGACTGAGCAGCTGTAAAAAAAATATACAGAGTAAATCACCTGTGTTTGATTCAAATAGTACCATAGATGCCATCTGCCGAAATGGAAACAAGAAGTCATTCTTTAAGAACTTCCAAAAACAACTGAAAGAGCTTGAAACGATTTCTGTCAATGAGGACGTTCTTACATTTCAGGATATGGTTCACAAATCGATTCTGAATACAGGAAGATTATACTACCCTCTGCAGAGATTAGAAAAATGGCATCTTCCACTTACCCCTTTCTGTCTGAAATTTAATTCTGAAGTTTTGAAATATCTTGTTGCGTGTCTTATCAAAAGGAATACATAAGGAGCTAAGATTTTTTTTCAAACTTGGGAGAGGAGGATTATGCATTCTTTGAAAGATGTTAATGACGGTCGATTAAGTATGATTAGTTTTGCTTTAATTTATAAAGACGTTGTCAAACACACTTTTGCTTCCTGTCAACTTTCCAAACTTATAAAGGATTTTGTATTACTTAATTCCAAGTATCTTTTAAATTTTGAGCCAAGATATTGAGAAGCATTTGTTTTATTTTGTATTTCTTCTAACATGAAGTTGAGCTCAGAAGAGGAAAAAACAAATAGTGTGGATGTCAGTAATTGTAAAGCTATTATTGCTCAACAGCTCCCTGAAGATAGGATGATTGACGAAAGAAATCTAACTACTATGTTAATATCGTCTGCAACTAGATAAACTGCTATATCCATGTGGATTTCCCAATAGCAATACTCGTCGTGGAATTATGCTCCCGAATTAATTAAATATTTTCAATGATATCATTTGGGTATTAATGTACTCTTAGGATGTTTATTCGGCAATTTAAAGGAAAGAAAATACAGATTCAGTTGGACTTTTCATTTAATATTTTATTAATACGAGTTGTTTTGCTGGGTTTTTTTTTCTGTTAAGTACATTGCGTAAGAGTATTTGATTATGTATATATGATCATGCGAAGCTTCGTTTTTATTAGTTTGATTATTTGATTGTGTTAAGGTTTTAGGTCTTTTAGAAGGAAATTAGTTTATAACTATAATGTTAACTGATGCTCTTTATACAAACGCAAATGTGACCAATTTTTTTTTTTTTGTTCAAGATAAGATTTTTATGAATAATAAAGTAAATATAAAGTAAACGAAATATATTAGCCCGTTCAAGCTCATTTAAAAATAATAATATTCTCATTTTAACAACTTATGCATTATACATAAATATTTTTAGAGTTATTTCTTGTATACTAATTGGAACTTTATATAAAATTGGCATTTTTATAAGCGTAAAATAATAAAACGAAAGCGATGTTGTTTTCAAATCATGTTTAAAATAAGTATGTATTACTTAATTTTAAAAATGTGGACATACAAGGAGAGATAATTCCATTATTTCAAAGAACAATAAAACAAGTTATATTTTTGTTCCATAATGAACCATAAGTTTAGTTTTTTTTTACACAGTAATATTAGACAAGTTATGTCCCGTAATGCCCATACACTGAATGTATAGAACTCCAATACTTTAACATCTAGGGATTTTTGTTTTTCTGTTCAAATAATTTTTTATTTAGTTATTGTTTTTATACAAACAAATCACAATAAATGGACAACATGTTTTGTGTAAAATTGGTTTTAACAAATTATAAAAATATATATTTTAGCAATTTTTTAATGCTATTAAAAATTTAGGTTTTTGTAAAGTAAATCTGGTGTTAGATACCAAATTTGGACAAATCCTAGAAATTAAAAAAAAAAATTTAAAATAGGATCAGATTATACTAATTTTAGCTATTTAGAATTATTATCCGTGAGTTTTTTGCGTTTAAATAATTTTGACAATTTCAAATTATGAAAATAAATTTAAAAAATTAGTTTTTGGGTATAATAAATTGAAGCAATAAACGGATTTTCACAATTGGCATCAATAAAACTCAAGAGCTCAATTGCAACTAATTTAGCCTTATAATATAATCTGTAAAATCATTTTTTGGCAATATTTATTAAAAATGGCAAACGCACGTTCCTCGCTGCTCCAATGCATGAAAGTAACTGAGGGCATTTTACTATGATAGAAAAGAAAGTTAGGTTGCAGCACTCCCATAAATTTTAAGGAAACAATATCCAACGAATTGAAAATTATAAAATTGTATTATCACATAACAAGGATATTTATTTTTATAAGATTTGATGGTATAATCTTTCAACTAACATAATGACGACATTGTGTAAAAACCTTGAAGAAATTAAAAATGATCTCAATCACGAATATAACCTTTAAACTTTTAACAGATCCTCATTTGGTATTTAGAATTTTATAAAAATTCACGTTTTTAGGACATTTTTACTATTCAGAGTTATATTCTGTTGTGAAAGAACCATATTAACTGAAATCAATGATTTATAAGATATATTTATACGATAAGATGTATAATAAAATTCAAATTAATAATATTTTGTGTGTAAAAATTTTACAAAATTATTTATTAAACTTGAGAACCAGTAAATATATCTCCAATTATATTTGATGTTGCTTTCTAGGACCAAGTCCTTGAAGGGGGTCAGAATTATGTGTAAAAATAATCACAATTTTTTTTTTTTTTTATTCCTTTGTATCACATGGGCTCAAAAGTACAGTGTTTGTACATAGAGGGAGCTTTTTTATCCAGCTATTTTTCAGTTAGTACTAATCCTTAAAAGACGTTTCAAAATTTAATGACTCTGTTTTTTCGTTTTTGAGTTATTGTGCCAAGTGCAACGCTACTTTTGTTTTTTACAAATAATGGATGAAAAAAATTTGATGTTTTAATTATAAACTGCTGCACGATGAGGAAAAAAACACGTTCAAGCTAAGTAATGTCTCAAAAATGTTATGGGGACTCTGCTCTAAAGGACAGTAAAATAATAATTAAAAAAATGTGTTACAAAATAAGGAATTGGTATTGTTTATAAACTGATATTAGAATTGGCTAAACTTTTGAAATCGGTACATTTCTAGGAAACATTTTTTGAATATTCCCTTTTTAAATCAACTTAATTTTTACATTCAAGCGACTCCATGGAAAATCTGTTTGTAATTCATATATACAAATTTATTTCTTTTGTTATATCAGACATAAAATTATCAATCGAAATACGATTTTGTGTGATAAATTATAAAAAATGGGGTAGCATCAAATCGGAAAAGTATGTATATTTTTGATAAAACAAAGATATTAATAAATACCATAAACGTACATTGATAAGTGGCATTATTTAAGTGTATAATAGTGTTACCGATATACTGATTAAATTAAGATAATAATCTCGTTTATAGTCATTGTACTAGATATTTATGGAACAATTAGAAAATTAAGGCAACGTTCAACAAATGAAAACTATATTATAGATAATAATAGTGTTACATTTTATTAATCAGATGTTTCTAAAACTTAGATTTTATGCTGTATATGAAGAACTCATCCAATGAGGAGATTAATTTTTTTTTACAAATATCATATGTAGTTTGTAAACAAAGCAACACGGAGTGGCCCCGTCTTGCGGCTAAATAATACAACTTTCTGAATGGTAATATTATTTATTAAAAATATATCTATGTTAATTACTTAGAAGGCTTTCTGAAAAATATTATGAGCATGTTCCACTTTTTCTTTATAACCCTCACATTAAAACAACAAGCTAATGAATGGCACTCCACCTTGCATATAATATATATTTTTAGTTTGCTTATGCACTATTACATTGTAAGCCCTCTTTGAATTCCATGTATCCTTTGAATACTCTTACAAAAGTAGGCAGAAGTATTGATACAAAATTTTATAGCTTTATAATTTTATTTGTTTCATAATCGAGCAGAAGTTTTTTAACAATAATAATTTCCAGGAATAATAACTGGACAGTTTTTACTAGATATGGTCATCTGTAGCTTTAATCACGTAGTTCAAACAATGACAGTTTTCTCTTTAAACCGTGCAAAAAGGTATAGGTGCGCTTTTTGGCTTTGTTGGGACCGCACAGAGCATGATTGATACCATTTCTACCGTTTCACAACAATGTATGTACACTATGTTTTTTTGTACTTTGTGACACAGATGGCATCCTTTGCGTCGCTTCTTCTGGACCTTAATTTTGGAAGATTGAAAGCAACCGTATTTTTTAGTGTTGTTTATACATGAATTCGCTGACAGTTGAAAAAGCCCGTGTAAAGAACTTACCGGTATAACAAAACCTGTGTGTATGTGTCCTGCATAGCGTTAGTTGAGTTTTTCTGATTGAAAGTAGTTGACTCTATGAATTTAAGAATTTCATAAGGATTATACATCTTCACTTACAAGATACCTTGAAATGTCAAAACTTTACACACTCACAAAAATTTATGGTCAATTATTCTTTTGTAGACGAGGTTTCATGTAGACATAAAAGCTTGTCAAATTAATGACATTTTTTTTTATAATATACTTTTGGAGGAAAAGTATTGAAAATACAGTAATACCTATGGCTAGATATTTGTTTTTTTGTAAGAGTGTGGGGAGAAGGTGGGAGCAAGACATATGGTGTACCCGAATTATGAACTTTGTTAATAGCAGGTAGCTATTTTATGATTTTTGATTCAGAACATAAATTTCTGCTTCTTACAGAGAAGAATCTTTTACATTTATAATAATATTATATAAATTTTATTTAAATTGTTATATATTTATCTTATAATGAATTTTTAAATCAATTTATACCAAAGATAATCAAAAATACTTCTTTTGGAGGAAGATGCTAAGACACACGACTTATTAAGTGATGAACACAAAAGAAGAAAGAGAACACACATCCAATGTTTTTCCTTTTCCCATCGCTATACTTCATTTTTTCTTGACACACATCTCCCCTCTTTACCCAACCCTATAATCAAAGTTAAATAATAAAAAAGTTGTGATTGTTGATATGAAAGAGATTGAGAAAGAGCGAGCCAAAAATAAAAATACTTTATTTTTTCGGTAAAAAGTGGTTACAATGGTGGGTGGGAATTGATTAATATGATCCTATGTGTAGCATCATCATTGCTACGAACCATCAAACTATAAATTATTAGATCCTGTGAACCACAAAGCTTTCATCTGTATTATTAATATTTAGTATGACCATGTAATTAAGTTCTTCAATAATATCTCAGTTAATTGTATTTTCTAAAATATTTTCAATAAACATTTAAAATCATTGCATCAATCTTTATTGACTCACTAGCACGTTTACATAGATTTATTATAATCTTTCTCATTTTTGTGATTAACCATATGAATATGTTTACGCAAAAGAAAAGAGTAATAAAAAAAAGTACTAGATATCTGGAGATTATCAAATAAATGAGTATATATAATAAACATATGTTTTCCTCGATAAATCATGTTTGCTGTCATTCATCATTAATGTGACAACTGTTTTTATGTACGTACATTTTCACTCAATCATATTAGAAGGAGGGTGATGATATAAATAACTTTAGTCTCAATATATATTTTCAAAGAACTATTCTTTTTTTTATTTTTAAAAATACTTTTTTATATTACTTGTACCATTTTGGTCAATCTTTTCAAATTCCTCCAAATCTTGATGTAATCTTCCAAGGACTGGGCTTTAGTGGTGGCTGAGAGGAGGTGAGTTAGGCCCTGGATATAAATGGTGAGTCCAAAGTCCAATTAAGCCTGATTCATCGTCATTGTGATCACGGAGCAGTCCTTGGCCAGCTTCAATATGGGCTTTTTTGGAGTAACCTCAATTAACCTCTTCAGGTCGGCCAGAATTATCAATGACCTCTTCTTGGGGATGTTGCCCACTCGTTCAGGTGCTTTAAAACATGGAGTACTCAGAAGAGTTGATGATGCTGAGGCTCCGTTTCTTTTTCTATCTTATTCAGTAATAGCTAGTTTTTCAATCACTTCTATGACTTTTGTTAATATTTTTGCTGCAAAATCGGAACCAAATGGTTGCCAAGACTCTCATTTGTTTACTCGATGGTAATGTTCTTGTTAGTCTTTTTAATAAAGGCAAACATTTTGTTAGATGTATGTGTTAGACCCTGTAACGGGTGGCCCATGTAGCAGTTGCATTTTGAGGTACTATTTTTTGACGTCTGACAGCTGTAGTAACATTCTCATTGTTTCTAATATTTTGTAAAAGATCTCCGGCTTACGAAATGATTAAGTTTACGCTCAAAGAAAATTGGAAAAAACTGAAGACTTATTTCCAAAATGGAGAGTCTTCAAACGAAACTGCAAGAAAATTACGTCGGTCGAAACAAAGCGTCTTCCAGGCAGTTTGTTGATAAATCTGTGAAGCGTGTGCGCAAAACTGGTTCGTTAATGGATAAAACAACGCGTTCCCGTGTTTGTCCAGTGCGCTCAATCGAAAACATTGCTGCTGTTGCAGAAAGCGAAAAAACGAGCAAGGAGCGGCCGTTACAGTCAATGGTGAGCGCTATCGGGCCTTGTTGGAAGATTTTTTGTTTAGCCAAATGGGAAAGGAAGATATCAACGACATTTGGTTCCAAAAAGATGGCGCTACGTGCCACACAACCAACATTACAGTGGATCTTTTGCACACTGTCTTCGACAATCGCATCATAAGCCGAAACGGCAAAGTCAACTGGCCACCTCGTAGCTGCAATTCGACTCTGTTGGACTATTTTTTGTAGGGAACCGTCAAGGATAAATATTGTGCCAACCATCTAGAGACGATTTACGATTTGAAACACGAAATTGGAGTCGCCATTGCAGCTATTGAAGCTCACACAATCGAAAATGTATTAAAAAATTGGATCGACAGAATGGGCTAATGTAAGGGCAGCGACGGCAGTCATATGAATAAAATGGTGTTTTATTATCAAGCCGGAATGTTGAGGAATTCAAATAAAAAAAAAAAATCTTGTAAAATATCCATCTGTCTTTTTTTATAGCACTATCAAAAAGAAAAAGTTTCGTGGGCCACTCTTGACATCTATTGTTTTTCTCATATGGATAAAATAAAGGAAAACGCAATGAAATCCTAATAGACCTTCAAGTGTTTGCAATTTAAATTTAGATAGTTATGACCATATGTAGTAGAATATCAATATTTAGAAATGGGTTTAAATATAACTGTATATCAAATGTATATTTGGGTCTTTTGTTACTGCTCACAATTAAACCCTTATGAATAATATATTAAAAAGTGTTTTTTTATTAATAATATCGTTATTTGTTTGTATATTTAAAATATAGGTAGCGTTTAACAGGACTAGTATGTTGTAGAATATGACGAATTCATTCAGTATATTAAAGTAAGTGAGTAGTATAAAATTCGAATGTTTTATGCCAATTTTTTTTCTTTATCATAAATGTTCTAGAAAGGACTTGCTTTACAACTTCAAGTAATTATATAAATATAAAAAATAGTTAAAAAACGACACATATTTTGGATAATGCTTTAATTTAAAATTCAAATGGGAGCTAATATTTAAAACAAAACAACGTTAAATTCTGAAACGCATATATACTTAAAGATTATATTAAAGGACGCAAGAGTATGTTTTATTTGATTACAAATGGACTATTTGTGCTGATGTTATGTAATTTTTATACTATAAATCATTATAAACAACTTAATTAACTGAAAAATCAATTTAATTATACATTGTGGCCACTTTGGTTATTTTCTTTTATAAATTTATTTTTGTTCAAATTAGTCATTTGTGAGTAGAGAATATTCTTCAAAATATAAATTACTTGTCATGGGTCAAATATTTTTGTTCCATGGTTAAGACCTTGTCTAATATAGTGAGTTTATATTTGTCATAAACATGTGTTATTCTTGTTTCTTATTAATCCACATTGATTTATATTCAATTATAATATGTTTAACCCTTTAACGGATTTTACAGGGGATATTTTCAGCAACCTTAGACTGTACCTTCTGTAAGTTAAAATCACGTACATTTTGATAAGCATCAATTAGAGTAACCTTAAAAATAAAATGGAGTACATCATTGTGGCTTTAAAACAGACTTATTTATTGATATATAATTATGTTTTTAAATATTGTTCTAAAGTAATCCAGATTTATCTAAAATCAAATCCACAATAATACCTCAAACACTGTATATGAAAAATTAGATTTTTCTGGGACTACAAATATAAATGTGCTTATTATGGGGAGCGAGGATGTTATATCTAAAGGTGTTACCTGTTGTTCAAGCGGCAAATCTATCCAACAATTTGGAATTGTGTTGGAAAAACTGAATTTGACCCAACATACTTTATGAAAAAAGTCAAAAAGATAAATATCTAGAAAAATTAAAACTGCCAAACGAGCTATTTAGGAAGGGGTATGTTCTTGAAAAATGTTCATCAACTGATAATTGTTATATAACTTAGCGGTAAATTAGACAGGAATATTTAAAATTACAGGGGGATTAAAAAATATTATCTTAGTATTATTTTCGAAAGACAAAATAAAAAAATTAGAGATACCAAAGAGATTTTGTAATGGTTATTTAATGAACTCTCCAGAAGGTCTCTTTTCAAATTGATTTTGATTTTTTAAGAAGAATTAAGAGAAAAAATATTCGATAGATGGTACATATGGAAAACAGTTCAGACTTTATATTGATATTATATCTGTCAAGGAATCTCATTTTTGGTTCAAACTTCCAAAACAATGTTAACATAATAAAGTATTCAAATTATGCTCTTGTACTATTATTGTTGTTCAACAGTTTAATTTTTGCTAATATGAACATTAAATATTCAAAACAGAATCCTTATGGAAATAGTGAGAAAAAAACATCATCTCAGAACGACTTTTATAGCAGTATGAAGGAAAATTTAAATCTTTCACAAACAGTCCTAGAGTTGGTTTCAGTTAGCCTATCTGGACCAATTGCACCAATTTGTAATTTTAAAATGACAGAAGATTAGATAACACCAATTAGAACACTCTAGCATAATCAACTCTAGAGTTATTCACATTCAAAAAATATCAAAAATTTCAAATTAACAAAGCACTACTCTGAGATATTTTGTTTTTCCATTTTGACATCTGACTAAATATAAAAAAAAAATATAATATTTTATTAGTTATCTAATTTCTTGC
The DNA here is from genome assembly GCF_016086655.4 of Lepeophtheirus salmonis. Lineage (NCBI taxonomy): Eukaryota > Metazoa > Arthropoda > Copepoda > Siphonostomatoida > Caligidae > Lepeophtheirus > Lepeophtheirus salmonis. Next base: position 20,282,004 of record NC_052143.2, read on the forward strand.
ATGAGAAGATAGAAACTTGTTAATGAAGTTAATTTTTATTCCAATTAATGTGCATGCCCCTGAATATTTCTAATTATTCGTTCAAGCATACACATTTTTAGTTCTTCAAAGGTTGAAAAGGCCTGATTAATACTCTGTTAAAATTGGTTTCTTAATTCTTAATTTTTTTTTTTTGATGCGATTTAAATAAGTAAGTTATTTTTTATAAAGATTTCGGGCAACATTGAAATAAAAATAAGCAATAGGAGAAATTTAATTCAGGATTAATTTATTTTCTCCAAAATTTTATTTTTATGTAGGATAATCTATCCTGAAAAAAATGAATCTCAATGGTCAAAAAGACAGCTATACCAAATATTCATTAGTAAAATGAGTTAATCCATTTGTGACAATATTTGTTTCATGAGGTTCTTTTTTGAAACAATTTTATTCTTTTGGAGCAATAGTTTCTTAAGCACATCAACAATGTTTAGTTGCAAAAAACACTTCAAATTATGTTCCTTATATATATAGTTATTTCTGGACTTTAGAATTTGAGGTGTCTTGGAGAAAAATGTATACCACACCTTTTATCTAGATTTAGATTCGTTTGAGCTGCTGTCATGACAGCGTTTTACGCCATGGACACGGTTTTTGTCTAGAGCTGTCAATATGTTCACCGGCGTGTCAGGGCTATTATTGTTTGTGAATGAGGACATATTGAATCAGAAATATGGCTAAATATAGTTTTTAAAGATATACCTAATTGGTTTTGTGTGTTTTTTTAAGACTAGATTTTTAATTTAGGGATGCTACTACTGGAAGTATTGGGTCCCAACTCTGGAATGTTGGATCGGTTTAATAAAACTAAAAAGATGACAGTCGTATCAGTCTGGTCTTAATAAAAATTTCAGTCCCGGGTCCAGTATTTTTATGGCAACTTTAACAACTGAAATGACGTAGTTACTATCTATGTCGTTTCAGCTGTTCGCCATAGCCGCTTTCAAAAAAACAATATAGCTTAAGTTTAAAGCAGTAGGTGTCTGGTAAGAACATCTCATTATACGTTCTAGCTTTTATATATTATTTTCTTAGTTTTTAGTCTTGCTTGCTAGCTATGAGTAAAGAATAGCCAGGACCATAGGACTTAATGACTAAGGTATCCGTACTTTGGACCGTTGAAACGTAAAAAAGATTGAATCGTTGAAAGACTGAAATGGGGGGAGGCTGATTAGGTAATCAATCCTAAAACTGTTCCAATAATTCTACTCTGTAATGATGATTTACTGTCTTATTTCACATTGATGATTCTATTTTGATTATTCATAAAACTAATCAACGAAGCCCATAATGGGTGAATCGGAAAATGATTCAAATCAAATATATAAGACAAAAATTATATTTTATGATTGTTCCTAACTTATAGCTTTGCTCTAATCTTTTATCATAAGAGTGTGAAATAATAAAAAACAGAAAGGATACGCTCTAATCTGATGTATGTTTTTGTTAATCTTCCATAAGAAGAGGAAATCGGTTTATATACATACATATATGAAGCTGAAAGAATTATCCATTATCTATAATGTACATACATATATTCTGTAATTATAACAATGTTTGACTTAAATGAAAGAATGAACGGTGCCTAATGGACAAAGCATGAAAGGAACTTGTAAATGGAAAGAAAATTATATAACATAAGGAGATATATACGATGAATTAAAGAATGAGCGATGAATTGTCAAGCAATCTAACAAAATGATTGTTTTTTATTCAAATCATTAAAAAAAATCAAAAATTATTATTATATGTTGTTTTAAGTCATTTACCTTAACATATATTTTTTATAAAATAAAACTATTCCCAAATTTTTAATTTTTCTACATAAGACAATTTTTAAGTGATCATTATGATTATGTCATATATTTTTTTTAAACGACTAATCCAATGCTGCAAAACAAATATTTTGTCTTAATAAATTTTTAACCTTAATAACATAATATTTCAAAAATATGTATAAGAAATAATTTCCATGTCGTATTACTTAAAAAGTTTGATTTTGAAAGTTAAATAATTTGATTTAATACGTACCTTTTTATTTGTACAGTAGAAGAAGAGTTAAATAACCTTTTCCTTTTGTTGTCTCGGCTCATAAACTAGTAATTTCAGTTCGTTTCCTTTATGAAAATGTGCACTCTCTTAAATTGAGGCGATTATCATCCTCTTGGATAAAAAATGTGCTTAAAAGTAGTTTGTATACATAGATGTATTCACTAGTAAATTGTCTTAATTAAGGTGGTTGTATTTATTTCATATGGAATAAACAAAACATTATTACATTCACGAGTCATTCTCAGAATTGATTTGTTTTATACGACTCTAGGATATTTGAGTCACTTTTATCAAGTCATTCGTCTAGACTCACAAGGTGGGAACTATGACTCACGTTTTGGGACTATAGTTTTGTGATATACTAATTTTAAAGAAAATAAGTCATATGTTTTCGAATGGATATATATATATATATACATAATTGCTGTTGTATAAGTATCATTGTGGAGCTGTTTATTTTGTTTGACAAAAATATATGCAAAATGAGTGTGACTGTCGACATGTATATAAAAATTGGCTAAAAAATTACTTTGCATTAATGACGGTTAAATCACATTTTAATATGTAATTATAATAAAAGTAAACATAAATTTGGCAAGGGTATTTTTCAGGGAACAGCTTGAATTCATTTAGATCCTTTCAAAAAGTATAATTATTTGATATCGTTTGCCAATATCTGTGGGGTTATTTGATTTGTAAAATGTAACATGATAAAATAAAAATAAATGATGAAAAAGTTAGTAGCAGACTAATAAATAAGGATGTGCATCCAACTTTGTAAATGAACTGGGTTGGTAATCAAAAAATAAATTTCAAAAAAATATTGTTTGAAATATAAACTGTAAGGATCAATTAATTGTTATAATACTTTAGAAATTAAACTAATCAAATAACAGATAATGAAATTTTAAAAATAAGAAATAAGTTAATTAAGCTCGAGTAATTATTGTTTACTTTTTTTCATTGGAAGATAGAAAAAAAATGTGATATTTGATTTTGTAAGTTAAAAAAACTTCAAAAAATTTCAACACAAAATTAAATTAATTATTTGTCGAATTAAAAATCTAAATTAGTTTGAATAAATGCAGTTGTTACTAAATCTGTGCGTATGGTATTGTAGATATTTTTAGTTGTCCGAGATATATTTATATTGTTATAAAATAATAGCTCTCCGTAACTCATCTATATTAACTGCTAATTGCCATAGTTAAAACTAATCCCTTTATCAAATCTCTAAAAGATGAAGCAAAAGAAAATGAATGGAAAATATGTAACAAATAGTTTTTAAAATTTATTCCAAAAATTTAAAAAAGTCAAGAACAATTGACATGGAATTTTAATAACTATATTTTGTCATCATAATGAGCGGGCTCCCTTGTATTGAGCTTCTTCAAATACAACAAAAAGCAACAAATTATTAGAATATTTCGAAAAAGCTTAGATAGTTTTACGTTTCTCACAGAAAAATAGATCAATTTCTATTCAAATTGAAATTGTGATTTTTAAATTGAATTTTGTAACATTTTCACTTTATATTACGTATATGTCTATGTATAGTACATACCCATGAATAGCTTATATTGAAAACAAATGTCATTCAATAGCATATATTTTGAAGAAGAGATAAGAAATCCTTAAACTTTTTTATTAGCAAATAAATACAAAATAATTTTTGGGATTAAAGAACATCGTTATGTGTCATTTTATATACAAAAATAATAATTTAATTGTTAAATAATTTTTACGTGATCTAAGTCACCCTATTTAGTCATTAATTGACCACTCTATATATAATTGTAGACTACTAATAATAATTGTTAAACAAAATAAACACAAAATGTAGATAATATATAAATAAATATGTCACAGACAAAAAAAATAATGAAATAATATCGCTTAAGGTCAGTTCGTTTCCCTGACGATAGAATTCGAAGGAATAGCCTATCTGAAGTAAAAATTATGTTTAAAAATGTATATATTTGGTTTCGGGAGGTACATGGTTTTTTGAATAGAGAGTGTCGTTTTGTGGAAGAAGTAGCCTTTGTTTAATATACACAGTCGGGGAGATTGGTTTATCTTTTTTTTTTTTTTTTGGTAAAGTGAAATAACTTCTTTAATATCACGTCAAGAATACTGAGTGATGAGGCCAATTCTTTTAATTTGCCATAGATAATTGTCATTTTCTCCTTATGAAAGATAAAACGACAATAACCTAACTTATTCTTTTTCCATCGATTTAATCAAATATTTCCTGGAAGGATTCCAGGTTTTAGAACCGTACATTAAGATCGGGATTATTAAAGTTTCACCATGAACGTAATTTTAAACTTCTTTTAATTATTCCCAAGTTTTGATTATTTGTCCTTATAAATTATATATATTACAAGGTGGCTTTAAAAAGTAAGATGACTTTGTATTTTTAGGGAAAATATATATCTATTCATCAATATTTATATTGTCCCCTTCAAAGTAATCACTCTCAGATACAATATACTTGTACCCACACTTTTTCTAATCCTAGAAGCACTTCTAATAAGCACTTTTAAGTGTAGCCTTTAGCACTTCCAGCGATGCATTTTTTATATATTTTAATATTGTTCCATATATGAAAAAAAGTTTCGTATTTAAAAAATTGCTTGTATTCATGAGATATTCGCGAGATAACTTTTAGCCTCTATATGGGTTTTATTTTTAATAATTATACAGTTCAATTTGCTCTCACATCAATTATTTTATAGATTTATAATTTGTGTGTGAAATAGGATATCGGAAGTCAAAAAAGTAGGCTTTAAAAAAATAGCTTACGCACTATAATGATAAAATAAGAATTAAGAAAGTACGGATAGGACTAGCTTAAAATGTACAATTTCTTTAAATTTGAAAAAAATATATATACGTAAACTTAAATTCAACAAAATTTATTCCAAATTGGATCCGGTAATTAAAAAATAAATTCATGGAATTCCGGCTCAGGAAAAAAAATCCTGGGAAATGAGAAACCCTAACTCAAACTTTATATGTGATTTATGAAGAAAAAGAAATATTAACGGCATTTTTTCCAAAACTCAAATTTTTTAAAGTTGAAAATAACATAAGACTAGCCAATCAAACTATTAAGAAAATGTCACCTGTTATTAACATTTATCATAATATTCATACATCTTCAAATAGATTTATATGAAACTTTTGTGTGGTTTTTTTCCCCTTATGTACTGGATTATATTTATTAAATAGATTAATGATATATTTTTCTAAATACCGAGCATAGTATTTGCTTTCAGCAACTGAATGGTAATTAAATGTAACCCCGAAGAAGTATATTCTCAGAGAGAAAAATAATGATATTGAGTTTCCAAAAGTATTTTAAGATGAAAGGAATCATTACTTTCTTAAAGAAGCGATGCTCCTTATATTATTACATTAAATAAAAAAATTATTTGCTAGACCATCCAAAAACCACTACATTACACATTTTAAGAACTTTAAAACTTTATACAGTGTAAAATTTAATTGTGTTTGAACTTATTATTTTTTATGGATTAATTTTATAATTACAAAATAATAATTAGACTAGAACAATCAATTTAAAAAAAATAGTACACTTACCAGTAAGGTCATCATTCTGTGTCCGGTTGATGTGATTCAAATGAGTATTAAATGGTCATTTGGAAACTCCTTTCTGTTCACTTCTTTAAATTTTTGAAATATTAAGAACATATTACAAATGTAAAATTGGGAAGAGGAAATGGAAAATAAAATGGAGATTTTGGTGTTGAGTATATCCTTATTACATTATAATTTAGAGAGAAAGGATCTTCTAAGATGTGTTAATATTTATTTATAGATGATTAACGTTCTTTTGACGACTATCTTTTCTCAAATGGTGTTGACAGTGAGTTATTCCATTACATATAATAATATTTTTTTCTTTGTTTCTATAAATATACTATATGTTGCCTCTTTCTCGGTGAGTCGTAGTATTAGTAGCACTCAAAAATGATTTTGTACTACATTTGAACACGTTCCTCTCTCCCTCCCTCACTCTCATAAGTAAATATATATATATATTTTTTTTTTTTTGCACGAAGAGGAAACAGCGATGTAAAACATAGGAAAGTGGTCCATATATGAATAGTGTTGTAAATCCTAAGCATTTTTTCGCAGTGGATTTTCTTTTTTTAATTTCGACAAACTGAAAAGTGTTTTTGTTTTAAATTTTGGAATAATAAAAAAAATCTTTTTTTATTATTATTGAGCACAATTTACTTAACCCACATAAAGATATACTATATATTTACTTTTTAGCTGTGGATTCCCGTGTTACCTATTCCCAAATAAACAATTTTTGATAAATAAACAAAATAATAAGTTATACTTTGAAAAAAAAAAATTTAAAGAGAAAAAGAGCTCGAGGAGAGGGCGAGAGCAATATATATGGTACTACTGAATTATGACTTATGTTATCTGCATAATAAGTGTTTTTTTTTTATATGGGGGTGGGAAGAAAATGAATTACTGATATAAAGAAGAGGACCTTCTATATGTAAAATATCAAAAAATCATATTTATAAATTTCTAAAATTTTGCATTTTTAAAATAATTTATACAAAACATAGGTGAGAATGTTTTCTATGCCTAGTTTTTTCAGTACATAAATGTCAACTCAAGTGATCCTATACTGATGCATCTTTCCAAAAGGACAGGAATACTATTTATACTTGATCCTTTGTCGTATATGTATTGGACATCTTATTATTTTTGTGAAGACACTTTGGCAAATATAAATAAGTAAAAATGTAAAACTACGCTTGTACTAATATATTACTAGTTAGTAATATATTAGTACATATAAAGTACTATGAAGCACTTTTATCTGTATAAATATATATTGAGTTAGGGAAAAAGTATTTTTGTATTTCCCACTCTTTTTTTCGAATTAAGTATGTCTCTTTCATTGTTAGTTCCAAAAGTTCATAAGATAAGGCTGCATTGTAAAGGTGTGAGTGTATACTATTAACCCTTTTGTACAGTCATGAGCTTGTAGTGAATTATTGTTCGTCGAGTATGGAGGTCTCAAAGGAAGAAATTTGCCATACTTAATATTTTTACTACTTGAAATGGAAAAACGCGTCGAAAGCGACCAAAAAAATTTGTAAAGTATGGAAGGCCAAAACTCTTAAAATCTTGTTGTGTCCAACCGTCGTTCGAATGGTTTTATTCCCGCTCAATTATGAACAACTCGACCGTTTGAAGATGCCATTCGAACAAAAGTGGCCAGTATTGGTGAATAGGAGATAACAAGACATCATCAAGATAACACCAGGCCACACATATCTTTGGTGGTCACGTGCCAGAAGTTGTTATGCAACTTAAAAGAAACAATAAAATTAACAACGTATGAGGAGAGAATATGCCAATGAATAACGTAAAGTTACTCGTAGGATTTAGTGGGGAAGTTATAAGTGTGTATCGTTAGAATTTTGGGCATGTTAAATAGAAAACTGAAAATCAATATGGTAACCCTGATAATTTGAGGAATATTTTAGAAGAGAGGAGATGAACCATCATGACCTTTCATTGGAAGAGCTACAAACAGCTGTGTCGATAGGGGGAATGGAAATAAAGAAGGAAATAGTCGAGAAATACTCTGATGTTTATTTATAATTCTTATCTGAGTCCAGCAAGGACTTACAATTCTAATTCTACAAAAAATCTTTGTGGTTACTCTTCAACTTTTAGGAGCAATCACAAATATTCAATACGGTTTCGTATAATTATATGTTGTAGGAAAAAAAAATTACTCCTCAGGAATTAAATAACAATGATAACAGCTTAAGGAAAATAAATAACTTTTTGGCTTGCCAATTAAAAAAAATAAAAAAACGAAAAAATTTACAATTTTCAAAATATTTGTATGAGTGAGGAAAAAACGTGGAAAGAGGTTACATCATCATTTAAGAGCTGTCTGAGTTGAATTGAAATTTAGCAAGTATATTTTTATTCAAAAGAGATTTTTTTTGTTCATGTAAATTTTTTTTTTGTAAAGTATAGAGCTAGACTGAAAAGGGTTGATTAACTTTATTCATTGGGTAATATATTTTTTTTGTTGATTTTAATCAATCACAGGACTATTCAACGTTCAATTTATCCATAAAAATATCTTTTTGTATTGCAGACTATATTTTTTCTTTCGAAATTTTTAGTATTCTACCCGTTATTTTAACATTTATACATATTTACATTTATAAGGAAGGTCCGGTAAGGAGTAGAATGCTTTGTAAATTGTTTGTATACACAATTTATATTGAAAAAATCTAGATATTGTCCCAGGGGGAAGGTATATTTTGTTAATATGTAATATAGAAATCGTAATATTAACATATATTCTCCCCTATTTTCTCTGATGAAATTGAACCAAGTCAATATTCCGTTTCAGAAAAAATGTTTCTCTTATCCGCAGTAGATTAAAAACTTGACTTTTTAATAAAATATTGAGATGAGTCTAAAAAAATGAATTTACTAAATCCATGATTAAATTTTAGGCATATTTAGTAGATCAAGAATGTCAACTATTTATCTTCTTTTTTTTTGTTTTGCAGATAATATATAGTGTCAGAGTCTTTTTTATAAACTCAACTAACAGTGTAATCAATACAATTATTGTATGGGCTATATGAAAATTATAAGTAGTACTCAATGTCGATGTTAATTTTTTTTTTTTTTAGATAGAAATCTTTCTTAACTGTAATGGTTATTGATGTTTAATAAATAAAAAATTCCTTCAAATATGTGTATTGATGTTTAGATGGCATTTGTAATATGTAACTCCAAGGACTCTAGTAAGCAGGACAAGACACTGCGCTCACGTGTTTCCAATTTCGGTCTTTGTTTGTTCTATATGGAATGTCTCTTTTAAAGTGTTTTGCTACAAAATAAAGAGTTGTTAAAAGTATTTTGCTAGGGAAAAGCATCATAATCATAAAAATGAGGCTATATTTTTCTAATAGAAGGGGTATTTTATTAGTACTTTAATGAAAGTAAACATTAAATACATATAAAAAAGAAAAGGCACTATCAAAAAGTACAAAGTCAGCCAAAGTCTACAAGTCAGAAGATTTTAATTGAAATGTAGCTTATTTCTATTAGCTTCTGAATTCTTAGCTGCCATTCTCTTTTTTTTGTTTAAAATCGGATGTCATCATTCAGTTTATCACTTAAATTTTTACCCATGATATTAAACAAAGCGAATTGAATTATTTGAAGAAAAGCTGACGAGCACTTTACTCCCACAACGGCCATAATGTCAGAGTTTAAATTGTTCTCCATCCTGTCAATGAATGTGGCAACAAATGAAGCTTTTATGCTGCCAAATAAACTGTCTTTCTCTTCATGAGTAGCTGTGATGTAAAATGACATGGAGTGAGCATAAAGGCAGGAGAGGTAGAGAAGGTCGGATGGAGTCGACAGCCCCCTCTGCTCATTATGTCGATAAACTCTTTCAGGTCTACATGCCGATTGGTTGGGCTATGGAAGTTTATTGAGTCCGGAGATGTGTCTCTGATAACCATTAACTCTTGGCATGATGTACGGCTGATTTTCTTCTTCAAAGAAAACCCAATATACTCGGCAACAAAGTAGAAAGCATTAATCTCTACTTTACAAGCTAGTTCCTGAAAGTCATCTGGTTGCCAGTTAGTCAAAATGAGCTCAGCTTTTACCAGGTCTTCGTCCAGCATAGCTTTAATTTCTGAAGTAGTCATACCTGAGAATTTAAAAAAGTAAAATATTGTAAGATATTATTATACTGTAAAAATAAGTAATACCTAAGTAAAGAGCTTTCTATTAACAAATATCTTATTTACCTGAGAATTTGACAAGGCTCAGAATACATATCTTGTTCTCTGTTTCCAGGATCTGTCTCACGCTGATGCAGTAGATACATCCACTTAGCTGTCTTCAAACTTAACTAACTTGTTAAAAATGTTTTCCCATACCTCTGTTTGATTCAATTCTTCTTTTGCTCCCAGAAAGAAAGCTAAATTAATGGGTTGAGTCACAGTGTTGACGTGCCTTCTTAGGTGATGTGTTACACTGTCTTTTTGTCGATCAACACACCAGAGGGGTACATTTTGAATGACATATCTGTCTCATTCTTGATGCTAGCTACTACTTGGGGGCCCAATTTATCATCATGGGATAGCTTCAAAAGGGAAATACTTGGTTTTGTGACGAAGATGAAGTCTGATGGAAGTATCTTCTTGGCCAATTTGTCACCAAGTTCTTCCACAGAGAGGACTGACTCCTCAATCAAGAGTTGAAATTCCAGATGAACACAGATGGCTCATCACACCAGACTGTTGTGGCTGGTTGTCATAGCCGTTCTAGACCCTGGAGCACAACACTTAGTGGGCATGATTGGAATTACAAAACACAATACAGATAGCGTCTAAAAAGTAACTAATAGTTATTTGTTATTACTTATTATCTTACCAAACACGTTGCATTGTTTTGTTTTTCAATAGGCCCATGTTGCATGCGTATTGGAATTCATGTTTGAGCGTGCCCGGTCCTGCTTACAGGAGTCCTTGGTATCTCGCGTTATATAAGTGCGATCAGTCTACACTAAATGACAGTAGAAAGATTAGATTGTGCACTTAAAAACTTTATACACAGTTTTGGGATTTTATTGTTTGAGTTCGCATCAAAATTGGACATCAGAAAAAGTACGCCATATTTCATGGTTTGACATCGATAAAGACTAAAATACAAAACAGGCGGATGAAATATGAATAGTGTTTCTAATCCTGATACTATAACAGCCAATCCTGCACGATTTTACTTTTTGCTGATTTTGTTTTGGTAATTTAGATGTGAAAGACGTAATGTCAACCATCAAAAATGTAGTTTAAATAATAGACAATACTTGAGCAAAAATACCAATACAATTTGTTTTCTGGATATGGCAATATATTTACTCTATATTTTTTTATTAAATGACTTTCTAAAATGCATCATCCATCTCATAATTATTTATACATACAAAGTAATTGCATGTGTTGTAAAACATCTTCCCTCCTCTAAATAACAATATACTTTTTAATTTGACTTATTACCAATTATTTTTCAAAAGTTTAGCAAAAAAATTCTTGTGAATAGGAGTATTTTTTTTTAAATATTTGCGAATAACCTATGATTAAATCAGTTTACAAGTATTAAATTTTATTTAAGAAATATAATTCATTTTTTTCACTTGACATCTTCTCTGATCCGATTATTGTATATATTTAAATAGTTCCGAAATTAATAAAAATAACAACAGAAGGAAGTTTCTTTTGTCAAGAGAAGATTAGAAAGACTGGATTTGAACAAAATGGTAAAGAATTAAACCTTAAACAATATTGAAAAACAACTAAAGATACCGATTGACCACTTCTTCTCTATTTACTAATAAATCAAAACAAAATGTAGAGTCTAGAATATGCTCATATTTTTAAGAAAACATTGAGACCTCATTCCATTTGTTTTATTTTTGCTTCAAAGTGGCCCCCGTTGTTAAAATGGTGGATTGTATTAAAAATACTAAAAAAACTTGAAAATTGAATATATTATTTCAAAAGTCCAACAGATTATATTGTGTTAAAAATAAACTTTTCTATTCCACCAAGGTTGGAAGAGTATAAAATCAATTTAATGGATATCCTAGAAACCATCTCTACCCAGTTGGCAATTACAGGTACCTTAAGAGGTCCATTTTTAAATATTATATTAAGTGTTTCATATTTATGTTTGTTTAAATTTGAAATGCTTGCAATTGTCTAGCAATTATTATCTTGACGTCTGATCATACACACCGTTTACTTAAACAAAAACACGCTAAAATTTAATCAAAAACATATGTAGAATAAAATAAAATTAACATATCACGCAATGATATAGACAAAAACTTGTAACGAAAACACTGAACTGTAGAGTTTGTCTCTAAAATGAGAATCTGCTTTAAAACACGAAGGTAAAGTTTCACAACGGATGAAACACTGGAGATGACATAGTCCAAGGAAACACTTTTCTTATACGAGATATGTTGAGCCTTTGTAATAGTTCCATTAATAATATTTTCCTTTTTTCCAGAATAAAAGGCTAAAAAACCATACTTTTTTATATTATAAAAATTAAAATGTTCCTCTAAAAGTTTGCCGATGGCGTTATAAATTGATAGGATCGCCTTGCATTCAAATAGAAAATGTCTTGTCCTTGGTTAAATAGTAATAAAAAGTAATCTAGTGATAGATTATTATTATAATGATATGTACCACAACTCAAATATCTATGTTTGTAAGTAATAATCACCGTTAGGTAATTATTAAATCAAATGAAGGACTGTTATTAAATATAAATATATATATAACAATACGTCAAATAAATCATTAAATTGGTTTCACATTTGATGGCTAAATTAAAAAAATTAAAAGAAAATATATAGAGATTTTAAGTATAATATCAATTTTAATGGTGTTTTTTTATAACTCAACATACAGCACCATAGTAAATGATCATACTTTATGATTCTAGAAAGTGCTAATAATCTGAATATGTTGAAAGAAACGGAGATCTATCCCATCCTACCCCAATTATTTATTGTTCACTTTCCTTCTCATAGGGAAGTTATTTCCTAATTAATAAAGAGGTTCGATAATTGAATTTCAACTTTCGACATTCGTAGTTTCTAAATATTTGAAGTTTGGGTAAACTTATACAGTGTATCTAAATATATATAGAATTTCTGTATTCTGAGGTTATCTATAAGTTTTTTAATATTTGATAAAAAAGAAGCATAATGAAAAATCTAATTTTTCTTTAAAGTTTTATTTTTTTCTACTTTTTAAACTGTTAACTGCTTCATTAACTAATATCAATAATATATGTATTCATATGGGGTTTTCCTACATACATAGACGAGGGATAAAATAAACTGATTGTGATCAATTATTTATGGAAAAAAATGTTTGCATAAAAAATTGATCATTCAGAATCAAATATCATTTAAAAAAGTTGAATATCAATTTATTTATTTTAAGTAAAAAAAAATGTTTAAAATAAAAGTACAGTAAAAAAACAATATTATATATCAAACTATCGATTCAAATACATAAAATCGTAAGTATTGGCCGTTTTATATATTTTAGTTTATTTATAACAAATCCTGTATATAAACCTCTAATTAATATATGCAGTTGTCGTAATGATGGTGTTGTTATTGGAGAAAGGAGGCGGATTTGCAGGGAAATTGATAACTCATGATTAATAAGCCATTACCATACTACTACGAAAAAATTAGTTGAAATCTGGACTCTAGGTTTGTTGGTACGGTTAAAATCTCAGTTTCAACAAAAATGTTGCTTTTATGCTTAGTCCGTTATTAAAATGTTTTTGACGTTTTGAAAAATTTATAGGGTCATTACTTTATCATAAATGTACATTTGATAGCTTATCATTTTCAAGTTTGTCCTGAAACATTAGATGGGATTATATGAATTTTTTACTTACCTAGATTTAGGATTTATTCGTATAGGAAGAAAATTTTTGTAATTATCTAGTGAACTCAATTTAGAAAATTAAAATGTTATATTGATCATTTTAAATAATACATACAATCTCATAAAAAACTGATGAGTACTAATTTGATTATGAAATATATATAAAATTATTAACATTTCATGCATATTTTTATCAAAAATATAAATTCATTGTATTTGCAATAAGAATAACAAAATACTCGTTCAAACTCTAACTTCAGGTAGTCAAAATTATTTTAAAATTAGAAATGTTTTTTAGATGTCTTATATAAATAAAATAAATTATATCAATTTTATTGATATCTGCGAATGAATAGAAAAGTTAATAGAACTATACAAAATTTAAATTACATAACTATTGTAATTGTTTATCATGTAATTAAATATGTTCTATATTTAGACCATAAAATTTATTCTTGATTGTGATAAAATTGTGAACTGATGTTTTATTTCTGATTTTTTTACATTACAATTAATGGTAAGAAGATAGTAGGACAATTTCTATTAACTAGAAGAAAGCCAAAGATAAATGAAATAATTTTTTTGGAAAAAAATTCTACAGTGATAATTTTTTTTTTCAAGACAAAAAACGACAAAAATATCCATTGGAAAACTTAATGACCGTTCAAACATAAAAAGGAATTCAAATATTAATGACAATTTGAGAGCAATATGTAACAAACTATAACCCTTTAAATGATTTTTGTCGAAACATAATTGAATTTTAATTGTTAACTTTGTTTTTAGTTTAACTTTTAATTTTCTTGCAGAATAACAAATAAATAACCAATGTCAGATTGTGTGAAAGTATTCTGAAATTAAATGTAATTAGGTGGATTATTTCACAAACCATCATAAGTAATTAATATTTTAGAGGTAGTGAAATTAATCAGAAATGTCAAATGTTTTTTATTGGTATTTATAATTGACTTAATTATATTTAACCCTTTACAACCCATACGTTAATGAATTTACCACTATATATAAGTACGAATTTTATAATGTGCAAGGATAATTTATAATTAATTTTTGTTTATCTGTCGTCTGGTGTACTTTACTTAATATTAAATTTTTAAAAAAGTATATTATATTTACTGGGTTGCTGCATTACTCAAGAGCCTAGCTCGAACTAGGTGTGCTGTTTAAATAAAAATGATGACTGCCAGAATACATATATATCCCCTAAGGTGTAAGATTTACATATTTAATTTCTATTGGAAACATTTTTGTTATCTTTGATGTTGCTTGGAATCCATTTTAAATTATTTTTATTCCTTTTTTACAGTTGTATTTCATTTTGACATTAGGTAAGGTAAAAAAATAATCTCCCACAAGTAGGGTGAGCATAGTGATTTATAAGAATATATTGTTTTGATAGGAAATATGTTATTGTAAACAAAATTTTGTAAGAGATTTTTCAAAGATATTTCTTTTTTTAGGCAGTAGATTAGAATAGAGATGAAAGAAGTTTATGACCTGACATTTCCTGATAGCATTTCTAAAGGTTATAGGAAGAGTTTATCTCTTTGATATAATAATAGCTGTCTATGAAGTCTATACTAATTAGATGAAGGAAGAACTGGTGGCCTATACTTGACAGGTCCATAATGCTTCTGATGTTCAGGGCTAAAGACTCATGAAAGTAAGAAACGATATATATCTGTCTTGTTTATTATTTATCCGTCATATTGATCCAGTATTTTTTTTTTTAAGAGAATGAGCTTGTAAAAAGCATGAGAGACAAAATTGGTCTTCTTCTTTATAAGTCTACCCCTCAGTTATGACGTTGTAAAGGTCTAAAGTGAAACTAAAAGGTAAAATTTGGGAGTTTTAGATATAATAATTGGCAATATCTATCATTGTTTTTATAATTATATCAAACAATATAATTTTTGTTGTTAATACTAATGATATTTTTTATTACTTTTTTTTGGTAATGTTAATACAAATTAACATATGTGAAAACGGTTATTTAATTTTTTAAATTAAATCCAATAAGTTAATAAAAAATTTATCCAAATCCAATCATAATTCTTACATAATATAAATGCTACTTAAAAATGCGATAAGTTATAAGTTAATTAATTAACCAGAACCTATTGGGGTGTCAGCGATCTTAAGAGCCTTTTTTAAATACATATCTCTAATATTTGAAATATATTCATAAAAACTTTGTCCCAAAATTGCTTCTAACAGCTCTAAATAATTATTGCTAGTAATGGATTAATTTATAACTTTTTATGCAATCTTTTTTTTTGCTTATTTATTAAATATTCATAAAATTTGTGGACAATATAAAAATTGAAAATCCTCGAAATAACTTGAAAATTAAAAGAAGGATTGAGTAAATAAGAAAAGTTGTTAAAAAATTTAATCAAATAACTGAGAAGATTTTAAAATTCAAATCCTCAAAAATAAAACCCAAATTGGTAAAGCCATTTATATAAGAAATATATAAATAGAAATTAAGTGTGAAGTAGATCATTATTTGAAATCATACTTTCTCCATACAAAGGACAATCCGATTGAAACAAAATATAAGAAATAAACAATAAACATATCCAACCATCCAATAAATTTGATAACAAAATTATTATTCAGATTTCCTTAAATGATGAAAATGATGGAATAATTATGTAAAAACAACTCATATCATAACAAAAACTTGCTAATAGAAAATATAAATATTATGGACATGTTGCTCACCTGAATTCCTCGCAAAAGTTCCAAATATCGCAAAGTTTCTCAAAAACTCTAACAAATCGAAATGAAGTAATAAAAGACGTTACTGAATGTCTAAAAGAAAAAAAAGACAAATCGAAGATTAACGCTTAAAACAAAAATTATCAAAGTTTAATTAGATATACAAGATGCTATTTAGTTAAAATTGAATGTGGGAAACCGTATTTATAAAGAGATATGTTACATGTTAAAGAATAGCCATCAAAAATAGTTACTCATCTCACAAAACGCTTGAATCAAGTTGGGAATTTGATACTCTGATTTCACTTGTTCATTAAAAGAAAAGAGGATTGATCAATCTTTAGTAACTATACCAAGTATGAAAAACATGAAGAATTTTTGTCGTCCAATGTAGGTGTAGAACTATAAATTCAATTGAATTCATAGATGTATTATTAGAATAAAAAAATACACCGCCTGAGTGTGAATACTCATATAATTAAATAATTAATGGTCCAAATACTTGATAAATAGTCCCAAAAAAAAAAGAAAAAAAACCATAAATTGTATTTTAAAGCAATGGAAGAATATGAAGATAAAATCATATTATGGGATCCCAATAAGTTATTGGACATAGAATAGGAAATCGAGTTATGCAACAAATTTGAAAATGTAATTTTACAGAAACTCTGAACATATAACATCTATTATGAAAATGGAAAAGTATATTAGAGGAGAAATAGTTCTTGAAAGTTGTAAGCCAAAGTAAAAAAATCAAAAAAACGACACTCAATATACCTAATTAAAAAAAAATCGATGCTACCCAATTAAAAAAGTATCATTTACTATAACTTTAACTGATATTATTTATTTACTTAAGCTTGAAGGAATAGAGGTATTTGTATATTATTTATATATAACTTCCGCATATATAACAATATATAAATGTAGGTTAGGGTGACCATAAGATTAATTTTTTTTGGAAAAAGTAAATGGCACTGGTTAAAAAATGGTTACCAATTGTACAAATTACTTTAAAAAGAGTTTGAACTGTTTTAAAAAATATTTAAAGGTAGATCAACGGCCCTAAAGTTTTGAAAATTTACATTTTTAAAGAAATAAATGAGTATTTGCTTCAATACTTTCCATATACCTCAATTACCGATTTTTGTAACATCAATAAACTGACCCTACTAAATTGACAATAATATATATTTTATAACTTTTTCCAAAAAATTCAACAAATACCTATATGTTGAAAATAATGTAAACTAAAATAGATTAGAATTTTGATTTATACCTTTTTTATATTTCTTTAACTTATTGCAATCAAACTTTTGAACTGATTAATATGAAAATTTGTCATTACGTTTAAATCACACTTTTTGATACCATGACTTTAGTGACCTTTTTATGATCTTTTCACTGAATGTGCCCTTTTTAATTCAATTTTAACACATAAAACTAGCAATAAAAATCTATATAATACTAGTTGAATATGGCATCCACAAAAGAATTTATTGTTTGCATACATTTTTGTAAATATTTTCTTTATGATGTATCAAATAAATTATGACTTTTACCTTCTTATTGCAAGAAAGCTTAGGGAGAAGTTGACGAAAAGTGTCCATGATTGGAGTTGATAATAGCGTCGTAGCAAAAGAATCGTAAGTTTTCTTTAAAGAAAAAAAAAAGAGGCAGCAAAACAGAAGGTAATCAAACATTCTTCTTCAGTAACCCCTAAAGCTTATACTTTTGATAAACAAACTAATGAAATTATAGATTATGAAACTGAAGAGAAAATACCAATGTTAATCCAAAAGATAGCAAACGAAAAAAAAAATATTATGCCCTTGATTGAACAAGAGAAACCAAACGAAAATCAGTTTTTATGTTATCAGAAGTAACGTAAAGTCTAAACCACAATGTTGAAGAACTTTCACTTAATAGAGAAACAATTCGTCAGAACAAAACTAAACACAGACTCAAAAAAAAAAAATATATCAAGGCAAATTTCAGTACAAAAGTTTATCTTGTCTGTTGAGCCATTGGGACGAAAAACTGATTCCAAATCTAAATAGAACCGAAAAAATTGTTTTTGGTAGTTTCAGGAAAATGAATTTATAAACTATTATTGCTTGACAAACTTTAATTTGTGACATAAGATGAACAAGCCAGTGTTGTATTTAAAGCAATTAAAGAATGGGATATTAGACACAAATCAAAGCAATGACTTCTGACACTAAAAGTTCAAATACCGGCAAGAATAATATTAATAGTCATCTGAATAAAAAATTACTAGGACAAAAACTTCTTCCATTTGCTTGTAGACACCATATAATGAAATGAGCTATTGGGACTTTTTTCCATGAATGTATGGGTGTCACATTGTCACCAGATGTTCTTTTGATCAAATTGGTTAAATCCAGAACTGCAAATCCAGAGATTGTCAGTCTTTTGGAAGGGATACGAGATAGTAATAGTGAATTGGCAAAATATAATCTTAAAAGAATTGATTTAAAGAGCCGAAATAGAGAAGTATATGAACTTTTCTTTTTTTCATTTTATTTAACATAAATAATTACTGTTGGTAATCACAATTTTAAGTTATAATTAAAAGAATATAACGTACTAACTCATTTCCTAACAATAAAACATCAATCACTAAATTTTAAACTTCAAAGACTTCTATGTGAAAATATTTAAAAAAAAACAAATAAGAACAATAATAATATGACATTATGAATTATGTCTAGAGAGTATTTTAGTCTATATAGTGCTACATGGCTGAGCCGAGGAAAAATAAACTATATCTTACATACCAAAACCCCTACAAGATTTCATTAATATGATTATATTTTTATTTCATAGATCCAAAATATGTACTTGAATATTTATTCAAACATCAATACATAAATTTTGCCTCGCTAAATTCCTCTTAAGATTAATTAATGTTAGTTTTAAAGAGTTTCTGACGGTAATCATCAAGATATCTTGCAAAAGAACAGATGTGTAACTCAATTCAGTAGAGTTGTATCAACATACTGAATACTCAAATTGTATATCATGGTCGTATAATGGAATGCTCTAATTCCCTTAATGGAACATCCTTTTAAATTGAAGAAAGCCCCAGTAGATGTTATTATAAATACCCAGGGGTAAAACTTTACTTATTTCTTAAGATTATAAACAGTATTCCTATTATAAATACATTTGTAGTATCTCAAGTCTTGTGTATGGAGTACTGCTTTATAACTGAGCAAGCACATCATTTTGGAAATACAACAGTGATACAAAATTAATGAACAACTTTTACTAAATAAAATTGGATCTTCTGAATACAGACTAAAATAATGCTTCCAATCTCATTTATAATTAACCAACATAAGAGAAGTTAATTAATTATAATTAATGAGATAATCTCATTCAAACATAAAGTATTGTGAAATTAAAAAATAACTTTTGGTCAGTAATGTCGACAACCAGTATTATAAGGGTTCTAAATAACTTATTTATCAATAGATTTTATACTTAGTTAGTTAAGAATTTATTGTTGTTTACCAAAGTACATACATACATTACAAAACAATACATACATACGGCACGGAGCATAACCACACAATGAGGTGCTACTACAGCAAAAGTTGATCTTAAGTCCTACTTAGTTTTATGATTAATATCAATAATTTGTTTAATATCTTTATACATTTCATAAATTTACGAAGATCTTCATCCTCTTGATATAAGAGCAGCTAATCATTTTTTTTTCTTTTATTTTGGTTTGTCAACCAAATTGAAGAACATATCTATTTGGAACTGTTTTTTGCCATCACGACTTTTAAATATATATTTGAATTTTTTCCAGAGTATTTCACACCTGCTGCTTGATTTAGAAGGTCTTCTCTTGGTTCATCTGGCATTCTGTGGTCCTCAGTAGCAGTTTCTCCTTGGCCTTTGGAGTATCTTTACAATTATTTTTATAAGTGCCAGCATCAACACAGACATTTATAATTTCCTCTGTGTAACTACACTATCATATAGAATGTTTGTTGTTTTTAGTTGATTAGACTTATCAACACAGGGTTCACAATTTTCATCTTGATCTATCACCTTTTCCACAATTTTCCTCACTTTCTTGAGTTACGGGCGCATTCTGAGAGTCCTGAAAGTGCACCTTCCCTGAAGCAGCCCCTTTTATGGTAAAGTAAATAGCTTGCAGATTGTCAAATGCTGCTTGATCCACATCAAGGTGTCGTATATTTTATAACTATTTTATTTCAGATTTGGTCACTTCGATCTTACCTCTAACACGAAGGGAGTTAAATTGATATGCAATGTTCTGAACAAGTATCTCATCGCAAATGCTTCCTGTGACCCCTCTGATGAAGCCAGTAAGACTTTTCTTGGCTCTCTCATTTTCTCCACCTCTCCCCAAAAGGCAGGCAAGGGAGGTGTATCGTTCAAGATAACCCTTTGTATGTATTATTTCGTAGCGTAATTACTGATATAGATCACCGCTCTTTTGTTGGTGTAGTGACGACCTTCATAGTCAGATAAGGGTTTTGTGAAGGATTTTGTGGTGGATAAGATACGTATATAGAATGTGTCAAGTATTTTTATTACTTTGTTCCACTCAACAAGGGAGATGTGATCACCATTTTTCCTTACAATGGTGATTTCCGTGGCCTACTTGGCAATTTCTTCATATAAAAATTTACGTTTAGGCTTCGATTGTGGAAACTTTTGTTGCTCAGCAGACTCCTGCTTAGAGCTTTGAGGCCATTGGGATGGAGGAGTTTCGTTAGAATGCCCCTTCCTCTCTCGTTTCTTACTTCGAGGGCTTGATTTTCAGTTTTTTCATGTGCAAAGAGTTACAGTTTCTGATTATTATTTTTTATGGAGTAATGCTTTTTGACTCCAAGTTTGCTATTTTTGTATTGAGGTTCTTTGGAACCTTGTTCTCCCATCGTGGGATGGGCTCTTGCCCTGTTACCGCACTTCTTGTAAGTAAAGGTATCCCATTTCAGGGCCATGGCATTTCTATTTTTATTTAGATATGTTTCATCAGTATTATTAATATCACTTTCACTATATATAAATGAACTTTAAGCCCCTCTAAAACGAATTAAACTCAAAGACAAAACAAGTGACGTGTTGATAGTATAAAGGTAGGAAGTTAACCTGGACTTTATATTATATGAATAACAAATAAGCTATCACTATCTTTACTTTCTAAAAACATTCCTTTTGCAATGGCTTTAATCAATTCATAATAAAGGATAGTTCATTGAAACGCTCACTATATTGTCTGGCCTCATGGTGTCCACCTATAAACAGACTTAAATACAAACATACACTGATGGAGAGTAAGTCCGGTACGCATGCCACTTTTCGAGTTCAGTTTTTCATTACATATGTTACCTTACGTCAACATACCTCGCCTTCTTTTAATCAAGAACAAAAACGTTGTGCACTTTTATGCTTTTTGTGCCATTTAATGTAAAATAGAAAGCGCACTTTTGGCTAAATTGATGAGGTGCACTACTCGATTCGTCCAAAAAAATCTGAAAACTTATTGGGCACGAGCGTGAGGACCTACTGACGCTGATTACTCGGAAGCTTTGTGACCCAGAATAGTCCGAATTCATGCTTTCTTGAGGAAAATGAAATAAGCAAAAACAAAAACGAGAAGAATCGTGCCCAGTCGATTAATGTAATCGCTGACAACCTCAATGTTGCGTCAATGAAACTGTAAATCACGGCATCAATTAAGACCTACAATACCACAGCTATGCACATTGCAAGGGATAGGTTTTAATCCCGTCTAACAGGGCGAAAAAAAGTCACCCGAACCAGGACATTGATCTGACTAAAATAGAAGTATCATATGAAAGATCTTGTGTGGTTTTTCTCAGGAGATAAAAATTTCTATCAAATCCAGAAACATATCTTGAGGAGCAATAAAACTGTTTGAAAACAGTCCTTATAAAGCCCCTAGGATCATGAAGGCCATGTATTCTCAGCATATTATATTTTTTGGTGTTGTAGGCAGCAAAGATTACGTTATGCCTCCCTCCGAGTAGACCCTGAAGGTCAACGCTAAGGTCTACATTAGTGTTTTGCTCATCAAAGTCTTTCCCTGGATCTGACGCATCATGTAATATCAACCTTGGATCTGGCAGCATTTATTGCATGATAAAAAATGCTGTCATAGGAATAAAGAAAAATCGATGATGATGAACGCCCCACCGAGTTCTTAGCCTGCTAACTCGTAGAGTTGAAACATTTATACTGTTTTATTAAGTAATGTTAAAGGAATTTCCAATAAATGTCCCAACAGCAACTCAAGATTCCTAAGATCGCGGATGAGGGGTATTCTGGACTTTGCTCAATCGGACGGCCAAGAAGGCAGAGGGACGTTTCCTTGTACATTGTGAAATTGTGGTACAACCAAATGCAATCTTATTGGTTGGATGCCAAATTGATGTTACTATATTGATTTTGTGAAAATTTAATTAAAGTAGTTAATAAATAAAGTGAGTAGTATTCTACTTTTTTTTTCTTGGATTGCGACCTTTTAAAGGATCCACTTTTTAGTCAGATATAAAGAATATCCCTTAGTTTATATTTAATTATCTCTGATGAGCTCTTTCTAATTGGAGCAACTGTTTTCGTGGAACATAAAAGGACATATTAACGACTCGCCAAACCTCATCTGGGCCATAATTCTTTAGGAGGTATCCAAAAATAAGTTAATTCCTTTGTAGAAGGCTAAAAGCAATCAGCTTTAGCATCCTGAACTCTTTTGTGGAACGAAGCTGACTTTAAATGAAAAAAAAAAAAAAAAATGGGTAGCATTGAGTTAAGAGATATACTTCAAGATATATGGCTTTATATTAAAAAATCATAAAGGACGATACATCGAAGTTTGATATAGACATACATATTATAATGTATTTTATAGATAACTCTAGAGAGGCACATTCAAATTTTATAATACAATATCAGGGTCATTAATAGGCATAAAATAAGACAATCCTAATTTTTGAGTTTTGGGGTATTTATGTTTTTCTTTATATATATATAATTGATGAGTTATTTTTTTTTGTTTGAATGTTTATTGTATAGATTTTTGTGTAATTTTGTTGCTCATTAGATTCTTGTTTTTGGAAATATTTTTAAACTACGCCCCCTTATTAGGACGGGTTAAGGCAGGGATGTCGATTTTTTGATTTTTTTTTTTTTTTTGGGGGGACATATAAGGTTTAAGGTATACCCAAAACTCAAACACAATTTTTTGCAGCTGAAGGAGACCAGATAGGGGTTATGGAATATGGGATTAGTAAATACAAAAAAAAAGTTCGAAGAAATTTGTTTGGAGATTAATTTGAATATAAATTTGACAAATAAAAATTGATGTTTAACTGAAACATCTGTCATTTTCTAAAAAATTGGTTGATTTTTTTCATTTTAGTCCTCTTTTTTCCCTCATTTTTTCATCAATTTTCAGTTTATTAAAAAAAATGCAGCAAGCTTTAGCCATTGGTGCTTTATGCACAAAAAAAAAATGCGTTGCAACATATTAAATGGAATATTTCCAATTTCTGGAACATTTTATTATATAATTTTGGCAATATTTGCAAAAATGACACAGTTATCGAGGGTTATTTTCTCGACAACATTATTCTTCATCACTTTTTTGTTTTTGAAAGTACGAAATAATATTTGTAGGGTTGTGTTTCTTTTACAATTCCAATAAATGCTATTAACTATTTTGTTGCAAAATTAATGCAAAAAGTTCTTTGCAATTTTCTTCGGGAATTTCGATTTGGACATTTTTAGAAGTACATAAAGAATAAACTTCTCATTTAGAAATATTTTTAGATGCATATATGTTGGTACGTTATTTCAAGTTTATAATACGTTATTTTTATATATATTAATAATATTACTACTTAGGTTAGAAGAGACTAATATAAGAGTTTTTTTTTTTTTTTTTTTTTTAGGGGGTGGGGGGAGGGGACTGTTGACGATGAAACTTGGTAGATTACCTTACTTAACCGGATAGATATAGTGTGAAAATCTAAGATAATTATATTTATCAGGATAATAATTATTAGTATATGTAGTATATAGAAGTATTTTCTTAATGTTTTTTTAATTTCCTCAATTAATTTTCAATGTGATTTTCTTTTCACTCCTTAGACCAGGTAATCCTTAGCTTCTAATACATAAAATTAAATAAAGATTAAAACAATATCATTTTTTATAATAATTTGTAAAGAAAGACCTTAAAGAAAAAAAGAGGAAAAAAACTGATCCTGGAATTTTCTATTTATGAGAAGCTGATTAAGACATATTTTTATTTGTAAGTGTGTATACACATTTTTTCTGTGTATTTATATTCCGTTTCATATCTGTCCTTCCTCAAGTTTATTGATTATGATGTATTTTTCGAGCATATCTTCAATTAAAAACATGTTTACCCCAAAATTAAGGAGATTTGTTTGTATATTTACTTACCATATATAACATACCTATGTAAATATAATATAAATAGAAGCTTATATAATAGAAACCAATCATTAATATATTTAAACTATCAATAAAAATGCTCCAAAATTCAATTTTTCATATTGTTTATGAAATTTGAAAATAAGGTAAATTATTGAAATGGATTTATTATATATTCAGATGAAAATTTCCATCAATATTTTCTCTACCATTCCAAATTTTGAAATATATTAAATTTATAAAAATACCATAGTTTATTTCATATTTCGGAAAGTACCATGTGTATAACAAAAAACTGAACAAAGGAAGCATTTGTTTTCCCTTCAAAATTAGTTTTATTCATCCATATAATTTCCATCAAAAGCAACACAATCATTTAGGAGCAGTTCTAACATTTCAATACCATTTCCATATAACACTTTATCTTTTGTCTAAAAATAGTCCTCATTTTTAGCAATACCTTTTTCATTGGAGCAAGATTTCTAACCGAGAATAACTTTTTTCAAGTTTTCAAAGAGCCAAAAGTGGTTGGGAGCTAAATGTAGAGAGTAAGGTGGTCTCAGAAGTAATTTTAAGTTCAATTAATGTAGTTTTGACATTATTTTGCTTTAATTGTAACATGGTGCAGTATCCATGTAAAACAACACTTTCTTTGTCTTCCAATGATGCCGTTTCCCACAATTTTGTCCTTTCAAGCCTTTGAATGGTTTGAACGGTATTTATTTACTTCAAAGAAGAAGTATAGAATTGAAACACAAAATGATTTTTCATCTATTGTCTTGAAATAACAAATAAGTAGTATTACAATTAGCACAATAACTCACAAACAAAGGAAATAATTGTAATAAAATTTCGACAGTTATTTTTGAAGGTTTACTGAAAATGAGATGATTAAAAAAAATGCATGATCTATGTTTGAAGCCCGGGACTTTTCAGCCCTGTGTTAAATACTAAATATGAATATGTAGTAATATTTCTGGTTTTCACCCTAAACTACTGTTGAACAGAATCCTGATGATACTTTTTGAATTTCGGGATCCCAAGAAATTAGGGGATCCTGCCCTGAAAAGATAAAAACCTTTAAAATTTATGTATTTTTCATTAATTATAATAGAAAAAATAAAACAATTTTGCCCTTATCTAGTGAATTGGGATATTATAAACTGCACGATTTATAAAAATGCTTTTAATTCTTTTGAATCTACATTTTAACACAAATACTTTTCAGTATGCTCCTAAAAGATTAAATCTCAAAACAATAAATTCTTTATTTTTTTGGATATATTTTTTTATTACAATCTAATTAACATTTAAAGTTGTAAAATAATTAAAATACATACTAATCTTGAATATAAGTATATAATTGACAAACATTAACTTTTTCGGAATTTTGTACATACGAAGGATGTTCCCTTCCCCCACCCTCCATACTTATTTTTCGTTCTCCCACACATCCTCATTCAGCGTGTGCGTACGTACGTATGTACGTAATGGTTTGTTTTCTTGGAGAGCAGATCAACACTAACTTTAAGTAGCTCAGCAGCGTTTAAGTGAGTTAAAGAATAAAGGAAATGCGACTGCATTGATAGCCAATTACTCGTAGTGAAGATAATTTTTACTGGCACAATCTTATGTAAATTATACATATAAAAATAGCTATAACATTCTCATTGTATTAAATAAATTAAAAGTCCAGCTTTTTTTCCGTTAATTTAAACTGGTCGAAAGCCACTTCCGCTTTTATTGGTGAAAGGTATACATCTTTTAAACGTGCCGCAGAGGTAAGAGCCTGGAGCTTGTATATAATCTTTGACGTCCCTCGCTTGAGATCGCTAGTATTACCAATAGAGATTGAACACTTTTGCATTTAACACATCGTCCACTTTGTCGAACTCAAAATTATTTTTAACTTTTTCAAGTAGATATATGGTAATCTGTTCATTTCCTTCGTTAGAAGCCCCTAGCCATATAGATAGCCAGTATGCTCTTCGTGATTTAATTGCACGCTACTCATTTCTCTCAGTGGGACCACTGTAAATATGGAACCCTACTTATGGGGACATTCTCCTCCAGGATAAGAAAAGGAAATGCCTCTGTAATTTTAAGTTAAATATTCCCAAACCTCTATGTATCTTGGGATTGAACAAATGGCTTGTTCCAGCCGTTTTTGAAAGCCGACCAAATTCAATTCCTTTGTCCCTATAAGTACAGTAAAATATTTTATTATATGGTGTACAGCTCATGATGTGGTTTACTCTTGGAATTAGTACTTGATACCAACATTTTATGTTATCGTTTTTGCTGGAGATGATAATCCCAGGATTTTTGCTACTTACACTAGATGGAATGAACATAAATATCAAGTAATCGTTCTCATATTTGGAAGCATCTGATTTTTAGATGTATTCACCCTTAAGCCAGATAGTCTACGAATATTTCCGACCCTTCTCTCAGCCAAGACGCTTTGGCGTCAATGTTGCTACCACTAAATATGACAGTTCCATCATCTGCAAACCCCAGGATTGTCACATTTTCTCCTTCAATATTTGCACCCCTAATCTCGTCACCTAACATTTTTTGTAGGCGAGTGACGGCTAAAAGAATAAACATATGACTCACACTTACTGTCGGACTCTTTTTAATGATGATAAGGACAAAACCAATTTATATTTAATATTCAGTTTTTAGTCATGTTATTGGTTTCCAATTTTTAATCCCATTCCTGTATTTATTACTATTTTTTTGGTATTAAAATTATATGCCCCCTTTTTTGATCGTTTGAGAGACCTGGGAAAATTTTTTTTTGAAGAGTTTTGCAGAGCATATGATGAATTGTAGAAAATGCTTGAAAAATTCAGCTGTGAATCCAGATATACCTAGGGCTTTTTAAGTAAATTTTTTTTAGTTATATATTCCCAGATTTCTGAGGGAGTAAATCCGTTTGTCAGATCCCTTTGCTCTTTCTCTGAAAGACCATTTTCTTTCACAATTTTTATCTCATTCCCAACTTCGTTCTGGGTGCATTAATGACACTGAGTATATCAACTCTTTTAGATTTTCCATGTTCTTTAAAAGATCTAAATTTTTTTAATTTATATTTTCATTTAAAGTACCGGTTCTAATATGTTAATTTGGGTAATACCTTGTATAGGGTTTATTCGTATATTTAGTTATTTTTTATTGGGTTTGTGTAAATTTAATTAACTGTTTTAATTAACAGTCGTTGCTTTTTATTACTCTCTGATTTCTTAGAGTGTTTTTTTTTAATTGTACAAAATTGTAATATAGTAATATTTTTTATAATACACTCAACCACATCAAAACTGATGGGTACTAATTTGATTCGCAAAATTGGCCTAAAGTAACGAATGCTATAAAGATTTTTTATCAATGATAAAAAATAAATATTTCTAATATAATAAGAACAAATTATATCTTGTTGAAACCCCAAAATAATGTTGTTTTAAATTCAAAATAGATTTTTTGGGAATGCTTTATATTCTTAAAGGTATTTTGAGCAATTTAATTAAAATTTACACTTGTAAAATGAATATAAAAAACTAATTATTCTTATTGTTTAACTATTTATAGTTTAATTAAAAACAACAAATTGTTTTATTTAATTATTCTTATAATTCGTAAATAGATTAAATGAATTATGACCATTATTTAACCATAAAATTAAGTAACAATTCAAAAAGTAACAAACAATAATTTCTTAAATAACTTTTGAAGTCTAATAATGAACATGTTAACAAGAAAGAATAGAAAATAAAAATTAAAAATATGTTTTATAATACAATAATTTAGTTAAAAATCAGTTTGGGAATCCAGTATTTTGCGTAATTTTTTTTTTTTTGTTAATTTTTTGTTGCTTTTTGAACTTTCAGAAACTTGTTCTTGATTTATTGGTTATTCATTGTGTATTTGAGTACTTTGTAGTAGTTTGTATTTTGTTTTTCTTTTTCTCTAGAAAACGAAATTTTAGACTAAAATATTTATTGATATCTGTACGATGTAACTTTTCTAAATGAATAAAAAAAAATCAGCTTGGGAATCTAAACGACTGGGAACTAGTGGAATCTGGGTTTTTTCTTTCACATCCAAAAAATTTTATTGAGCCTTTTTGTCCCAGTTGCACCTACTCGAATTAAATTTGAACAAGGAACTCATGACATCTTTGCATTTAAGCCGACTTAAATGCAAATTTGACTTTCAATATCAATAAGTAAAGATTATCCTTAAATCTTATTTTAAAACAGTGTTAGTGTACAAATGAACAATTTAAACATTTTTCAAAATCAAATGTCATCCCATTTTTCTAATATAATGTATTTTTGACATTGTAAATGCTCACAAAAAATATTTTGCACCTCACTTACGAATCATTTTGGTTAAAATGAACTTTAATTTGCTGCAAATAAAGTTGATACATAATTGGTTCAATAACACTGTAACATAGATAAATGATTCAGGAACAGCATATGCTTAACTTAGTAGAGTTTAATCCCTTATTTCTAAATATTGCCATATATTTTCGTTGTTATCCTCATGACCTTCAGAAAAGGCAAAGTTTTTGTTAATAATTCATACTATATTTTATACACTTAAATATCGAAGGGATTACTTAAAATATTTAAAAATATCAATATTTTATGAATTTCAATGTTAAAGCTTCGGGGTAAGACTAAATCACAATGGCACTTAAATTGAAAGAAAAAAATTATGTAAAACTGATAAATCAATACTATTAGAGAAAAAAAAGTACGGCATTTAGAATAAAATTAAGATAATTAATCAAAAATACTAAAAACAAGCATCAAGTTTTAAATTTAAGATTTTCTTAAAATCCTTTTTGAGGCCTTTAAATGTTGCCTCGAAGTTGAAGAAATTTATCTAATTTATGATCTCTCCAAAGTCTACAAATTATTCACCTGAGATGGAACTTTAATGGAAAGTGCATCATATCTTGATGTTGCATGATATCAGCTCCTAAGAATGTAACACATTATTATTAGTAATTTTGTTTACAATTTAGCCTTTAGAGTGTTTAAGAGTACATGACTTTCATTGGAATTATGTTTGTTTTGTAAAGCCATAACTTTGCTATTGTTAGTTTTAGCAATGTTCTAATCCTTTTATATTTAGTTTTATCATTGACTTTAAAATACCTACAGCAGGACAATCCAAGAAAGCAAATATATTGTCATTTTAAATTTTATCACAATCCTTGAAAAGCATAAAAAAATTAATTGTTCTGCAGAGATTCGGAATTGAGCAGTAAACTTTCTGCCATCCTTTATTTCTCTCCCATAATTTAATATCCTCTTTGTCCAGTTTTGCAGGAGCCCTAATAGCTTGATATAATCAAAACAATCTTGTAAAGGCATAAAAAACTTAATTATTTTGCAGAGATTTAGAATTGAGTAGTAAACTTTCTGCCATTCTGTATTCTTCTCGGAGAATTTAATATCCTAACAACTTGATATGATCATCACAAATTTTTTTCTATACAACATATGAATTAGAAGTTGACATTTTAAAATGTCAATGGCAAGCTATAACGTGTATGTTTGCTGTTCTCGTGAGGCGAAACTACAATCTTCTATCCCCAAATTGTACTAAATAATGAATATCATGAACGATAAGAATTCCATTATTGATTGTATATTTCTCTAGAGATGCAAGATTTTTAAAGTAAGTGAAGAAAAAAAGTTTCCTTACATTATCCAGGGTAATATCTATTAATACATATCCCTGATATACAGACTTGCATTTTTAGAAGATTCTTTGTACACTAGAGCAATCCTCGGAAATTGCAAAGAGGTTTGAGTTCGTGAGATCTGTTCCTAATATTTTCAGATATTTTTATGTTCAAGTGCTTTTTAAAGCTCTTTTTGTTGAAGATTAGGATAAATTAGGAGAATATATTTTTAAAATTAGGGATCGGTGCTCATCAATAAAGGAAATTGCATGTATGGGAAGGAATCCCTGGCAACGAAATCTCAATCTTTTAAGATATTATAGAATGAAGGTTCCAAAGAATAATTAATAATTGCACTATGGCCATCCCTACGTTAGACATCCATAAATTATGATTTGAATAATCCATACGTATTTCAAGCTCTATGGACACAAGATGACCCATTGTAGATCGATAGTGAGTGAGATATTCATAAAACATACATTCAAGGGAGTCATCAGAGCAAATCATCATAAAACTAAAGGGCCATGGGCAGTTTAGTGGGTTGCAAGGGATTCCTTTCTAAACATGCTCTCTTCTCAATTATGAAAAACTATTCTAATTACGAGATCCTATCCTAAAGAGGAATTTCATTTGTCACTTTTAGGTTATATTGCCTTCTTTTTTGTCTCTCCATTTCTTCCACTTTTCTTTTCTTTTTTTAAGCTATGGCATAAAAATATATGGACTTTCCTTAAGAGATAAATTCAAAACTTGAGTTTTTGAGGAAACCTTTTTTTTTAAATTAAAGTTCAGACTTTCACCTATCAAATGAGAAATTTTTAAACTTTCTGTATATATTGATCATGAAGCTATGAACCATTGTATAAACAGCACTAATTGTCATTTTTAAAGAAAGATAAATTTAGTTAAATGCATGATAAAGACATTTGAAAATGGTATATAATTTTTTAACATCCAGCTTGGAAATATATTCACTTACCTTATCTTTATCTTCAACTCTAATCCCTTAAAAAAGATATGAGCCTTAAAAATAGCCAAATAAAATAAAATGGAATTGCCATAGCTCATGGAAAGCACGCTCGGGAGTTATTCTCTTGAACTTTATGTGAAAATACGATTGTGCCCCGGTGATTCCTAGAGAAAGAAATATACTTTATGTATATGGATTGCACCAAAAGATTCCTAGGTTAGATGGAGTAATTGTAATACTGTAATGTTTACTTTTACTTAATCCGTGCAACTCCATCTAACCAATTAAAGGAACATAAAAAAAAATTATAATAAATTTTTTCTGAAGGCCATGAAGCTACTTAGTTGACCATATGCTGTTGTAGAGTTTGTTGCAATAACATAAATTATTACCCTAATAATAGCTTTTATGGTTATAATTTATAACATACTATGTGTTATTTTCTTATATTTTTCATTTAAAAGAAAAATGAACATTTAAGGTTATTATAACAATACAATCCTCCTTGTTTTATCCATAATACGTTGATGCAAAGCGCCTAAGCAACGAAAAAACTAAAATGAATAGCTCCAAGATTATTGCAAAAATAATCGATAATATGTCTATAATAATGAATAGATGTTCGACGGAGGTACACAGAAAAAGTCTCATTTACCTTTGATTATATAGTGATATGGTTTGGGTTAACATGGACCAAGATAATTTAAAAAAAAAAAAAGGTATTTTTGTGTTAATTTAATGTATAGTGTGTCTATGAACACGCTACGTCATATTTCTGTTAATATTTAGTGACATTAGGAAAGTTTTACTCAGTAAAAACGCCCAGAATATTTATGTTTTTATTTCCTTTATGAAATTTCTTTTTTGCTAAAAATATACAAATTGTCTCATTTGTTCTTAGGCAGGAATTTATTTATGAAATTGTTTGATTTTTCGTTTTTTAAAAAAAAGGTAGTAAAATTTCTACTAAATATGTTTTATATGCTTTTTTTATAAACAATATACTTTAGTATTCAAAAGTTTCACCAACATCTGTCGAAAATGTGAGAAAAGTAAGAAAATAGACCTTCTACATATATATACTAGACATTAATATAAAATACATTCATTACATCTGATCTCAAATAGCGAGACTGTCGAGAGTGGAGTTATTTCAAATGACAAATTATTTCGTCGTCGACCTTCTGATCAATAAATAAAACATCGAACAAATCATCCTGAAATTCATTGAGGAAGGTATTTTCAAAGGACATTTTTGGGTGATGACCCACACATCCATCTATACCACAAATTTATTGGAAAGATTTTTGGCAATACTTGTCTAACGTAAAAAACATTATCTGAATTGGATGAATGCAGATTGAGATACATTGCGGCAAAGCCTAATGTCACACCTTATTTTCATATGTAGTTCTCAAAGCTGGCATTACCAACGAGTGGATAAAAAATCCTAAAGGTGCTATCATTCGATATTTTACTGGTTCTGCTCCAGAATCGAAGCTCTGATCAAAATTAATGAAGGAAATATTTGTTTTTCTTTATTTAAAAAATATCCATTGTTTTTTATTCGCCTATAAAATTTAAATGATCTGATTTTTACAATTTTGCTTCTTCAAACTTTATTCATTAATATACATATTTATGTAGTTTTTTCATGAATTTGAGATTCAGTTTTCAAATATTATGTGCACCTAATAAAAAGAATACCTTTCTTTTTTAAATTATGTCATAAAATATTAGTTCCTTGAATTGATAAAAGACACATTACTGTTTGAAATTTTATTGTCTGCATATTTTTAGAGACAAAATAAAAAATAAAGATTTTAATAAGATTTTTAATTACAAAATGTATAAAACTATTTACTTACATGTTATCTTTTTAATCAATTTTAAGAAACTTTTTATCTTTGTGTTTACGTTCAATAACAATACTTTAAAAAAAAACTTCCTACGGTATAGTTACTTTGACCAACTCATTCATTCTGAAAAGATTTTTGTATATATAAAAATTCGTTTATTAAAATGGAAAATTAAATATCCTACATTGAAATTTCAAAAATGAAATACTATTTTGAAAGCCCTACGCCTGATGATTATAGCAATAACTGTTTATTCAAGGTAATCACCAAAAATTTAGTGATAAGTGTATTTCTCATGTGGAGTAAAGGCTTGACAAAGTAAAAAATATAAAAGTAACTAATTGAAGCAAAAAATAAATGTTTACAAAGTTATTTATCATCTTCAGTAAGTACGGAGTGTTAGTCCAAAACAAAGAAATCCACAGGCCAGAACTATTTAGCAACGGTGTGTCGCATTTGCTTGTCAACTGTCAATCCCTTCAAGAACATCTTCTAGAACAAAGAAAGCTATTTTCAGTAAGTATTTTACCGTGAAAGCTTTTATTGTTTCTATATATAAAATTAATTATACTTATTGTCTATTCTTATTATTTTGATTTTGTTAGTTAGAATAGATTACATTATGGGTTTTTTTATGAAATATAATTTTTTGTTTTTTCCCTAGAACAGGAGGTAGAAACCAATTTAAATTGTTTTAATTATCGTAAATTTATGTTTTTGAACAGCGTATCACAAAAAATTAAACTTAAGTAACTATATCAGTGCCAATTTAAGCAATTTATATTTTTTATTTATCAGCTATTGTTTGAATCGATTCAAAGGTTACTCTTTCTAAAACATATAAATAATGACAGCTTGATAGCCAATTTTCCACATTTCACAGAATCACTCACATCAACTCACTCAAATGACTGTTAAATAACAACTGCGCAGCCAAATTGGCTAAAATTTGATGAGTAACTGCCAACAGATGATAGATAGATGTGACTAGGTTTTATTTGCAACTGCTGTCATCTTCATGTTGAGGTCGGAAACTTTTCATACCACCTTTGTAATGTAGATGGCGATTCCAGACATCGTGATTATTGATAATTGTCACTTACAATTTAACATTGTAACAGTATTATGAGTCTTTACTGCAATACTTATCTAAAAAGATTATTCAGATCCGCACCTCCAAAAGTACATCCTCACGATGACCCGCAAAATGCTGATTAAATATTTGTGAGATCACATGATTAGAATCCGCGAGATCATTACCCAACATAATATATGGTTCAACCACATTTTTATTTTGAAGAGTAGAAAAATGAATTTAATTGGTGAGTCTTTTACTTTTTCTTGTCTGTGAATATGGTTTTAATTAACTTAGGTTCTGATAACAAAAACACATGTTAATTATATTTTTCATATATAGTACTGAACCACATCTTTAACTTGTGAATAATGTTTATGAAAAACAAAACATACAAATTTTTTCCTTATTTTTCCTTCAAATCTCATTGTAAATACTATCTTAGGGGTTTTTAATTCCCTCACACAAAATAATATGATGACCATTTTTCAGAGTAACGTTTATTTACAAAATAAATTTTGTATAAGTTTACTAATTTTTATATTGTTCGAAATCTTAGGCGGAAATAGCCAAAAAAATACATCTTCTAACAAAAAATCAAGTAATATAAAGTTTTAACCATAATGATCATTTTTTAATGGCTGCAATCAGCCATTGAAGTTGTGAATTTTAAAATTTAAAAAAAATTCTTTCATAAAAAATAGTCAATTAGAGTTAAAAAACTTATTTAAAAAAATGTTTTTGATTAATATATAATCATTAAAAAAATATTTTTTCGCCTAAAATGATTGTTTCTGAGTCAAACTGTAAAATATTGATTTATAAAATAAAGTGTACAATGTTTTGAACTTTCAGGTATGACATAAGATTCATACTTTGTTTTAAAGGGATTTTTCAAAGGGAAATAGGGTATATTTTCCAAAAATTAATAATATTTTCATTAAAATGGATAGTATTGTTATCATATGTGTATTGATGACTTAACGACATGAGAATATTTAAAAAATGTTGTTTTATTTATTTTGTACTGGTTTTGACTTTCTTGTATGGGATTCCACGAAGAGGAATACACATTAAGTATATCAGAAAACTGCACTATATTATGTGGATGTCATAAGGTAGATACATAGCGATAATATGCACTTTTCACTTGGAAAAAACATTAAAAAATTTATATATATATTATACATAAAGTTTATAATAAAGATATCTATTATTTTATCAATAGATGGCTTTGTAATGACAATTTCGCCAGTGCAATCAGTTTTAGTTTTTATTGTAGCAAAAATATAAATTGACATTTTTGAAAAATAGTTTGAGCTCGCGTCAAAGATGGACATCACAAGAGAGAAAATACACAATATTTTTCAGGTTTTTTTTCAATAGATGGCTAAATTAATGTGTATCTTGCATTCTATAATTGAATCAAATTTTGGCTTGATGATGTAAGAAAGATAAGATTTCATACTAAAAAAGAATAAGACAGTTGTTTGACTCTTTATTATTTGAAAGTGTGTCAAAGATGGAAACAAGCAAAGAGATAATACGCCATATTGACATTTTTTTTTCCGAAAAAGGGTGGAGCACAAGAGAAGCAGCTAAAAATATAATATTTTAATGACGAATTATTCGTCATTTTGGTAGAAACCGTTCCGGTAATTTTGATGTCAAAGATGCACCAAGTTATGGAAGGTTAATGGTCCAAACGGGTTTATTTATTTTTGGTTGAATAGATTAAGTGTTTTCTCTGGTAATAATTTATATAATATAATCATATTTTTCAATATAATTATTACTTAGTAACTTAGACTAGATAAGATACTTTTTTTTGTCGTTTTTTTGTTTTTATTTAAGAAATCTTTAATCAAAAGAATCTCAATAAACCATTTCAATAGTTTTACCATGTATAAGTAAGCCTATTGTAGCACAGTATACAACATAATAATCCACACATATGATTATATATTTACATGAATAATTAAACAAATATCAATGAAAACGACACATGTCAATAGCAATTTTCATATAGGTACACACAATAAGCATTTAGTTTTATTACACGTTTATACATTTTTTGAAATTGGAATAAATAAAATTTAAGTTTTCATCTTTTCATAATTAAAGTATCATTTTTGAAAGATTAGTAGATAGTTGGCTTCTAAAGCTGTTTTTGATGTATACCGTGTAGAAAAATAAATTCATATTTTTTAAGGAATTTTCTTCTTAATATTAATTCTTCTTAAGTGTATTCCCATTAATGTTGATGTCCTTGGCAAACAATACAGCTATTTTGATTATTTTATCCACATTTTCTTCAAGTTGATTTACATATATAACATCAAAATTACCAGAACAGAACAGAAAAAACTAAAATTGCGAGTGATTCGCAGTTAAACTGTGATTGTATCAATACTACAAAAAAATTTCAGAGGCTTAGCTTGAATTTTCGACTTTATGGAAGGAAAGCATTATAATATGGTGTATTTATTCCCTCTTCTAGGTGTCCATCTTTGACAGTATTGAGTCAAAAAATCACAATATTGACAAAAAAGGTTTTTTTGCGTAAAATCTTTAATCTTACAAAAACCATACTTCGTAAGCCCATCGCACTTAACCATCGCAATATACACATTATCAAATCCATCTAGCAGAGAAATAACAGGGAAAAAATTGTTATCAAATGCTTCTGCAAAAATTGAGCAACATACGCATTGTTTCTATAATTATGTAATAGCAATAATACAAGTAATTATGATTTTTATTCTGGAAATTTTGTTCATATCAATACAAAATGAATCTATCAGAATATGATATTATAACTTTTCAAGATTTAATACAAAAATTAACTAGCTAATATGTATCCAACCCCTATATATCTTCTTACATATTAATGTTATTGATACTGGCGATAGGTTAATTAGTTAGCCGACTCCTATCGGAATCCCCAGCATCTCTCAATATTTTTTTCATTAAAATAATTATCCTATTTGAGTCATAAATGTATGAAATATATCACCAATTTTTTCTAACTGTTCCAATAATTAGAGCTAGTAATGGGTTAAAAAAAAGTAAAATGTAATATCTTCTTTAAAAAGCAAAAGCTAAATTAATTTATATATTCAAATTTTTGTTGTAAATACCCAAATACAAAAATCATATTATTTTAATTTTTCAGAGAAATGTGACAATATTTACAATATTTTCCAAGTATTGTGAGAAAGTAACCCCATTCTAATTTTTTTTTTTTTAATGGGGGGGGAGGAAATTGTTTAAAAATGTTAACTTTCCAAAGTATTGAAAAAATAGAACTCTTGACGATAAAAGGCAATGTAAGTCAAAATAGATCACTTTTCAAATTAATTATTTTAGTTGCACACATAATCTATCAAAAAATATAAATTACCTTTCTTCTCAAATGATTATTTTTAACAAAGAATGGCATATAGAATATTGACGTACGACGTAAAACGCACGTTTACTTTTTTTGACCATGACACATTAGTACCAATTGATTATTTAAACACCAAAGTTTTCAAATTTACTTAAACATAACATATTTCCATAAATAATTTTTTTTTCATTACTTTTTGTGCTAATGAAATTGATATTTGTAGCTGCATTCATCGGATTTAATAAACAAATAAAGTGCACCTCAATGCGTAAAAATAACTTTTTTTTAGATACAGTTTTTTTATCTCAATAAATTTTATATTGTAAAAGTCAGGGAATATGCGTTTGAGACTTATTGATCCATTTTATTTAAACAAAATTTCATTGAAATAACTTTTATCAAACATAAAGAACACTTTTTTTGCGTTTTCCACTTGTTCGAAGAAAAACTGTAAAATATGGCGTATTTTATATTTACTGGTGTCCATTTTTGACATGCACTCAAATAATCACAAAACGGTCTAATTGGTTTTTTAACACCATCTAGCGTAAACCAATTGCACTTATACAACGCAAGATACACATTACTAGAGTATGCACGTTTTAAAAACGATGTTGTATATATATTTTATTTATATACAAAAAGCTTCATGTTCACACGATAAAAAATCTTAATCCAAGCCAGTTTGAAATGTTGATGTATGGAATTGGAGTCTTATTCATTACAACTGGTAGTATCCGGCATTGGCTAAAATACAAACTTTGCTTTAATAATATAGAGGATAAACCTGCAATAAATCCTTGGTGTTAATCTCCGTTTTTCATGGGAACATGTAGCAAATCACACGATACTTAGTATGCATTATCTTTTTCAGAAATGAAATATAGTTATAAGAGCTTGAGAAAAAAATAAGAACATGATTTATCTCATTGCTGAACCTTTGCTCACTTAAGAAGGTCTGTCCTTTTTTCTTTTTTTTATATGAATTAAACCAAACACCTGCGAGATTTTATTCACTTTTACAGTGTTCCTGTATATCAGGCTAAATCATTCTATTTGATTTATACTGTACTGGTATATGATTTACATCAGGGGCCACACCGTCAATACTTTCAATGCATTCATACATGAACACAGATAAACTTTGCTTTTATTAATGTAGATCCTTAGAGTAGGAAAGTAAGCACATTGGGCGAGTAAAAACAAACTCTTTTTCCTCAGGAAATCCGATTCTATCACCTTTTTCAAAAAGTATTGCTTTCGCCGCAACAGAAATTTGGTATTTTGTGGATGTAAGCCAAAACGGATAAATATTTTGATTTCTACTCAGAATATGTGTCCTTAGACTATCTATGACATATTTAATCTTACTCGTTGCTCAATCTGGCGTTAGACATTTATATATGGAGGGGCATGACATAAAACTCCAAATTATAATATATGTATTAGTTAAAACAGTAAAGTTTTTCACTTTTCTGGGTGACACGTGATTTAATCATTTAATTTCCATTTTTGGTTACATAAATTATGTTGATAAAGGGGTCTGAATTATTTTTTGTCTTCAAGTAGTAATACAAATATTTATTCGATTGAAATTTACCTTTTTATTTACTTAAAACTTGCATAAGAAATTATTTATGCAATATTAGTACATGAAACTGTTTTAATTTGAGAGTATGTGATAAATATTAGTAGATATTTATGGTTTATTTTAAGTCATTTTCAACGCTTCTTTGCATATTATCCCTTTCATTTTTATAAAAATAGGCCTGAGTTTGTATACTATATATTTTATACCAATTAAGTGCGTTCTCCTTTTCCTTTGTTTACTCGTTGTCCTAAAATTAAAAAAAATCCGTTTTTGAACAATTCCAGTACATAAGAAAATTTAAATTACCATCGGAAACTTAACTTGTAACTGCTTCTGAAAAAATTATATGAAAAATTAAGATATAATATATTAATGAGAGTACCTGAACTCGGAGTTATGAGGTGCCTACGAACAGACAAACTTTGTTTGAATATATGAGCTTACCTTAGACACATAGGACAAAACTCCAAAAACATCATCAGTATTTGGCTCTGTTTTCATGAGGCCACTCACACGTAGTTACTCAATACTTTGATGTTCTCTGCTCAAAAATAAAAAATAATAATATCATCTTGTAAAACAAAAAAAAAATCAAAAACGTGATGATCCAGGGAGTATTTTAGTCTCTTTAACGCTATCTGGCTAAACTTTAGCTACAAACGATTGTCAAATTAAACCTAACATAAAGTCACTTTCATTATGTTTAATTGTATATAATGTATTTTTCCTCTATGTTTAATGTGGTGCACGCTCGATACTACATGTAAAACGCCAGCGAGATGGTATGATTAATATGACTACATTGTTACAGCCTGAGTCTCATTCTCTGTTTTTCATGAACATTCTCAAACATAGTTACAAAATAGAAATATTTCATAAAGCAATTAAAATAGCTTCATAAAATAAGAGAATATTGTTGATGTTGTCATAAAAAAACAAATTCGAATGAATAATGCTTAGTATTTACAACCCTCTTGTTCCCCTCTTTTTTTTTTAAATTTTACACACTAAGTTATAGCTACAAGCGCTCTTTCCTACAATATTACTTCTTAAATCAAGTAATCAAACTGTTCTAAAGTTGAGCTCAAAGTTATATGCTTACTAAAACATTTCAACCGCATATAATCTTTCTTTTTGTACTATAATTAACCTGCATATGACATAAGTAATACATCCAACAAATTAACCTTTATATATTAAATAAATATTCAAAAATGACTTGACAGTTAACTTCCACGCATTCTAACAATATTTTCTTTATTTATTTAGACCATTTGAATCATGAACATTCAAATATTTCAAGTTCTGAATTATTGGATTTTATATTTTAAATTTTTTCCCCTCTTTAATGAAAATTATAGATAAAGTTATGTTATACTTAAAAGCCACATTAGTTAAAAAAAAAGTTATAAACACATACTTCCTTTAAATTTTGAAAACTTTAAAAAAGCAAAAAAGAATGTTACGTATTTTACACAAAAATGTTAAATATTACATTTAATATATTTTACCATGACTGTAGAAAGCAAAAAACTAACTAAAGTCTTAGAAAATCTTATGCAAATATTTAAAGCGTGCTCAGTACTTTTGCTTTAGGCTATATTGCCTAAGGACATTCCGCCTATGCCATTTTTCTTCTAAGATATTTTATCATAACATTGAAGAAATGATGTTATACGTCGTTATGGTTATTTATTTTTTTAAATTCAATTGATGTGTCCTTTGCAATTCATAATCAAAATATGAAATGTTTATCATTACAAAACGCATTTAATGTGTTTCTTCTGTTGGAATAATGATCTAAGTATGCTTTTCCCACATATTATACCTGTTCGTCAATAAATGAGTCTTTTCAAATTTCAATAATCCATTATGTTTAATGAAAATTGATTAACGGAGAAGTGATAAGCACATTCCAATCGTTGTCGAGTTTGTTTATTTTTATTATTATACTAATTTGATTACCTAATTTGATTCTGCATTGAATCCATTACATAGTGAGATTTTAATAGTATATATGCATTGACATTTTGGGTCCTAATTCCATCATTTTTTCAACAGAATACAACCATCAATAACATTAATTTTAAACCCGCAAAAAAACAATAACTAACCTTAAACATTTTATAAATCCTTATATGTTAAGACAAAATATCCTTAAGATTAAATGACTATAAGAAAAAAGAGTTTTGGGTTAAAATAGTTTTGTACAAAAGTACCTAACACTGCCTATAAAATACAAAAAACTATTTTCCAGTATTTGTCTTTCAAAAAATCCGATATTAATATATGTTTACAAAATTATTGTCGGGAATATTATCAGTTTCTAGGCAAACTCAAATAGGGCATAATGTTCCTGTCAAAACGATTTATAGGGAGAAAAACAATTGCACCATTATAAATAATTATATTTTTTATAAATATATTTGAGACACTCTTCTGATTAAAATTTTTTTGTAATAAATGAGAACCACCCTCTTAAGATATTAACCTTCAATTACTTCAGAGACTGAAATATCTTCTGTGTATAATATAACTTTCACAGTCTACAAAATTTAATATTTTTTCTCCATATGTATAGTTTCATATGGAAAATAAAATTATGTAATACTAAAATGCCTATTTAAAGTTTTACTCACATAAAGGATATGCAAGACAGTGTGAATTATGAAAATTGAGGGATGATGCCTTTGTAAAGAAAATTACCCAGCTTCGAAGTAAATCATTTTTTCATGTCAATTTATGTACTCACTTAAAGTTTTAAGATAAAACAATAATCGTATTTACATATAACTAGGGTTCCGCGGCAGAAATTGTAAGAATGCAGTGTCCCGCAATCCTATGTTTTAACAAACAAAATCAATATAAAAAAGGCTTCATATAATTTTCTTTTAAGAATTCCAATTTATACTGAAACTAACCAATTTATATATTTCTCATGAAGTATTTTTAGTCATTAGAGTTGAACTCCTATTTTTGTCCTTGGTTGAAATCCTTCATTGGACTATTTGTTAACTTTTTTCTTATTATTTAAGAATATTTTTTTTAAAACTTCGGTTATTTTACAAAGATGTGTTTGTAAAAGACTGATTCTTTTAATATTTTGTCCATTTCACATAGCTATTTGGTCATACTATGTTTTGTGTTTTTAATTAATTTATAATAATGAATAAGTTTAAATGTTTTCTGTTTAACTTTTATACATCGTTTTTTTAGCCAAACTCTTTTTAAAAAAAATATTAAACAAATGCTAAAAAATATTTATATTCCCACCAATTTGATAAATATTTGAAAAAGTCTGGAAATTTAATTGATTCAAGTGAATAAATAATTAATTCAAATGACCAAATTTAATAGATGGTCATCAAAATGGTTACATTCATAAAAAAATTATATTATGAACAAACTTCAAAATTTCGAATTTTAATCTCAACTCTTTCAGAGTAAAAAATAAAATTGGAATTAATTATTTCTCAACTGAAATGATGAATGATGATAAATTATATTAAATCTTAATCTTTCCCGATCGTTAGTCTCTCTTCTAGAATAATAATTGCTCACTTTTTTCTACGAATCAAAAGATTATATATCATTAAGTATGATTATAACTATACCTTCTTTTTAGCCAGATATCTATGTTTGTGCCTTTAAGAAAAAATAACTAATTCTTAATAATTATTCTAGAAAGGATATGTTTAAATAAATAATGTAAGCTATGTAACTATCAAATTTGAATGTCAGTTATTGAAGATGATCTTATCTCTGGAGATACAAATTCAAGGAACTTGGAAGTTTAATCCACTATAAATAAACAAACTTGAGGCCAATAACAGAACTAAAAATTAATTAATTGAAACTAATTGAAGTACATAAAAAATAGAATGGATATTTTTTCAGAAGTTGATGACTTATTCATAGAAGTATTTTTTTCAGTCGTTACTTATTCATTCCAGTCCGTTAGATTCTTATAACCGATCCTATAAGTACTGGGGGTCATTTCTTAACTGTCAGTCCTTGAAATTTTCCTACAATGTCTAGTAAAATATGTATTATGAGCATTTCTTACATATTACCTTCATTGACGTTATGGAGGATCAATTTTACCTTCTGGAAGTACAGCAGCCGTCGTGTCTAAATAAATATGGACACACCACTAATTAATTATGAACTCCATCATTTTCACCTTAAATTTAATAAAACTGTTTTCATTCTGTTAAGACTATATTTAATAATGAAACTTTTTATTTTGGGTTTATGTTGGGTACCTAAAGTTTGTGTAATGTAATGAATATTTTATATACAGGATAGGGCAGCAATAAGTGGGCTCCAGAGATTAATTTAGAAATACATCACTTTTTTCCAGTTATCAATAATAGGGGAAAAATAATGTTAACTATACATGAAGACAAGATTTAGAAATACATTTTTCGCTCTATATGGCTATCTTTATTATCAATCATAGGCTTGACACGTCCCCTGAATGCCAAGCAGGACTTGATAACAAACTCCTCTAACAGGTTGTCCCATGCAACCACTATTGGTACTTTAGTGAATCCAGATTTGGGTGTGAGATCCTGTTAGTTTCCTTCTCCAAAGTGCCCCATATAGAAAAGTACTGTGGGCTCAAATCTGGTGAAATAGAACTGAGACATCGTCTTTCTATCAGAGGTCATAACACCGAGGACCATTGTTTGGGCCTGATGTTGGGTGTGGTAAACCATTTTAACTCTTCTTTTGTTTCTGTAAGGTAGAGGTCGTTCTAATGGTTATGGAATTGATCAACTGTGAAAATCTTCTTGCCCGATTAAATTTTTACAATGAAACCTTTATGCATTTGAGGATTTTCTTGCACCTTTCGAATATTCCGCCTTTCATGCCCTCTATCAGAAGGTGTTGTGGAGTCTTTGGAAAGAAAAGAATCTAAAGTTGGGTTTTATAGCTCTCTTGGTTGTCTTAGAATCCATAGAGAATTAATCGACCTAGTGGGATCTTCCTTTATATACTTCTCAGAACTTAACAACAACATTTTATCTCTTTTAAGTTATGCCCTCCACTTCCTGAGATCCTATGATGATCTTCTTCATTTTATTTCATCTTGGCCAGCTTAAAAACAAATCTCCTAGAACTCTTAACAATGTCCGTAAGCTTCATCGCATCAACTCCAGTATCTAGGAGATCTGAGATGTTGTTGTAAAAAGGACAGTGAAAACAGAAAATCAAAAAATTATCATTCAACCTTTTCATAGTAATGAGAAAGTAAACATTAATTAACAGTCCACGATTTGCTGCCCTATCCTTTATAAAATAAAATTCTAATGTTTTGACTAAAATCAAAACTGATTATATCTCGTAG
Organism: Lepeophtheirus salmonis; assembly: GCF_016086655.4. Classification (NCBI taxonomy): domain Eukaryota; kingdom Metazoa; phylum Arthropoda; class Copepoda; order Siphonostomatoida; family Caligidae; genus Lepeophtheirus; species Lepeophtheirus salmonis. The sequence continues at coordinate 20,326,810 of NC_052143.2, forward strand.
AGCCCAAACAAAGACAGTTATATTTATTTTAAAACAGAATTATTTTCTTTTTACATATGCCTTGAACACATCGAAGGATTTTATGCACTTTGATTAATATTTACGTATGCCAAACAGATAAAATAAAAAATAAATTTTTACAGATTTAAATAGTGCAATTTTTTTTATGTTGACGGTGTATTGTTATTTAATTTTTTAAACTTATGTTAAAAAGGATAGTCACTTTTGGAGGAATGAAATTTCTATAAATTTCAATAATTGAAAGAGAACAAAAGGTTTGAAAAATGTATATTTAAAAAAATACAGTCACTTAATTAATCTTTTATATAATTTATTTTATAAGCATAGAATAAATTAAAATTTATAAATGTATTATACTTTTCTGATTTGATTGACAGGCCAATTTATGAATAAACTGTGTGTAATTTTTTTTTTTTTAATACATTTTTACTCATTTTTGAAATTAATCCTGATTCTTCGTCAATATCCGACTTTATTCTCGAAATAAATGCTAGGCAAGCTATTAATTACTTTCTATAATTTTCCCTTTTACTTAAGATGTTTTGTGCTAGAGAAAGACTTTATTAGAAAAATATACACTAATTACTAAACTATTACAAAACTTCTTAAGAATTTATTTTTTAATTAATTTTTAACATATATTCTTCCGTTTTTCATTTCATTTTGTTTGATTTTCTACAAAAATGTGATTTCAAGGTGCTAACTCGAATAATTTCCATTTATTTTATTAGAAAAACTTAAATAATGTATACGCTATTTCCAAACCCCTAAGATATTTCACAAATCATTCATTTATGTTATTTCACGATAAAAATAGTCTAATATTGTGATAATAACATAAATTTGTATAATTCTAATATAAGGTCTAGAAAAAAAAATCAATTACTTTTTTTTAATATATATTTTTTTTTAGAATCCAAAAATGTTTATCCCTTTGGCAATCAAAACAGTTCATATGTGACAGTCGGACTCGACTTCTTTGATTATTTTATCTGTATTTTTGACAATTGGTTTTCCATAAGGTAATGCATTCAAAATTGCAAGTAATTAACTTTATTAACAGTATTCAATTTTTTTGCTGTTTCGCTTATATTTTACCCTAATCAAAGAAAAACTGTCAAATAAAGCAAATTTCTTATTGTTGGTGTCCATGTTTTACGTACACTCTAACAATACTGAGTCAAACAATCAAAAAAGGTCATTTCTTAGTACGAAATTATATATTTTCAATGTCATTTTGCGTAAAATGATCGCACATATACAACACGAACACAAGCCATCTATTAGAAAAATAATGTATTTCTGTAATTTTATATACTCTATATACCTTAGGGAATTATGTAAATAGTTAATGGGATATTATTACGAAAGTATAATAGTTTCTGACTAGAATATACTATTGGGTAATTAACAATGTAAATATTAAAACAATGAGTGGGTTTATTTGACCTAACCCCAGACGAAAAAACACAATATAGGGATGTTGTAGTGCTTTTTCAAATTGGATGATATCTTAATGGATAATATACACTGCTTTTTGGAAAAGCCTAAATACTAGATTATTTAAATAAATCTACAGGGTGTACGATTAAATATGTGGGTCAGGCAATGAATATTGAGCCATTAATAACTTTTTAATACAGTTTTTGTTTTCATCAAACTTTGCAAAATCTGAAACTATGACAGGCCTTGGCAATTTTTTCAGAGAGTTATAATTTCTACTCCCTCGTAATGTCTGCATAAAGTGAGCCGAAGTAGCATTAACCCTATGTTGAAGGATTTCCCACCCAAAATAGTAAAAATGATTCAAATCCTGAGACAAGGGAGCCCGTTACAGAAAATTGTATGAAAGTTTCTAAAAAAGGTCAATATTTACTTCTTTGGCCTTCTTTTTTCTTTATATCTTTTTATGAATTTTATCCGCAACTAGCTGTGGAATTTTCTTCAAAGGAGTTTTGGCGTCAAGATAAGCATCACACTTAATCGGTTGTCTTTCAGAGGCGCCATTTTTCAATCAATTTTTTCATCAAAGAAGAACAAAAAGAAACTTTATTATCAACGCTTTATTTCATTTCAAGAATTCAACCTCCAATCAAAAAAATGAAAATTTAAACACAATTTTTTCAACTGAGCATTTTTGATTCTTATAAATTATTATTATAAAACTTATAAAGTCAGAGACATAGGGTAGTTCATTTTTTTATAATACTAAGGAAAATTTTATAATATTGAAGAGAGGAAATTTTGACAGGAATCCAAATTGTGGTGCACTTTAAAACAATGCCTAAGCGTTTTTTAAAAGAATATATTAACCTAGAGAGACGATATACAGGGGTTTTGAAAAACCTTTGCACTGATTTAAAACATTATTTAAGGGTTTCCCATTTTTTTTATAAAAAACAAGTAATTCAATATCATGAATGAGAAAAAAAATGTAATTGCGATTTTATTTCGTACTACCCATCCTCTTCGGAGTTGATCCAGATCAATAATGTGGCGAAGAAGACGTTTATGACCTGTCATTAAAGGCAGTAGAACTGATATTGACAAAATTCTATTAAAGAATGCTCAACTACATTAAGTATTTTCAATAAACCTGTCAAATTTAATCAGGAGAATGATTTATTAAGTAACAAAAAATGCAAGGATTTTTGAAATGCCCCGTATAACCTGACAAAGATCACTATATACTGTAGTAGTCGTCCTTGTTAATATCAAAAGAAGGGGGGGGGGCATTAAAATTAAAATCAATTTTAGTCTTACTTTTCAGATGTTAACGAATCTTTTACGCACTGTAGTAAAAAAAAAATCGGTCGGAAAATCCCAGTGCTATAAATGGAAAAAAAACATACTTGATTTGTTCTCTTTACTAATTATTGTTTACCAAATTAATATAACAATTTATTTATTTATTTCGACAGACCATCAGAATGACCAAAAAAATAAAGTACACACTTACTTAAAGTAAATATATGTATGTATGTATAACTTGCCTCACTGTAAACATAAACATTTTTTTTTGTTTTTTGTTTTTTTACCCTTTTTTCTACTTACAATTACCCGGAATAGAAGGGCTATTAATTATAACTATAACTACAAACAAACATATACAAAATACTTTTAAATGCTATGCCTATGACTTACATGCGGGTAGATAATATTTTTACAACTAAAAGTAATATCCCTTTTATTAATTTTTGTAGACTGTTTTGTATCACATCGATTCATCTATACATTGTACCTATTTATATAATCTTATTATGTAGATTGTTTTATTGTTATCCTTCTATGATTGTTTAAATGAAACTAAAGGTTTATAAGAAAAAATGTCTGGTCTGCCCTAAATAATATCTGGAAATAGTTATCGGAGAACTGGTAACGATATCCCAAATTTTTATTGAGTTTATCTAAAACTAAAATATTAATGTACTCAAAATTCAAACTTTCGCAAAACGAGGTTAAAAAATTCTGATTGCTCTGATAATTTTGGCGCAATCAATGGAAGCACATTCCCGAAAATGGAAGCACATTCCTGAAAAGTTGAAGCAATAAAATCAATCAATGATAATTTTTTCCTGAACCCTCTTTTCTTGTGACTATGCTTTTTTCCCAGCCTCGTAATCTGCTCAGATTTTTGAATTGACTGGCTAGAAATGGTGACAATATTTCAGTAGGGCAAAATTGGCTACAAAGTAAATCTACTACTTTGCATTCCTCTCCGAAATCTATATATCAATTGACCTCAAACCAATGCAAGCTGATACATTTTTTAGTTATAAATCTAATGACGTTATTCCAATTATATTTTGGCCCTTTGTTTCGATACAATATTTGGCAAAAAAAAAAAATACTTTTTGCTTATAAATCCTGTATACCCTTATGGCAACGCAACTTCCAATGAAGCATACTAAATCACAAATTTTATCTCGTTCAGCTAAATCCACACCATCTTTAACAATATGAAAAACATTTGACACGCTTATTTTCATATTAAAGTGAAAGGTTGAGTGTAAGCTTTAAGTTAGTTGGGTAACATTGATTCAAAAAAGTATTTACAATAGAGGAGACCAAGAAAACACCATCATCGAATCGGCTTGCACGGGATACAGACCAGTCTACATCCAGAGGATACTCAGATATATGGAAGGCACAGTCTGGAAAAAGGAGGGGGATATATGTAAGAGAAAATCCATCAAGTTCAAGTTGATTTATATGAATATTAGAGGATGGTTTTTGCTCTTAAAAATGCTGCTCAGACATTTCAAAGAATCATTGATTCAATTCGACAAGGAATTCCAAATGTGTTGTGTACCTTGATGATATTCTTGTAGCTTCAGAGTCAATGGATAAGCATTGGAAAACGTTGAACGTGGTTTCATCCAGACTTAAAACAGTTTTGATGATTCTCCCCCTAAAAAAATCTGCGTTTTTCATTAAATCAGTAAAGTTTCTTGGGTATTATATTTCATCGAAAGGTTTTAGATCTTTATAATTAAAAGTAAAGATAACCCAAATAGTACCAACTCCAAAATCTAAAGATGAACTGCATAGATTTTAGGACATGCCACAATATTACTCTCAGTGCATCAAAAGGTTATCTCCATGGACAGTTCATTTGTGCCTTCTGTTAAATAAGAATGTAAAGCTTACTTGGAATACAGAGCATGAACACGCTTTTTTACCCAAAAACATAGATATCAATATTAATTCAACAATCGGACTAATATGTCCAAAAATGAAAACTGTGTCAACTAAATATAGCTTTTTTTTACTTTTTTGTACAAATTAAGTGCCTCGACGTCTTTTTCAAGTGAAACATAAAAAACTGTTTTTTTCAAACAGTGTTTGAACTTAGTATCTAATTTAAATTCTGAGGTATATTTAATTATCAATCTGATAAACTAAGTTGCTCTTGACGTTTTTCCAAAGGAGGCTTATTTATGTGTGTTTATTTTTCCGGTACCTTTTTTTTCACTAGCGTTTTATCTTTAAAAAAAATTGATGGAGCCAATAAAAACACTACCAAATGATGTGTGTTGAAAAAAAAAAAAAATATGCTACTTGAAATAATTTCATTTCCTTCCCTATTTCATCTCTGTTTCCCTTTTTCTTTTTTCCGTTATCATATTTTGTATAGAAATTCAAGCAATTTTGTTATTTAGAAAAAAAATAATTGTTAAATTATAAAAATGTCTATAGTTTCCTTGAATATAGTGTTTAGATTTTAGTTTTTTTTAAAATTTGGAACCCTAAAACTATTTGAATTTCATATATAAAAACAGACATTATGGAAAAAAATTCGAACTTAGTCCTGCTTTAATGCACCTTGACATATAACAAACCATAACTTTTTAAGAAATAAAAGAAAAATATGCTTGTTTATTTTTAAATGAAACAATTTTTTGATTGTAAGAACTATTTTACAACTTTTTTTCATTTTGACAAGTAATCAACATTTAAAAATAGCAGTAACTTCAGTAAACTATTCTTTAAAAAATATTGTACATTAACATTATTTAAGAAATATATATAGAAGGATCGAAAGCAAAACATGGACTGTTAGTAAATGCTAATTATGTAATTAAAATAGAAAGGTTGCGTGATTTTCCTCTGCTTATTCTCAATCTCCTGTCCTTTTTGTATAAGTAAATAAAATAAACATTTTCAAATCTTTCATCATGAGTGAGCAAGAAGCAAAAAAAAGCTAAGGATATAAGATCTTCTGGATGCCAAAATTGAGGTGGCAGAGATTATGGACATTGTGATGCGGGAGCCTCATTGTCAAGGTAGAGAAGATGAAAAAGGATGGAAAATACCTCTCAAGGAAAGAAAGAATGGGGGACACAACTTGAAAAGGGATTCTGACTTTCTGGAGGACTTGAAGAAGAAGATCAAGGAGGACCCCAAAAATCGATGGATCGCCTCCCTGACGGGTTTGAAGTGGACAAGCGGACAATCAGGAGGGCTGTGAATGAAGCCCTGGGGGTGTCCTCTTATATAAAGACCCCACGCCAAGTGTTGAAATACACTCGGTAGGAAAGGAGACTGCAGAGAGGCAAGAAAGTTCTTGCGTGGATCAAGGCAAATGAATCGACAAAAAAAAAAATTCTGATGATAAAATTTTCCCTGTGAACCAGGTCTACAAACGTTGGAACAACCGTTAGCTTGGGGGATCACCAGAGGAGGCCCCCAAACATCGGTCGTGGGGGTCGTGGTGTCCGACGGCAAGAAGGGGCCTCCCTTCTTTTTTAAGGCTGGGATAAAATCGGCTGGGAGACCTACTACAAGGTGCTGAGGTTTACCATACTGCCATGGATCAAGGCCACCTACCCATAGAACAACTTTGTGTGGACCAAGTGCACCCTCACACACATTGGCTAAATGTCAGAAGTTCTGCGCCAACAACATGGCTGATTTTTGCCCAAGGACATGTGGCCATCATTTTCACTGGATTTGAATCCGTTGGACTTTTCTATGTGGGGTACTTTGGAGAGGGAGACTAACCGTAACATTCATTGGAATATGGACACCCTGAAGGCAGCACTGCAAAGGAGTGGAACAACTTGTCCGAGAAGTTCATCTCAACACCTACAAGGCTTTGTGCCTCTGGGTGGAGGCTGTGGTTTCTGCTGAGGCGACCATATTGAGTGAACATGTTCAAAAAGTTCGTGTCTCAAAGTTTTGTTAAAAATACTTGATTATTATTATTCAAAAAATAAAATTATTGACATTTTTCTAAAATCAGTCAATCAGTCCACGTTTTGCTTCCGAGCCCTGTATATTTACCAGTTACAGAATAAACCTGGAATGCACGATCTGTAACATATACGGTGGACTTTAGACTCCTACTCGAGCTAGTTGATGTGAAGGATTGAGGGTGGGGGCAGAAATTAATTAAGAAGTCAGTAAGAAGACCCCTACAATGCTCCATACGGAATTGTTGATGCTTTTGATTCAATAATTGGGTGTTCTCAAATCTTTTTAACTTTCCCATAAAAGCCATGACCATCTTTGACATAGTATGATCTCAGCCATTTATTTTGCTGCTTCCGGCTGTGGATATGGTCGAATTTACCTTAAAAGAGTTTTTCGTAGATTTTGGGGCTAGTTTGATGTGCTTTCAGTTTTGAAGATGCTCCTAGAATCTGGAAGATTTTTCAGGTACTCATAAACGTGAGAGATAGTATGGGGATTGACCCAGAGCAACTTGACCTTGTCTGAGGTGTAATGCCCAGCGTTAGTGATAATTGTACTTCCAACCTTTTTGTTTTTATCTTTCACATTGTACCTTGCTATGTACTTAGACTGAAAGCAATCTTATCTGCCCCTTGGGCTTATAAACAACATTGAATTGAAACAGGTGTAATGATATTTTAAGAGATATGTTTGTCATATTACAATTAGTGATACTTTCTTTACAATCAAGATATTTCATGCATAAGGTTTTCACTGAGGGATAGTTTAACATATTTCCAATAAGTATAAAAAATGAGAAAAGTACAAAAATGGAATTATATAATGAGGTTCAAAATCAGAATAACAAATTACTAATCCTACTAATTGTATTCTGAACTATGAGCTAATTGTAAGAAACAAAAAGATATGTACTGTAGTTAATTTAATGAAGCCAGCTGCTTTATTCAAAACTTGTACCTGAATCTATTTTCTGAGCATAGTAATCTCGACTTCGATTTATAACCCAGCTTATAAAAAGGGCAGTACTTCAAAAGCGTCGAACAATGAGTGCCTATTAATTGACTTTTTCTGAAAAAGTAAAAAAATGAGGGTTCAAATGCATTCGTTTTGATAAAAAAATATTATTATCAAAGTTTGTACAATTTCTTTGAATATTTATATTAATGGGTAGCACATCTGCATGGAAGCAGAACCCGACTCTGAGGAGGGGGGTATGACACCCTCCGAGTCAATTGGAAAAAACTAAAATTTAGGAAACCATTAGGGCAATGCCATCTGTCTGTGATGGAGTAATTCTTCAAAGAGAAACCAGATTACTTGGGGTTCGCTGGGAAAGTGGACAAAACTCAGGCAACAACCGATGTATATTACTGTGAATGCAATTTACAAATATGCAGCAGCAATGTTGGAGAGATCAATAAAGGCACATTGTTGGAAAATTCACGAAAAGTGAAAAAAGTTTCTAAAAAAATGGATAAATTAAGTTTTGCAAATGTCATTGGGAAGGGTATTCCGGAGTGTAATCCTTTCATTTTGGAAAACAGAAACCCAAAAGAGGAGGACAAAGTTAATAACGAAAATGGCTGGAATATGATACGCCTATTTTTATCAAGAGTAGGAGACAGAGAAAAAATTACTCACAAGGAAATAAGCTATAGTAATGCAGCTACCCTGTGGACAGACGTTTTGAAAATGAACCTGCGGGATCTTGAATCAATGTGTCCAAGATTACCACACAGGCCCCCCTTTACTTCTGTCAGAAGAATACTAACAGATGAAATCCTCCTTAAAGTCGATCTTCCATGTCAAATAGAACTAACGGATCAAAATGGCAATAAATTCACTGCCAAAGTTGAATCCAGACAGCTCATGAAGGCAAAAAATGAGGCAATTCCATTCGTGATTAGAGTCCCAGAAGTAAAAGGGATGATAGCCCCTGATTAAGTCAAGTACTTTGTTGGCCTATTTGCAAAAGTTGAGTCCCACTCAAAAGCAGCTCAAAGATTGCAGGATAGATTTGAAGCCCTAAGAGCTGAAATGGTGAAGGATTGGCCTAAAGAGATAAGGGACAGAGTAACAACTTTACACCTCATTATAAAATTTTGCGTGGTGTCTTCCTGAGTTTGATAAAAAAAATTAAAGTTCTTCAAAATGATTTCTGATGGGGTATTGTGTACGGTGATACTCCAACCGATACGACTGATTTGAAGATGACCCAATTATTTTGCACTCACACGTGAACCACTTTAAAAGTGAAAATACCAAGATACAAATTGCTTTAGTTCTGTAAATCAAAAAATCAGTAACAGTCAACATTAAACAATCAACAGGTATCTATGTAATAGTCATCTGTATAAATAGCTTAACCAAATTGATGATGAACAAATTTTTTTTAATGTTTTTTTCTTAATCACACATAAAAAGATTTAATATATAAATCTTTGTAAATTAAACCCTGTTCAACCCCATGTCAATAAACTAACCTACCTACTTGCCTAAAGTGAAGATCGCTTAATACATGCACCAACTACAAAACAACTTTAAAATTACTTTTCCTCAAAATAATTAAGCAAAATTCTTGCATAATATCCAATGCTTCAATAGAATGCTTATGGGTTATAGTTACTCCAAAATATTACCAAAGGAATATGTCAAATTAGTTATACAATGTCACGATATGGCTTTATTGAACTGATTAAATTATCATAAGTGTTCATTTGAATTGCAGTAATAAGTGTTCATTACAATTGCAGCAATCTAAGACAAATTAATTGGCTAATTCAATCTCCTCTTGATGTAACACCCTGAAAAATTATTAATCACATTGAATTGTCATATGTGTTCACCCAAGGCGAATTAACTGGCTAATGTAATCTCCCCTTCCCTTTTCACTTTTAATAGTAGAATTTTAAAAACTATTGCTAGGCAGAAAAAGAAACGGGGGAGGAGGAGGAAAATTCAAAAGTTTAATTTTTATATATAAGATAAATATGTTTGTTTCTTAAAAGAAGGTTATAAAAAAGGACATCAAGATTATGGTAATCAAAAATGGCAGGTTTTTTTTTTGTTGACATATATAAAGTAAATATTTAAAATTTTTGTAGATATCAGTTGCCATTCATTGGCTGTGATACGCAGATGAACGGATAAATAGCAAAAAGCCTAAATTTTATTTAAAATTTTTTATTTTTCTTTTAGACCCGTAAAAAAAGATTTTTTTTGTAATTTTTATAAAAAAATAATTGATAGTAGTTTAACTTAACTAAATTCGTTACTTTGACTAACATGCTGTAATGTGTAGTATATGAATGATATTAAACCAAAATCACGTTTTTTCCCACTTTTGGGCCGTTCAGCTACCTTTCAATATTCACAAAAATTGTTCAAACTTTGTTTATCGAATTTTTTTATCAAAAGGAACACATTTGAACCCTAATTCTTTTATTTTTCACAAAAAGGGATTTAATTAGCTTTATAATCTAGCCATAGCTAAAGAAACTCTAAAGAAGACGCGAAATGCCGACCAAAATAATAATGATTCAAAAAACATGGAAATACGACAAATATATTTACACAATCACACAATTTCAATTTTAAAAAATCGCACAAATCTGTATAATGGTAGGATAATTAAATGTTTTCACTGTTCCCGTTTTATCCTGTTTTGTGGTACGCCTCTTTATTGTAACATCATATGGAAACATTATACCGATGACTATAGTAAATTTGTATGTAACTGTCTCCTAATCAAGTGTTATTGTATGTGAACAAGATAACATCCTACTCAAAATGTGTTATTATAACTAATTAATTCTCCAACATTTTAAGGAGCTGCTTGTTTTTCCTTTAAAATTGAGCTCTCCCTTTTATTTGGAAAACAAAAGAGAAATAATTAATCTTTTTTAGTACATTTCCTTTTCTTTCCATTACTGTGCTTTGTTGATGTACTTCTAGATATTGTATTTTATTTTCTGATATTTAATGTTGTTCATTTGTTGAATTACGGGAATTGAATTACATAAATAAATAAACAGCGTAAGAAACCCCTTAATAGCTTAAACATTTCTTATTAGCAATTTGCTTGAAATAATAAATAAAATACTACATACTAATCAACTGTTTAATACCTAAACTACAAGATCTAGACTGGGTGAGATTGAGGTTCACAGAAGAAAATTGAAACAAAGACAACATTAATTTTATCTTTATTATTATTTTTGGAAAGACGAGTATTTTTTTAAAATTCTAATTGCAACGAAGACCAATCAATATTTACAGGATGTACCCTAAATACTATAACCAATGTTTAAAGCCATATAACTCATAAAAGCTTCGAGATATCATTGTAAACATTTCCGTGATAAATTTTTGATTAATTATCAACAAAGTTTATGAAATCATTTGTTTATCATTCATCACTTACGAGCATGGAAGGCAGATGTGATGCTGTCATTAAGCTTTAATAGTGTCAAAGATTATCCTCGAAGTGGGTGACTATAAACAGGACGGATTACGAAGAACATCAAAATCATAAAAAACAGTATTCGGTGAAATCCAAATCGAGCCTGCATAAGAGTAACCCACCAAAGTCAAAATTAATAGGACGTAAAAACCTTATTATCCTAAAGAAAGTATATTTCCATGGACAAATTCCCACGTCAAAGAAGATACTTAAACCTATTCACAAGATGATGCTCCTTCTTATAAGTCCAATATAACACAAAGGGGTGCAAGACTCATCTCCTTAGATTTTGGAGACGTGTTTTTTGGCATCCATCCAGTCTGGATTTGAACTCCATGGATTTTGGGATTCCATCAATTTGAGAGGACAGGCCCTGCAGAAAACCTCATTTAAATTTGGATGTCCTAAAATCCTCCCTAATTGGACAATGAAAGAACATTCCCTAAGAGATGGTTCGTTCCTTCTGCAATACCTTTCCTTACAGACTCAAGACTCTGATTTCGGGAAGAAGATACTATTTTAAATAACTTTTTGTCACTTATTTAATAGTAAGCTGTACTCATTTAAGATCTTATATATATATATATAATAATATTAAGAAATAAATGTTCCCGTTCAATTACCTAGCGAAAAGTGATTTTTAACCCATTTTAACACAAAAAAGTATTTAACTCCATGACAGAATCCAATGTGAATTAGGAAACAATTTATCAACTAATTATTATTAATTGAAACCCAAGGAGGATGTTTTCATCAATGTATCTAACCTCAGATTTGTTATTGAGCTCCAGGCGGTGGTTAAAGCCTGAGTATACTCTATGGATGAACTCAGAGCTCAAGGAGCCCCAAGCCTTGCTGATGGAGATTTTCAGGCCGCAGGTAATGTTGTGGCATCTCCTGTACCTAGATGTATTATATGTTAAGGTGTTGTGGTATGGGCTCTGCTGCAGCCAAAAGTCATCTGTCCAGAATTTTATTTTATTGACCTGGAAAGACTTATATTTTCTTAGCAGTGTTGTTAGGTTCTCCATCTTGTTGTAAAACCCGCGGAGAATTGCTAACGATGGATTTGATCGATAATAGAACTTTGATGTCCATTATTTTGACGTACTCGTCAACCTTCAGCCTGTATCCTAAAGGACCTACGAGGAATTCTGGCCTTCCTGTTGGATGCAAACATTCATAACACGAACGCTGAAACAGAGTGTTTATTTTGGTAAGTCATATCAGTGCTCCTCTGCTATATCCCCAAATGTCACAACTTGATCTTTCTGCCGGTTGAAGTATGGGTCAGCAGTAAATTTTTTCTCATCTGAAAAGAACAACAGAGGTTACCGAATATACCGCACAGACTTTCCTCCTGCTTTGTTTAGAACCCTCAATAACGCAAATACGGAATACGACTTCTTTCTGAAGGCCGACTTCAGGCAGTTTACAGACAAGGAGGGGTTCTTGCCTGCTCGTGAAGAGTGGCTGTGCTCCTCGCCGACCTTATACCTCGTCAATACAATATAAATCAACCGCCTGGAGGTCCCCGTCTACTTCCAGATGCCTTTCTAGAACAATCCTGTGCAGATGAGCACAGCAATCTCAATCTTCTTCTAGTCCTATGGACTCAAGGTGGCGACTAAGACTTGAAATCTACGACAAAACTCCGAAATTAAACTTATTTTTGTGTCCAAAATTTCATATGTTTGATCAAAATTTCAATCTATTTCTTATAGATCTATCTCTAAAACTAGCGTTAGTTACACTTTGTGAAACATTTGTTACCAGTTTAACACATATTTCCACTGATTGCGTGTGACAAGGAAAATCAACAATTTCTTCTTTCTGGCCATGATTTGAAAGTCGTTATTGTAGATATTGTAGAACTGGTGGTGCTACAATTTTACATTTGTGCCGTACAATAATCTCGGTGTAGTTTTTTACTTTAAAGTTTACTTTTAGTGGTCTGAATATTCTACTTTTAGTGTTAATTTCAGTTTCCCTAGCTTTTATTAGTCTTGCAATCCCAACTCCCGAATGTGGTCCTGCTCTTCAAACAACATAATAACGAGTTGGTTTTCTGGGTGCGCAAAAAAAGCATTTCTTTTAATAACAGGGCCCACGACAGACCTAAGATTTTCTGTTAAAAATCTAAAGCAAACAATCAGTTCCAAAAAAATTGATAAGTCCCTTCTTAAAATAATTTTTTCTTGGTAAGGAACTACACTGGCGCGTAGATTTTAAGCCCGTAGTTGACAAGCACTTGCAATTTTTCAACTACCTTGAGTGTGGCAATTTTCTAGGTTTAGAGTTTGGCACCTCAGGAATATAGGAACCAAGTGAAAGGCTTGACATATATTATACAGATATTTTTGATCTATACTTAGTTGATCGACCACATTCTTCGGCAAATAGGGCAAATTACTAGTCACCACAGAAAAAAAACCGACAGTTTCATTTACAGAGCCAACCAATCGTTTTCCAATTGGTTCAAAATTTTCTTTTGGATCCGAATTGCCAATATTTAAACTCAAAAATAAATGTGGAAGGTATAACTCATTGGCATAAATCATACAAATGCACCATTGTAATGGTCTCTCTAAATATTGAATCACACCACCTTTCCAACTGGTGTTAGTTGCAGTTCTGTCATATCCAACGTAAATTATGCCATCTAAATTCCAACCTTGTCTCTGTAATAAATTTGTAATCGAAGTAAAAATGGCCCTACCTGTAACACGAATTGTCATTGGGTGTCCCTTATAAAATGATCCAGGTTCTGTTGATACTGAGATATGATCTTCTATAACATCTTTGCAATGGTAACAGTCCCCTTTTTTCCTATTAATCAGAGTTCTGTGTTTTCGTCCATGAAAGTAATTACTTGTAATTACAACTCCTCTAAAAAGCTTCTGAAGCTTGTACACGAACTTTAGATACAACTCTTTGAATATTATTTTCATAAATCAACAGAGTTGAATTTCGACAGAAACTCCGCCAAAATCAGCGAAAATTTCAGAAGCAACAGCAGCAGCAAATCGCAGATTATTATTTAATAAAATTAAATATAATAATTAATGTTACGGATCGATTTTGATCAAACTTGGTACTAAGATTATATATGGTCTCAGTAAAAGTCCATTACATTTTTGTGAGGTCAAGGTAACACCAAAAAGTGACCATAACCGGAGGTTTTGTGCTCTACCAAATGTTTGTAAATACTTGTTTTAATCATAAAACAACTCTTAGGATTCACTTTTGTATTATTTTAGATTATTATCACGGTTTAAGTATGTAAAGACGTAAATTTTTACAAAATTCTGAAGAGTGGTAAAGTGCAGCAATAGATGCACCATTTTTTTATTTATATTTTCTTAATTTGTGTAAAATTACGAAAAGTTTGATGCCACTTGTGTTTGCATGGGTAAAAAATATATTAAGGGTACACCCTAATATACACATGTAGTATTCACATTATGGTATGTTTAATAATTTACAATCAATTTACTTTTTGAAGTAAATATTCATATTTCGACCGTGTAATTGACTTAGTTGTGGGTCAAATTATGTATTAAGAATATATATATGCATTCTGTAAAAACGGTAATGCTATTAACAGAATGTACATATTATAAATTCAACCTTTTTTTTTTTTTTAAATTGACGGAACTTTTGTTTGCTCTATAATGTTATTTTGTTCTGTTTATGTGTATAAAAGGAAATTGTCACATAGAGTAAATGACATATTTCCAAAATATTCATCTATAATTCTACTTTTCTTATAGTAGCAATATACAAGAAACATTTGCATTTCTAAAAACCACTTATTTTTTAAAGAAAAGTTTTTCAAACTTTGAATCATAACATTTCTGTAATGCCGTTAAAATGCAGTCACGACTACGTCTCTCTTTGAAAAAATCCACAGTAAAAGTTTGACAAAAAAAAATGATACAAATAGAATTATAAATCTTTTTCACTAAAATCACTTAATGCAATTTTTTTTTTGATGCATCGGTTTATGTAATTACAAAATCTTTAGAACTGAAGCTGAAATTTTGTTGAAGTGGTACACTTCATTCTATTAAAATGATCATTTTCTTAATTAAAAAAAGATTATTCATTAATCTCAACATTTGATATCGATTTGGTAGTTAATTAATGGTATTTTAATAGAACGACGTACAGTGTGCGAGATAAAATTGGGGAATTGACTTTAAATTAATCTGTATTACTTTAAGAAAATATTTTAAAATACTAGGTTTTGTAATTAGAAGTAAGACTATTCCAGTTAATAAATAATAGTAAACAAAATATCAACTAATATCAGGTGTCAACATGGAGGCAAAAAGGCAAAGGGTGCCTGAATTGCTCTAGGTCCATGTGAGTATCGAGGAAATCATGAAGGTTTTGGAGTTTTTTTACAAGATAAGAAGTATGGTGGCTTTCAGTCAGAGCCTTGAGAGGTCCCTTGGCAGTAGTGGACGTCGTAAATCGGGATCATGGAGGATGTGGACACTACTTCCATCAGAAGTATGATCAAGTCGATGAGACAGCATCCAAATGCCGTTATCAAGAAGTGATATGGCGCCTTTAGGCCTAAATTGAAGTATTGGTAGAATTGAAAGGAAATTATTTTAACAATGGATAGATATATCAATAAAGAAGTTGGTGATACAGCCTCAGTGCTGTACTCCTTTTCATTTTTGGAAAAGTTTACCTTATTTATTTGTTATAAAAAAGTCCACAATTTTACTTTGCATATTGAAGCTGTATGGACAAGCCACTTGAGAGTAATTATTTTCAATTGCTCCATGTACGTAGGTTCGATTCGCATTTGCTCATTCAGAAAAAAATATATATTATGCACGTATGGTATGCACGTGGAATCTCAACAGATTATTCAATCGTAAAAAACAAAAAGACTGAATAGGGGCTATTTTAAAGGAAAATATTTTGAATAAAAACCAAGAAAACATCGAAAATAGCATAGAACTTCTGTGTTATTGACTAAAAAGAGTTATTGCTAGCGAAGAAAAATGTCTGATTTCATATTTTAAAATTATTGTTTATATTAAAAGACTTTATTACGTTATTTATATTTGCACTTGAATGAACTTAGAGTAAGACTTAATTAATAAAAATTAAATTATTATGACCTTTTAACTCTGAGTTCAGGAGAAACATATTCATTGGTTAGTAACGACGATACTAGATGTGCAAATTCACTTATATTTAGTTACAACGACATCAATTTTAGTCACTAGAATTCAACAGAAACTATTATTTAAGTATGACCAAAGATATCTGTTATTTATGGTATATATATTTTATTTCTGAAAGAAATTAGAAGATTTGGATTATCTAATGTGCAATAGAATTTTTATCATAACTTTTACCGAAAAAAATCCCCATAAAAACTAATTTATTAATCTAATTAGAAGTGAACTGTATTTACTATTTGTAAATCATTGGCCGGAGTAATTATTTGTCTACAAACAGACACACTTGCCTAAAATAAGGTGAAACATAAATCTCCAACAAATCCTTTGTGTTACTTTGTTTTTCAGTAGCACAATCACACTTTGTTACTCAATACTGTACTCAATATATGTTCACTCCTCAGTATTGAAATAATCACAGTTAGAAAAAAATATATATTGATCAAGTTGTCGACAACAACAGCAAAAAACTTGCACGCTACAGAATGCTCAGTATTAACAGTCCTAAATATACGTACTCGCTTTTTCTTTTTTTATATGAGATAATGAGCCACGGAGTTTTTGAGTCTCTAAGCGCTGCCTGAATAAGCTTTTGCTACACACACGCTAGTTTCTAAGCCTCATCGAAAGTCATATTAATTATTTTTTTGTTTTTATTTGCTTGTTGCTAAAAATAAGAGATCTTTGCAAGCAAACAGAAAAAAAACTAATTTTCCTTAATTCATATGTAATCAGCTTTATCTATACTTATCTATCCCCGGATTTATAAAAATGTATTATTCTTTGTTATATTATCTCTGCTATCTTTTAATTCTGTTGTAACTACGGATCTAAGTGAGTTTGACTCATTGAAAATTTTTGATTAGTAAATTTAAAAAAGAATATTTACAAATAATACAATAACTGATTTGTTGACAACAAGCTACCATATTACAGGATAACTAAAGTAAATAAAAAAAATTCTCCATATACCTGGTTTCATTTATGGTTAAAGATAAAAATAAACATTTTCCGTATGTGTACCTACAAACTACATTTTTAAAGATGTCAATAGATAGAATTTCCAATTAACCTATATATTTTTTGATCAACTTGAAATGATCTAACCAAACCAATATAATTATATTTATTACAGTACAAATTCACCTTGTCAAGCTTAATAAAATATAACCATATATACACTGAATGTTATAGGAAGTCTGGTTGATAATTTCATAAATATATTACATCGGCACATTGATAAAAAGCTGTTGTTGCTATCTTTCAAACGAGATATTACATACCATTATTTCACACTTCTGGACAAGGATCAAAACAAAAAGGTAAGAAATTCCAACTTTTATCTGCACCTTCAATGATATTGTCGAGCAGTCAGGGTCAATAGCCATACAATCTACATTTTTAGAAATTTTCTGGAAGATGGGTCATATTATAAGGATTGTCCTTGAAGTGATAAGCTACTCAAAAAGTGCCGAACATTCTTTAGAGGCCAACCTGGCCATATCCATGACTAATTTCGCAAAAAAAAAAGAAGTCCCTAGACTGGTTTACCGTGCCAAAGGTGGTAAAGGCTGCAAGGGAGAAGTCAAAGAGGTTAGAGGAGCGGTCATTCTTTACTCAAAGGCCTCAATAGTTCAATATGGTGCTTTAAAGGAGTCTTCATAATTCCCACAAATATCAACCTGTGGCCAACCGAGATCCTGAATCATAACAGACTGAATACAACATTTGGTGGCAAGTGATTTCCAGATCCTTTCAAGTCTGCTACAACCATATTATTGACCTCAAGTCCTCTGTTATTAATTAGGGGAAAGTTGTAGTCACAGCTATATCTCCAATGTGTGTGCGGCAATTGGGCCCAACTTGGAGGCCATTATTGACGCCAATTGTAAATAATATTCTTGTTAATACGGTGGGGATTTTAAATCTGAACAAGTTTAGTCCTCAATATCTTGGCAACCCTGAAATCTTTGCATTGAAAGTGTGTTCATCAGATTAAACTATTAAAAATTTGTATAAGTAAAATACAATTTTTTTGATAAGTCCTACGAATAGGAACATCAATATTATTATTATTGTGTGCCTCCGTGGCTCCCAAAGAGTTTTTTTTTAAGTTACGAGACTTCCCAAATCAACTGTTTACAAAGTTGCCAGAGCTTTCAAAGAATCTGATAGGTCGTGAACACCTTTAAGGACACTCATACTTATTATGAATGCACAAAATGTAATCCCGACCTTCTGAAGCAAAAATAAAAAACAACAAAAAAACATGGCCTCTTGCTCTCTGGATGGGCAGCTATGTGTAGGTTGTCTTGTAATTAAAGTACAATAAACGTTATCATACCACTATTGACTCCTTGGAGGATTCCATTCTGTAGGAAGTGACGTTTATAGATATGGAGTTCCTGACCAAGGCCTGTACCAGGTTCAAGGAGAGTAATTTTTTAATTTAATTTTGAGAAATAAATTGTTATGTTATATATTATTCATCCATTTTCTGGATTTACAATTCCCACCCTGTTTATATTACACAAAGCCCTCCTTCATGTCTACTATGTCAGAGTTCATTTTACTTCATTCAGACTTTAATGAAATACAGCATGCAAAGTGGTGCAAGACTAATTAACTACCCAGTATATACTATTGTATTATATCATTTTTGTATGTGTAATCATGTACATATTATGACTCTTGTTGATATCTAGAACAAAATATCTTTATTCATGTTGTGTATCTACTTGCTTTTACATGAGGAACAACAACTGAAAGTTAGAATAAAAAAATATTTGTAAAGAAACTATTGTAATTTATTGGAGTAGCTTTGTGTGTCTCATTCATCATAGGAGAAAGTACATGAATGTCTTCAAAGATACACAGAAGGACTTAGAAAGATAATATTATACCCTACAATTTTTTTTTTGTTCCTCTCAATGTATGTATTTTATATCATGCAAGGAGTGATAGAAATTTATGTATTTGGGGAAGTGAGGTGACAACAATAATCATATATCTATGGAAACACCTAAAAGTATTTTGCTTTCGAATTAAATATAAATATTTAGGTATTTAGATAGAAGATTATTAGATATTTTGGCCATTCTATTACACCGATATCGGAAGCATGACATTTATTGATCATAGCAATAACATTTTAGCAACTAAGAGTAGGAAGGCTCTTACAAACCCCTTCTCTGAATGAAAGGATGCAAACCTACTAATAACAAAAAGAAAAAAAATCCAGAACGAAGTCAAAAAATCAAACAATTTGAATAAACCAAACAGAGAATGTATAAATATATATTATGTATATGTATTTTATGTTTTTAATTTATTATATTTTGTACAGTATCGTATTGTTTTTTTTAAATATTTTTAGTTATTTTCATCTATTAAACTATTCTAAAAAATGTTAGTGGAAAACATTTTATTATAGTAGATGTATAATTTATTAGTGCAGAAATAAAATGTACTCGAGAGAATAATATTCGTAATCAGTCATACGCTAATCAGTAATTATTAGAGGATTTCTGATTCCTTAAGTTTTAAAATTATAATGGTATTCGCATTTTTCAATTGAATTTTATTGAAGTTAATAAGTCAGGAATATTTTATTTCTCAAAAAATAACGTAACAGTCCCTAAGAACTTTGATATGTGATTATGGTAGGAGAATAAACGTGTCTTTCAATATCAAAATTAGAAGTTCATATTATCTTTGAGAATTTAGAATCGTCTAGAAAAATATCTGAACCTGATTCCTGTCTTTATGCGTAATACTATGAAGAATTCAATATACTGAGTTTTTTGTTTATTTTAAGTATTCAATTCAAGATCATTTTGATTATTACTTTTATTGGATAGATGATTTTTTATTTGTGTACTTATTTACCCCTACCCACCCTACTAGATTGTTGTTCCTTTTATCGTCTTTGCTAAATTATACATAGATTATTTTTTTAGTGTATTGTCTCAGATTTTATTAGATTAATAGGCGACAACGAGTTTGATATCTTAACATGTTTTTCTTAATTTTAAAATTTTATTTTCTGAATTTTGTCTCGCATTTATTATTCGCTTATTTTATTTTGTGCTTCCTTTCTTTTAACTTAAATTTATGATTTCCAAATTAACTGTTTTATCACCCATGTAAATTATATCGGTGGAAAAGAAAAGAGAATACGTATTATAAAAATAGCTCATAAGCTGAATTTCATGTAATTGTGTGAGACGAGAGTGGCTAATGTCCATCTTAAAAACTTATTTCCATCCGAATATGAAACCTTTAATGTATCGTCTAGAAAAAAAAGGCAACCAATCCTTTGAGGAACATAATTTTAGCTGTAACAACAGTTCTCGAAACTAAGGTAGTGGCAACCGATGCAGATAGCAACTAGGCAATTCTCAATCTGAATTAGAATGGAAAAAAGTGAAGGTGATTTTGTTAAATATAACAAATGAAGACAATTCAGGATTTTTCAAAAAATGTTATGCCAAATTTTTTTCAAATGATGAAGTGGAAGATATGGATTTAGTGTCGAATGGAGACGTGAATTTGGCCATCAACAAAAAAAACTGAAACGATGAACCATACGAAAGAAAACAGCAAAAAAGCTAGAGTAATCCTCAAAAAATATTGGAAAAGAGAGGCCTTATTGATGTTGCAGCAAGACTAAATGAAAGTCCTGTCCATACATTTTTCGCTAAAGGCGGAAAATAACGGTGTGAGTGTTTTAAAAATTTACTATATATTTGTTACATCAAGGATTATCTCCAACAATACTGAATATAAGGCAATACTTGGAATGCAATCTGATTACAATTTTATTATTGCCATATCCATCATGAAAAGAAAAGAAGGAAACTAAATGTGAGCCTACACTTGGATGACCAAACCAATACTAAGATTCGAAATATCCTTTCAGAAATAAAGAAAAACCAAATAAAAAATGCATCACATGCCTTAAAACTTTGACTAGACTGTTGCAGAAGAGATATGATAAAACTTGGAGTAAGAAAGAACACAGAAAGGAAACTACGTAAATAAAATCAGAAGGGAAAAAAAGAAAAGTGGAACCCAAACTTAGAATTCAAAAACTCATTTATGCTGAATGGGGCACTCTTACAAGAACAGATCTACGAATGATAAAGTAGGAGCAGGTCATTTTTAAGAGGATAAGGAAATTAGAGATAGGAGAAATGGAAAGGAGGAAAATAAGACTACTATTTTGATGAAAATAGGAATGAAGTCAGCGATCATGATAAAATCAGTAAAAAGATTGTAGATTTCTACCAAAATTTATACTACTGCCGAACATGCTTAGATATTGATGATTACACGTTGTGTTTCTGAATTGCTCATGACGCAAATATGAATCCCATACTCCACAATGATGATACTCTAAGCAATGGCTTACACCTTCTATTGTTGTATCTTTGTAAAAATTATTGAGAAGCAGAAATAACAACTGAGAAAATTCGAGACTACATTATGAAATATATAAAAAAGAATAAATTGCCTGACCTTGATGGATTTTCAATGTAATTTACCGGAACCACTGCGACATTATTTCTCCTTTACTAAAAAAAAGTATACCAAGATGTGCAAGGTAAATGTAGTTTTGATAAGCACATTAGTTTACAAACTCTAATGCGAATCCCCAGGAGCGGAAAAAATCCAAGATTTATTGAAAATTTAAGACCTCTCACCACTTAGGACACAGCTTATAAAATATACAGTGACATCCACTCCAATCGACTCCGTAAATTCTTGCCACTTTTGATCCACAAGGAACAAAAAGGATTCATCAATGGGAGACACAGAGAGGATTACATTTGGGAATAATGAACTCTTTGGATAGAAAAGAAAAAAACAGAAAACATCGTTGTTATGCCAATTGACTTATAGAAAGCTTTTGATAGTATTTTACACAAACACATCATTAAGTGCTTGAATAGGTACAGGTTTGTAAGTAACTTCATTTGAATGATTGATATATGTTTAGATCAGCTAATAAGGAAAATAGTATCTTCACATTGAATGAAAGGTATAACCATAGACAATCTCCGCCACAAAAGAGGCATATGTAAACGATATGACAACTTTATATTCCAATGTAGCAATGGAAATTTAAAGCTCCGTTGACAAATGATGAATATCATCCAAGGAGCTAAACTCTACTCTAGACTGCAGATCAACATAACAAAGACTAGTATCTTATCTGCTCACATCTTTGAAGAATGATAAAATAGTATATTTCTCGAGGTAAAAATACTCGGATCTACATTATCGATAAACTCATTAGTTATTGATAATGATAAAAGAAAAAATGAGAAAACTGTAAACAAAGTATACCAAATTCATCAAAAACAATTTTCCATCAGCATTCAAATTTGGAATTCACTTGTTCTTCTATAAGTAATTCACTTCCTTTGGGTTACCGAATTCACCGAAAACCTGTGAACAATGAGCAGTGCCAGCTGTTCTTTATACATAACAGGGAAAATTGAATCAAATGGAAGATAATTTCTGGTCCAGACATTTATGGTGGTGTAAGACTTTAGTCAATAAAAACAAAGTGGAAATGTTTGATCTTTTCATGTTTTAAAAGACTCCTAGACGTTGACTCTTCACTAGTCGATAATATAGTCAAATATAATCTAAGGGTGGTTTTACATTCAATGAAGTCAGAGGGAAAGGCACTTGAAAAATATTAGAAGTCATTGGATTTATCCATTCCTTCTGGATCTGCGTAGAAAATATAAGAAAATTTTGACTTTGAGAATCCTTCAGCTAATGAAATGACAAGAGCCAAATAAACAGAATCAAAGATTAAATTACATTTATAACACTTCAATCAAGAAGAAAGTGGACTTTTTTGGCGAATTTTTTTACCAAACTACGATTTGTCTTTACCTGAAGTTTTAGAGACGGAATCAATTGTATAAAACATTACTTTTACAAAAAGGGAATTAGGTAATAGAAATTGTTTGTTTTTTAATTTTATGAGGTGTATAGAAAATAAGAATACCCAAATATCAATTTTTCTGGATGAGGTCAAAGGGCACTTTTGAAGCATATAGAGAGAAAGGGGATTCACTTGGTTAAACAGCGTCTACATTCGCAATAATAAAAAGTATATCGAATAGATTTTTCGATTACTCTTTGTATTGAATAAAATTCTGCATAATCACCAATATTCTCACAACAGGTGGTATTTGATAGATCTCTGGAAGAGAGGATATGCTTCTTGTGCAAGATTTGTCGAGAAACTCCAAGTCACTTGCTCGCAGAATGTAAAGAAACAATACATATCCGTGTTAAACAAAAAAACAAAAAATTGTTTAAGGTAATGATGTAAAATAGTCAAATGATCGTGCTATAAATATTTTAAGAATGGTCAATGTTTATTTAGTTATTATTTGCTCTGTCATGTTGTTGAAGTAAGTATAAAAAAATAATTATCCTCATTGCTTTTGGAACAGAAAAAAACGTAAGGGAATCTGAAATGTGTTTTAATTATTTTTGTTTCCCATCTAGTGCAGCTACTCTTTAGGAATTTAATCTGTTGTAGGGATTTATTCTATTATGAAAGAAACATATTTTCTAACGGTTAAGATAAGATACGTAAGATTTTTATTCCCTTTTTCTTATAGGAAATTGTTTAAAACCAATAATACCTTAGCAATTACAAGTGAAAATATTTACGAAACATCGTAGGGCAAAAATAAGTTGTACCAGGAGATAAGATTAGCTCGCAAATGACACTTTTTGGCGGAAAATTCGGATATATGCCTCAGCGCCCATTGTTTGAATGGGTTTATATCTTTTCATTTATAGTGTACGAGGCAAAATTGTAGACTTAAATTTCAATCAAACTGGATTACTTTCGGCTGAATATTTTAAAATGCTAAGATAGGTTATTAAAAGAAGGGACACTTCCTGTTAATATTTTTTTTTTTTTTTTTTTTTCAGAAATCAATAGCTGTCAGCATGGAGGCGACAAGGCGAACGATGTATCCTTTTTCCGCACCAAATAAGTGTCAAGAAGCACATAGGGAACTCTAGGAGTTTTGTTTGCAAAATAAAAAGAATGGTGGCTTCAGGTTATCTTTGATTATCTTGCATTTTATCAAATACACTATGCACTTCCTTTTTTAACTTCTCTCCTTGAAATTCAATTGACAAAAAATATATTTTTCAACTTCATTATTACCGTTTTGAAAGGATATACGTTCGTATAAAACATACATACTATGTTTATTCGTATTTCTTATTTTTTTGATGACACCACTTATAATATTGTTTGTAAAAATATAAAATGTATTTTTGCAATTTTACAAGGAAAATGCAAGTATATTCATGTTTACTTTTTATGTTAATTGATTATTACTTAATCAGACAGATACTTCTATACCTAAAATGCATATTTACAAGGCCCATAAACTTTTGATTCAGCAACAATTTATATTTTCATCGGAAGTATTCAATATCGAATGGCAAAACCTCGCATATATACAACTGGTGCAGAATACTCAAGCAAAGAAACAAAGTTTGCTTTTCTGGAACATAATATTCCTGAGCTAGGAGGGAACGAATTCCACAGCCATTAGTCCTCCATGGGCAGTATTTGGTGCAACCAGAACAATCAAATGCATTGGTATGTAACACTAACTACAAGAGAAAATAATTAGCTTTCAAACAAGGCCTAGCAAACCCCTTTATAATCAATTGGCAAGAATTTTAAAAAATTTGGTCATTTTCGTATGGGACCTATGATCCCCATAAGCAACAATGCCTAAATATGGACAACTAACAAGTCTTTCAGGGTATGTATGAGGCTGGAAAAGTGACAAAACTAAAACATTGTTATTCTTACTTAAGCGGTAATCATTATTTTTTTATACAGATTATAGTTTCTGCTTATTTTCTTCATCTCATAGCTGCTCGTTTCTAATTTAATGAAACGTCATGACAGCTCAGCTGCTATCCTTCAAAACATTCTTCAAATCGTATGTCTGATTACGTTTTTTTTTAATATTCGAGGGGTGTATGGAGGAAAATGCTCATTTATAAGTTATATTTCCATTATTTGTTAACCACTATTAAAACTCTATTTTGAATTGTAGTTTTAGTAAACTGAGTAATTATTATTTTATAAAAACTGAATATGGCAAGTCCATCTACAACTAAAATGCCCATAAAATTTAGTTGGCAGTTGTTCACTTCTAACAAAGGGTAAATAAAGATAGTTAAAAATTCATTAGTTATAAAAAAATGTTTTTAAATACATATATGTTTTTGTTTTGAACTTGAGAAAATTGACTTTTTTTCTTTAGGAACTTATATTTATTTCATTTTTTGTGATAGCCTTGCAATTTTTTGGAATAAAGTTTTTTGAATGACCTCTAACATTGGAAATATTGGAATTTTTAACTCTTAAATCCTGTGTTGAACTTTTTTTAAATGAAGAAAGAGTCATAAAATATGTTTATATACAGGGTGCAGAAGCAGAGATTCCTCTCTTGTAATGTATGGCCATAAGGCCGTAGAAATATTGGCGTGATAAACGTAGTTTACTTATAAAAATTTAATTATGAAGTTTTTATTTTTTTAAATAAAGTCAGTTGCAATCATATTTAGATAAGTAAGGAACGTGCGTTGCCGTTGAAAATAAACGTTGCCAAAAAAACAGTTTGAAAGAATATTTATAAAATTCAACTAATTGCAATTTAACACCTGTGTCATTAATGCAGTTTTTTTGAAAAATAATTAATTGGTTAAATTTAGAACGATTTTTTCAACTCATTTTTATAATTGAAAATCTTCAAAATTCGTTGCATGCGAATAACTCCACAAATTATGTTATAAAACAAATAAAATTGGTGCCACTTTGGTGTTATGCAAAAATTAGTTTCAAGTTTTTCTGAATCGGGTAATTGTTACCGGATTTATCGCGCAAAAACTAACATTTTAAATACCTTTAAAAAATTGCCAATAACAAATTACCTAATTAATTAATCCTACAGAACTATAAATAGAGATACGTTTTTTTGTAACTATGCATCGCATTGTTTGAACTAATATCAATATAGCTTCAATATCAAAAGTTATTTAAAGAGAAACAAAAAAATGAAAAATTCAATGATTATCAAAATACCGATGTTCGGTGTATTAAAAAAAGGGGGACTTCACCTTTCTGATGTGATTTTCAAAACTGTGCAATAAAAAATTTTAATTGTGTTCTACCAATATGAAGGAAAAATAAATGGTCTTGGATTTATAAACTTTTTTTATTGTCTTTTGGAAAAATACATTCTAACGCTACACTTTGTATGTACATTATTTAAAAAATAATTACCATATCCAAACTGATGGTTATTTTGTCAATAACGCAAGGTCTATTCTAATAATTTGATTCTACAAATGGGAAACAACCCGTGGACTGTAGAGATTGCTTTATAAATACTTTCTTAAAAAGGTGGTGTGAGGCACTCATATATCAGGAAAATCCCAAATTGTCCTTCTAATTGTCTTATCAGCCACGGAGAAGTTGTTGGTGAGGTGATTAATATATTTGGTTAGATTTTTCTTGATATTCTTCTCCAAACTCGACAGGAACTCAAGACTTCACTTTAAATTTTGCCCTACACTTCTTGTTTTTCTGAAGAGGTATTTTCCGTCATTTTTCCTGTTAGCTACCTTGAAAATGGGGCTCTTAACAATGCCTATAATCCTCGCCAACGGAACTTAGGATTCTAGGTGATCTGAGATACACTGCTATTTGGCTTTATGCTTAGTCTTGATGGTAAAATGTTTATGACAGTTTGTTCTTGCACTAAAGAAGGTTGGGCCAATAATCACTAAACCAGCCTATATAAATCAGGAAATTAACATAAATTAAAAATTGACGTTTTGTTGCCCAACCTTTTAAATTATCAATATTTTTTTTTAAAACTAAATCTTTGATATTTTTTTAAAATAAGCTGTCTTAGATGGTGGTGTATATGTATATGTAAAAAAATATAATATTGTATATGAAATTTCTACTATATAATCCTCTCTGACACTTTTATGTGATACAAAAACTTAATATAGTCAGTTGTTTTCAAAAAGTCGTTTAAAGTTAAATATACGTAAAATAAATGTTTATATCTTTATAATAATAAAAGCTTTTATTTCCGACCTATAATGTTCCTTCATATCTGAATCGGGGATTTGGAAATAACCCTTTTTAGTTTTTACAACTGAGACTTAACTAAGATATTGTTTTTTGAAATTGAATAAAATAGTTTGTAGGTCCGTTTAAATTACAATATGTTTATTAAAATATTCAATAGCCTGCTGAAAAATTCAGTAATTTATAAATACAATTTCTAATTTTTTTGGATCTATGTTCTTTGAGAAAGAAATAGTTTATTTTGCAATTATTCAACTAGATTTGATCAATTTCAATTTTTTATATTATAAAAACACATCGATTTGTTTATTTTGTTTATTTAAAATTTGATTATTCAATATATTAATTAACACACCTTTATGTTTTGTAAGATCAACGTTGATCCAATTTACATTTTCTATTCAACATTTCGCCCGTTCAACATTTCATCCTTATACTTTTCCCTTTCACGCGGTGGTGTTCATGATGTTCTCCATCGGACGTGAGAGCAAAATCATTGCAGTAATGTTGAAAGTTCCTGAATCGTTCGTATGTATAGTGATGGGGTCAAATTATTGAGGCTGTAGCTTCTAGAAAGGAACATTCCAGAAGGCTTGATCTGAATTGAGATTATAATTAATTGACAATCTCTAGAAGATGGTGAGCAAATGAACAAAAACCGTGGGTAGTCCATGTGAGAATGTTGAATCATCACTTACGATGATTAAAAATGTTTTAAAGAGGAGAAGCATACGATTAACTGAAGGACAAGCATAAAATAGTTTTCAGAAAAAGTTATTAACTCCTCCCGAAAAATAGTTTTTTTATCGTGTGGTTACTCGTACCCTTCAATTGTCAGATTTTTTAATTAATGATACACTTTGCTACTTTTGCAAGGAAGAAAAAGAATTGCTCATCTCATACGAATGTAAAACACTACGGGCAATATATGATGCACTGACAGCAGATCTAGGAGTAATTATTGGAAATCCATTAGAACAGGAGAATAGTTTTGTCTTCACATCAAAAAGTAAGCTCAAACAGTATGTAGTGGTCTTAAAACTGCACTATTGCTTCTATGTAGCAAGGCAAAAAAAAAAAAAAAAAAGAGAATTGGTACATGGTATTTCAAACATATTTAAATATTATTTAGAAATTTTAACAGACTAGGGTTTTGGGTTGTTTCACTTTTTGATACCATCATCTTATTATTTGTTTTAATTTATATGATTAATAGACTTTTTTTGTATTGTCGATAATTTTAATACTTATATATTGCTATTATTTGAGTACCACAATAAATTGCAAAAAATGAATGTTCTTAGTAAAATTATACCTATGATAAATGAAAAATGGAATATTTAAAAAAAAATCAATACTTGATATCACACCTTTGTTATCAAACGTCATGCTATTCATATTTAATTTTGTGATAGAGAGATGATATGTTTACATGATGATTACCCTAGTAGCAACCGGAAAATTGGAAAGTCTATTTATTTATTTTGTTTGTACCTTTACAAGTGATTATTCAGCATTTTATTTAAAATAAAGACATCCAATGTAGCAGTTTTTTTGAAGAATATACATATGAAATAAAATGCCTTTTAAATTAAATTAATTGCATTATATAAATAAATAAAATAAATGCTTAGATATTGCTGTGTTTGAGTACAAATTGGTAATACTACCTCTTATAAAGTTTAAACTAAGTCATAATGTCATTAACTTATCATCCAAAAATAAAGAGAAAAAGGCCCAAAATCAGTTGGCAGTAGTTGGCCAATTCTTTCTAACTTGGAAATTATTGTTCAATAATTGTACGGAATTGTTCCCGCCTTAAAAAGACCTAATTATACTGATAACATCGACAGCTGATTAAAAACACTTTGTAAATTTTTGTATTAGTGAGATAACGCTGTTATATTATGTGTATCGTTGACCACTTGGATCAATTTAAACATTCCATCAATGACTCTTCTATCAGGAAACAAGTGTTTAATTTCGCTTTAGTCATTAATATTATTTATTGAACATTGTATGTGTATTATTATATTCATTAACAAGTAGGATGGGAGTGAATACCACTTTCCTTATCTGAGGACTTCGTGCTTAGGTTTTTAACATGTTGACATCCATTCTTGTCATTGTTAATTTACAGGAACCACTGATATTATTGAATTAATTAGTGATGATATGATTCTTTATTATGTTGTT
Organism: Lepeophtheirus salmonis; assembly: GCF_016086655.4. Taxonomy (NCBI): domain Eukaryota; kingdom Metazoa; phylum Arthropoda; class Copepoda; order Siphonostomatoida; family Caligidae; genus Lepeophtheirus; species Lepeophtheirus salmonis. Next base: position 20,356,568 of record NC_052143.2, read on the forward strand.
ATTATGTCACCCAGAACATAGATTGCTTAACATCCGAATAGGCACAAGCCATATACCTCGTTTTTAAGAACGTATAAAATAAATAATAAATAATTCTTCTATTACACAATATCTATTCTATTTATATTTATCATGAATACAGAGATAGGGACTTATCCGATCCTCATTTGTAATCTAAGGAACCAATCGTGGAATTATGGATCGTGTAGTGAAAGATTTTCTTGAAAAATTTCACTTTTTGAAGGTGAAACTTGAAAAGTACACTTCAAGTAATTATCAAATATGATTCAATTCTATAATGTATATATAATGTCAATAATTACTATCTTGGCTGAATAAATCAATATTCACACTGAAAAAAAATTAATTTAACTACAAGAGCCCTAAATATTTCCACAACAACAACATTTTATAAAAAAGTACAAGTCCTATTCTATCCTCCACTCTCCTTTTACGGTAATGACAAGTTGATTAGCTATTATATTACCCCACAAACTATGAATGTATATTTCTAAAAATGTAAAGCACAAAATTGCACCACATCTTAGTAACTTTACGATCCCATTTTCCACTTTTAAAATATCTTCCATTCTAGTAAAAGACAAATTTAGTTCATATTCACGAATATAGTAAAGGTTATCTTATATAATATATATATGAATTAATTATTTTATTCATTACTTCTCTACAGGTGGGATATCAGTTTTTTTATCCTAGATGCTAGGAACGTTGATTTATTGTAAGGACTTAAGTTATAAATCTTTATTAACGTCAAACTATTATGTATAAGAAAATTGCTAATATTATATGACTTGTCATTGTTTTTATTAGAACCAATATAATTGCTTTACAAAATAAAACAAAGTATGATTCAATTCAGTCGAGGAAAGAGGTAATTTTCTATTCAAGATTTTCTTTTATTCCTTTCAGATCTAACTTTTAATTGCAGATCGTTTCTGATTATAGTGGAAGGATCTTTTATTAAACCACATTGAAGCAAGCCATTTTTTGATGGAATATCCATAACATAGTTATGAAATTGTCAGTTCCTTCGTAGTTGATCATATTTTTATTTCATTGGTGAAGCAACGTCTCTTGATCAACGTGTTTTCATCTATTGATAAATTCATAATAAGTAATTCATGATATGATCTCCCTTTTATAATTGATAAAAAGTGTTGAAATAAGTGTATTTTGATTTATTTACTAGATAAGTATATGTTTTCGGTTCATTTTGCAAGAATTTATTTGCAGAAATGCGTCATTCTCTCCTTACATTAGAGTGGGTGCTATGAAACCCACTTTAACCAAACCAAAATCCGAACTGATTACGACATTTATTTAGAAATAAGTAATAATATATTATTTTGTCCAGACAGAATTGGAAGGGCTGCTTCTGGTCAAAGCTTCGGGCCAGTAATAGAACTCCTCCAAAAATGATCAAAACTTGATGAAAAAACAATTAGTCCTACAAGTTTGTATGAAAAAAAAACTTATTTTATAAAAAAATCGATTATTTGGTTAAAACATGTTAATTTTGTTCATTCATTTATGTAATCCATCTACCGTAGCAAAAATAGTAATACTGCGTGCGTTGAGAGCAATTTTTTATTTTTTTATTTTTTTCTGTTTCTCTCCAGTAATTTAAAAAAAAAATGAAACTAAGATAAATGGACATTTGGCATATGTAAACTGTATTTTCTACATTAAATACGTACATAAATTCAGTGGTTAGTTTTAATTGAAATACATGTCTATACAATGAAATTAAATTAACTAGATTTACTCATTTGGAGCTAAGGTTGTAAAGTGTGACTTTTGAAAATTCTTAGATAATTTGGACCTGGAATCATGAATCATTAGCAATCTTAGATGTCTTTTCAGTTTAATTGTTGTTACTTTGACTTCTTGAGTAGTTGTTGCTACACATCTTTCCACATTTTGTGAATGACAGGGGATATCAGGTAGATCCAAATTGTCTCCTTCTACACTGTTCAAAAGTTTGTTTTGTCAAAGGTTAATGGAGGTTCATTTAGAAAACTTTTTGGAATTGTAGATAAGTCTACTAACTCCGAATAACTATTTGGATTTAGGTTCAAGTAATCCTTAGGTCGTATGTATTGCCTTATTTATCCTGCTTCTCTTCTTTTTCTATCTTTCATTTTTATATTGACGACATTCATTCTGGTATCCTTACCCGAATCCAGTAAAGCACATTAAATTGTATTTTCTGGGTGTGCAAAGAATGAATTCACTTTGAATGAAGTTTCAACAAGATCTTTTTCCATTTTTTTTTATGTTTATTTGGTTGACTTAAAGTAAAGAAAAAGTGTTTACAACCATACTTTATATGAGGATACTCCTTTATTTGAAAAAATGTTTGAGCATAATTATTAAGAATTATGACGACACATCTCTTAAGGTCTTTTGATTGATTTCTTGTTTGGGATGTAAATCCTCAAGAGAGTTATTGCTGTTGGGATCTATCTTGCATTGTGAACTGTCCCTCGATGTTTTTTTTTTGAGAAATAAGATGGTAACTGAATCTGGCCCATTTTGAACAATTCAGCAAATTTCCGTGAAGTACTTTTGATCTATAATAAACTTTTGATTTTGAGTGTCATTAATTATTGTAACACATCTTTTTATTGATTCAAATTTGATTGGATCCTTATGACAAGTGAAGTTTGATACAAGGGTTCCTAATACTCCTTTAAAAGTTATTGGTTCATTTAACTTTTCATCATAAATTCAAAAGCTTTTTGAAAGGTTCATTGAAATTCATGGAAATGAAGGAGACAAATATTCCATTGTAATGGAGCATTTAATTTATGTTGCCGAAGTCGAATAATACCACCTTTGTGCCTGTATTAACTGCGGTCCCATCACTACCAATAACTTTGATTGATTCAAAACTTCTAGATTCAGCTATTAATGAAACCAATTCATTTGCAATATACTCTGCTTGTCCAGAAATAGGTGAGAAATGACTTATATTTTTTGCTCCATGTTTCAGGCTTTTCTGATCCCGGGAGACATTTCGTAAGATCTTGTAGCCCATCAAACTTGATACATACAAAAAAAAATTCGTCATTTTTTTGTGAATTTTAATTTCATATTTTTGTATTTGCTTGCTGACCTTCGTAACTTTATTAGGCTAACTTAATTTCTTATGAATGGAGGAACTAAGTCTGAGCTTCTTTGAAAAGTTGTGATTTATGTAGAAAATAAATTCTGGTATTTTTCTGAATCTTTCACAATTATGGTGTTTGATTTTAAAATAACTAATTTTCTAATTTTTATAGCATCAACATAAATCAAAAAAATATCAAAAAGTTGCGACAATTTCTTTGAAAACTTACCATCATATTTATCACTTGATTAACTTTACAAATTAATCTTTTTTGCACAGTCTTTGGTAGCTTTTACAAAATGATCAACTTTTTACTTCAAGTATTTTGTTCTAGTAATAGGAATGATTGCCCTCTCCAAAATACTCTTGATATTAAAGGCAATTATTTCAATGATTTGTAGAAGTTATTTTTTAGATAATTTTGCTCCATTCGGATACTGATTTTTAAGATACAGGATCCATTTTATTAAATCTAACTTACTTGGCAAGATATTACCCAGTATATTACTGAAACTCCCAAACGAAAAATGTTTCTGGAAACTCCTTGTTCTTGAAGCCATGATAACAGTAAATAATTTACATTCTCTTAAGTTACTTTTTTTGAAGGAATCTAGAAGTTTCATCAAACAAAGAACATATTTTAACAACACAGTAAGTAAGTAATGTTATAGTTAGTGTAATTTTGATTTTAGAAAACTGGTTGAGATCAGCATATCGCTTTATGTGCAGGGACTTACGTGGATATTTGAGTACTTTACCAAATATAAAAAATACATTTTTTAGTTTGAAGGCGCAAAATCTTTGATGTTCCTATTCGCTCTTAAACATGTAACAAATAGAATTGTTTTTTTGCATACACTTCCTTGCAAATTATGCTATGTATATTGTACAAGAAAAATAAAAGCATTTCCACTCCTTCTTCTTTTTGTCAAAAATAAGAATTTGCAGTATTACTATATTTGCTACGGTACATGGATTATATAAATGAATTAACTAAATTAACATGTTTTTAACTAAACAATCAATTTTTTTATTAAATAAGTATTTCTTTTCATACAAACTTGTAGAAATAATTTTGTTTTTCATCAAATTTGGATCTTTTTTGGAGGAATTATCTTAATGGCCGGAAGCTTTGAACGGAACCAGCACTTCAAACAAAATATTGCAGTGTATTCTTACTTATACCTAAATTCATGTCGTGATCAGTTTGGATTTTGGTTTGGTTGAAGTTAATTTCATAGTACATATATATAAAAAAAGGATATTTGCCTAAATATGTAAATTTAATATCAGGAATTTTAAACTTATATGAGGGATGAAAAACATTTGTGTGGATTATTCAACATGAATTAGTGCATATTTTTCCTATTTTAATGCAACAAATCGTTATTGTCGCCACTAATTAAAATGAAGACACTGATATTTCTTTAATTTCAAATTGATGTAATAATTTCTTGTGACAGCAAGGTCAACATTTAAGTGCTGATATTTATTTATTATATTATATTCAGATATGAATGCTGTATATCTTTAATTGGAATAACTAATTATTACATTGATCACTTGATGTAGAGTAATTCACCTATAAAGTAACATGTTATAATTAACTTATAATTTCTTGTTAATTTCTATAAGTATTATTTTTATTTGAAAATCCTATCATGTATTGCTTGGTATAAATTATATTTTTTTTTCTAAATTGATTAAGGTAGATAGGAAAAGTTTGACTAAAGCTGTTTATTCTAATAATTGCATCTTGTACGGTAACGTCCTCTTACTTAGTCTTAAAAAAGCTAACAAATTTAAAATTTTGCTTCATGTATTTGCTCTGCAACCACGCAATGAATAAATTCATTTATTGAAATCTTATTTGTTGGATTTTATATTAGAAATATCAAGTTTTTCTCAATTATTAAACTAAATCCAATAACTGGAAAACCTCAAATGAATTAACAATAGTTATTAATCAATAAAAACAATATAAATATAGTTTTTAAATCAAGATAATAACTTATTATCTTCTCAACAAGAGAGTTATCATTTCACTAATTTTGTGTAATATGTTACCTACAGAAATTGAACTTAATCTTCCATCCAATATATTCTTATTTTTGTAGGTACTTAATTGATATCTAATTTTTGTTTGAGATCTGACTAATTTGAAATATCATACTTCTCTCAAAAAATGTTGCACCCTTAAACCTATTTCATCATTTTTCTATTGATGCCTCAACTCAGCCATTGACATCCCTTGTTTAATTGGCAATCCTGTTGTTAATCCTAGTAATGCTATATCACCTTTTCTTAAGATAAGTCTTTTTAGTTTTTCATTTGTTTATTAAGCTATTATTTTCAGATATTTAATTGATTGATATAGGGGATTTCCAATCAATTTACAATTTCCATGCTTTATGTTGAAACTTCATCAAAAGAAGTTCTTATTTTATTATCTTTGAGCTTTCGACCAGATGTTTACCAGTGTGAGAACAAGAAATCACACAATTGTATTGGATATTAAACGTCTAGGAAGAATAATCCGTTTCTCTACAAAATAATATTTATAAATCTAACCTATTGACAATAATAGAATACTTTTTAATAACTTATTGATTCAATGGAGTAATAGTTATAATAGAAAGACTTCGTGATTTTAAAGTAAATAGTTTATCATGATGTTAAGTAATCCATACCCAGAAGCGTCCAAAATCTTAAAGAGTCTTGTTCTGTAAAGGAAATAAACAAATAATTGAGAATAATTCTCAAAAAAAAAAAAAATGCGACCTAACTGCCAATTGTGTCATCAATGATGACCTACGATATCTCCGCTTTGCACGTTGCAGTGGCAGCTTCTTACCCAGACAAATAGGGAGAAACGTGTCATCTGAACAAAGGCTTTGCTCAAGCAAAAAAGAAGCCTCCTATGAAAGATCTTACCTGGTTCTACTCAGTTGAGAAAGTTTTCTCCCCAGAAGCATAACTTGAAGAGCGATAATGGGGAAACAGTCCTTATAACGTCCCTAGAATCATGTAGAACAAATACCCACTCCAAGTTATGGCTCTTGGCGTTAGCTCCTTGGGTCACGTAATACCACACTTCATCTTCAACCAGGGCCAGAAGGTCTATGCAAAGGTCGAAATCAGTGATTTCAAACCTAAGTCTTTTGTAGATCTTTGTCATCATGAAAGACCTACTTTGGGTCGGGTAGTATTACGGCGCACCTCGTCACACCAGCAAAATAACACTCGATTTTCTTTATGCTAAGAATTTGATGTACGTGATGAATCCACAATTGAAAAATTTTAAAGTTTTTGAAAAATTATAGGTAAAGCTGCTTTGATAAATTTTGCTTTCTAAGAAAAAAAAATATCAGTAATAACCCTAAATAAAAAATCATAGTTTTTTCGGCCATCAAATTCAAATAGGATGAACTACTACAGATATAGTGCTAATTTTGAAATATAGCTAGTGGTTTTTTCTGTCAGAAAAAGATTGAACAGAATTATTTTTTTAAATTTTCAGTTATTATCATTATTCTAAGCTTTTTTTTAAGCACTTAGTGCCGTAAATAGAGATATTTGGCTTGAATATATTCTTATATCTAATACTTAAAGACTTCAAAACTATTTTTCTAATGTTGTTATTGTATTTAGAGTTAGTGTTTTATTTGTTTGAATAAGAACGTTTATGTTTTTTCTTTTTTTTCCAGAAACTTATTTCTCCATGACGAAAAAATCAAAAATTGTACAAAAAGTAATTTCTATATTGGTTCCCAAATAAGCAATTATTTAATAACAGGTTAAAAAAGAAATATTCCTTAATAATGGTTTTTTTTTATTTCAGATATGAATCAGTTTATCGAGATATATATTATCGACTATCTAATGGATTTGTTGAGGAAAACAACTCGTAAGAAAATCCATATTTTGTTATTTATGCATAAAAATATGCTTAAGAGTACATATGGGCCTAAAGCACCCATATTTTTGTATTATACGTGTAGTAAATTGCCTCGTATTTTAAAGTTCATGAACAAATTTTTCTATGATAAAAAATTACATATTTATTGTTTACTTAAAATTGTGTTGCTTTTTCTTCTATATCTCTTAACTCATCGACCTTGATTTTTTTCTGGCTTTTCTCCAATATTTAAAAAATCATATTTTATTATTCATAGTTTTTGGTTTTTTCAAGTCAAGGTTATGTACAAGATTAATATTTAACATTGCATTAGAATCGACCTTAGATTTTAAAATTAAAAATGAAGGAACACAAGAAGAAGAGCTTTCCCACCTGATTAGTATTCTTGATATATCCTGTTTCATGGCCTAAACATTCAAGTTTTATAACTATAAAAAAGTGGTTTTCATTCATTTAAAGGAAAATAGTGAACTATTGGATGTCAAATAGGACTAACAAATAAAATAACTTAAGCCTCGAAAAATTTTCCCTTGATTTTATAGTTTTATTATATAGAAATGAGCAGGTAAATTGTGAGGTTTGGTGCCTAGTTCTAGGAAAATTATTTTTGTTCAAATAGGTAAAAAAAAACATGGATCAAAGGAAAATGTAGGGCAATGTCAAAATTATTTGTACGGACAAATGCCTCCTGCAATCGCAAAGTTGCCATCATACCCCAGATTGACGGTCTACAGGATCTGAGACAAGTTGAAGCTAACCGGCCATTCCAAACAGAAGTCCCATAAGACAAGAAAATAAATCCCATGCTTCTGTTGGGCCTCAAACGATCGATTGAGACAAACCTGCAAATAACAACAGAGTCTGCACGAACACAGTCCCAAGGGCGGTAAAGACAGGACCAGAAGTTACACGTACAGCGTCTATACAACTTTTATCCTTTTTTGAATGAGAAGGAGCCATTTTTTGGGAATAACATAAATAAATTAATGACAGTTCATGAATAGTCTATATAACTTATTTTTAAAAAACTTCAGTCGACTTCCCCTTACTTTATAAAAAAATTACTTTTCGACAAAACTAACATATTTCACCAACAAAATAATGCAAAAACATTGTTTACGTTTACATTTCCTCATATTTTTAATGAATTCTTAGAAATTGTAAGTACTAATGCTGTATTAAATTTTTAATTCCAAAAACATTTGTATCTCTTAATTTCAATTGTCGAGGTCTTATTGAAGTTCAAACTTATTTTTCTTGTGCCACAAAAAAAATGGAAAATTAGGCATAAGATATCAATTTTCTCAAAAAAATTAGAGATATTTTTTTTTAACTTTTCAAAATCGATCAATATAGCCATAAAGTAATATTCAACATCCCTAAAAATATTTGGTACAATTTGGACAACAAAATCATGTCTTTACAAGCGTAAACATCAATAGATTAAAAATCATTATTTGAATTAATGTCCTAAATGGTCCTTCAGTGAAATTTCCGGTTGGAAAATTGTCCTTCGGCAAAATGTTTGTATTGTAAAAGGTCGTCCTGGAATGTATCCTCCAACAAAAATATTTTATGTCAATAATCCACTCACAGAGTTAAAATACCCAAACTCTTTTCCTATAGCGTAGAAAATATAGTTTATTTTAAAAAAAGACCTATTGGTTTCAATATGGCCTTTCAAATAAAATCTACAAATGTGGGATTTCATTATTGTGACAATCAATTTTAACTACTTTAAAGGTAATTTGCGTTGCCCTCGTGTAGTAAATTTCAATAATTTGTGGATGAAAATTGAACAAAATTTGTCAAAGAATACACATGCCCTTCATTTTGGGTCGCATATGTATTTTCATCCATAAATGGGAAAATATCATTTAAGCAACAATTATCCGAAGAATATAATATATAATAAATTAAAAATATGTGTTTATTTTATAATTAAGAAATTAACATTAATTAATGTTGAGACCACTTTAAATTTGCAAAAAAAAAATATGATAAAGGTATATATATATCTAAATTAGTGATTCTCAAACTCTGGTATATAAAGTTTTCCATAGCGGTATGATATTTATCAATATAGTTTGTCCAAAAATATTAAATAAAAAAGTTTATGAACGACTACTGTGACCGGAAAATACGCCCCATGCAGTTTAGCCTAGGGAAGTTTTGCTGGGAAAAGAGGAAGAAGGAACACATAAAAATAAATTGTATAAACATAATCAGTGTTGCAACGGGGAAAACTTTAATTTTACATGCTCTTAGTCTTTTATTCAAGAAGTTGTTAAACTTTTTAACATGAGTGAGTTTTTGTATTCATGTATGGCTTGTTGATAATTTTTTGGCTTGAAATGTTTAAAATTAAATAGAATGACACTTGCAACGATCATCATAAGAATCTATTTGTCTTATCCCTAGTAAGAAGTGTAAAATATTCAATTTCTAATGTTCTGCAGCTAAATCAAAGTACTCTTTTTTCAGCTTTTTCTAATCATCATATCTCAAGACGGATTAAGATAAGGGACAGCCTTAGCCTAAGCTTTCCAAAGTCATTTCTGTGATTGCAAAAAACTTAATCAATCTGTCAAGGAGAAAAGGCAAGGGTTTTTAGGATATTAATCTGAATTATTCTACTTACCATTAAGAATAAGATTTTGTGCTTGGTCAAATATTACCTTATTATAATATAATATAAGTATACAAAATAAATCGAATATATTTATTTTTTTTTGCACAACCATTGAAAATGAACTATCAGTGCCGGATCGAAAGAGAGGGGATCATGGAAACCCTCTTTCAGGATACCAGTCTCGTTTAAGATAGTTCTTACTATTACCTAGATTGGTTACATCTGTTTCATCATCGTGGAAGCATCCCCTAGCATGGGTATGCAGTACTTTTGACGCTCAAAGTCTTACTATTTACATATTATTGTAGCATTGAACACAAGTAATAGAATAAACAATATATATGTACATATCTTTATATATTCTATAAAAATATTTAAAATAATAAATAGAAAAGTTAATTTTTAAACAAGAAAAAACAAGTGTAGAGCACTTATAAATACAAATATATATATGTATTATATGAAACATCCGAGTCAAAGTGATCCAAAAGTTCATCTGAAGATGATGAGGAAAATATAGATACTTTAATGATAGTTGATAAATGCAAAGAAAATACCTACACCTACGTACTTAATACTTTTGCAGTTGTTGAGTAATAAAATTGAAAACAAGGTTTGTTACGATTTTATCAGAAGTATACATTTTATTCATTAAGACTTACAGTAACAATTTTAAGCTTTGTGTCTCCAGCTATTGTTAATTTAATGACTCTGACTAGATGGAGTTAAACATTTTTGATGAACAATATTCGAATCTAAGTCATCTGACAAGTTTGTTTTATAATCAAAATGCGAGTTCTATTTAGATGATTTTATAACTGGACCATACAAACTAATAAAGGCACGCATTTAAAAATAGATTATTTTATTAATAAAAAAAACTGCATTAGAGTAGAAAAAAGTAAATAAAATCCATAACATAAAAAGAAAATATCAATACATTTTCGTAATTGGAGTCTAATGTAAACGATGCAATTACATTTCAAGACCCAACAAAGAAATGAAAAGATGTGTTTGAATTTAAATCCTACATTTCACATTTTATGAAAATGAATTAGTTCCGAACCAATTTTAGAACTATATTGATTGTTCGAAATAGGTGAAGTCAGAAGAGAGAAAGATTCATTGCGTTGTCTCATGGAGCCCACGTTAAGATGAGCAGTGACAACTCTTGTCGAGAGCTCTTATTCGAGTTGCAGATGTAGGAGTTGAGAGGCTCTACAATCCGAGAATCCGAGCATTTTTCCAGTGCTGGCTTTCTATATGTAATTTACAGAAATTGATATTTAGGAAATGCGTATGTACTGTCCTTGATGTGAAGAATTCAAATATAAAGACATTATAATCATTAAAGTTTTTTAACTGAATTATTTGTGCACTTAAAAAAGACAAATAGTCAGTAATTTTAATACTGTTTTGTTTAGAGAATATTTAAAAACATATACTTTGATTTATTAATCATATGATACTATATTTTAACAGTTTTTTTATTTCGATTCTAAATGTCTAAAAAAATCATAATCTAGAATAATTTAATAAAAAAAATTTACTTAATTAAATGATGAAAATATTTAAATTACATACATTTGAATTAATTAAAGAGATTCAACTTTTTCTTTCGTATATATTTCTTATAATTTATTTAAATATAGAAAAAATAGAGGTCTTGCTTTAAGTCAGTCTTTGACATTTGTCTTCTTCTGGTTTCCTGAGTCCTAATTGTCCCATCTCTATTTTTGAGAAATACTGTGAGGAAACTGCTGTTACCATTTTAACAGTCCTCTCAAAACTTTTTTTTTGTGTAGCACTGGCATTTCAACACTTTCAGTGGCGTATGGGCGAATCTCTTCAACTAAGAAGTTGCTAAGGAGCAGATAAGAGGAGGATTTGACACTCCTTCTGACCAGTTGATCAGGGCAATGATGCTAGAAGCCTCACTGCTTATAGATGGCGTTTTTCTTATCCTTACAGATAGGCTACACGGTTGACTGTTTGGTCCACTCTCTTCAATGATTGACAGGATTCATTCTACCAAAAATGATTCTAACAAACTATCATATAGCCCTAGTTTCGATCTGTAGACAAATCTTGAATAACCTCATGACACAGTTTGAGTAACGGCGAGTCAAGAGAGATTCGGTGAAAGTTTGGTTTGATATCCAAGCCAATAACCAAGTCTATCAGCTTTACTATTGGTCCAGAGAATCCCTTATCAGATAGATTTGGGCCATCAAGCTAAGACGGGGTAAGGGAAGTTAGTTAGTATGCAGACTACACACTCACCATACCAGTTTTCTCCCAAACTTAGTTTTCATATAACTCCAGTATTTACACCAGTGTTCACATTTGTTGAGTCCCCTCCAATGGTCATTAATGTTTTATCAAAACCACTCTCCTTTAACCATTTAAATAAAAACTTTCCAATTTGTGCAGGGTGTGATTCCATCTTTTTTGTTTTCTTTGGTGTACAGTGGAAAAAGTAATTACTCCCAGTCTCACTAACAACACTTGTACTTACTTGACCCTACCCATAAATGCCCATTGGTTCAAGAGATTGTCTCGTCTTCTCTACACCTCTTCTCAAACTCGTTTCTCATCTCTTTCATCAACTTCTCCCGCACTCTTCTAATCTTATTTTTCTTAGTGATTCATTATACGTTAATGTTTTATTTAATTAATTCATGATTCTATTAATATGTGTGTTACTAATATAAATTCGATGTAAATTATGTTATAATAAGTTTTGTGTATGGATTTATAAAATATTTAAAATTTAACTTATTCTAATAATTGGGCTCAATTATGACTTTTATCATCACCAATTATCATCAAATAGCAAATATATTTAACTTACTTTAAATTTATGATTAATATTTCTTTATATTTGAACTCTTAATATCAAGGACAATAAATATACATTCCTTAATATGAATTTTTAATATAAAAGTACGACCCAGCCTAGTAAGTCAAATCAAATCAAATGTTGTAAAGGTGTGAGTGGATACTACAAAACTTTTATGGACAGTATTGCCCTTGGCCGGTTCAGTCGTTAGTATTGAGATATTAAACGAAAAGAGATGATATATTCTACATTTTTAATACCCATTTCTTTAGTGGATTGTGAATCGAAATAAAAAATAGATCACTTATGTCCATGTCAAGCGATATAATCAAAAGTCAACAAATTGGCCAAATCAGGATTATTGCTAAGAAGGTGAAACTGTGTGTTTGGTGAGATTGCCAATGAATAATTTACTATGCGCTGCTCCCCTACGGGAAAACGCTCAATTTTGCAATTTTCTGTGAAGAACTTCACCATTTGAAGCTGGCAATTGAACAGAAGCATTAAAGGACTCTGTCATTAGATTTAGAAATTATTCAATATTCAATTTTCTTTGACGACCACTCCTGGAGATTTCCTTGAGATTCTAACTATTATCCAGGCATACCATAACAAGATAGACAAATGCAATTTATCCATATTTGTCTACATTAACTGCTTTTGAAGAAATTCAAGAGACAAAATAGATTGTTATCTTTGGCTTTTTTTTTTGCGAAATTATAACAAATTTTCATATTGTGAGTTAAACGTATGCCAAAACAATAGACTTTAGGCTCTGTGTAAGAGAGAGAAATAATCAAAAAATTAGATTTAAAGGCTGTTTTAAAACTTGCTTTGCCCACAGATATGCATAAATTTATGTTACAATAAATACAATCTTAATTTATCAGATGTACTTAATACAGAATCTTGAATGTGGATTTACATATCAATTCGAATTAAAATCTAACAATTTATGATGGAAACAAATTTACATACCTAAAGTAACATTTTATCAAATTCGTATTCCTTTACTGAGGAATATATTAGTTTTTTGGTTATAATATATATATTTGAAATAAAAATTATACAAAATGAGATTTAAAAAATATTTAGTCCCTGTAATAATTTTACGTGAATTCACAATATATGTTCTTGTTCCGGTGATGTGCAAAAAAAATTAATGAATTTTTTTACAGAGTGTATAAATTCCTACATGTTTATCTTCAGGATTAAAAAATTACATTTCTTGGAAAAATAAATTAGCATGCAATATTTGTTGTGCCATAAAGTACTCACAAGTTTTTGTAGACTAAGACATCCAATTCAATAGGCAATAACTTATATGAAGACTATTTTTGACTAAGAACTTTATTCTTAGACCCGCAAATATTAATATAAAATTAATTTAATTCATCTTCCTGTAAACTTAACCAGGCAGTTTCTTTTGATTTTAGAGGTCCTTGTTAGAATGGCTTTACTGAAGATAAGGAAGGGACATGTTACTTTTTTTATGAACACATTTTAGACGGTGGCTGACTTATGAGATCGAAACCGTATAATTGATAAAATAGGGCAAATATCGAATATCTGCATCGTATTGCTATTGCAGAAAATTCTTTGAAATTTTGACATTTTTTCTGATATTTTATTTGATTCAATCAGAAGAAAGAAGGTAATGGAAAGAAAAAAATTAATGCACAGAGATAGATGAATGAATACGGTCAATTGTAAAGACCTATGTTCTTCTTAAAAAGATTTTAAGCAACAATCGTTTGTAACAAGGCATGTGGGAGAGAAGGAAATAAACAACAATATTATTATATTAAAGTATATTATTGAATGGTGTATGTCCCCTAATAAAATACAAATAGTATTAATTGTCATAATATAAAAATTAAGTTACGAATATTAATATAATATATAAGGTGGATATAACAAATCGTAAATAGAATGGATGTAAATTAAATGCAAACTATAACAATTTTTGCAAGAGGCTGTAGATGTTCATTTGTTACATGGGGACGTAAAATCATTTACATAAATAAAAATATGTCACCAATATCTTAGTCTAAGGGAGAGATAGTCTTAAGTTTGTTCGAAATACATAAATTTTGCGGGGAAGAAGTTGTTTGTCATATTATACAATGAACTCTTATTTGAAAGAACATTAAAGGATGATGTATACGAAGGAGATCAAATTGACTGGAGTCCGGAAGTATAGAGAAGCACAATTAAGATTGTTTGATACCGCTAATAATATATGTAAAGTATATATTAATAAAAAATATTAGAAACGACACAGAATAAGCAAAATAGTCTAAATAATTTAGTACCAAAGGGGTTTAACGCAAATACAAAGTCAACTGAAGTCAATATATATCGAAGAAGAAGAAGACAAAGCCGTAGGAGATCGTAAAACAACACTCAAGAAAGATATTGTAGACAATGAGGTTTCCAATTTTTTCATAAGAATGGGAAAGTTTGCTTTTCATAAACTGTCGAATGCACAAGATGTGGTAAGAAAGGCCACTATGCAAGAGTATGCAGGTGTCTAAAAGAAAAATCTTTTCCCATCATCAACTTTATTCAAAAATTTGGACTGAATAAATTACCCAGCGATGTATTGAAATCCATTGAAAATTACTTCATATATAGTAGCTACATAAGACAGTGGTGCAATTCTATCTGTCGCTGAAAAAAAAAGTTTAAAGTAATTATCGATTCCATACCAATTAAAAGAGTATTGCTTAAAATAGAACTTTAACTTAAATTACTTATTGATTTACACATGAAGGAAGAGAGATTGTTGTATATTATTAATATATGTATAACTTCCATAAAATAACTGTATATAAATGTATATTATATTCTGTAAATTTATGCAAGACAAAATATATTGTTATTTTATTAGAGAAGATCGAACATATCATAACAAGACGTAAACTCATTACTTCTTAGTGGCCATAAAGGACAAATAGATATCTTTGGCACGAAATATAACAAATTTCGTGATAAAACAACGAAATAACAAGTCATTTTAATAAAAATAGTTAATATTTACGTTTTGACAATTAAATGTTTACAAAATATTCATTCCAATTGATAATCAATAAATCCATTAATTTCTTATAGTTTAGTTTGGACCTCCTTTTCTTATTGATCATATTCCTCATACTAAAGACTCTGTCATCTTCATAATTGACAATTGGGAATATTTTTACATACAAGGCTTTCACTTGTTGAGAGTTCGTTTGGTTTTCTGTAGCCAGGGTTCTTTTGAAGCATTTCTTTTAATTTGATCTTGAAAAGCTCAAACTTTAAATCTTAAGTCAGATTTTCAACAATGGTCAAGCTTGTAAAAAGAGGCAATCTTTCCTAAAGGGCAATTATTGCAAAAGGTATTTGACAAAAAATTTCCTGTTTAAATATGATTTTTATCGTATGGAAACATTATTCTATTATTTATTGTGATCTCCTGGTTAATGGCAAATGTTCATGAAGGTTATTTAAATACTCTCTGAAGAGGTCAAAGTATTTGTAGTAGTACTCCACTGCTTTAACTCAAGTTCCCTATCTTGTTATAATGGGTGATGGAGGGAGGTGAATTTCGTATAGCAGTAAATACTAGCTTTCTTCTTCCAAAATTCAAAAACATATTCTTCACATTGGAAATAAGTTTGTTCGTTAGAGGAAACTTTTGTTGAGTCATATCTGCAGCCTTGTGTAATCCATGGTCAACACATGTAATGTGAATCAATTCCGGGAAATTTTTTAGAAGTTCTCCTGCTTTGAAACAATAAGAGACGGCATCAGTGATGAAAACTTTATGTCTACATGGGACAAAATCTTCTCCCAATAACTTATAAACTAAGCTTATGACGATGTTCTTTATATCGTTTGCCTTTGTAATCTCAATATCAATCAAGTCAATAAGGTAAGGTCAAATAAATGTCCATTGAAATGTCCAATCAAAATTGCTGTCATTGACCTCGATTTCTGATCTCTTGTCTCATCTAGTGCAGCGAAAATGGCCTTTTCTTCCACCTCTCCTTCTCCAGGTCGATGGGATAAGTTTTTCGAGTATAATTTTCAATAAACTTGGAAAAATTAAGATGACCAGAATATTTAAAGGGATCTTACACGACACAAATAATTTTGCTACGTCGAAATTGACATACCGTTTAATTCTCCTTTGTCTCCTTGAATCTTGTGTTTCCTTCAGACTTTTAAGCTGTTGGTGTGATAGGAGGATTTGAAGTGGCGGATTACTTGCCATGAATAAGAGATGGGTACAAGAAACTGCTAAAACTGCAAGACATACTTTTATTCTCTCAATCATCACACATCAGTACGTCCGTTGTTGGAGAACCTTGAAAAAAGGAACGTTTTCTTCGGCAAAGGTACCAATGTTTTTTATTACTTATTTTACAGAATATCTTTCAATCAATGAAATTTACTCCTTTACAACGATTCCAACAACCCTAAGCATATCAAGAAAAAGAAAAAAACAACACCCTCTTTAGCACTAAGCGCTTGCTCATACTGAGCATTTTTTTTAAATAGCGCAGCTTAACGTACCTTAAACATATTATATAAAAAAATAACTACGAACTATGATGTTAAAGAACTGAAAAGATAAACATTTTAAAAAAATCAACAAATCCAGGCCACTACATTCTCGTCGCACTAAAGGAATGAAATCCGGCTTTATTTGCGTTAATTCAAACTCGTCAAGAGCCACTTCCATTATTCTTAGCAAAAGGACAGACACCTCTGAAACGCACCGTCAAGTGCAAATCCAAAGTAAATATGTTAAATTATCCGACAGGTTATAATATAACAATGTAACTCAATGGACAATGTGCATGGGGGATATTATTCTGCTGAACTCAATATGCGGCGTGGATTCGATACTTGGTCGTTTCAGATGGAATAAATTTAATACTACATTGTTTAGTTATGGTATGCTTAATCCGTACAACTCCTTCTGACCAATTAAAGGAACATAAAAAAATATCGCAAATTAAATTTTCAATTTTTGTCAAAATATCTCTTCACGGTACAACAATAAAAAGAAAAAAAATTAATTTGTTTTAAAGTACCTTACATTCGACAATTATAAAAAATATATTTCATATTCGAAGATCGAATAAATTAATTAATTAATAGTATGTATTAGAATATTCTTTTTCTGATTCACATCTCTAGTCCAGAGAGTGAATGTGAGCAATACGAAAAAGACATTATGGTATCTCTTGTATTCTTACCTAAGGCATTATAATGAATGTATTAATTCAAGCTCGACACCAACTCCAAGGGTTAAATAAATTTAAGAAGAGGTGAATCCGGACGTGGTATATTTTAAAAAGAGTATATTATACAGTTTAACTTACATAGGCGGGATAAATAATATAAGAGCTATGCCACATGCATGTGACCCGGCCCACGGGTAAAAGGGCAGTGACCATGCAAATTATAAATTTGGTTGTATAAAATTTAAAAGCTACACAATTTTAAAACTAATATATGAAAAAATTGACAGGACAATTTAGTATCAAACTAGTTTGGAATATTCGGATCGGACTGCAACAAAAATATTTATATTTACTCATTAAAATGACAAAGCCTGTAAATATATTCTTCAAAACTAAATAAACAACCTTTTGCATTTTTGAATTAACATTAGTTGGAAGACAATTTCCTTTCATATTTATTTAAATGTACAAACATACATATATTTTGTTTAGAATGAATATGAGCTTTTGTTTTGCATCTTAACTTAGTTTTTTGATGTTTTAATTTAAAGAAACATATCAAGTGGTAATACATATTCTTAATTTATCATAAATAATATAAGATTCCTTAAATTTCATAGACCTTGTCAACCGGGACAAAAGTATCTCTTATTTTTATGTAGTTTCATGCCTAGTTTTGCGGCATTGCTCGGAGTTATGATGTGTGGATGAACATTCCTTCATTAATGTTAAAGATTTGTTCCCCCATTTTAAATTTTTTACTATGAGTGACACGTTGAAATTTAGGTACACAAACTGGTTGCTAAATTGTTACTTAATAGACCAAACCGTTATTCGATATTCTGCATAATTTTTTTTTTTTAAACAGACAAACGTTACTTAATCAGCCATTTAGAGTATCGCACCATTTCATTAACTGTATTTTTAGGGATGTATAAAGTTTTCATCATAAAGTTGAGCACATGAAAAAAAAAATTTATTGATATCTTTCAAACGAGATATTACTAAGAAATATTTATATCACATGTGGACAAAAATGTTGAAGATTGGAACTTTGATCTGTACCACCCATGACCCTCGGACACTATCAAGTAGCAAAACCCAGACCATCTACCGCTTTGGAAGACAACTGGACAACTATTCTGACCTCCAGTATCGTCTTCGAAGCGGTAGGTTAGTCATCTAACCCTCAAAACTACCAAAAACTCTTCTGAAACCAGTCCAGCAATGTTCGTTGCCGAATGAAAAAAGAAGTTCCTAGACCTTTCATTGTACTGAAGATGATCAAGACTTACCGATGGAAGGCAATGAAATTTAAAAAAGAGGCAATTTTCGACTCAGGAGTATCAAAAATTCAGAATGGAGTATATTTTGTTTATTACCTCAAACACTATCCCACAAAACTAACTAAAACATCGAGTTGCAAGCGTAGTACAAAGCTTCCCCAGTCAGCCAAATACACGTTGTCAACCACAAGTACTTTTTGAATATTGAGTGGAATAAGAATAATTGTAGCTATATCTAACATGTATGTATGGTCTTGCAGTCCAACTTGAAGGCTGTCAGTGCCACAAATGGAAACCAAGTTTACAGATAATGTTCCCGTATATATATTGAATAAACTTTTTTTGATGCCTAGTAGTTGGAGTTCATTTTACTTTATTTAGATTAAAATTAAGTACAACTTGCAAGATAGTGGAATACTTTTTTACCACCTAATAGGTTAAAAATACATCCCAATTGAAAATCGTGATCTTTTTGTAATTGTAACCTTAAATTTTTTTTTTATAAACCAAAGATATTATCATTATTCTAATCTTTATTCTCGAAGGGAGAACATATAAGTGTAAGGTAATCACTGGTATGTGAAAGACGAAGAGTAAGACTGAGGATTTGTTTAGAACTTATAAGTGTAAGTTCTTCTTAGACTCAGAGTAGAGTTTAAGATTGAAATCTTAGCAGTCCATGTCTATGTATTTACTATTAAGTAGTGGGGTTTGTTTTTATTTCCTTGTTGTCATATCTGCCTGATTCTAATCGAATGAAACTTCATGACAGCTAAGCAGCTCTCTGTTACTCTATTCATTTGGTTATAACTATTATGTATATTTCTTTCTTATGTACATTTTGAAATTATAATAAATTCATTTACACCTATAATACATAATAACATGGCACAGTTGCTGAAAAGAATCTATTCCCAAGTATTTGGGTTTTAAAAGTGATAAATGTTGAAAGAGTGATGTAATTGATACAGGACAACTACTAATTTTCTACAAACACTTCTACAATTATATTTAGTAGAATGGTATTTAAAAATGGTTACTACCAAAGTGATTGAAGGATTCCCCCTCCCCTTGTTCAATACTCTTTACAAATAAAAAGATCTACAATGAAATCTTTCTTAGTTTATACACTTTTACATTTGAACTTTACATACATTTATTACATTCATTAAATATATAATTAATTAGAGTTAATTATATATATTTGAAAATCCTACTTATATCCTCCCTTATGTCCTTATGAGATTAGTTATTATTTATTTGCTATAATGGATGTGAATATAGACTTTTACAAAAAAAAACTTTTACGGACACAAGAACGCTGTAACAAGGATAATTTCAAGCTATAAAAGGTTAATAGATTTTATGGATAAATGGCCTAACCATGAGAGTACCAAAATTATAATAAATGAGATACAAAAAACCCAAAGTTATTTTGTATCTTTACAAGAAGCTGTTCAAGGATAGTTGGCATTCTTCTAAAGATAAAGTTCTTATGGAAGAAGTCACGGAAGACTTGAATACTTACTCGAATAATTTAATAGAAATAATTGGCCTTCCTATTGCTCTAAAATCTAGGTTCAGAACATCAATACAAATCTCCAGGACTTCATTACAAAACTCATGGAGTAAACAGTTTGAAATATCAATATCCCCATTCACACATCAAGGCAGCTGTGACAGATTATATAAAAAATGAAGTACCACATGATAGGAAACTTTAGTAAATTTGGTTATTTTTAATTGGAAATTTCCACTCCCAATTCACTCAAAAAATACGAGTGCCAATTTTAAAAACTCTAGGAAAACTCCATCTCAACTCATATATTGCTTAGATAATTATTCGAATGATTTGAAAGCAATGAATAGTCCTCCGATGAAAATACAACTCAAAAATGGACCTGTCATATCCTTCAAATTTTTAACTCCCCACAAGATTACGATACACAGATCCACCTCTGATTTACAATAAAGTTCGTAGGATTTGAATAACCAAAATTATACTGAAATCCAAATCAACGAAGTTCAACATTCGAAATCACGTGCTCGTTCAAAATAAGGTAACCTAACGCTGGAATAGGGAAGGATATGGCGCTCTTACAAATTCACTGTTGATAGAAGAAGTTACATAAAGAATGGGGAATTTCTTAAATTAAAACCTACAATAAAACCCAAAAATAGTGTACCTTAAATAAAAAATTTATTATTTTTGCATGTGTTGTGCTCTATATATATTTCTTAAGGGGCGTGTTACTCTATTTACTTGTTTATTACTATTAAGTATATTTCTGCCTTACGTACATATACATTATAACATAAATTCAGTTACATATACACTACTCAATACTTTCCTAGTATATATTCTTCAAATTGTCAGGATTAGCAAGTTAATTTTCAGTTTCTTTAACTTTTACATACCGAGAGGTTATATTTCATGCAGCTCTATATATATTCCAATATTACTTCTCATAGGTGGTACTAGACTAGTAACATCCATTGAATGACCCTAAGATTATATTTGTCTTTGGATAAGCAGACTAGAGTACTATATATAGTATCCAATATGTGGCAACAGTCTGTAGCTTGCTAAAAATATAATATACTCAGAATAACTTTCACTCTACTTTTTTTATAAGTATAATATATTATATTATTATTTATTATATGTTGTTATCGTGGCACATCTATCTTTGGCTTTGTTTACAAACGAATATAAGTTAACAAGCCCATTGTATTTTTGTCAGTGCAGATTTGATAAGGTCCACGTATTTATGCTACAACCTAAATCACCATGATTAAAAATAATTGTCATTGTAAGAAAACTTTTATGGGAACGCTTCTAAAAAGTTGCTATAACCTATTCTGGTTGAACGAAGCAATATAAAAAATCTATTACAATCGAATCCATCTGAATTCGAGTACATTATATTTATTAAGAAATATTTAGTAAAGAAACAGGAGATGAAATAAGAATCGTTTTAATAAAATCTTAAAATCTATATTTATTTTTGTTGTATAAATAATATTTTTTTTCAAAATAAAGTAAATCAAGGTCAATACGTGTTTATAATAATTAAAATCAATTTGAAAAGGCTAAGTTATAAACAAAACTTTTACATCATTTCACTATTTCTTTAAAATTATAGACTTCTTCGTATTTCCTAAGTAATCGAATTATATATTCAATTAATTATTAATCGGGTTAATTGAAAACAAATAAAAAATGTTTTTATGGAAAGAAAAAATTGTAACGAGCATGAATTGAATGCATATAAAATTAATAACATATTTGCTAATATTTTAAATTTATAAAGAAAATAAACTAGTATAAAATTTACCTTATTTTAATTTATGTTGTAATTGAAAATTTCCCATTTGATCTTATTGAAATTGGATTTTACTTTACAACCTATAAACTATCGAAGTCCATCTATTATAGTCTCTATTATACGAATGCTGTTTTTACCAAGTTAGTAAAATAATAATTAAATGAAATTTTTGTTGTTATTTATATCCAAAAATCGATTTTTTTAAGATAAAATTATAATAGTCATGAAACCCAATATACCTGGAATAAAGACGGCATTTATGCCTTAACAAAAATGACTCTTTTTTTTTTTCTAATATAACATAGAATCACTCTTGTAAGGGTTCCATACTATATATTTTTTTACCTCTTAGCGTTCTATTCAGCTTTAATTCATTAAGTAGAAAAATATGAATTGCGGTTACAAGCTATATGTAGAGTTAAATTGGAAGGTTGAGGTAAACTTTCCAATAAAAGTTTAATTCAATAAAATTATATAGCTGGAAATATTTTTAAATTTAGAAAGAGTTATTGTTTAGAAAGAATTTGGAATTATCTAGAAAAGTTATTTTTCTTTAATTTTTACTAGGTAAAAAAAATAAATTAACTTTGATTCATTTGTTTCAAATAAGGTGTTAGGAATTAGGAATCCTACTTCTAGTTATAAGGTTGATTGATAAATAAGAATTACGTATAAAATAATTTCATTTGTTGCAATTTATTGGCATTTGGTAAAACCAAACTCCAAAAATTATTTTTTTTAACACCACTTCAATGCATTTGTTCCAGTTTAACACTCAACTACTTTGCAAAATACCTATATAAACTGACCAATTATAATTTTGCTTTCAAAGATGCAAAGATTTTAACGTCTCCAAATATGATTTTTAAAATTTTAATTACTCGATTCAAATTACTTAATATTATGTATTTACAAAATAACCTTTCAAATTATTATATCCCTTCTTCATATCTGTTAAATTAACTTCAATATAAATCAAGTACCTGTAGAGTAATTCCTTAAGACATTTATATTATTGATACAGAGGTTAGTATTTTTGAGAGTTTTATTTGTTATAGCAAGTGGGGTACCTGGAATATCAAAAGTTAAAATACAACCCGAGCCGTTATCAAAAATATTTTTCTAGATTTTGACAATTTTTTTGGATTAAGAGAATCTTTATTGTATGAAGCAACTTTTCCTCGAAAAAGAACCAGAAAAAAAAACTCTAAAATCCATTGGTAGATTTGATTAGTTATTATATTGTTTCTATGAAGAAATAGCCAAAATTTGCTTCATAAAAATAATGAAATGACCAATATATATACTATATAAACGACGAGGGATCTACAAGAAATTGTATTCCTGTCCTTTTGGAAACGGAGCATAAGTATAAAAGACATTATTACTTCGTGTATTTATGAATAAGAATAAGTTATGATGTATAATACTTGGAGTATTATACGTTCTAGCCACATACCTCCTATTTTAAACGTTAGAGTTGAAATAGGTTATGATAAACCTTGACCGTTTGAAGTGATGTAGAGAGCAACTAAGGCATTTAAGGTGTTGTAGTTATCATAAAAGACTGATAAGAGCAGGGCATAGAACTGTTCTATAATTAGTACATTAGACCGATCCAATATTAATATGTTTGGATTTGATTCGATTTTCGAATTTTTTGTTCTTGATTTCATATTAGTGGAGTTTTTATAATTTTAGTATTTTATCAAAGTAAAAGGCATTAGTGCACATTCATCCTTGCATTAATATTTTAAGATGGACAAAATGAAATATTTTTATTTGATGTAGCGAACAGTTTTTGGACATATTCGTTAAATTTCATATTGAAGACCCTTTAAATGACTACAGGCAAGTTCTAATATCATACTTTTATTCAAAAAATATTTTTAATGTTGAAACACCGGTAGAAGTATAGTTATTCATATATATTTATACATGGAGCAATGTTTCAGATAGAACAGTATTGTCTTAAGAACTTATAACTTATATTATCTTATTGATATGTACTATAACTATTAATTAAAGAGGCAAGGAAAAGTTGCTACATAATAAGATATATTTCAAAAAGTAGCAAATATCTTTTGAAAATTCAAAATTATTTCGGAGCTCAAGTCGAGTAACAGAGTCTTAACTTTCAAGTCTAATTCAACTATTGAATCTTTCATTATGTGACACATGTCGGATTGCAAGTTTTCAAAATATGAGCTTTAGTCCAAATCGATTCCTAAGTCTTAAGTCTAACTCTCCAATTCTGTTATTGAAATAGTGGTATAACATTGTAAACAAACAATGATGTAAACTTTAAACAAAGTTCCATGGATTTTTATATATTTGTTGTAGTAATAAAATCCATTAATTTTAATGGATTTTTTCCATTAAAGTTTATCTACTTGGTAATAAAAACAGTGATTACATGACGGTCAAACTAGACAATTTCCACTTTTAAAGTAATAAACATACTATAATTTAATGCATTTTCATAGTTTTTTATTTGTTTAATTTTGATGATCACATAAACTGAAATGTACATCAAAGAAGGAATTATTAATTTAATTCATTATTTGTAGAATGACCAAGATTAGATCAAAAAGGACAATAATATTTTACGTTTGGTGCTTTGGCATTAGAGATCTCACGACACCTATTTTTTGACTTCTGTATAGTGAAAAATATAGAAAGTTAGTTAATAAGTGTATTGAACATTCCTTTAACGTTATCCATGTCCATGGAAGAGTGGCGGGTGATGACATCTTCCCTCCAATCAAACAATTTTAAAATAGGTGATCTTATAAGTAAATTTTACATGTTTGTTAATTAGATAATGAATTTTACAGTGAATAAATTGACTGGGAATCCAAATACTAGTAATGAAAAGACAGAGATTGAATTTACTGGAAATGAAATTACCTAGCAACATATAAATTTAAGTATAGGTACAATATTTTCACTGCACTAGTACTTTTTTAAATGTTGAAGATCCATTCTTTATAGAAGTAATTCCTTTCCACCATCCAAAATAATTTAACAAGGCAACTGTTATTAACAAGGTTTTTAATTCAGTTGTACCATAATTCTCGCTCCCAGCTTCTCCCCATGACATTTTTTTCCTTTCAAAAATGTCAAATTCAATTATAAATAGTGAAAAAATCGTTTTCTTTGTAGTTGGCAATATGAAGAGAGAATTTTCTAAACCGAAACTGTTATCATTACTATTTAATATCTGAGGAGTGAACTTCCTTTTCTTCAACATTCAATTATATTCAGAACCTGATTTAACATTTGTGTGGGCTCATAAAAAACGGAGAGTAGCCTTGAAGATATGTTGCAGAGTTAAGATTGTAGGTCCTTGTTGGACTCAGAGTACAATTGCAGATCGAAGACAGCATTCCCACTCAACAGTTTTATCTTTATTATAACTAAACATAAAGATCTAGACATTGATGTATATTTTTCTTAAGTAACACAAGGGAACAATTAGAGATTTTGTACAAATGAATGGAATGCCTATAATCGAATATAACTTTGAGCGCAAAATACAAAACTGATCTCAGTTTTCCTTTCAGTCGTTTGAATTCTGAAATATCTTAAATTAGAGTTATTAAGGACTTTTGTCGTTCAGAGTCTTTTATTATTCTTAAAGCAATCACTAAAGTAAAAGTACGTTTAACAAAATTTTCTAAAAATAGTGTTTTTTATGAATCTTTATCTTGTTTTGAACATGACATATTTCCATTTTTAGGTTGAAAAATGTTGAAAAACGACGCTCTTCTAAGGACTCTTATAACTTATTAATTATCTGTAGATGTAAGGAATATTATAAAAAAAAATTATAGATATTTTATTTTTTTTTTTCAAATACCTATTTAAAAAATATGCAATTCCAAGGATTTTTGTTCGATTTTTTAAATGATCCAATTTTTTATGGGGTGTACTAGAAAAATTAAAAAAAAATATTTTAATATTGTATACAATTTGAATGTCAATTTCATGACGTCATACTCCATAAAATATAATAATAATTAATATCACAACACCACGCTTCTCATAAAATCAAATCAAATAATTTTATTTAAATATTAAAAATGTATCTCTTTACTCATTCGATTCTGGAATCCCCTTTCCCAAGGAAGTAGTCCACTCTACTCCCTTATATAGCCTGGTAGTTTTCTTTGGATACATTTTCATCCCTTGTAGAATACGGAATCCAAATATCTCTTGAGTTAGATTTGGTCTTAACTCTTGCAGAACATTCACTTATCCAGGTCTTAATGAATGAAAAATGATCTTAGCAACTGTCAAATTTACAGCATATCTAAATATAAAATTTATCGCAGTTATTAATTTTTACTTATATGTTCTGTCTTTAAGAATTAAAAGGTTATGAAAACAGCATTGGAAGTTGGAAAAAAGCTAACACTATCTCAGACATGTCTTATATATCTCTACTTTTGATTCAAACACAATGATTTATTTACGTAGCCATATCCCAGAATTTTTAGTGTACTAAGTCAGTAAGTCTTGCACAACCTTTTCCAATGTATTTTTGAGAGTTTTAATGATAAAGGTGTGCACATTAATTAAAAGTTGTTGTTCTTAGATATAAAACAAAATATTACAAAAAAATATATGTCACTTCTGGACAAAGATGTAAAGGAAATGGTTGTATATTGCAACTTTAATCTGTGCAGGCCATGACACATTACAATCTTTTTGTTTACATCTTTGTTCAGAAGTGATATGTATTTTTTTGTAATACTTTGTTTGAAATATAACAACAACCAATTCGAAATAAAGGCCCCTGATTAATTTAAATTAATATTAAAATCCCAATCCCATTTTATACTTTTTTGGAGCTATGGAAATATGTAAAGTCAGCTGTTTTAAACTTATGAAAACTAATAAAACAGCTGAAAGAAAATTACACTTTATACAGGGTGTCCACGATAAATTGGAACTACTTTAAACTTCATCCAGATCCATAATGTGGATTATTCGGGGTTAAATCATACTAATATAAAAGGTTGCGTGAACAATACAGTATAACTTCCACCCCAATTGTTTTGACATCAAACAAAAGGCATCATGGAACAAGCAAGGAGAGACGCCATCCTCGAATTGGCTCGCGCGGGGCACAAGCCCTCTGCAATCTACAAGCTTCTTAACTACCCAAGACCACGTGTACCGGGTCATCAATGCCTAGGAGAGTGAGGGGAAGGTCTGCCGCAAGTTCCACAATATGATAAGTGGCCGAATCCGCACTCCCAGCTTCCTTGAAGGCCTCCTGAAGTCCATGAAGGCTTTGCCGGAGACTTCCTTGTCCAGGTTGGCCAAGAACCGTGGAGTGAGCCAGCAGCTGGTCTCCAAGGCTATGAATGAAGACCTTGGGTACAAGGCATACCGAATGGCCAAGCAACACATCCTCACGGCATCCATGAAGGCCACCAGGCTCATTTACGGTAAGTGTCTCCTCAATGACCTGAAGAGCCATGGAGGAAGAACCATCTTCTTCTCTGACAAGAAGAACTGGACTGTCGACAGAACCTACAACGTCCAGAATGACAGGTGACTTGCCAAGGAGAGAGAAAAGGTCCCTGCAGTCTTCACCACAAAGTTCCCGGCCTCCGTGATGACCCTGGGTGTCATCTGCAGCACCTGTGAGTTGATGCCTCTTTCCTTCTTCAATCCCAAGGAAATGGTTAACGCAATAAGGTATTGCGAAGTCATGGAGGAGTTCGTCATCCCCTGGATGAATGATACGGCCGCTGAGAGGTAGTTCATATTCCAACAAGACTCAGCGCCTGCACACATCGCCATGAGGACCACTAACCTCTTCAACTCCCACGACATCACTTTCTGGGATCGCAACACCTGACCCTCCAACACACCCGAGCTCAATCCGTGTGATTACTAGGAGAAGTTGGAGAGGGAGGTGTGCAAGGTCAGCTACAAGAGCATCACGCCCCTGAAGTGCTCCATTACGAGGGAGTGGAATTCTGTCGATTCCGCGAAAGTCATCAGGGCATGCAAATCCTTCTGGGGCAGGATGGAGAAGATGGTGGCTGCTGAGGGAGGACATGTTGAATAAATTTATTGTTTAATATCATGTCTAACTTTTTCATATTAACAAATACACACCAAATTCCATTTTTATCAAGCAGGTTGAATATTAAGATGATTCCAATTTATCGTGGACACCCTGTATTTGCTTATTTAAAAAAGCGAGCTGAGGATGAATGATGAATAAAAAAGGACTAATTAAAAAAACGGCAAAAAAAGGAAGAAATAAAAGACTTACTAGGAAAGTAGTCCAAAACTGATTTATTATCAACAAACATATTTACTTAAAATACAACCTAGATTAATAGTTGAATCATGAATACAAATATTTCATATAATATATATATTTATATCCTTTGTAAAACCTTTTGTCTCAATTAAATTTTGAATCTAAGAGGTAACATTTCCGATTAGAATATCCGAAACATTTTTGGAGAATAAAAACAACAGCAAAGAAGCATTAAGAAACACATTTATTTAGTCTCTCTGTATAATTATCTTTCAAAAAATATGAATAAATAAATAAGATAAATCATATTTTGGATACTTATATAACTATCCCAACTGTATTAGTTATTTCTGAAATATTATACATTAAAAATCAAATATCAAATTAATTGGCAATTTATATAGCATCAAAGGCAAAAAAAATACAATAATTTAGCTATGACAAGCTAGGATTTATCAAATACTAGCAGTAGTGCCCGGAATTGCTTTGAGTAATTAGGTGTCGACTAACAGACACATTTTGCTTTAATAATTTAAAAGATAACTCCAATAAAAAATCAACAATGTTACTCTCCATTTTTCATGAGTACACTTACACGTAGCTACTTAATAATTAGATGTTCTCTTCTCAAGAATAAAATATTAGTAATAACAGCTTGAGAATAAAAGTTTAATTGACGTGGTGAGTTAGGAAGTATTTTAGTCGTCTAGAACGCCTACCTGCCTTAGCTTTAGTACAGACAATCTTTCCTTCATTTATATAATTAAGATTTTTCTTAAATAAATAATATTTATCCATGAAATTCAATACCACGCAGGCCCTTCTTTTATGTCAATAGAATTTCTTTATTATAAATACCTTTAGTAAGATAGCAAATAATATATCAGAATTTTTAAAAAAAATCTGCTGAAGGTGCATTTTAAGAAATATATTTAACATTATATTTGAAAATTTCTTCATCAGATTCATGGATTACAAACATAAATATTAATTTAAAAACAGTCACATCTCAACAACAAAATATGCATATAATATAAGCTAAATAAAAATCAATAAAATAAAACAATGGGACATATATCCATTTTTATTCCCGTCAACATAGACATAAATACATACACAACAAACATGTCACTAAAATACTAATATGTAAAAGTAAGAACAAAATTGTATTTAGGCTAACCCCTAGCTTGTTTCTTCAAACTCTTTTTAAAACGTTTTAGGATCTTCGGCAGTGTCAAAAAATGTCTAGATAAGTTTGATGGATGTTACCTAATAATATCAGAAGCCCAGTCCCAAGCTCGTTTGATCTTCTTGAAAATTGAAAATACCTCTGTAAACATGAAATTACCTCTTTCAAAGATTTCAGAGCATTGTTTCTCCTAAAATACATCTATATTTTCTCTCAAAATGTTTTTTTAACATTAAAAAGATACAAGACCATATAAACATATATTATGTACATATAATAATATTGATAAACATAGATGAAAATAATATTATAATGAAGAGGGCACATCTTTTTGTGGTTGCTATCTGAATATAAGTTTTTCTATTTTGATAAACTTGAAGAGAAAGCATATAACTTTTAAGCAGAAAGTAGTCACTAGTTCATGTACGATCAAAAGTAAAACTAAGGATTGGTTATTGGTTTTTGGACTCCGAGTAAAATTTAGGATTGACATCGTTTTAATACCTTTCTACATAATTGCTGAAGTCCTTACGGTTTTTGTAGTACGGAAACTTTCCAATGAAAAAAAAAAAGAGAAAAAGGTGTCCAAAAATCAATTGGTAGTTACATCATTAAGGCTCAATTCTTCCCAACTAAGCAAAAATGAATACATAATAATTGTTGAGACGTGTTAAAAACGTAACAAGAGTTAATTCTATTCGAAACATCGAGAGCTGACAACAAAATACTATGTATATTTTTGTGTGAGTTAGGTTATATCGTGTTAATGAGCTCTATTAATATCTGGAGTGGACCGAGGCTCAATCATTTAAGCTCAAAGAAAGTTATTTTTTCTAGATGAAAATCAAATGGGAAAACCTAATTGACTTTGTACAATATGAATCCCTTCTAACTTAATCAGCATCAGATAATCTATTTGAAGCAACGCCCTACAATTATTATATCTTCTATGAAGACAAAAAATTTGAGCTGAAATAAGAAGTTTTTCGACGAAAAAAAACTTACGTAAAGTAAGTTTTTCAACCTAGGAGTGCTACAAATATTATTTTTACATCTTTCTACAAGTCAATTACAAGAAAAGTTATCAAAAATAAAGTTTAAATTGAATATTATATCTGTAAAAGTTAGGAATCATTTCATTGGTAAAGAATATACAATAAATATAACGTAAATCTTTAATACAGAGTTTAAAAAAAGGGAGGACTGAGATGATTAATTATGATTAATAAATTAACAATATTAATAATATATTAGACAGTATGGTCTACTTTCATTTCACCACTAAGTAATATTAATTAATTTGGTTTTATATATTGATAGCATAATTAGTAGTGTAGTGGAAAAAATACATTCTTTTCTGCGATGAAAGTAAAAAGTTAATTTATAATTTCCTTTTCACATTCACATTAAGATGTAAAAAATTATTTTAAAAACCGTAACAGTGCAAAGAAAAAATTACCATAATAAAATAAACCCTAAATGTAAATAATATATATTTACACTCGTATAAATGTCACAAAAAAAAGGAATTAACTAAACATCACTAAAGATCTGCCTTACTTCCCTGGCGAATGCATGAAGGTATTGAATTCTACAGACAAGTCGAACTGTAATAAAAATTATGCTTAAAACTTTCAATATTTTATTTTGGGAAGTAGTTGGTGTTGTGAGCAGAGAGTGTTCTTTTGTGGAAAAAGTAGACTTTATTTAGTATCTAGGGTGGGTGGATAGATTTTTCTATTTGTTTAATATTCGCTAGAGTAATATATCCTTAAGGGCACGTCTTTGAGACAAAGTGAAGAGGCCAAGTCTTTTGATTTTACATTGATAGTTGTCGTTCCAATGAAGGAAAAAACAAAGCAAACTTAGCTTGCACTTTCTCTTAGGATTTAATAAGGTAGTTTCTGGAAGGATTCCAGATCTCAGATTCGTACATGAAAATCGGTAGGACATAAAGATTTACCATGAACGAAAAGTTACGGTTTTTGAAGCTTTTTTTAATAATTCCCAAGTTTCGATTGACCTTCTTTATAATGTAGTGCATACCCCTCTTAAATCTTCGATCATAAGAGATGTAATTCTTAAGTCTCAGTAATCATCTACCACCTTAATACTTGGGTGGATGAACACTTTTTTGGGGAAAGGAAGTCGGACACATTTTTTAACATTTATAAGCATTCTCCAAGTAACACCCCAGTTAATAAATTTGGTATAGACATCTCAGACAGAGTTTTAATCAGAGTAGATTATTTTTTTTATCATCTGTATATTATAATGCATCTTCCGAAAAATTATCCACTTATCCTTTAATGTAAATGTAAAAGAGTGGGGATCCAAGTACAACCTTGCAGAACAAAAGAAGTAACGTCACTAGGCTCAGAAATAGTGGAATTGATCACAACACTATGTATCCCATTCGTCAACCAGAAAATAAGCCACTGTAACAACCGACCCTTCATACCGATGTTACACAGTTTAAAGAGAATTTCCCCGTCAGGGACTTTATCGAAAGCCTTCTGAAATCAAAGTATTAGTATAGTATTTTTCGCCCTTTTTTAAACTAAATACATCTTTTTGATTATTGGTCACATCGGATCATACGATAAGGCGTAATAATATTCCAGACAAAATGATTGTGGTAATTTTGATTGTGAGACAAAATAATTGTGGGTAATATGATTTTGAAGCAAATTCATAATGAGCAATTTAATTATGAGTAATTTTATTGCAAGGCAATATTATCGTGTGCAATTTGATTGTAATTTATATTATATTCGAACAATAAAACACTTGCACCATAATACACCCGGTCCGCGGATTGTGCAGGTGAACTTCTGGTAACCAAGGCATGTTATTTTACTTCGTTGCTGCTTCCTTGATCATCAAACCCCCCTCATAAGACCCCCTTATGTACCCCAGCCTCGGGCTGTGCAGGTAAACCGCTTGTTACCTATGGGCCTTGGAGTATTATGAGACATTACATGGGATTGACCTGTTCAGTAGTGAATTATCGTGCGTCGTGTATGGAGGTCTCAAAGGAAACAAATTGCCATATCTTACTGGTTTTACTACCTGAAACGAAAAAACGCGACGAAAGCAACAAAGAAAATTTGTTATGTATACATGTCGATACTCTCAGTGAGTGATGCAAAACTGTGGTTCCAGCAATTTCTTTCTGGTGTAGTGGAGGTGATTGATGTGTTCCCCTATGACCAAATGCTCAATTTTGTCATCTACTGTGAATAACTCGACTTTTTGAAGCTGGTTATCGAACAGAAGCGGCCAGTATTGGTGAATGAGAGGAATCGTATTTCATCATGACAAAACCAGCCAACACACATCATTCATTCAGAAAAGGGGATGATACATTTTTATGCATTCCAACTACAGTGTGAGCCTGGCACCTAGTGAATACTACCTGTTCTTGTGTATGGGCAACGCATTTAGGAGACAAATTTTTCCTCAATCAAGTTATTCTACGATATGGACGAGGACTTCTACGAAAAAGGCATTATGAAACTGAATTATCTTTGGCAACACGTTATCGAACAGAACAGGGCTAAAATCAGATGATTGTAACACTTCATATAAAACATTGAAACGAAACGAAAAATACAAAATTACTTATTCCCGGACCTATTATAATCAAAACAAACCATTTTTGTAACACTTGATAGCATCTCATTAAATTATAGTTAGTGGAACAATACTTAATAAAATAATTTTATATAGTAAATCATAGTCAAAATAGAGTTCGGCCAATGGAAAAATTTCTACATTTATATAAATAATTGCGGTGTTATTATTTAGTTTTTTTTAAATGCATTTTTGGGTTATAATTTATTCAAAAAATATACCAAATGATATAATTTAAAATATCATTTAAAAAAATACTAGTAATGTGGAAAATTCTTTGAATAAGCCACTCAAAGATACACCTTCTTCATTTTGATATAACTCATCTGCTCTATTTGAAAATGTAGGTCACTGTGGATGAGAAGGCCAAATGGAACCACAGAAAAGTTATTGTGAAGTTGGCCGACGTCAACTATTACCTCTCACTTCATACATAATAAGTTTGGATGGTTTTTCGTAATCGTCATGGAGTGATTTATTGTGCTTTAGCCTCCAATCATTGCTGAACTCTGTCACTCAATATGCACCTAACTTTCACACGATAAATACTCGTAATTTGATATTGTATATCACTATAAAAAAATATTATAATTCTAAATACTCGCTAATCTGTTTGAATAGCGTTGAGCAGCTTCTACTTTATACTAAATAATAAGAAAAAAGGATGAACTGGTACAGAGAGAAGGAAAGAGAAAGAAGAGCAAAAAAAAAATTGAAAGATATGTTGATACAGGAAGTTTATAGGTGGATAGCTAAGAGGAAGGGAATTGTACATCCATTATTCTTTGAGGTTTGATTAATACATAAAGTAGGGAGTACCAGTTTGCATAATATATTAAATAAAATTAAGATTTATCAATATGCAAATAAAAGAAATAAAATTAATGCAATACAAAGTGAAGGATATAGATAATGTTGATCAAATCATTTTGAAAAAGAAACGTCACTCCTAATATCGTGCCTCTCTTACCGGGAAAATGATGATTTCATTAATTTTTATGATTGAAAAGAAATGAAGAATGTAATTTTTTACTGTGCAGTGAATATTTCTCGTTTACTTTTATTGAGGAATAAATCCTTCAATTGCAAAAATCTTTTTAAAAAAAAAAGATAAGATCCCTGAAAAAATAGACAATTCTAATTTTTTACCGATTCAAAAGATAGAGGTGGCCTGATTTATTATCCATCAAATCTTGTATTTTTGATTATTCTTGCTTCTGTAAAATTAAAAGAAGAAATTGTATTTCGGGAAGTAAATCATTCTTTTTTTCTTTTAAAAATCCACGGGAAATATTCATAACGTGTTATTCTAATAAGATTGAAGAATATGATGTTTACATTGTTTACTTTCCAAATTTTATGAAAAAGGTGATTATTTTTTTTAATTTATTGAAGAAATTGCCAAGAAAGCTTTTAATTACACTTTGTATCTTGGGTGAATGACAATGTACACGAGAAAAATAAATATGGAGCAAAAAAAAAACCTAGCTGCCAAAAGGCAAATAAAAAAATTATCTTAATAAAGTTTTGAATAAGAAGTTAGTGTCTTATATTTAAAAATATTTGATTTTTATTGTTAAATATATTATCAATAAATATTTCAGTATATGTAGCTTTTATGGTAGATAGTTTCAGTTCCACTATAGTTATTTAGTGAAATATAAGTCTAATGGTCTCACCTTCCTGCCTCGGACTTTTTTTATTAATTAACATGCCTACTTAAGTCTCTTTTAAAATACAAAGAGAGTAGACTCGATAACGATGTTTTTCTTTACTTAATACACAGAAATCCTTTGAAGACCAAAGCACATTTATGAAAACACTCCATCAAGCTAATATAATATACTGTGTTGTAGTGGAATCCCCTTTTTCTGAAATTAAGTTCGTCTAACGATTCCAGGATTACTCTAAAGTCCTTATGCTATCTTGTCCAAGTTGAGTGGATTGATGAGACTCAAAGTGGAAGTCTATAATAAAATTAGACAAATAGGACAGCCCGGTTGGTAACCAACTTGATAAATATACATGGAGACGATATCTAACACTTTACATATAAAAATATAAATTCCCTATTATGTAGGGATACCATAAAGGACAAAAACTGAGTGAAATGTCTGTTACACCGTTCTGAGATCGTTATTGCCTCCTTATTCACTTAATATACATACAAATATCTATTCACCCACGAATCGACCTCTTGCCATGCACGCAATACATCATCCATACCATGGCACATAGATCTTCAGATGGGTATGGTACATATATTTTCAGAGTCCAATCCTCAATGCTCCGAGTCCGATATGAGTATAAGTACAATTTTAGCGTATAAAATGTTCAATCTAAACTTCAATTTTTGTAATTTTTTTGTAACTGACATGTAAAAAGTGTTAAAGGTAATATATGTAACACTCTAATGTTGAAACACTTACTTTTCGCAAGATTTTTTTTAAGGTCAAAAACTTTTGTATTTGCATTTCAAAAATGTTATCATTGTGGAGGATATATTAATTGTAGCACATAACTGTACATAGATTCTCTAAAGGTGGGTTACCACCATAGAGCTATTACCATATGTATATTCTCTATGGTTACCACATCTGTCGAGTTTTTGTAAGTATACGTGCATAATTTTGGAACAGACGAATACAATTTATATTTTTAAGGACTGTCAATACTATCATCCTCAACAATTTTCTTCATTTCAAAATCAATAGGTTTTGTGACACGTATATTTACTAAATCTAGATAGATGTGGTAACCCACCTAGATGATGAAGAAATAATAAGTGTATACTATTGTACAAAGTCAATTAGGTTTTGTTTTGGCATTTGATTTTAACCCTAAGAAACATGAGGTTTGATGATTGAGTAGTTGACGAAAAGAAGTTGCGTGAATTTTAAAATACGTAAATGTCGCGTTTATTTTATTTATTTAGGTAGTTCATTTAAATTTGTATATAAAATTATCCGTTAAATGAGTAATTATCTTAAAGTCATTTATTGTTATTAATTAACTTTTTTTTTATATTTGAGCTGAGTCAATGTGTGTATACTTATTATAACAAAACTTGTATAAAAACTTATTTTGAAACAAATGCCTATACCATTATTTTCTTTTTTTAGAAACACAAACATATTTTCTCTCGAAAAACAGCCTATATTTGTTTTAACAGTAAAATGATACAATAGCACATTCAGATTTATGATCATCACTAAAATATATATCTTTTTTTTTTTTCATAACAAAGAAAATCCCTGTTTAAGTAGATACTAAAATTTTATGAGCCATCTCGTGAATAAGGATATAAATTTGAGTATTCTTGATAAAAACTTCTTAAATATAGCCTTTTTTTCAAATTATCCTATGAAACATGGAAAGCTGTTAGGTAATACATACGTTTAAGATAAAGCTACCTTTTAACATAATGTATGATATAATTATGATTGATAGTAAGCACTTTTCAATTCTAAAATAATACGTTCATCAGGGTTTTTTTTTTTCGAAACGTCGACTATGTGATTAGCTTTTGTCTAAATTTAGTTTGTTAGAAAGCTAAAATGTCCCACTTGAATACGGCCTTATCCTTAGAGATAATATACGAATTGTGATTTCGCAGAGCAAAAGCAAGTGAATTTTTTTAAAGCCGAAACTTAGTTTACTAAAACAATAGAAAATATAATTATTTATGCTACAATAAGTCAATATCTTGTATGGAACTACCCTAAAATTTTATAAAACCTGAAGGGATCTACAAAGAAAAATTTTATGAATTGTAGAATACAGTTAGACAAATAAAATATTTAAAGCGCCCTCTATGTTTTTAACATCCTTATATATAACTACTACAATTTGAATGTTATTACTGAACTTTACTCCTTTTTACGGTATCAACTTCATCTTTACATATTATACATTAGCTTTTTCGATTTTCCAAAGCTGGAATCATTATTATTTTATTATTGAAAGAGAACAATAAGTATGAACTCAATAGTTGTTATTTATAGTAAATCTGAGGATTTGTTGTGGAGTAAGTGAAAGTGCTTGTTGAACTTAGAGTAGAATTGAGGGTCTACATCGGAGTAATTCCTCCATATATTATTAGTATATACGATGTTGGGTTTGTGTTTATTCAAGTTATCTCGTAGCTGCTCACAGTTAATTTAATTAAACATTATGACAACTATGCCGCTGTTCTCTCAAAACATTATTCAAATTATCAGGGTGACCATCTAATATTTTGGTTTCTTTTTTTTTCATACCGGCAAATAAACTTTATTTTAATCTATGATGATCACTTGATATATTTTAAATCTATGGCGATACCTCATTAACGCAAAAAATATACAATATAATTTTTTCCCCAAATGTTTATTTTTCTACTTCTTTTCTCGTAATCGGTGTTTCTGAATTTTGATTGGTTGAATTAGATTGAATTTTGTTAAGCTGTGAAAATTCCCATCAATGATAAAATAATTCATTCAGAGTCGATAACTACCAACTGATTTTGGACCTTTTTTCTGTTGCGTGAAACAAAAAAGTTTAAGATGTGTGCTATGTCCGTTTTGAGTAATATATATATATAAAGTTGAGGCAAAAAGGATCTTCTAAGGCAGTCTAGTTGGTATTAGTTGACTCAGCTGACGTAGTGACGTAACAGTTGCGGTAGTTCAGATTGAAGTGAAGTGCACTAATTTGGATCTGTTTAGCTAACATCTCATTATCTCGAGGTTCAAAGAGTGTTTGTGCCATTACCTGTTTTCCCAATCCACGGGATGCCCAGTATTTTGCATTTTCTCAGAAAAATTTGATGCTCTAGCGTCTTTGGATCTCAGTCTGCAGGAGAAAAGACCCAATGAATATTAAGAATACTAATATTTGTGATAGGCATTTTATATCCAATGATTTTGAGCGGGATCTCTAGGCTGAGCTTCTTAACTTAAAGGCCAGGAAGACATTAAAAAGTTATGCAGTCCCCTCACTCTACATATATTCCCTTTCCTTCTCACAGTTCAGTTGACCCAAAATCATCCAGAAATATTCGTAAGAATACTAGCAAACGGAAAGAGCTTGGTAAATAACGATTTGAAGCAAGTAAGGTCTAGGAAACCAGTATGGACTCGGAAACAGGGACTGATAATGAAGGGCAAATTGAAATTTGTTGGAGGATCAAGAGACTATTATTGATGCCAAACGCTATTATAGTGAAAAATAATAACTTCTTTTATTCAGTTTTCATTTAGCAATGTTTTTTTTTTTAAATCAGATGTTTTTTTACGAGAAAATTAATTATTTTTTAAATAGTGTTGGTTGTTAAAGAGAGTTGGCATCCTGTATTGTGACCTTCAAAATATGATATAAGTCCAGTATCTTAATATATTCAAAAGTGATGGTCGATTAGGCATTTTCTTTTGCTCTTAGATCTTATATCTTAATCCTTGTTATTTTATGTTATGAAGAGTCTTTATTAAACCTACGTAATGACCTCAATTTGATATCTGTGCTTAATTATGCTCCAAAGTTATTGTCGATTATATATATTTGTTTTACTTTTGTGCTAGCTTGACCCTTGATCTTGACCTCTCTAAATTTAACAACACTTTCCGGGACCATATAAAATCTTTGTTCCAAGTTAGATAAAAATTGATTTGTAACTCTTACCGTAATTCTTGTGAACAATAGACAAACAAACAGAGGCAATACATAAAAGTTGCATTTAACTTCGTTTCAAGACAAAAGTTTTTCCAAACAAAATTGTATTATAATTATTGTGAGGAATTTTTTTTCCAATCCATATTGTAAATAAAAAATACATTTTACAAATGTTTTTAGAAGAAAGAGTCAGGATAAAAATATTTTACTGATGATCATGTTCTTATATGAAATTCCCTTTCAAATATTATAACTTTTTTTGAATTTATTTTTCACTTAGATAAAGTTTAATAGCTTAGGCATCTATAATATGGTTGAAACCTCTCCATGCTCCGATTGGCCAGTTTCCTAGGGGTATTATTGGATTGCTATTTTTTTTTTATTAGAAGGGTTCTTTGGATGTATATTATGCATTGGCAGTGGTTTTTAACTATCCCACACACCCCTGGGATTCCAGCCAACCCAAAGGCTTTGAACTAGTTTGTGCTAGTGTGTTTGTAAACTAATATGTTTACATATTTGTGATAAATAATATAAAGCGAATTGATTATGTGTGATTATTCATCCTGAATTTTAAAAAAATATGGCCAATTTTCTTAACTGGCAATTTTCTCTATGGGAATCTTCCGCGGGTAATTTTCTTCAGGGCAGTTTCCCTAGTACTATTTTATTTATATAAGGGAATAGTGACGCCTATGGTTACTGGTGATATCCTCCCTTCTTTCTATAAAGGCCATATTCCCCTCTTTTATTTTTGTCCTCCCTAGTTTTATCTTCATACAAATATCCCATCTTGACACACTAAAAAAAAATTCAGGCAAGACTAGACAATAGTATTCGTTAGCCATGTTTTTTTAATGACGTATTAAAGACCCAACAATTTATATTTCTGTTTCGTCAGACAAACAGAAAACTTTTTTTTTAGAGAAAATAGATACGTGGTGAAACAAAATGCAACTTGACACAACTACATGTGACTAAATGAAATGTTTTGTCTTCTCTTCATTTCGTTTAAAAAAAAAAAAGGCTTTAGGATCATATACCTATAATAAAATAGTCTTTAATTTATCGACTGAAACATTTTTCCTTCTACCTGAGATAATTATCATTCAAGTAGATCTGGGAATTTGTAGCAAAAGGGCCTCCAAATAAGCTTTAGAACAACAAACGAGTACTGTCACGGTCAATGTGTTTTGTATTAGTTTCAGGGCTAAAAAACATTGATACTTTTTCAACTCCGAGTATTTAAAAAAAATTTGTTAAGGGCAGTTCACCTCCACTTACTAGTGGGTTAGTTGAGTAATTTGTATAGTACTATAAAAAAAAATTCTGCCTTTGTAATGTGGAGGACAGTTTTTCTTTCTCAGAATTTGGGGGTTAACCTTATCGAAAAAACAATTTTTATATAAAGTAATAACACTGATAATTTAGTAATGTATTGTTTTGAATTCGTCAGTACCAGGGCTGTAGACTCCCTGAAATTTCAATGCTTGCCTATATCCCAAGTCAGACTTGAACTTCAAGACCAAATTTTGAGTGCGACATGGAATTCAGGATCAAGGCCTGAGTGTAAAGGGAATTTCATGTTCAAGTGAATCGAGTAAGGTAATTATTATCTGCAAAACTAAATTTTTCATTTCCAGGATAAATACTATACCTAAAGACAAAACAACAAACATGTTTTTACATATCCTAGTATGCTCATAAATAAAGAATTTCATTCAGACAATAATCCTTCTTTGATGCCCTCTGGTCAAATATAATGCATTTTATAGCAGAGAACACTTGTTCGACAATCACTTGTGATGATGTTGTTGACACTTATGTGTAAGCAAGAGCACAAACGTTCAAGGAATACAGGGAAGGAACTTTAAGTTTGGGCAAATACTGTTTTACCTCGGAGTCGAGGTCTATTTCCGACATTTATGATTGCATACTTGAATGCTATTTTTCATGAGTTAGGGTGAAAGTTTTGTCAACTTTTCTTACGCCTCACTGACGGTCCTAAATACACTTTTTTATAAATAATATACTCCATAATGAAGAACGTACACTAAATTTAGACGAGAACATATTCTAAGAAGATATACCAAAACAGCTAGTGCATGAGTCAGAGCCAACATCCCTGGTCAGTGCCCTAGTACCAGTATACTTATCAACACAAAACCAAGCAAATATTTTTCACTACTGTTCCCTATGTCTTTAATGTTATGACGGATAAAACTTCTTGACTGGACATTACACAAACCGATGTAAAGTTGTTGAATTACTAATCATGCCACAATCCTTACATGTATTATTAAATTCTATACTATTTGCAGTAAGCTGACACCGCTTAGAACTTTTCACCGTAGGTTGATATTTGGCCACTCCTAGAGAAGGAAATATACATGTGACATGAATAATTAATTCAATTCAATATGTAAGATAGATTATTCGTATTACACGAACGTCTACTGAGATCTAATTCGTACAACTCTATCTGGCCAATAAGAAAAAGAAATGTAGCTCCCATATAATATTGATTAATTATGTCCTCCTTTATACGCAATAACAGCCTCAATACGCAAACAAACAGATTGACAGCTCCTGGCGATGAAGGCTTTATCAATGGTGTGCCATGATATCAAGATGGCAACTTAGAGCGAATCCAACGTTGAATACTCTGTGCAGCAGATATTTTTGTCTGAGACGCCTCATATTACAATGTCCTGTGTAATCCAATGTAAAGTTCAATGAGTGTAATTATTTTTTTGAAGATTCTCAAAATTGAGTGAAATATAGCAGATACAAGTATTTTGGTTGAATAAGTAGTAACATCTTGAGTGTTAAATAAAATTACTTGTATGCAGTTCCAAATGTTTCTCGTGAATTCGCTTTTTAATGCTTTTTACTTTTTTTGACTTGACCCCTCACATATAGGAAAGTTTATCTATTTTTAAAAAATCTTTTATTTCCTAAAAATGTTTATCCCCACTAGAGAATGAAATACCCTTTTGATAACTGTTTTGTTAAAATGAGGGATGTATCTTATCGTTAATAATTAATTTTATCATGTGCTTTAAGTATGAAGGGTGTAGTACGTTCCAAATTATTAAGAAATTCTTATTACTTATCTGTAAGAAAATGAATATAAAAAGTAGAGATGTAAGGAAAGTGAGACGAGTATAGGAACAGGTATTTTGTAAGAAATATGATCTTTTTAATATTAGTTTATTAATTGATCAATAATATATCATTTATAATCTACAAATTTAAATGTTCTTTTCTTCAACCACAATTTATTATTATGAATTTAAACTAGTCCATTTGTAAGTTGTTTTTTTTTGAAAATGTTGAGTTCTTATAGAATTAAAACATACAACGCCCAATGCCCTTTATGTTTTGAGAATTCAAGTTTTTTTCTGAAATATAAATATTGAGTCATTTTTATGTCAGGCTAGAGTTGCTTTAAAAAGTCACTAGGACCGCAACATCGAGTTATATAAATTATTAATTTAGCTCCAGTAGGACATGAATTACGAAAATTAACAAAGCAGCAAGATGGCTAATCAAGTCGGTTTGTGCCGATTCCTTCAAATTTGTAAACTTTTCTATTTCTTTTCTTTTTTGAAGAACATAATTTACCACACTATCATAAAGAGAAAAAATTCTATAAAAGTAGGAAATCTATATATATTATCTATTCTAGTCATAACTTA
This sequence comes from Lepeophtheirus salmonis, assembly GCF_016086655.4. Classification (NCBI taxonomy): domain Eukaryota; kingdom Metazoa; phylum Arthropoda; class Copepoda; order Siphonostomatoida; family Caligidae; genus Lepeophtheirus; species Lepeophtheirus salmonis. The sequence goes on from NC_052143.2 coordinate 20,399,410, forward strand.
AAAGTCTGACAAATTTATTGACTTTAAAACTGTGATCTGAGTATTCATGCTGAGATAATATTTGTTATTAGGTCTCAATATTTGTGATAATAAGAATTAATATAACTTCTATATTATTTGTATTTTGTTAATCAAGTATGAACATACGTATCTATAAAAAAAAAGTAATAGCTTATACACACAAAAGGCAACTATTCAATTTATTTCTTCCTGGTAGATTTTAATTTAGTCTAATTATAATAGAAACAGTATAAACATTAATCTTCTGATACAAAATATTTTATGAGAAAAATATATTGATTCACGTATTAACACTCTCACAAACTTTGCATATTTATGTGGTCTATAGGAAATTAATGGATCTGTGCATGTATAGAAAGCGAAAAGAATAATATTATTAAGTTTGCAACCCCAATTTTTTGTTCTACAAATAAACTTTCAAAATAATATTTAAAATGAACTAGGTATGTTACAAAAGAGAAAGTGATGTAATCTTTTTTCTCCCCACGTATTAAGTTGCTCAAACAACAAGTCGATAAGAAGTTTTGTGATGCAGAAAATGCCATAAATATGGAAGTCTTTTAAATCCTAATGACTTTTTTTTTTTAAATATTAAATAAAAAATTACTCTAATAATATTTTAGAGGGTTTAAACTATATTGTCATTGCAAAAATTCAAGAAAAAGTCGCAATTTACAGCTTCATTTAATAACTTAAAATGCCCTCCGAATTGGCTTTGACGTTCTGAGTCAATAATGCCCCTTCTAATTAATAGATAATTTTATTTTTAAACGTGAGGAAGCTGGAACATTTTTTATGTATTAATGAAAAAATATAAAAATGGATTGAGAGCATCAGTTTTCACGAGATGAAATAGTTTGTAGTCGCTAATTAATAGAATATGTGATGACCTGCATATTTTTGTAGCAGTTTTGGGCAAAAACTCACCCTTTCTAGTTGACAGATAATATTTTTAAAAGCACCTAATGAAGCTTGAATATTTTTTTATTCATTAGTGAAGAAAATATATAAATTAATAGACGAAATCCGTTTTTATGAGATAAACAAGTTTGTTGTCGCTAACAAATAATAGGATTATTTCTTTATCTTTAAATTGGCCTAGACGTTTTCGGCCAAAAATGAGTGTCAAGTTTGTGTTATGCTCATTCTTTTCGGGTCACTGATCCTCGTACAATTAACATATAGGATGGTGTAGGTGTCGTGATTTGAACTACAACAGTCCTAAATGTAGAAGGACATAATTTGAGTAAGATAATAATGTCAAATTTCCGTGCTTTATATTTAATACGCCAGTCAGTCTTAAGAAACCAGTTCTTAGTACGAGCAATTCAAGGATAAGACGGATTAAACTTTTGACCACGAATCTCTGGATTCCTCAGTGAATAGGCAATGGATTTTAATAGTTGAGGTATGTATTGGAAGAGACACACTATATACAGGGTGTCCACGATAAATTGGAACTATCTTAAAATTCAACCTGCTTGATAAAAATGGAATTTGGAGTGTATTTGTTAATATGAAAAAGTTAGACATGATATTAAAAATAAATTTATTCAACATGTCCTCCCTCAGCAGCCACCATCTTCTCCATCCTGCCCCTAAAGGATTTGCATTCCCGGATGACTTCCGCGGAATCGACAGAATTCCACTCCCTCGTAATGGAGCACTTCAGGGGCGCGATGCTCTTGTAGCTGACCTTGCACACCTCCCTCTCCAACTTCTCCTAGTAATCACACGGATTGAGCTCGGGTGAGTTATAGGGCCAGGTGTTGCGATCCCAGAAAGTGATGTTGTGGGAGTTGAAGAGCTTAATGGTCCTCATGGCGATGTGTACAGGCGCTGAGTCTTGTTGGACTATGAACTCCCTCCCAGCAGCCGTATCATTCATCCAGGGGATGACGAACTCCTCAATGACTTCGCAGTACCTTATTGCGTTAACCCTTTCCTTGGGATTGAAGAAGAAAGGAGGCATCACCTCACCGGTGCTGCAGATGACACCCAGGGGCATCACGGAGACCAAGAACTTTGTGGGGAAGACCGCAGGGACCTCTTATCACTCCTTGGCAAGCCACCTGTATTTCTGGGCGTTGTAGCTTATATTAACAGTCCAGTTCTTCTCGTCGGAGAAGAAGATGATTCTTCCTCCATGGCTCTTCAGGTCATTGAGGATACGCTTACCGATGGTGTGCCTGGTGGCCTTCATGTATGCTGTGAGGATGTGCTGCTTGGCCATTCGGTATGACCTGGACGGTCCTCATTCATAGCCTTGGAGAACAACTGCTAGGTCACTCTACGGTTCTTGGGCAACCTGGACAAGGAAGTACCCGGGGAAGCCTTCATGGACTTCAGGAGGCCTTCAAGGAAGCGGGGAGGGCGGATTCGGCCACTTCTCATGTTGTGGGATTTGCGGCAGACCTTCCTCTCAACCTCCCTGGCAATGAAGACCCGGTACACCGTGGTCTTGGGGTAGTTAAGAAGCTTGTAGATAGCGGAGTGCTTGTGTCCTGCGCGAGCCAATTCGAGGATGGTGTCTCTCCTTGCTTGTTCCATGATGACTATTATTTGTTGTCAAAACAATTGTGGTGGAAGTTATAGTGTATTGTTCACGCAACCTTTTAAATTAGTATGATTTAACCCCGAATATCCACATTATGGATCTGGATGAAGTTTAAAGTAGTTCCAATTTATCGTGGACACCCTCTACAACGTAAGAGCCCCTTTTAAATTTATATTTTAATTTTTGTTAGACTTTGTAACATACCTAAATGAACCTACCTATACTGAACTGAAGTAAAGCACCCTCCATCCCGCCAAAACCTGACATAATGAGAATAATATTTTTTAATAATTTAATCTGAATCTAAAATATATGTAAAGTAAATTCAAAATATATTTTTAAAAAATCGCTCCGATATGTTGATTAGGATAATTTACAGAACCATATACTATTTAAGCATAATATACCACAATTTTACATATTTTGTGAAATTTTCTCACCCTTATCCCTTTATTTTTTAACAAAGTTGTTGTAAAACATTGAAGAAGAGCACTAGATGATATGATATATTATTTTGACCTGCTATTTATTGTCGCAAAATTTTATTTTGATATAATATGTAAGTTAGTTAATATTTGGATTATGCACTGGACATGGCCGGGTTGGCCTCAAAAATATGTTTGGCAGTTTTGGGGATGAACTTGTCTGGCCTAACGCTTTATGACAATCTTTCAGGCCAGAGCTCTATAAAGGCGCCTGCAAGCGTGACGGATAGTGTGGCGACTGATCCCAAACTGCTTCACAATGTCCTAGATATCATGGCTGACTCGGATCAAAGTTGGAATCTACAATTTTTTTGTTTCCATCTTTGTCCAGCAGTAAGATATATTTAATAGCAAAATCTTGTTTGAAAGATAACTAAAACAGATTTTCAATTTTGAGTCAACTTGATAATTGAAACTTTCTACACTTCCCAAAAATACAGTTTAAGATCTGGTAAATAATTTATTCACCTACCTGAGTATTTGTGAAATAAAAAATACTCTTGAAAATATAAATTTTGAACCAAATCCTTCATGTAAAAAGCAACAGCTCAAATATTAAGTAAAGGATACTTTTTCTTTCTATTTATAAAGTCAAATAATTATTTTATAAGAAACTCATCTAAAACAAAGTTGACTACACACGCAAAAAATACAAAAAAAACAAAGTGAAGTACATCTGTTTCAAAAATGTACTTGTACGAAGTATGTCTAGCATGATTGAGATCCCTTTTTTCCCTTGCAGTCTTAGATGAAGGCCCGGGGAAATGGATTCATACAAAAGAACAAGAATTCCCCCCCTCTCCCAATAAAGAAATTCCCCCTTTGACTTTCCCAGTAGTCAAGAAGAGGAAAGAGGGCGCGAGGAACATACAATATGGAAGAACAGAATAAGAGGCTACTGAAATGTTAGTTAATTTTGGATGTTATTCAAAAAAGGATATCAAAGAGTGGACAAGATAAGAAATTCGTCATAGGTAATATCCTTATACTCCTTAGTTATTTTTATTACCGTACATATTTAAATAATTAATTATTTATATCCGGAAAACAATCATTTCCATTGTGCTATGAACTAGACATGCTGTTTCGTTTCACACCCATAATTATGCACATATTTGTTCTAGAAAAAGAGAAAATAGAAAGCTTGACTAAATAAAAGTAAATTAGACTAGTAACTTTTTGGGAAATCTATCTAATCGATTCCCAAAAAAGTTTTTCTACGTTTAAAAAAAAATCATCATAGAAGTACGTTAAAAATTACTATCAAAACTTTTTGCATTTTTATTACTTTATTTATTTAATTAAAAGTCCAGTATTTGTCGAATTTTTGGGTTGTACTATAAAATAAGTAAAAATTTAGGTTAAAATAATTTACTTAAAGCAAAATCGATGTTTTAATCCTACTTTAGATTTTAATGTATACTGGAAATTTCAAACTCATCCCAAATTTTACCATTTCGAAAAATGAACTTTATGGTTTTGTATATGTAGTTCTGTACAATTAGCAATTATATTAATAGAGATTGAAAAATATTAGTATAGACACAAAGGATAATGTTTATTTTTAAGCTCTCTGTTAGCGACCATCCTTTTTTAACACAGTTAGTATACTTGATAAAAGAAAACTTCCGAAAAAATATATTTTATTACATCATGAACAAATAAACAATTATCATTATTACGTCATATAAATTTTGTATCATTTAAAACTATTTCATCCATTTTTATAATCGTTAATATTTATTAAAATGTTCAATATATTTGTATGATTATAAGAAATCGAGAAAAAATACATTTAAACAGGAAATAATTGATAGTTCCTATAGTAAAAATCTTAAATTAGTAACTTAAAAAAAAAATGTCTATTCAATATTTGAAACTACTTTACACATATTTTGTTGACCAAATGAGTACCTTTTAGTTTTTGATGCGGTTGTGTGTATTGTATAGATACATTAAAACAATATAATAATTTTTAGCAAGCGTTGTACGGCTCAGCTCTGACATTGAGAAAAGTAAAATTGAAGAAATGAAAAGGATAAACAAAAGAAGGTTTATAAGACAAATATTTAATTAAATTAACTAAACTTCGATTAAAAATAGCAAATATAAAACCTAAACAAGAAATTGAAGAAAAAATAAATAATCGTATATTATCAGATTAAATGTTTTATGAGCATTATGAAAATCAATAAAATTTAGATTCAAAGGAATAAGAAAATAAATTGGGAGTGTATATAAAACATTCTAGTCACTATCGGAAGGTTAAATTTTTTTCTTCACGAATTCAGCTTTAGGGTTGAAGCAAATAGTCTTCTTTTTCAAAATGGAGGTTTAATTACTACTCTTCTTAAAAAAGTAGAAAAAGGAGGAGTTATTCAAAGAAAAAGCAAGACCCTTACAACATTGTATTAATATTGTTTTTTCACTAGATTTGATCATTTAACTATAAATCAGCTCATTTCTCAAATCAAAATAAAATTTTGTAAGAACTAAGAATATTTTTGTCACTCAATGATTGCTTGAAATCTTTTGTAGTTATGAAAATGTTTTATTATACATTTAAACCACTCAAAGATTGGTTAACATCTATTAAAAATATTCAAAAACTTAAAGTTGAAAATTCTGGAACGAAAACATACATCGAATATAGTTAAAATATTCGATAGTAAATTTTTATCAGGTTTTTGTCAACTAACCTAACTGGATGATGAATCTTACATTTTTATCAATACCGTACTTGTAGCTATTAAATTGTAACAAATTTTGTCTAATTAAAATTGTGGAAAGAAAAAAATAAGTTGTAAATTTAATAAAATTTGATATATTGACCCAAGCCTCAAGTACCTTTAAAATTAGATATTGTCTCTAAAATATATATTTTTTGAATTGACTTGTGAAATTTTAATACATTGAAATACTAAAAATTAAATTAAAATACATAGAAAAAAATAATCATATTCAAAACTATGAAAAACATTGAGTTTGTTAAAGATAATCAATTTTTTTAAGTAGCTTATATTTGTATTTATATAAATGATTCCGTGTAAGTTTACTTACAAAGACCCTTTTCATGAAATTTGCAATAAAATAAATATTTAATTAACTACCTTATTTATAACGAGTGTTCTTTTATAGGTTTTTATGAAAAAAAGATTTGTATGGATAATTGTCAATAGATACTATTAGACCCCTTAAGACTAACTCTACTTAAATATAAACTAGAAGCGTATGTTGTCACTACATGTAATCTGAACTTTTAGCTCCGTTTAAAATCAAGCCGTGCTATAGAAAATGGGGCTCCCTGTTTATTTGCAAAAAAAAAAAAATAATGGCAAAATAATAACTGACTCTCAAAAATAAATATCCAATAAATTTTCATATTAATTATAATACTCCATTTCTATAAGATTAGAATGCAACATATAAATTATTTTCCCTTTTATTGGAGTTTTATGACATTTATGATATTATCTAAGTAATTATTAATATATTATCTATGGGTTTTTTTTCCTAGTATAATACCAAACAAGAATGGTACAATTTGATCATGGGTTACGTATTTAAGGATCAGTATAATTTTTAATAGCCTTTTTAATACTTTGTTATTCTTGCTCTTAAACTATGCATACTCCAGGAAAAAAGGTATAGATAATATCGTATTGCACTTGCATATTTGTTATAATACCAATGCATTTTATTTGCATTTAGGTTATTAAGCATAAAATATACGATACATGATAACATTGTATACAAGACATACATACAGAAATGTCAAATAAAGTATAATGAAATAGAATACATAAACAAAAAAAATTCAAACTATAGTCATAATGCCTAAACTAATTCCGATAAACATTAAACGTCTACAGTTTTTCAAAATTATGTCATTACTTATCCAAAAACTTTTTACCGCCCTCTTCCATGTCAGCATTTGACAATTTTTTTTTCAGAATGATTACGTAATTTATGTTTGAAATACCATAGGTATTCAAAGGGACAGAACAATAAAGAAGTGTGTAGAAACAGTTTATGGAGATGAGCTGGGTATCTGACAATTTTTTCATTATTCCGTATCCGTACCTCCGTACAAAGAGTTTGTGTTGTTCAGAAGCCGTACCTTCGTATCATTTTTCCAAATAGTGGTTTCGTATCACGTATCATTTTACTCTCATCTGTTGTACAATTGTTTCAAGTGATAGTGTGTACCTAATACAACCTGAACACTTTTCTTCAGAGTTTGTGACAAAAGTTTCTTATTTGTTCTCTTTACAGAAGCAAAAAGAAAAAGAAAAGAGACAATCATTTTGTTCATGCCAGCTCTTAACACTACATCAGTGTATATTAATTCAATTTCTATTTTTTTTAAATTGGATAATTTGGAATAAGTAAACTTTATTTTGATAAACTTCATAAGTTGGGCATGCTTTGAGTCAAAATTAACAACATCAGACAAATAAGCAGATCTATGGCAGCTTGCATGTTGCCAAAACTCCTCTGTTAGAGTTATTTATTGAGCATGCAACTTTAGCAACACCATTTACATTTACCCTCCTATTTATCAGTGATGTGTTGCGAGTCAACTAGGCTCATTGAGCTACTCAGCCAGTTTTACTTGATAATAGTCATGTACTAAAGCTCTAAAAAACCTTACTACCGATCACAAATTTCAATTGTTGGAGGTTTTTACGTATTATACTAATACAAATATAAAGAGGTACAATTTGATAAATAACATGTAATATTTGATACGAGCTTAAATTCACTTGAGTCCGTTTCCTTTCTTTTTTTCAGATGGTGCCATAGGAAATAGGACATAACAGGAGTGCGTTATAGTGGACCATCTGACAGTATTCTTATTATTATCGAAGCTATAATTGTTATTATTTCATTCTTAAGGAGATAACATCTAAGTATAAAGTAATTAATAGAGCAACTGCTTATGAAAGACAAAGACAGACGCTGAGGATTTGTTGGAGAGTTGCAAGGGTATGTTCTTGTTGGACTCGGATTAGAATTGAGGATTAATGTCATAGTCATTCCTCTCTATGAAATTAGTAGACAAGAATTGAGATTTGAGTTTATTTCCTTCCTTTTATAGCTGCTTTATTGTAGTAAAACGTCTTGACAGCTTAGCTGCTTTTCTTCAAAATATTTTTCAAATTGTTAGATTTACCATGACATTTTTCATGTGTGTTTTATTTTTTTTGGATATGGGTAGGTGATATTTTATTCAACTTAATATACTCTTCAATTTGATAGCAATTAACAAATACCCCTTTAAGGTTTTGTGTCATTATTCAAAACTATTTTGTTACAATGTCCAACTTCAAATGATAGTATAAGAAAGTTGTAGCAGCTGGTTTTTATATTGGGATCTACGCCCTTGTTTCTATATATGTTTATGTAAAACAATTATCTCATGTAATGTGACTTTTTATACTTTTTTGAGACAATGTCGCTTTATGTTTTGGAACAAATTAACTTAATTAAATGAGCAACATCTTCAACAAAATGAAACGCAATGCAGATCTTTTCATAAAGAAAAAAAAATTTTTTTTTAGCCCAAAATAAAAATGTGTAATAGAAAGTACACACTTAATATAAGATAAAAAAATCAACTTTGAATAAAAAACATTTGCATATCCCTTACATTTTTTGATAAGTAAATGTGACATTTATCAAGATACTAATAAAAGATACAAGTGGGGTTATTATATACATAATTAATCCCCTAAGGGCTAAGTAATTATTAACACTTTTCGATTTTCTATTCAGAAGTGTGAACAGATGAAAAGATCTTTCTGAGATATGCAACATATGAAGTCTCATATGTTAATATTAAAGACAACATTTATCTAAAAATGATGAAAATACTTCTTTCCAAAATAAATCTTACATTAAAATATCCAAGATTATTTGTGAAGTTATAAAAACTATAATTTTCCGGTAAAGAAAATAAAGCAAAAAATAACGTTGTAACCCTGACAACTTGAATGACGTTAGTTAAAAGGAAAGGTTTAACATTAATAAAGTTTTATTAGACTAGCTACAAGTAGCTATATGAGGGCGAGAAAGGAAATCATCACAAATTTAACTCTGTATCTACTAAAGACTTTTAAAGAAAGAACTACTCCAATACTGATCCTCAGTTATACTCTAAGTTCAACACTTATAAATCCCTAAAAAATACTTAGTGTTACTCATATGCATCCATGAGTACTTTAGTCTTAGATGTTACTTTTTTAAGAATTATAGAATATTGATAACAGCTTTGAATAAAACAACACTGCTCAAATTGAAACTTTAAAAAGTGCGGCACTCATTTCAGTTCATATTTTACAATTTTAATTATTACCTTTAATTTATAGCTTTCATTTAATATATAAGGCTTCATATGTCTCTGATCCATCATATTACTTTTCCTTAAAAATCATCCGTAATTCCCGCTAAATAAAAGATGTGTTCTAAAGGGTTAATCTAAATAGTTTTATATAAAATGGAGGATAGTTTATTGTAGAGTACAATATTTAAGAACCAGTTAACTTTGGGATAAACAATTGCAATTTTAGTATCAAGAGAATCATTTTAATACGTTCACTCTACCACCTCCCCATTCAAAAAGATAACAAATTATATCTCAATTATATATGTTGATTATACAATATTTATATTGGAGATCCTTAATCGGCTGTTTTTAATATACATGAGCGATAAATTTCATTATTCGGTATTCAACTCTAGTAAAGCTTTTACAGCCTTAGCTTCAAATTCCTTGACTTAAATATTATATTTTCATTATGAACATTAGGAATTAATTTAGTGTATTGAAATAAATTCCGAATGACTGCATGTTCTTTTTTATTTCATTTGGGGAATAAAATAAAAACATGTAGATAATTGCACTATTCATTTATATTAACAAGAACGGACAAACATAGTGTTTAAAAAACGGATTTAATTTCAAAAAAAGAAAAACAATCGGAAGGACATTTCGGGAAATATTTTAAAAATAAATAAATACTTTTATAGCAAACCAGTATTTAAAAAAAAAATTGAAGTAAAGTTGGTTAATATGAAGCTCAATAAAATACCTTTTTATTGAAGTTTATAATTTAGTCCACCATGCAGCCATTGTGATAAAAAAAACTACAAATATAATATTGTTTCTAATAAAGTCACTTATTTTATTTATTTAATATATTTAGTTAGCTATCTGTACTTTTGACTGAGTCCATATATTGAATATAAGTTTTTACCATCAGTTTTATTTCCAGATGTATTCATTATTTGATCTATGAAAAAGTAACCACTAACAATTTAGTATCTACACAATGTACACATATGTGATTTTTGACGTTCCTTTTGGAATAAATTATTTTTCTCTTACAAAAAAAAAAGATTTTGTAATTATAAAATTTGGTTGCTGAGTATCTTTCAAAATAGATGACTTCCACTAATATAACATCATATGAATACGTTTTATTATTTCTTATTAGTGCTTTGATCGTTGATTTACATAAATGAAAGTATAACTTGTTCAGCCGTGAACATATATTAATGATATTTTATCAGTTGGGTAGTGTGACGCATATTTTAGAACAGTTTTTCTCTGGTTTTGGAAGAAAATATGAAATATGTAATGAAAATTGCTTTACACAAAAGTGTTATTCTTTTTATAACAAAGTTCACTTTCACTGCCACAAAACACTGAATTTTTAAAAAAAGGGTCATTTTAATTATAGCATGTTCTTCAAATTATGTTGTTAAAACTGTTTTCAAAACAGATAACATGATATTTAAAATGTCAAAATAGAAGAAAACAATGGAATAGAATAGATAAAACTTTTTGATTTTATTTTATTTGGCTACAACGATGAATTATTTATAACTATTTTGCAAATTTTCATTTGCTTAATGCATAATTATTATATGAATAAATTAATAGGTAATAACAGGACTAGAACCCTAGATAGTACAAAAGCACGCAAAAAAAAGTTTAAAAATAGTAAAATATACTTAAGTATTACTAGGGTTGTAAATCATAAGCATTTTTAGTGTGCCATTTTGTTGTTGTTGACAACAAGAACAGTAGTTTCGTATTTTCTACTGATTTTATCATTTCCTTTCATTTTTAAGGGGGTGTAAAAATAAACTATCCTCTTCTACACCTGTACAGGGACGTCGGAAGTAGGAATGCAGCACCGTCTCTTTTTTTAAATTTTTTTATCAAAAAAGAAAAAAAATGCTCATGTTTTACGCTGATGATTTGTTGTGGAGTCCTCAATCGACTTAGAGTATAATTGAAAATCAACATTAGAGCATTTCTTGCTAATTTCTTTGCTAGATACAGAGTCTTTTATTTCACAGATACCTGCAATTAACTTAATGAAAACCTGTTTTTCTTCCAAAATATTCATTAAATTTGGACGCAGAAAAAATTGTAGGGGTAAAATCGTTGTATATATTATCATTGTGAGACAAAATTCTTATGAGTATTATCATCGCGAAACATCATTGTATGTAATATAAATACGAGTAATTTCAGCGCCAGACAATATTATTGTATGCAATTATATTATGTTCAGACAATCAAGCTATTGAATTATAAAAAAATTCGACCATAGCCTTCCTGGAGCATTATACACCCCTTTTAATATCCAAAAATACACCCCAGTCCTCAAATTGTACATGTGTAGTGCTGGACCCCAAAAGAATTTAAAATCCCCAACCGCCACGATTGTAAGCATCAACGATACCTTCCAATATGTTCTAATACACATGTACCACGGCGGGGCCTAACGCCAAGGTTTGATGAAAATTGGTTATACATTTGAGATAGTTTTAAGGCTGGCGTTAAACATGAAGATATAAAAAAGAAGAATTTAAACTGCTTTGGAGCCTAGCAGCTCAACTTCAGAGTCCGTGGGCTTGGGATTATTACAGGATATTAGAAGAGATCCCAGATCCTCGGAAAAGTTACAATGGTAGAATTTCACCTACTTTGAGGTACAGTAGTTCACGAGCACAGCCTCTGAGTGAACTATGAACTAACTTACAAATATATTGCTTCGTCATGATATTTACTATAACAATTTTGTAATCCAATGATAATTTATACCGAAATTTTACGCCGTAGAGATGTTACCTCCACAAATTTGCCGCAAACTTTTTAAAGTGAACGCTTTTTTTTACATAATGTAAACCCTTACAATTTTCAAACCTACGTATTATGCGTAGATATGATGAAACCAAAATGTGTTTCTAATTCATAATATATGTGTACAATAAGAAGACTGGTCCCATTAATCATGAGTATGTTTTAACTATAAGAATATAATCAAAGTTACGTAAAATATAATTAAGGATGTTATTTTCTTTACATGTCAAAATGAATACATACTCTTTTATCTATTTTCCATTCTTTCAAATAATTAATGGCGTGTATAAAATAACTCTAAATTGTAATTTGTTTATAAAGATGTCTTAAAAGCTTCATAAATTTATAAATATTGGATTGTCTTAAGAATTTAGAGCAAGAGAAAGCTATTCATCAGTTGGAAACACAAGAAATTTTTTAAGAGTAAACGATTAAGTAAACAATGGTCATTTTCATCTTCTTTTATTAAAAGCACTTAGACAAATCCTTAAGAATTTGTTTATATACCTCATTGAGTCCAATAGATTTGCTTCTGTTTATTTTATTTAAAATATGTATCGTTTATTTAATTAAGTTTGTATTGGTGCATTTTCATTGGCTCTGTTGGATCCATCAAACCAAGCAACAACTCAAAAGATCTAAGGTAACAATGGTTTGATTAAGGCTGTTAATAGATATATAGTACAGAAAACGTGGGAAAAGTTACACAAATGTAAAATTATAAAAAGATTTTCTCTATTGACCCAATTAACCACTTTTTCCATATCTATTACTGCAACTTAAGCTATCAGACAGAAAGTCGTTCAAAACATATATTTTTTTTTAAATTAAACACTTTTGAAAAGTTCTAATTAAATAATAGAAAAATAGTATTTGACCCTTGCCTGAAATTTAAAGAATTTTGTTTGAAGAATGAGATTATTTGGTCTTAATAAGTTATTGTTTTGGCCTTTCGGGCATTGTTCTACGGCAAATCCGAGTAAGATTATCATGCAGCCTTAAAAAACCTATTTTGTAAATTTTCTATAAGAAGTCGTTCCCAGACCTGAATTTAGTTGAATAGTGTTATAGGTTTAATTTTTTCCCTCTACTCATGTCTTTCTTAGGGATGATATATTCGTAAAAAAGCATTACAGCTTTATTCTACTAGCTCCCTAAAAATGTCCTATCCATTTTCATCTTTTGATCAAGGTTGTGTAATGTGTGAACATAATTTAGATACAGGTTTTTTGTTTCATTATTTTTTCAAATGTCTTTAGTTTATTTCTTTAACGATTCTTTAATCTCTCTTTGTTATAAAATCACAGCTACATTGTTAAAACTTGAAATTTTGTTTTAAATTATCATTTCTATAATATGTAATCACTCCTAAGAAAAATGATTTTTAAATTTGATTTTTTTAACTTTTTTAGCATGACGATAAACAATGCCATAATAATAAGCCTTAGTGAAAATATATCATAACCCGAATTAAAAAATATCGCTATTAAAATAAATATACTCCCAATGTTCTTAAGAAATGTTTTTTTTTTGTTTTTTTTTTGTGTGTTATTAGCAAACTCAGAAAAAATACAATCACATGTCTCAATTAATATTAGTAAGAGTAATTATTAATTTGAACTTTTTTTTAAACTACAACAATTATACCAGAAAATAATAATCATTAAGGTAATAAATTATATGTAAAAATAGCCCATATGATATGGTAAATTTGAATTACTTTGTGCATAAATACTATTGTGGAAATTATACTTCTGATAGAAATATAAGATACCTAAGTCTGATTGATTCAGTTCTTCTAGTCTGAGTCTCACACACACATAAAAAGCGTGGAGCGTATTAACATTTTTAATGGCAAGTTTATGATACAGAGTGATGAGGCCTAGTATTTTGATTTGACATAGACAGTTGTCGTTCTCTCCCATAAATATGGTATGCCTGTTAAATTCCATCACATTGGCTGACAGGTATGACTACCGTATGCTCATAGAAAACCAATGAATTCATTCATTCTAGGTAACGGATATTTAATAATTTGGTATATATTTTTTGATTAAATGTGGATTTTAAGCGCCATATTAGAAGTTCATATATTTTTCAAATGGGTTTATTTTAATGAACCGCATAAATTGTCAATCCATTACTTACAAAATTAGTTAATTTAAATTATATATTTCTTCTTTTTTTTCAGTATATTTTGATAAATGGGTTTCTTCTATATGAATGATTGAATTTTTTTCTGACAAGTAATTTGTATATTTATAGAAAACCTCCAACTCGATTCTCCAAGTACCTTCAATAAAAAAATACTTAAATTTACACACAAATATCTTGATTAATTGCTGTACGAAGGAGAAATAAACATAACCAACAATAAACAAGTTAATTTGATTAGAAATAAGTTTATTTGGCATTTAGTTGATATAAAAGTTACATAAAGATTTAGAAAAAAATAATTCATATTTTCAAGCTTTTTTCCCTTCGAAGTCATTATTTATAAAACCCATCTGGATGGGGCTTATTTATGTATTCAAATATCTGATTTTTTATGATTTGTTTGATTGGTAAAACAATGCGTCTAATTAGTATTCTCTCAATTAGTCTTAACTTCCGTCTTTATATGATGAGTGTTTAAACTAAAATTGCAAACACTACTTTCAGAACCTTTAATATAGAGCGTTTTCATCGTTATAAAAGTAGGATTTTTTATTAAAAATTTTTTTATCTGAATATAAGCTATAGGCAACAATTTTGTAGTAATTAATCAGTGACGACAGAAAAGGATCTCTATCACATTCTGAGTAATGAACGTACATATTGCTCAAAATACAATGTATTACATATGTATTCAAATATCTGGTTTTTTTAAGGATTTGTGTATTTAAACAATGGGTTTTTTTTATAAGGGAGGCTTCAATTTTTTTTTTTTTTTTACATTATGGAAAAAACGACGCCAAGTTTCCTTCTTTTATTTGACATTTTTTTATTGGTCATAATGTAAGCAATTTTATTTAACATTCAATAATTCAAAGAACACAATAGGTTACGAAAACAATTAAAATCTTGAGAAAAATGACCTAGTAAGAAAAAACAAGATTATTATACAACATTTCAAACAACAATAGTGAAGGACTATAAGTAATGCTAATTTGGTTAAAATATTATAATACAATTTCACAATGGGCATAATTCTAGTAATGTATTTTTTCTTTGATAGTTTGTAATGTATAGATAATATATTACGCCTTGGTTATAATTGCATCGATTTTTTCGTTGTTCGAAGTAGTTAAAAAGTCTTGTTTATGTAGTTGGTATTTAAAATTTCTTCAAGAGTTTTCGAATTTCATTATAAGTGATATCTAGGATTTTACAATCCCACAGAATATGGTCAGTCATTTCTGCTGTTGTTTTACCCAAAAATCAATTAGATTTGCTATTTTTAAAGTATTTGCTAGCAACTTCAAGGGTACCCAAATAAAGCTCTATATTTTAACCCATCTCGGGGGATATCAACAATTTATTTTTTAATTGCTTGATTACTATGTTTGGGAGTTCTTGCAATATAACGACCACATAGATAAAAGATAAAAGGAGTAAGAGTTGCGCTGTGTAAATATTTTATTAGGCTTGCAGTAGTTAGCATGCTAATTTTAATTATAAAAGGAAGTACGGGTGTATATTTTCATAAAACTGATTCATAAAATTGAAAAGCCATTTTGGTTATCAAAGAATTTGGACAGACGACATCCGCTGCAATTTCCGAATCACGACATGTAGTACAGTTCACTTAAAATGTGACTTTTACAGGGATCTCCCACTCCAAAGATAGATCAACTTTGTTGATGATGATAATCCCCACGTTATTGTAAATGGAAATTACTTTTGCACCAGGGTAACATATTTTTTCTGGCCTAAATTGCCGGGTATCGACTGGGCAAACATGTGGCTTAAACAAGAAGATGCCACTTGTAACACAGCAAACGTTCTAATCGATTTATCGCGAAAAAAATTTGGTGATTGTGTTATTTCGAATAATAGACCATTTGATTGGCTGCCTCGATCTTGAAATTAAACGCGTTTGGATTTTTTTCTCTGGGGTCGCATGAAGTCAAGGTTAGATGAGCTCAGAGAAAATATACGCAAAATTTCTGCAATATCAGTCAATTTATTGGAAAAAGTTTTGAAAAAATGGGTTCAGCGATTGGACTTCTTTAAACGTGCTTGTGGTGGTCACGCTAGACAAATAAATTGTAGTACATATATTTTTACCTTATAATTTGTACTGGAATAATAAATTTGGCAAAAACTTTATCTGTTGTGGCTTATAATTAAAAAAAAATTGAAGCACTCTTAATGAAAACCCCTTTTATTGTTATCATGTATATTATGAATAGATTCATGGTAAAACTCTACATTTATCTAATTTCGATTATGTTTCTCTTTTCTTGTCACAGAATTGAATTATCTTTCCGCAAAGGAATTCGAATATGATTGGGTACGTATAATAAAAACACTAAACTGTATCCTTTATTATTTTTATTCCTTTTTTATGACAAATTTAAGTCATGAAAATACTGTAATTCGATTTTTTTTATATATCAAAATTAGTATTACTTTTTCTATAAATAACTTATATTAATCAGATAATCTACTACATACAAAAATGTAAAAGTTGTGTGGTTACAGCCTTTATTTTTTCGGTTTCGTCTTATAATTTGACCTATCAGTCCTTTGGACAATCCTCATGACGGCATGTCCTTCGGACTGTCAGTAATATACTGATTAAAAAATAAACAAATATAGTTGACTGATGTCATCCGGGACCGAATTTTTTAAGTTTTAGGACTAAACTGGACTGAACGGAGCAGGACTGCAGTCATCAGGTCTAGATAAGGACTCACACAACATAATGTTCAAGTCTATTTTGAATTATTGTCGACAAAACAAACACATTATATGTTTTATAGAGTAATATACAAAAATTAAATAATTGGCTGAAAACTCAATATTTGGTGATAATGATTTGAAATTATCGTAAAAATTTTACACCCTCATATAAAGGAGGATTTTTTTTGTATCTCACAACAATTACTCAAAATAGACCAAGAACAATGGTTTTTAATTAATTAGGAGTTGAACAATGACCTAATTTTACATAAATACTATTTTTTCACTTTTTTTTAATGTCATAGATACATAATATAAAGAATCTCATAGTCTTAATTTGGAGAGGTTCCATATAAAACATAGGACGTCATCTGTAAGATCAAAGAAATATATGTTTATGTATGAAGATATTCAAAGCGGAGGAATGAATTTTAAAATTAACAGAAATGTTTCAAAATTTCTTACCTGCTGTAACATTTTTCTATAAACATTTAATAATGTTTTAAAAACGCCTACCATTTATGTACTATGGAAATATGCATTGTGTCGATCAAAATATATATCAAAGAGTATATATATATTTATACTATGTAGATATATATTTCCAAGGAATAAAATGCAACGCTTCAATAGGTAGAATCAAGTTTTATTTGTTCAACTCCCCTAAATTTATAGTAGCTACCTTAAAAATATTTTATTGGAGTTAAAACAATTAACATTGAAAACAGTAATATGAAGCATAAAATACACCTGTAAATTATATATTTGGGAAATAAAGCTGTTTTTAGAGCTAGTGCTAGGATTTTTATTTTGTTTCAGTTTACAGACTTACATTATCTAAAAGTAGAAATGCAATCCAATCTTTTCCAAAATTAATAAATAATTTAGTTCATTTTCAATCAAATAAAAATTTCTTTTTTTTGATAACCTATTCTTAACATTTTTGGATCTTTTTTTCTAAAATGCCTGCATATCTAAATCTTTTTTAAGAGAACACATAAATAATCAAAAAAATCCGATTCACATTATCTGTGATTAGTTTTTTGTTGGTCCTTATTTAGGACTGGAGACTGCAGCCTCGTCCAGTTAAATCCTGCATATCAGTCCTAAAACTAATAAATTTTAGTCTTTGAAAATGTCACTCAACTTCATTTCCGTTTGTTTCAAGTCAATTCTTAAGACAGTCTTAAGAACTGGCCTCAAGAAATGAGAGGAATGATCCTATGACAGAACGAATAAGTAAGGATTGACTAAACCCTATCTGGTTATGTAATATATATTTAAATATTTCTAGCAACATAATTTCTAAAAATTTAGGGATGTGTTATACATTATTAAAGGTGTATAAGTCATATCCTAGAAATCTAGAAAGGTTGTTCCTAGTTGGTATTACGAACAGGATTTTTTATTACACAAAGCTTTCTTCATTATTATTTAATTTTTGAAGACAGAACATCTAAGTATTAAGTAGAGTGGACATGTTTGTAATGAAAAAACTAGCCTTAAAAATTAGAAAAAGGAAAGATAGATGTTGTATGTGGTGTTTATTATAGACTGGGGTTTCTTTAGCTTCCAAATAGTCAATCTAGACATATAGACAAAAAAAAATAGCCTTGTCCTTATGAGTAAGGTGAGCAAGCACATTTTATGGTACCGCATTCCTTTTTTGCACTCTCAATATCGTATTATCTATAGCTCAGCTTTTATAATGCATAGATATAGAGTCCAAGAACTTTATGTGGTAAAATTTTAGACGTAAAATTCTTTTTTAAGGCAGACTTTGCCATACATATATTCGATTTTAGTTAATAAATATAGCATATACTATCATTTTATATCTACCACCCCCATCAGTCTTCTAAATTCTTGACAATTAGCATTGTAATTCAACATACAAAATTCGAGAACAGTATCTGATGAATTCGATCAACTTTGGAGGAGAAAGGAGTTGACAAGTTGTTTAGGACTTTCCAAGACAAGCAATTCACTCGACTTGGTTACCAGTCTAGAACTGTAAATGGCATGCTTTTTTATTTCAACGAGCTCAAAAATCGTTTTGTTAAGCCAATGAGAATCAAATATTACCTTATATTTACACTCATACAACAGAAGTGTTTGAAAGAGTGACATTACAATAATGAAGACATTTGATCATAGAGAGACTGAGAGGACGAAGAAATATCAAGACGAAGAAAAGATTTAATGATTTAGTTTATCTTGTTAAAAAAATGCAAAGAACATAATAGTCATTAATTACAGGACAAGAGTTAAATGATTTGATTGTGAATAATGCTTCTAAAGAATTGAAATTAGTAATGAGTAACCCATTCAAGAGACGTAATGACTAGATTGGGACTCTATAAGCCCAACAAAGTCACCAAAAAACACAATGAGATACAAACTCAACACCCTGTTGGATCCGATACGTAAAGCAATATAGATAATGGGAATGCTGAAAAATTGCGGTGCTATAGCTGCAGAAGAACCAGAAGACAATAAATACCATCAGGAGTGAATTCCCTTATCTCAAAATAACATTTTGGCAATCATGTGGTACATTTGTGGTCAACTAAAGTTGTACTCAGGGATTTTCTTGGATTGAATCGTGGTTAGTAACATTTGGTTAGGGTTAAGCATAGGAATGACCGGAAGTAAGTTCGTATTAAAATAAATGGTATACATGATGTTCATAATCAACAAATATTAAAAATTCTCAAGATTAAAGAAGATTTTCCAGTAATAAACAAGACCGATTAGCAGTCATAATATTGCCATCGATTTTGTAAAAAATAATATCCAACAGAATTGCTCTGGTTTATTTTTATATAATATATAAACCAAATAAAGAAAGATAAGAAAATGACCAAAAATTTATTAAATTTATTATTTATATTTACAAAGTATGCAGCAGAATGTGGACTCGAGACATGGATTTAGAAATACATCAATAATTTTATACTTTCCATAATAAGCAAAAAAATAATGATAACAAAACATGTACACAAAGGTTTTTGCAGAACTTTTTTCACTAAATATGGTCACCTTCATTATCATTCATAGCCTTTACACGTCGCCTGAAGACTACGTAGGAGTTGGTGACAAACTCCTCTGAAAAGTTGTCCCATGCAGCCGCTATGGATGATTTCAGTGAGTCCCTATTTAGGTCTGAGATCATATTGGTTTCCCTCTCCGCAGTGCCTCATATTTAAAAGTCAAGACGGTTCCAATTTGGTGAGGAAGAGGGCCATATCTCTTTGAACCAGAATCGAGAAATGTTATCTGCTCAGAACTTTTGACACTTGGCGGAATTGTGAAAGGGGCAACCATTCAAAGTCCACATGTAGTTACCCTCGGGTAGTTGGGCATCAGTCATGGCAAGATGGTGTACCTAAGCACCTTATAGTAGGGATCCTGGCCGATTTTATGTCCAGCTTTTAAAAATAACGTAGGAATCTTTTTTCCATCAGAAGCTACAACGCCAAGAACCATCGTTTGGGCTGGTTATATTGTTTGGTCAACCTCTTGAACCTCTTTTTTTGTTTCAGCGAGCAAGTGGTCGTTCCAGTGGTTGTAAAATTGATCAACTGTGAAAATCTTCTCGTTTAAGAAAATTTTACAATTACTTTGATCCACGTTATGATTTTCTTTGAACTCTTGAGCTTTCAGAAGCTCTGTCAGAATGAGGAGATGAGTACTTGTGAAAGACTAATCCCAAATTGTACTTTATAATTATCCTGATGACCATAAGAGCCACAGCGAAGTCGTTGGTGAGGCGGTTAGTAAAATCATCCTTTATATTCTTCTTCAAACTTAATAAGAACTTTGTATCCCTCTTTAAATTAAACACTCCACTTCTTGACATCCAGGAGAGGTATTTTCCATTTTTTTTCTCATCTTGGCTAACTTAAAAACCAGGCTCCTAGAGCATTGAACAATATCTGCAATGTTCATCACACTAACTCTAGCATCTATGAGATCTGACATGTGCTACCCTTTTGCTTGTTGCTTGCTCATGATGATTAAATAATTAGTAATGTTTGTTTATTTAAAAAGGATAGCGGAAACACAATATCAAAAAATAATCAGTAATAAGAAAATAAACATAAAATAGCAGTCTATATTTTGCTGCCCTACCTTATATACGTATTTTACCAAGGCTTAGAACCTACCGAACCGCGGTGCAAGCCTGTAACGAACAACCCCTAGTTTCTACTCTTCATAGAAGTTGATATATTTTTTTTCAATATGATAGTTGGGCCAAGTTGGGCCAAGTTGGGCCCATAACACTAAGGTCTTGTAGTCTTTCATAACTAATTGTCAGGCCTAGTGGAATTTCCTTTTTTTATTTTCACGAGGAATTTTTTTCCTTGGAGAGGCCTCTGATTTGTTTTTAATTGTTTTACTGATTTTTTAAAAACCATGTAAACTCCTCCTGTGAACTCGTCTCTCATATACCCACAGTGGTCTTAGTTTGCCGTGTGAGATGAAAAAATTAGACCCAAATCATATGTCTTTATTTTGGGCTACAACCTGACCTAAATGCTCTGACCGAACCAGTTAAGAATTGCATTTTTAGTATGAAAATAATAAATGCATATTAACATTATACATATATTTTTGCAGTTCTGGTGTTTAAAATTTATTTTTTAATACTTGTCTACAGTTTTTTTCTACATGGTTTACTTTATATCTATACTTTGTATCGGCTATTGATATTGCATTTCTTAATTATTCATTATATGATTATGGGTTATTATTTTTTAGCATTGTGTGAGACTATAATATAGAATATACATATTATTGCGTAATATCTTGCATAAGGCAGCAATTTGATTCAGATTGTCCCTGTTCAATTGAGTAGCTGCTCACAATACCAAATAAATGAAATTTATAAATAGAAGATGTTAGAGAAAGTTGAAGTAACAAACCTCATCCAACCCCTTTTTTTATTATTTTCATCTAGCTTTGCCTGAGACCCACTAACTCAAAGATAAAAATATAAATTCACTGGAATTATGCATAAAAATACTGGCAACTACAATTTATAATTTAAGACTGTTGATTTTAATTTGATATTGTAATAATAAATTATCCGCGGCTTGCCAGGCCCATTCATCATTTTATGAAATAGGGTATTCTACCTGAGGTAAGATTGTAATCTTCTATGTATTTATTCATTTCTAATTGTAATTGCTAAATATTTTGATTAAATTCGGGACCTCACGCCGTTAAGAGGGAAAAAATACAGGCCACGTTCCAACAAAACTACAAACTGTATTGTTAGAAAGGAGAAGTGGTATTATGTCTAGAAAGTGCAAGGTTAATATAAATTCAAGTTTATGGCATCATGTAATTGGACTTGCCATAATTTTTAATTTGATACATCGTACCGCATGTTGATCAAGACAGACGGATTTTGATGTCATTGACTGTAACATCAGTACTGTAAAAGTAACATTCAAAGTAGGTGATATATAGCTACTCTTAGTTTATACCCTTTCATGATACAGTTAAAAGCGTGATAGAAGTCAAACATTAGTTGGAAAAGCTTTATGGTATGAACTTGTAATACAAGATTATGGGTTGTATTTCCATTAACGTTGGACAGTAGCCAGGGGCATGATATATTATCTGACCTATAATTAACAAATAATTATTTACATGCAAAAAGGTATGTCTAAAAAATTTACAAAATAAACTCTTCAAATTGTTGTCCATATTTAATTAGTGCTCTATATGTTAGCCCCCATCTATGTAAATAATTATACCCATAATCAAGAAAAAAGATGTTATAATATTCGAAAAAAATAGTCAAAAGTCAACCCCTTCCAGACAATAAGAAAATTAAAGTCAAAATAAACAACGTTAATATTTTCCCCACGTTCATTATTCATTTCTTTTCCATTCTACGTGCATTTGTTTACTAAATTTTCCATTCAATGTTTAAGCCTGATAACTGAGTATTACAACAGTGATAAGGAAAATGATAAGTGGTAACGTTAGTTGTGAAAACTTCTTTTTTTCGAGGAATCAAAGGCTTATTTAAAAAAAAAATGGACCATACAATTTGTCATAGTCTCAAAAATCATTTTGGTTCAACTTTAGTTTTCAGTTCTAAAAACTTAATTTAAAAATATCATAAAAGCATAAGTATGAAGCAAATTATTATATCATTAAAAAAAGACTTTTAAAAATTAATAATAAATTTAATTGTGTGTCAACTTCCCCACATTTACAATACACAAAAAGCCCCTTTAGTAAGTATTCAAAATAGAGTTATGCCAATAAAAGTTATTTATAATTATGAGTTGGGTATATGCATACATGTAATTTTATGTTTGCAACAAAATGCATTTTTCACATACACAAACATATTACTTTGCTTGTTCCCTCTAATCAAGTTTTATATACTCTTTTTTATTTCATATATATATAATGAATAGAATGCAGCAGACATTTGTGTTATTCCATCAAAAGCGAATCCAAGACCGTCAAAAAAGAGATTTAATCGTCGAAGCATTTCGACGAGCAGACAAAAATAAAGATGGACAACTCTCGGTGGATGAAATATTAAGTATCTATTCCGAACATGGAATAGAAAATGTGAGTAGGGACGATATACAAAGGCTTGTAGACGAAGCTGATAAGGATGGAACGGGGGAATTGAGTGAAAAAGAATTTATTAACAGCTCCAAGGCTTCCTCAGGCGTAAGTTGCGTGATTATAAATAGCTCAATGGTTCCGTTATATTATTATACTTTTCTAACTTCTGATAAGTATTTTTTTTATTCAACCGATATTATAGGTTATGGAAGCACAGGAAGGGAAATCCCCCAATGAAGACGAAAATCAAAATACGTCTCAACAGAACGCCCATCATCATCATCATCGACAAGGTAAAAAAGCTGAATTAGCTTTTCGACTCTTTGATAAGGATAAGGATGGCTTTATCACAAAGAATGAAATGGAAAAGTTATCTAAGAGTTTGACCAAGGAACAAATTAACAAAGTGTTTGCAAGGTTTGATAAAGATGGGGATGGAAGACTCAGTTATGCTGAGTTTCGAAAAATGATGAATCAATAAATTATATAAATTACACAATAAATTATAATAAACATAAGTTAAATTTCATTTCTAATTAATAATGTCTCATTTCCTTATTAAATAATTTACAGCTAATCATGTACTTTTTTCTCTATTTCATAGTAATTTAAGATTTACATTTCATAATATGATATAAATATACATTATATTAATCTACTGTTATTTGCTTAAGTATAAACAATCATAAAAAATCCATGTAAGTTCTGATTTATTACCTTTAATCATAATTTTAATATTGCCAATCTTAGCATAAATTTTTTTGAGAATCTATTTTTAATCTAAGACCATTCCAATCAAATATATTTCACATATAATCGTATGTAATTTTATTCCAATACTATATTATTTTAAACTTTTATGTCTCATTGGTTGAAAATCCATATAAAAATGAATTTTTTTGATGTCTATATTTCACATTTACTTTCATGTATATATGTAAATAAATATAATTAATTATGCCTTCAATGTATTGTTTCATATGCATGCTTCATTAATAAGTCACATTTAACTATGAAGAAAAACTTATAAACTGTACAAAATGTATGAAAAATTTGTTCCAGCAAACATGATTTATATACAGTTTAATATATTATAAGATCTATGCAAAACTGTCTATTCTGAGTTATTTAACCAGGTTCTCAACATATTTTAAGGGGATTTAAAATAAGTAATAAATAAAATATTCAAAAACAAGGGTTGCGACTTCATAACTTGTATTTACATTAGTTTTAAAATTAGAGGATTTTTTTTTTAATTTTAATTTCTGAGTTTTTCTATATCTTAGGATCATGGTCCATATTTTTGATTTTATTCTTCATAAAAAATTTACTCAAACCTCAAATCCCTTAGTTATCTTACATTAAAATTATGAATGCTATGTACCATAATTTTGTAATTCACAAAAAATAATTTATATTTGCTTGATGGTTTGTGAGTCATATCCAAGACCTTGTTGGTTTGGATCAAGACTTTCATAGGAATAGTAACATCCCTATTGACATCTTAACCTTGATTTATTGAATACAAGAGGTACGGGGGGGGCATTAAATGATATTAAATTGAGCAAATGCGATATAATGAATTATCCTTTCAAACAAATATTCCTGACATATTTCAAAGTTAATGAAAGTTTCCCTTTTGCTTCAGCTTTATTCCTTAGATAAATATATTAGGTAATGGTTTATCTACATCATTCCTATATATTTTGCTACGGATTACTCTAATTTAATTTGTATCTCAAGGTTCTTTGACAAATCTCTTGGTTTCATTTTCTATAAGCAATTCTGAAAGATAATAATAATAATAAACTTCATTCAAAAATACATATCAAGTAATTAAGTTGAAATAATAAAGTCTATAAATTTCTTAATTAATCAACAAGAAAGAATATAATTATTATAAAAGATAAGATTTAAAAGTTTTTATTCTATTCCAACGTCAAAAAATTTGAAAATTAGTGATTAATAGAGTTGATTAAGTTTGCTTTCAGTTAAAAAATGAAATAGCTTAAATTAAAACGTAGGTTACGTATTTAATTGATTGAGGCTCTTATAGACTTATTTATCGTTAATTATTTTGAAGTAGTTTCGTATTTACATAGTCTAATTCATCATTCAAACATTGCTTTTTAATGATAAAAAATTGTCAAAATACATATACCAATAATAAGTAATCATCTCCTGCGAATTAATCCACTTTACACTAGTTATTTTAATCACAAAATTGATTTTTTATTCGCTTTACGTGTCTATGCATAATACATACCACCGTTCAGGATAAGACGGCCTCTTACCAGTGCTGTTACAGAAGAAAAATTAAATAATTCGTGTAGTAGGTATGTTGCAAGAATACATGGATAAGTAATTTGTTTGATTACCAATTAATCGGTAGATTATTTATTAATTTTCTAGTAAACACTTAATCCAGTCAAAACAAATTTGGTAAGCGACATTTATATTTATAACATTGTACAAGTCCTAAATATTTTGTGTTGCTCTTAATTTTCTT
This sequence comes from Lepeophtheirus salmonis, assembly GCF_016086655.4. NCBI lineage: Eukaryota > Metazoa > Arthropoda > Copepoda > Siphonostomatoida > Caligidae > Lepeophtheirus > Lepeophtheirus salmonis. The sequence goes on from NC_052143.2 coordinate 20,425,632, forward strand.
ATAATTCTTTTAAACCTGAATATAAGTAGCAATAAAAGTATCCCGAACAGTTTTATCGCCTCTTTTTACCAATAATTACAATAAAAAATGTAATATTTAATACTAAAACGTCTAGATGGTCATTTTGACTGATTTGTCCTAATGATATACACCAAATGGCAAAATTAGTCGTATATTTCAAATCCTTTTTCTCCTGCAATATGTTATTCTTTATCATATCCAAAATAACGTCACTCTATCATTATCTGTCATATTCCCTCATGACCAATACAACTATTAGGTCCCATCGTAGAATTCACCTTGTTAATTCAGTTGAAAGGGCGAATTCATAGAGATTACAGGGGTAGTTATAATTAATACAGTCGACGCACCTAGCAGACCAAAAAGGAAACGACTATCTATGGAGAGGATAAAAATTTATCACTTGATGTATATTCAGATTTTAAAATAACAATTTAGTTGTTTGTATACAAAGGTGCAATGTATATAGTGCTCCCTGATGTTTATCCTGTATATATATTTTTTTATATAAAAAATAACAATATAGATGTATTAATGAAATATTTTGGCCGTATGTATGTAGCAATGATTCTATTTCTTTATGTTATCCTATGTATATCATAATTCATATAGATTTACTCTGTTTGTTTAGATTTGAGTAAAAAATAAACACTCGTATGTAAAAATGAATTAACTCTCGTAGCATTTTGTTTGTAGCATACAGGGAGTACTGCTTTTGATTTGAATTTTTTTGTTAGTTAGTGTTTTAATACTCAAGTACTTATTAGTCATAACATCAAATTAATTCATTTCAATGATTAAATTACACATATAAAGGACGCTTTATCAATACTAGAGAGCGCTCTGGTGGATTATTAAGTAACATGATAATTGCCAGGAATTTAAGCTCACATCTACCAATAATGAAAACTAATCATGTCATTGAATGAGTTGGATATACTTACACTAAAACATATATGTATATTACAATCTAAGATTAAAACATTATTGGCTAATTTATCTAACACTATAGTTACTACCAATCTTTTTAGATTCTCTTAAAAGACTGCGTACAGTGTGGAAATATCTATGTATTTTAACGATATATAAAATTACTGCCGTATCCATAATAAAATAATAGTTATTAGCAAAAAAAAAGGACCGTATAAGTAAGCAGTAGAACAGAGATAAGGTACGAGGAAAAAAAAGAAGAAAAAGACACTTATTTACCTACAATACAACTCCATCATTCTTACTACAACGGTATCCAAGCTGATGCATTTCACATATTACATACATATAATTGCTAATCAAAATCAAAGGATTTAGGGATTTTATATTTATTTTGTATACCATCATCTGAAGAGCTATGAAAATAAAAATGAGACTAGACAGGAGAGGAAGGGGGATTTTGTGATGTTTCCTGTGTGCATTTGAAATCATATATGTATGTATATATAAAGATTTAGAAGCAAATATTCCATGTTAATTAAGTTTTTTTTTAGTTTTCTCCTCTACATTTACCGAGTGGTGTATTAAATTCTTAATACTTTGAATTTTAAATTTCAACAAGATATAATTTACTAATTAACAGTAGAATTTCAACAAAATTAAAAGTAGATTTATAATTATTATACAATCAAAAAGATGCAATTATGATGTATTTGTTTGTGTCTAGTATTTTTTTTTTTCTCATTTTGTGTGTTTGAATAGCTTTTTAGGAATTAAAGAGCATTTAAGATGCAGTTTAAAATGTAAAATTGACATAAGTTATTTACTTATGTTCTAAAGGTGCGTAAAAATAATTCAAAATAGACTATTTACTCAAACTATTACTAACTGTACTCTATATTTAATCCCGTGGTTCCCAACTTGTGGTCCTCGACTTTTAATGGAGTCATGGTACCAATGCCAGTGGGTCGTTAATTGATTTTACGCCGAATGTTTTTTTTATATAAATAATGCTAAAAACATATTTATTCAGCTATATTAATTCATACAATGGACCTAAATGTAACTGTTCACTAAACCACTCAACAAAACGTCTGATTCAGTATTACACATGTTTTATTTTTTTGTTGTACTACCACTGTAGCTCATACAACCAGTGTTGCCAAATTAGCAGATTTCCAGTTAAATTTGGCTAAATTTTGAAGCATCAGGTCAAAAAAAAAAATATATATATATGGTGAGATTTTTTGTAAGAAAATTAATAATATTGTGTCAATGTTGATCAAGGTTGCTGGGAAGAAGTCAAAGAGGTTTAAGGAGAGTCCATTTGATTCAAAAGCATCAACAATCCTTATTGAAGTGTTATAAGAGTCTTCTTAATTACCTCAAACAACATGGCGGTCAGGGGATTTTCTTCTCTGAGAAAGAGTTTACGGAATGTATAATTACATAACGAATTAATAATTTATAATTCATAATTGCAATTTATGGCAGTTTTTTGTACAAAAAAATTAATATACATAAATATAAGATATTTTAAGAATTTGCTTCGTTTCGTGATTGCTAATTCTAAAATGGTTCACTATATTTGAAAGGTTTGAAACCACTTATTTATTCTTTAGATGATAACCTGAAAACTTTATTGGACCGTGAGGCAACAATAGGGTTGAATAGAAGGAAACAAATTATTCCGATACATTAATATCATTAAATAATCTTCACATATCTTGATTGCAAAAAATGTACATATAATTAATCCGTTATATAACAAAAAGACTTAATGTCTATGTTAAAATACATAGCAATCAAAATGATTATTATTTTATGACACCACATGAGGTGCAAATTAGTGCAATTATTTAGAATGGAAATGTTCTTATTAAAGGATTTGATGAATACAATACAAGATTTTTATGAGCAATCTTAAGAAAAAACAATAAAAGGCATCTGAAAATAATCAGTGCTTTATTTAAATCTTCAGAAAATTGCAAAATGTATTGAATTTCAATTACTTTCTATAATATTTATATGTAGGAGAACAGCGTATTGTTGGGTAATTAAATGAAACAAGTTGCATTGAGGAGCAAAACGCTTATTTATCTACATAATTGCTTGTTTTATATTTAGTGATTCCTTTTATTTATTTATATATTTATTTTTCGACCTGGTCTAATGATGAAAGCATGTAAAGGGTGACTTATAGTCAGTTTTTATAAAATATCAAAGTTACCATTTTTAGGATGAGTAAAACATTTAAGATTAGAATATTAAAATTTAAAGAATAACGTAGTATTGCAAAGAACAAAATAATATGATCCCAAAATGGATGGAATCGACATTGCTCATGGACAACACGCTAGGGAGAAATTGTTTTTTAAATCAATGTGCGTAGGCTGGCACCCAGGGCATTCCTAGAGAAAGAAATATAATTTATGAATATTCATAGGTTAGATAGAGCAATTGTAATACTATTATGTTTACTTAAACTTAATCAGTGTAACTCCATTTAACCAATTAAAGGAACACAAAAAAAAAGCCAAAATGTAAATAATTTATATATAAATATGTCACAAAAAAAAGAAAATTATCTTAAAATTGCTTGTGATCAGCCTCAATTCCCAGGCGAAAGCATACAGATAAAGAATTCCATAGACTTGACAATATATAATAAAAACTATGCTTGAAAATGTGTATTTTTGGGTTTGAGAGAGATTGTGTGGTGAACAGAGAGTTTTGTTTCGTGGAAGAAGTGGCCTTTATTTAGTATACAGGATGGGGGGAGATAGGAGATCGTTTTGCTTCAAAAACTGTGGATAGAGAATATAAATGGATAGAAATATATGGGTCGCAAAATTTTGACATCCTATATATTAAATCTGAAGAAAATGTCCAACTTTTTTGTAAAATCTTCCCATAAAACAAACAAGGCTAAGTAAAAACATCACATCATCATAGATGAAATAAAGGGTGCAGTTTTTTGTTGCTGCTACCGGAACATATTTTTTTTTCAATTACTTTTATTTTTGAAGAGAAAACATGTAAGTGTAAATTAATCAGTAGTGTGTGAAAGATGATCAGTTACACTGATCATTAGTTGCAGAATTAAAAGTGTCATATCATAAGTAGATACGGGAGTGGGGTTCGTGTTAACTTATTTCATTTCATATCTGCTTGCAGTTAATTTAAAAAAATGTTATGAGAGCTGAACTGCTCTTCTCCCAAACATTCTTCAAATTGTCAACGTACTTGAATTTTGATTACCAGAAGTGTTCTTTGATGCTCAGGGAGCAGTTGTCAGCAGGGTAGCATATTATAAGGGATTATTGGTGCTAAGAAATGCTGCGATGTAGTGCAGACTGCCCTGAGGCCCAGTACCTGCACCTGCGTGTATTTTGGGATATTAAGAGGATTAGTTGATGCTCAGGAAGAGTCTGCGAAAAGACTTAACTTACCTCGGACCCAGCAGCTAACTTGCGCATCCCATTGTGCTGGTGTGTATTATAGAATATTAGAAGGGTTCTTTTGTGTCTAGAAACGTGGCAGTGGAAAATTTTAAACTCTAATTTGGCCCAGTACTTCACCTGCTCAACTTAAAAGCCAGGTTGTATTTTGGTATATAAGGAAGTTTCTTTGATACTCAGGAAGGGTCAGTTTCTGACACAGAAATAGAAACTACTTCCTCATCTCTTGAAAGATGAGTGAATATATATTTGTATACTAATACTCAAACTACTTAATTTCTAAATTTCTCGGGCAACGCCGGGAAAATCTACTCTAGTATACTCCTAACAAAAACTGATCATTCATGCCACAAAGTATTGTTATAAGATGAATGACTTGTTTCCATTACCAACAGGGAATGAGGCATGATGATACATAAAACATTATAAATCCTTTCCCTACATAATCCTTTCAATCCTAGCTTAGACTTGTCATCCCTTCCCTTGATGACCCGTAATAACCAACAATATACTGTTCTTCAAAAATAATTCAATAGAAATGATGGATATGTCATGTTAAGGTACTTGAAATGACATAACTATTGTCTAAAAATATATATAAGGTACTTATAAACCTTTTACTTATTGATGATGTCCATCAACTTCTTAATGTCTTGGATCCCAAAGCTTGCAGTAGCATGTAAATTTTATGGAATCAAAAAAGACGACTCAAAACCAATTTGTGATATGTTTAAAACTATTTTTTTTATTTAATATTTCCTGCTTCAGATGCAATAAAACATTCTACACGCCCCCCCAACAGTTTTGCAAATTTTTTGAAGGCTGTGCCCATGTTTTATACCGTTTTCACAATGGAAACTTAGAGCACATTCAAATTTGGATGATAAGTGCAGCAAAATTTCATTTTCCAGACGCCCAAAAAATCCAAAGTCTAGGGGGGTTGAGGTAAGGGAAATTGAAGTGTAAAATAGAAGTATGCCAAAGAACAGCCATATTGTTCCTGCAAAAGTTTTTGTTATTTTTGGAAGTATGGGGTGGTAATTGAATCCTTGATATTGTAGACAGTACATATTGAGATGCCAATTCTCTCTGCACCTTTCACGGAACTGACACCGAGATTGTAAATATGATTAAATTTTTATTAGTATTTTATTTTTACTCCAATATTTTAATACTAAGATACATGAGATTAAATAAAACTTGTTTATTTTTGTTACACCTGTGGTTTGGTTTTGTAATGAAACCTTTAAATAAAAATAACACATATCCTTCCTTGGTATGATAACTAGAGATGTGAAAATGGTCGTAAAAAAGAATAATTTGGTAACTTTAAGAGAAGACGTATAATGTACTGACAGAGATCACTATTTACACACTTGAACCCCTAGATTCCTAATACCACTAAGCAACAACATTTTTCCCCACTTGCTAAAACCCACAATTATTATTTTTTATTTACCCCAAAGAACACGAAAATTACCATTAAAACTTTTAATTGGAATGACTTTAAAAGTTTAAAAAAAATCATGTATATAGACAACAACTTCGATTTAGAGTCATATCTCGAAGTGAAGTACCTAATTATATATTGTGAAAATAAAAAGGTAATATCAATTGTTAAAAGACATTCAAGAATTCAAAAAAATACAATATTTATTAAGTTATCTTGAATAAGCATCGATCCATTTCAAAGATTACAAGATTATCACTCTGTCATCACCATCACTGATTGTAATAATTTTTTGAGTCCGGATGTTTATAACATCAAACAAACATAACGTGCGTCATTTTATTTTTATTAGATGTGCGAGGCCCACTTGGCAGTCCCTCAAAATTTGGGCACCTTCGAAAGACATTTCGAACTTGAGTAAGCCATAATTCCATTTCGACTAGATCGATTTCACTTTTTTTTTGCATTAAAAATTGAGTGGGATCTCGATGGGATTAACTTCATTCAGGCTTATAACTGGAAAAGGTCATCATCCCCATAATAGTAAATTCCATCTTTTTATTTAAAAAAATATATAATTGTGTGCTATCCTTTCTAATTTTTAAATATTCATAATCATATCATATATGTATTTGTATAATTCGTCATATTATCAAAATTGTACAACCACTTTGAGGAAAATAGTGTTGATGAATTACAATTTCAGTTTTCGATATGGAATGATAAGTCAAAGCTTACTTTTATAGTATTTCTTCTCGAAAACTTTTATATTGCTTGATTTAAAAAAAAAAGACGATTTATATCAATAGGAATAACTACGCGATGTAACAGTTTATATAAATGTGATTCCAAGTACAAATCAAGATAAATAGAGATACTACGTACATATGGATATATATGTAGCAATACTATAAGCTTTTTAAGATCCAGAAGATACCCCAAATCTATTTTTGGTTCTGTAAAAGTTCGAGTACCCCTAGCCGGTCGATTCTCCAATCTTTTTGGATAACATAAGCTAGCTTATACTATACCCGGGTACTTCGGATCTGGCTCCAATGCCCTTTCTATTTTAGTTGTTGGCCCTTTGTAGCCCTTTGACGAATTTAGCACAAGACATACCGTTTTCAATTTCTACTCTTTTTTTTGCAGCAGATGCGATAGCTCGTCTTGAAAGGGATAATTTCATTAAAATGCAATCCCCCCCCCCTTTAATTTGTGTTCACGGTGATCTAGAAAGCAGGAATTGGAGAGTGTTCTGTGTGTTTCCCTTAAAGTGCATCACTCGCTAGCTTATATTAATCATAAGTGTTTTAATGGATTTGCATCCCACTGAACGAACCCTCGATGACAAGATGTCAATAGATGACTGACAATAGATGGTGATATTACGTCCAACACCTTCTCTAATAAACACAGAACAATAAGGTTGTACTTCCACATCTCGACATTTGCTTGTGTAAAACACGGAATCCATATAGGCCTATTTAATTTACCGTTATTCCAAATAATATTTTTCACCATCTCTATTCAAGCTAAGTTCGAATCAATACATAATGTAAAAATAAAAGAGAGATGGATATTCAATTCATCCGTCCTATACGATGCAGAATGCCGTGAGGAAATTAGAGCAGTGATCTCCAATGTTAGATTTAGTTAGGATATGGGGAAGGAAGTGTCAGAATAAATTCGAAATATGTAGTAGGAATAGAAAAAAAATTGCTATAAAGTACAATTGTGGGAGGGCACTGAAGAAAAAAGCGAAGCTCATAAATCTTATTAAGCTAGGATTGGAGATAATGGAAGTAGTCAACTGATTAGTGGTCTCTTGAATGACAATTATTGTGATACAAAATCAGAAGATAAGAAAAGATCGATAGAACAATTTATTATTATTATGTCAATACTAATCTGTGTATAAATGCTTAGAGTTTTATATATTTGCAGTTGTCCTTATAATTATTTGTCCCTGTTAATATTAATTCTCTTGTTGCTACCTGTGTGGCGTGAATGTATATAATAACTCTTTTGTCTTAGTTGATTAAAGGAAGTCTCAGTCAAAACAATTATTCTCCCGATATCTTTTTATATTATCACAATCCAACACAATTTAGAATTGGCGATAAAATGCCCTCATCATGAACACAGTATAAGATATGGGACGAGATATTTGACACTCATGAAGTGGTTAATTACTACAAATAATTGTACAGATGCATGGACTGTTAATTGCAAAATTGTAGATGCAATAAGAAGATGTGACAAAAAAGATAAATCTCTTGCCTTATCAGGCTATGATATATCAACTTTATGCTGATGAGCTGGTACCGATTCTACAGGAACTATTTAACTGAATACTGATGATGGGTTTGTTTCCATCATATATGAACTACTTATTATAATAACCCAAAAGGAAAAAAAAATAGGGTTCAATAAGGAGTTGAGGCTATTCATCCACCAATACACATTATACAAAGTTTTTTTTACATGTAATTCTGGAAAAACTTCAGAACACATTGCAAGATACTGCGCATAACTCCTAGTGAGGATTTTTAGCTAGTCTTGAATGATCTTCCTCATAACAGGGATATTTTTTAGCAATGATGATGCATATAAAAATTTTTAAAATGTAAAAGATACGACATGACCTTTTTTCCGCTTTTACTACGGAGCTTTGTTTAAGACAGCAGTTCTCTAAGATAAAAGTTGTATCGATAAGAAAACTATGTTGTGAAACATCATTACCACTGATTAAAAATATTTTATAGAGGAGAAACATACAGTTAACTGAAAGACATGTCTTAATAGTTTTCTAAGACCATTGCTGACTCCTTCTAAAAAATGGTTTTCTTACCGTGTGATTATTGGAACCCTGGAAGTGTCAGCTTTTTTAAGCAACAACAAACTTTGCTACTTTGATGAAGTGAAAAGCAAGAGACAATATCTCACAGTCTAAATGAAAGTAAAACACTGCGGTCATTGTATAACACATTGGCAGCAGAACTAGAAGTGGTGTTTGGAAGGCTAATAAAAATGACAGGATTTTTTTGGTCAAATATCAAAAAGTTAAGTAAACCTACATGCAGTAATCTTAAAGTTACAGTACGGTGTGTATGCAATCAAGGCAGATAAAATGGAAATTAGTGCATCTATTTTAAACATTGCAAGAAATTATTTAATAAAAAATTAAATACTGAAATTGATACTGGTTAAAAACAAATTTAGTAAGTACTTTAGGTGACATATAAGAAAAAATTAGATAAAAATACATTGAAACATTCATAATTATATGATTGGTAATTGAATTAACCTATCTCATATAATGGGTTAAATCCATGTTTTTTTTTACTATTGTATTAAAAATCAAAGGAAATTACTAATAATTTGATAAAATAAAATATCAAATAGACTTAAAACGTCTTTGTCCTCACAAAATAATAATAAGATGTGCCTAAACTATAGAGAAAAAAAGGGATTATATTGCTGCAGTCTTTATATGTAACTATAGAACTACTGAGTATTTAACTTAATACACCAATATTATGAAGTGCAGCTTTCTTTTGATTAAGGAGATTTTATAAATCGATGCAAGTATCTGATATGCATGTATGCATATTTAAGTAATGAATAGTTGAATCTACTTTAGATATATCTACAGGGTGCACAAACTATTTATGGCATCACTTTTGTGCACTCTCTTTCACCAACAGGAGCACTTAGGCAGGTTTTTTTTTTAGATAGCTTGTTACAATTTATATCAGATGGAAAAAAATCGAATCAATTGACGAATTTGTTGTTCAAAACATTTGGAAAAAGACACAGAACCCTACTAGGAACCTAGAAGGAATTGGCTCCCTGCCATACCTCGAAAAAAAGTATAAAATGGCTTCAATACAATTTTCACGACTCCATCTCGCTGGACATTTTTTTCCTCAAAACTCGGCAGATCTGAATCCAATGGATTTTTGTTTTGGGTGCGATCGAACGATAAACCAACAAAGCCCCCTGAAACAACAAATATAATCTTATCAGTCGGGTCAGGAAGGAATTTCTGAATTTGTTGAGTTACACAGTGGCAAATGCCTGCTTGCACTTTCGGCGTCGTAAAGAAACCCTAATTGACGCTGTGGTTGATTATTCTAAATAAAAGGAATCAGAATACATCAAGTTTTCAGCATTTGATTTTGATTTTAATCTAATAAATGGTAGGAGAGAAAATTGTGTTTGACATAAAAAAAATCCTTTCACGGTACAGATAGCTTGCACACCCAGTAGACACATTCATGGATTTCCTTTAATGAATAAGAAATATCAATATATGTAAAAGAAAGTAAATTCCATTTTTATATATTGTATTAATATACATAAACATTAATCATTTTGCGTCTAGTATTCAATTAAGATTTGCTAAACAAAATATAACTTTTTCATTTTAAAAAAATAACCGAAACTACAACATGCAACAAAAATTATTTCAATATGTAAACTTAGAGAATGATTAATGAAAAAATCAACGAGAAATTGTGACATATACTAATTTATTTATTTTGCAAGGAAAAAACTACGTTTCTATTTCACTTTGATGTATGTATCTTATAAAAGCTACACATATTCTCATAAAATAAATCAATACAAACCACTCAAAAAAGTCTTGTCCCTGCTTCAAAACTTTAAAATCTAATGGAATTGGTTTGAAAATTTAGCTTTATGTTAGTTAATCTTTTTGAATACTACGTGTTTCCCAAATATTTGATTTAAAACGATTTGGTACACTTTATTGTATTTGGGGACTTTTCCTTCAAGAAGAGAAAAATTAATTATGGGTTAGACAGTTATTTACTATTATTGTTCATCTATTTAGCAATTTTTAATCAAGTTTTAATGAATTTAAGTGACTGTTCTGCTTTTTTTCAATGTGAAGACAAATGGATACGACGGTAGCTACAATATTGTGATACTTCAGCTGTTATTATTGAAAATAAACGCACCCTAATCAAAAAGTGATGGGTACGAATTTGATTCCAAAAATTTGCTTAAAGTATTGAATATTTCACTAAAAATTTAACTAAAAAAGAATTGTTTTATGTTTTACTATAAGTATAATAAACTTAAACATCTTGAAAACCCTAATGAACCAAGATATTGATAACTATGCTGCAACACTATCTAATTATGATTATGAATATGTTACCCTAGTAAAAAAAAAGAAGTTAATTACGAGCTATGATTAGCAATAATTAATTGTTTATAAATTAATAATGAATTGATTCATCTCATTATGAAGATCCTTCAAGAATTCGCTCGAAACATTATTTAATCCATAGTAACAAAAATCATGAATAACATAAATGAAAATCATAATTAAACATTGTTACAGTAGGAATCATAATAAATTATATTTATTATTCTTTTAGGTAACTAATTATTCATAAGAATAATTTATTCGGCTAAAAGGTTTTCAGCAAAGTATCCTCAAACTCAAATGGAGTAATATCATTATAAATAAATTCTATTAAGTTATCATTTTAACATAAAAGTAATTCATTTTATATGTAAAAAAATAGAATTGCCAAAAATCTGATGTGCTACTTGGTAGTTAAAAATTTGATAATTGTTTCACTACACCACGTAAAAATGATAAAACAAAACAAAAAAAATTCTACCACTACTTATGGTAGTTTCAAATCTAATGTATGAAATGCTCAATAATTAGTACAAATACATATTAGTAATGAAATACAACAGTTTTGAGAAAAACTATTCCAATTATGGAACGGAACATAATTGAAAATTAGCTTTAAGTAGCATTAATTATTTAAAAAGATCCAAATTTTGGTTAAAAGTCACTTTATGTAACGCATTTCTAGACTATGATTTTAGTAACTGCTCGGAGCTGAAACAGATCTGGAAATAGATTAATGAAGGACTTTGGCAGATTTAAAGTATGTTTCAAACAAAAAAAAATAGTTGTATGGTTTTAGTGGCACGACTAGAAATCACAGAATCACATCAAATTGTAATAAACATTGCTCATTTTATACTTCCCATTCAGACTTTTATATCTGAATCTAAAAGTGAGTTGATGCTGTCATAGTTTCAACCCTTGAATATATTCATTGTTATATATAGATGAATAGATTCCTACTCTCGTATAAAGCTGAGCTTTTTGTCCTTAGAAATCGGAATTAAAGCATCTCTTGTGAAGGATGCAGTATCTCAAATCTCTTCTTATGTCCCAATTCTAAAAGAATAGTTTTTCCGTGTTTAATTAATGAAAATCAATATAAATACATTTTTTAGAAACTATAAATTTATATTTTGTTTCACCATTTACTCAAATTATTTGTTATGTTATCTTTTATATTTTAAAATTTAAGATTATAGCTTATTTAGAGGGATTCTCACGGGAGCATGCGGCTTGAAGAACAAGAAGCTTAAAACTGATGAAATTGTTTTTTGGGAATGTTTTTTGGGATGCTTATTTAGAAAATTGAATAAAAATTATGAAATTTCAAATTCTTATCATGTTTTAGGAGATACTATAGGAGTTATTGTTTAAATATTTGAGTACGGTCTCTCCAGCATCTTTTTTTGTCTTATATAAAAATAATTTGAACTCTTAACTTTAAATTTGCAAAAATTGAAGCTCTAGGCGTGTAAAAAAGGTTTTTTTTTGCCGAATAATACATACATGTTAAAAAAAATAATGTAAAAAAACAACGAAGCCCTAGCACAGTAAGAATGACTTTATTGTTTAGATTAGTCACAAGAAAAAAAAAAAAAAAAAATAACAATAGATGAGATGGAAGACAGATATCAATATAATATAATAAATACTTCGGAAAATCTAAATGCAAAATCCTAAGACTTTTCATCAAGGATGCTAAAGAAGATCTTTTCTAATACTTTCCAGAGCAACCATGCAACAGATTTCTTGGAGTTCGTACACCCGGGCTTTCAAAAAATTGAGGTAAATTTTTGCCAGGATCATTTTGTTAATAACCTTAGAGCAACTGATTGAATAACCTTAGATCGACCTATTTCATTATTTTATGAATACTATCACAACGACTGACTTGATAATTTTAGTAATTCTATTCTACGAATGATTTGATCATTTTATGAATAAGCTCATTAAAGGATCTCAGAATTTTCCAGTTAAAAAGTATGAGTCTATTACTTGGAGAAAAAGCCAAATAAATATGTATCAAGCTCTATAACCTACTTCAGTGAAGCTATTTGAAGAAAAACAACATGAACACGTTGAAGGAAAAAGAAGGAACAATCCCCTGTTGTCGTTGATACACGACAAGATATTCTTATACAAATCGCATCTGAACACATAATTTACAATTTATTTACTGTATTGATAAAAACTTAAATTTGTGCTTTTTATTTACTTGAATTTGGAATCCCAATTCTCAATCTACACGAAAAGTTGCCCACAGAAAACTTTACACAGGCTAAAATATATACTAATAATAACAAAAGATTTTCATTACTGACATTTTTCATTAAAAAAAAAAACTTTCGCATGTTTACTAACGCTTAAAACTTGAGCCTATCCTGTAAAATCAATGGTGCAAAACAGCACCACCACCACAGAATTTCAATTTTTTAAATACAGCTTCTGAATCACCACGAAAAGAAAATAGAATCACAAGTTTTCATAAAAATGTAGCATGCTTAAAATGCCGGAGGTAACCCCTACTAATGTATCATATTAATCTGCTGTTAATACCTAATATTTTGCTGTATGATTTTAGCTTATGTCACATCTAGTTTCTTAATTTATTCTATTAGAAATGTAGTGTTCGGATGAGGATATATGACTTGACATCGACAAATTCAAAATATCTATTTTATCATTTATTATTAATAGATCGAACATTTATCATTTTGTAAATCTCTGTAGCAATATTAGGAGTTAATAGGTTAGAAATATTTATCATTTGAACACAAAGATATCACAGATACATTACTAGCACTACAAATTATAATTTTGAAATGAATACATATATAATATGCGTCTATATTTTTATTTAATAGTTTATGTTAAAGAATTTCTTATATGACTTTTTTTGTATGCTAAAAATGTCAATACAATCTCCTTTTAAGCCTTAGCAACAACTTTTTTTATTAATATTACATCTTTATGAAATATGTATCCTGTTCATCATGAATATCACCAAGATTATTAGGAAAGTTTTCAAGATGTTTATGAAGAAAATGAACTTTAATACTTATTTGACATCCCATTGCTCTCTAGTTCTCCATTTGTGAATTCACAAACTTTATGTAGTTAGTTTTTTTTGGGGGTTTTTAGGGAATTTATCCCCATATTTGAAGAAAAAAAACTCTTCTGAATTGTCATTTTATTGATCAAATTTTCATTTCTGATGAGTTTTTATATTTTTGACATATCAAAATCAACGTATTTCAGGAAATTACTTTATCCATAAGCCATAATCACGTACCAAATAATATAATTCTTAGTGATCAAATTCTTGAAGGTGACAAGACATATCTTTTTAAATTTAAAAAGTCTGGATAATTTCTTCCTTCAACGTAGGCTTGATTTTCTGGAGGAGCTTAATATCTTGGTACTAAATTTCATCAATATGAAGGATGGGTCTTGTTGTTGAAAACATATTTGGTTACACAATATGACTTATATGTTAATACGTAAATACATATACAACTTAACTTATACTGCAAATGTCGTAGGCACTGTTTTTGATGAAACGAAAATACGAAAACTCCTTCGATATGTTCTTCAAGGATTAGAAGCAAAATAAGATAGAGGCAATCGAAGTAAGATACTTTTAAATTATCCTCACTCTCAAGAGATGTTCGTATTCATTACTTTGTAATTCACGAGTGACAACGGGATAAAAATTCATCGGAGAAAAACTAGAATGCTTAATAAGAGATTAGAGTCCAGTCCTTCCTGGGGGAGGAAATTCAAGGATCAAAACATTAAGAAATTCATTCACAATGTGTGGGGAATTTAAAAATTCAAAATACATTTGGAAATTACTTTTTTTAAATTTGGACGAAGCGTAGTATTATGCATTTGTTCTTTTTTTATTTTACGGTGTATGACGCCATTATTATGACATAGAAATAATAAACAATATTAAAATTATGTTTTTTATTTAATACTATACCCTATAAAGATATAGAAACCATTAAAAATAATCGTTAAAATCGAACCAAAATTCTTAGAAATGCATATTTTTTTTTATCCTTTTTAAATACAACATGGCATATTTTTCTATGATATTATATATAGCTATGAATGATGAATAAATTATAAGGGTCAAAAGAAAAGTGTCATTTTTCAGACTTAAACTGAAATATGTTGAATTCAAAAACATTATAAAGAATTAATAAAAACATTTTTGTAATAATTAAAAACATTTTTGTAATAATTAAAAATCTTTTTGTAATAATAAAAACAACTTTTACATCAGTTTTATTAACTATACTTTATTTTGGTGATTGTCTTAATGGTAAAAATGACTTTGAATGATAATAGCCTCAAATAACTATAATCTCAGACATTTTTAAGACTGGGGACCCAGACAAAAATTGAGATCAGTCTTAAATTCTGAACTCAAATGTAAATTATATAGTTGGCTTCATTTCATTAGTTGTAATTTTGACCCTATAATTTTTTCTCTGTGTACTCAATAAATATTTGAAAATTTGGAAAAACAAACAAACTTATGGTAGCTTGTCCTCTGTTTTTTTGTTATAGCCAACTGTTTACTATTATTTCGAGAAAATGTATTAATTATTATATATATATATTAAATCAATAATTTTACCAATGAAATTACACAAATTCCAAACAAAGTTTATATACGTAAAGACTGGTGTTTTATGTTATTCAAAGTAATCTTATGAAAATTAATTAAAGCAGCTGAAAGTAAAACACAACAGATCTTTGTTTATTTAAAAAAAACGAACCGTGATAATCATTTAATAAAAAAACATAAACATACGTTACTTACATAGGGAGCTGTCAAAATGTTTATCAACATGCGTTATTTAAAAAGAACCTTGTTTAAACAACAAGGTCTTGGCTGTCAAACCACCTAGAGGTTAATTGTCTCGATCATTTAGTCATGTAATAATACAATCATATATAGTGATGCAAATCGAGTGTATTTTGGACATGTCAACAAGGTAAGACTGACAATTTTGAAGAATTTTTTGGAGGAGAGCAGCTTGGCTCTCATAACGTTTCATTAGATGAGCTGAAATCAGCTGTTACAAGGGAGGAGGGGGAGATATAAATAAACCAGAACATTGGCAAGAATTCATCTTATGTCGATCCTCAATTTTACTCTGAGTCCATGAGTCCAACAAGGACGCAACAAATCTTAAAAGTTACTTTTCGTCATTGATATACAGACACGATTGTTCTATCAGGTTTAGAATTTAATCGTATTTGGTAGGAAAGGAAGTTCACCACTCAAGAGTTGAATAATAGTGACTATACCCCCAGGGAAATAAAATTCATTATTCAGATTACCATTTCCAAAAAAAGTGCCCAATAAAAATTACAAAAAATATACATCACCACACAAAAAAAAAAAATTAAATTTTTATTTGGTTTACCGTTGAACTTCTTAGGGTTCTTGAAATATTATTATTATATCAATAATTTTTATCATTATACTTAGGGTAGTGCTTTGCACACCAAGCCCTCTATTCCTGATATCTTATATTTTCATTCTGTAAATGTCACTATTATGTCATTTTTTTCTAACTTTTATAAACAAACTTTGCAATATTTTAAATACCTATTAATATTTTATGTATTTATATGCGAAAAATATATAGAGTTGCAAACTTAACAAAATTCGATACAATTATACGTCACCTTACATTCTTGGATTTATGCTGAGTTTTCATTATCTTGCTACGTAAACAAATATGTCGTATTTATTTCAATATATTTGTATATATAAGTTATTTTTTTCTTGTAATTTAAAGATGGAACTTTTTAAATAATTACAAGGAATAAAAATATATGTAGTTATTCTATATCCAATCTCGTACATCAAGACTATTTTTATCCCTACATAGCCATAGCTTTTACAGTTTAAGCATTTATATTAATATCTGAGCTACAACTCCGTAATTTTTTCATAAAAATATTAGATGATCAGTTCCAATGATATGCAGTAATGTTGTTTTAGATTAATGGGTACATATTAGGAAATTTTTACATCAAAGTTCTTTTATATTTCCTTTTTGTAAATTGCTAACACAAAATATGAGTAAGCAGACAAATTTAAATATCTAGAACATAAATGATTGGATAACGAAAAAAAAGGCAATTTATTCAAGAAAAAGTATAAAAACATCTCTGGGTCAACTACGTTATTAAGAAATTAGATGTTTAAAATATATTATACCTATATATTGTATTAATAACCGTTGCTCGGACATAATGTCAAAATATAAAATGTCCAAAGACTAGATATAGAAATACAAAACGTCGAACGTACAAAATGTCCCAGAGACAAAATGCAGATCCAACATCCTTTATGAGGATATTTAAAAAAAGAAAAAAATGGAAAAATAAAGAGATTTGAGGACATGATGCAATTCTAATCAATTATTATAAATTTTGTTTTATAAAATTATCTTACTTGCTTAACTATATATTTGTAGTAAATTTAATAAATATATATTTTTTGTTTATATATTGAGCTGTACTTATAACTATAGTTATCGTGTTTATGGTATTGTGACTTCAAGCTTGATGGAAATTATTAAGAACCATAAAAGCGGAAAAAAACTTTTGCATCGTAAATATGCATGCTCATTTGAAAAAGAAAATTCACGTTCCCCTAAGAAATCCCACATTCATAAGTAATGCTCAGACGTTCTAACTACTACTTCGTCCTTGCATCTAACTAAAAATGAGAGTTCTGCAGAAAGATTCAACAGATATTAAGCATATTCTCCAAAAATTAACTATTTTGATGTCTTAACTTTGTATACACACCTCTTAACTTACAGGTAAAAATGTCTCGCTCTGAATTATTTACTGTATAACAGCGTGTTTATTTTAAGTTCAAGATAAATTATATTTTATAAGATAAACTAACAACTTTTAATTTAATATTAATTAATTCTAACAATTCATATAAAAAGATCAGATAAAATAGAAAGCCATATAAAATGTTTTCTATATTTATTTAATTTATTAAATAACAGTATAAAAACCAACTGAGAATATGCAACAAATCAAAAAAGAGCTTCAAACATTTTAGTAAATATAAATGAATCTTAGCTTTGGCTTTACAGATATATTTTGTAGAAACAAAACTTTTTTTAGCGTCTGTTTTGGAAGTGCAAAATTAATATCCTTGAGGATGTCTCAACAGAATTGTAGCCCTAAATGTTGTATACAAAAGACAAGGACTGGCCTCACAATAAAACCAATGGGGGAGGGGGGAGGAAGTGGAGGTATAGAAAAGAGAAGCATCTAATATAAATAATCCAAATTGGCTTAAAGGTCAGTCTTTTTAAGGGTTATGTTGAAAGGATGTCTTTGGAATAGGTTATGTCAAATATTGTGGACTCAGGAATAAGTATTATGATGTTATGAGTATAATTCCTATCTTTGTTCCTATTTTTGCCGAGAAAATATATTATTCAGCAAAAAGATCTTCTCCATATAGGGATGAGTCAAAAATTCTTCAACATTACATTCGCCCAATACATCCTCTTCAAACACAGGATCTTACAATCCTTCCTCAACCAAGATCTTTTCACAAGTTACTTATAGGTAATGTTCGTGTACATACATACCTCTCTAAAATGATCATATTTTGTCTCTAGAAGAACATATTTATCAATATTTCTTTAAGGTTTCCTGCATATGTATTTTTTTTTTTAATTATTTATAAAACCGGGTCAAAATAACCCGTAAGACAATCTTATTAACAAGTAATTTTCAGCCAAAATGAAATAATAAAGATTTTTTCTTTTTCTAATGTTGAGGTCTATTTAGGATAAATCAAGAAATTTCAAGTCTTAAAAATGTTAATAAAAAATATTTTTTGAAGGGTAAATGTGAAAACAGCTGATTTTCATCTGTTAGACAAAACAAGGATTAAGAGAAATAAATTAATCAACTGGTTGAATTTTAACTATTCTTGAATTCACAAATGAAGTTTAACAAAACATCATGAAGCTTATCTTTTAATTTCTTAGAGTGAAGAGTTTATCTAAGTGTATCGACTATTGTGGAATAATCACTGCATTTTATATTGTTATTCTATAAAAATGGATTTTTATATGACTATTTGTTATTCGAAGTAGTTTGTGATAAAATGGCAATCATTGAAGAGGCGGATTCTTCCAAATAAATAATTTGTAGAAAAATAAATTTTTGATGGGGGATACAACTAATTATATTTTTTATATTCTTGGATATTGTTATCGACAAAACCAAGAAAAAAATGATTGCGAGTACGTTTTCTTCATTACAGCAAAAGGAAACAATGTTTGCAATCTTTATATTTACGTAAAGATTAATAAATACTAAATTAAATTTGTAAAATTGCAATATATAAGAAAATAAAAACAACCTTCCTTACATTTGTTAGTTTTTTTTTAAAAACCAAACCAATATTTTTTTCCCCTAAAAAGAAAAATATTAAAAATATAAATCTCATATTGTAAGATATCCTATGTTATTGACATTAATTTAATTAAAACCAGTTACAATTTTTTTTAAATTGTTATAATTCATATGAAAGAAAGAGTCCAATATTAAATAGTTAAATAATCAACTACTAAAATTGTTGAACTCCATAAATTTCAATCAAATTCTTCATAATCATTTGGAATTACAGATATAATCATTGATTTTAATTTCAAACACATACATAAATGGATACAAGGTCGATTTTATAATGACAACAGATTAAATTCCACTATGATTCTACTAATCATTATTTTTGAGAAGCCAAATGAATTGAATTTGATATTTTTTTAAACGCAAATTACATTCATATTAGCATATATATAATAAATGATTTTCAATTTTGTAAAATATGATATTTGGCGTTTTTATTTTGTTAATAAGGTGCTAATATAATTTGACAATGAGTCAAATTTTCAAAAAAGCAAAACGTCATAATGATCTTGAGTAATAGTGTTGAATTATATGAATCTATGTTTGTAGTAATCGATGCACCTTATTTTTGTCCTGATCACGCAAATACATGATTTTTCAATATGGAGTCTGGATTACACTTGTATTCATCAACTAATCATCATATAATTATGTAAAAAAAAAATTGATATTTGAAAGACTAGGTTCTGGAAAAAAACATAATATAATGGGGAGACGTAGCTGAAGGACTTAAGAAATTATTATTTTATTTTTACTTAAGAAATTATAATCTTGAAGTCATTTTTGGTAGAAACCCTCCTATAGAAGAATATATACATAGTGTTAAAAATCGTGTGTATAATTGGCATTTTAAATAAAAAGACACTGAAAATCAACATAGAAACCCTAACAATATGAATAATAATTTGAAAGAGATCAGCTATGGACAATGTCGGGAACTACCCCTAGTATACTAAATACAAATTTTCTTTTATTAAAAGAGTATTTAAATTCCTTAGATAGTTCTGCTCACCCCGCTCTTCTCTTCTTTACTTGAATAGATAGAGTTGCACTGATTAATTATGAATAAACATCTGATTTTTTTCATCTTTCCTCTGAACACGTCAAAAGTGAAACCTCAATTACAATTATTTGTTGCAGATTTAAAATTGTAGTTCCTATATGGACTATGAGTAGAATTGAGGATTGACATATGAGTAATTCTTGCTAATACGCTGATTTATTTCCTTCTCTTCCTCCTCCCTTGTTACAGATCTCCAAGGCTACTCTCTTTTATTTATAATCACAGGTTTTGAATATAATATATAGGAAAGGAAGTTCACTACTCCCAGAATTAGATGAAAATGACAACATCTATGGAAGAGTAAATTCATTCTTCCGAATCACAAAAATTAAACTCAATATATATTTAAGAACACTTACTATCGTATAAATTGTCATTTGATGTAATTGAGGTTTTACTTTTGACGTGTTCAGAGGAAATCAATCTAACTTAAACTATATAATGTATAATAAATGCTGTCAATTTTTTAGATAAATGGATAAACTGTCTGTAATGCTCAAATAAAACGTTTACAATTTTACTAAGCTGATACATTTTGTTTTTATTAATTAAACACATTAAATTGAATAAAAAAGAGCAATGAAAAGCTATGCAGAAAGTCGATTCACAATGGACTTCATTGTTATTTGCCAAGATTTTCTAGAAAATTTGTCTAAATTATTTTTGCTTAGGGAAAATTTAACTTAAAATATTTGTAAATATAAATTAACAGTTGTTATAAAAGTCGTGATGCAATTTTGGTTTTAGCTTTGACAAAAAGTGGCTCATGAATCTCTTTCTGTACTAAAATATGTATCAGTATTTTCAGTTTTGACTTAAAATATATAGCAATAACATGGAAAATGGAATTGATGAAGCTCATGGACAACGGGCTCGAAAGAAATTATTTTCTTGAATTCAGTATGTGTAGGTTCACCCCTAGGTCATTCTTAGAGAAAGAAATGTTCTTTATGTAAATGGGCTTTACACAAGATTCCTTGGTTATATTGAGTAACTATAATACAATAATGTTTGTTCATAATTAATCAGTGCAACTCCATCGATCCAAGTAAAGGAACATTTAAAAAAAAATTACATGGACGTCTGTATATTTTTTTGAGAAGGGAGGGGTGAGCAGAACTATCTAAGGAATTTAAATACTCTTTTAATAAAAGAAAATTTGTATTTAGTATAGTAGGGATAGTTCCCGACATTGTCCATAGCTTTTAGGTTCAAAGAAAAAACACATTTTGCTTTAGTAATATAAACGAGAACTCCTCAAGAATATCATTCTTACTCTGTGTTTTTCAATGAGAACACTCACACGTAGTTACTCGATACATAGATCCTCTCTCCTCAAGAATAAAATTATTATAATATTAACAGCTTGATAAAAAAATGATTTGATGTGCCAAGAAGTATTTAGCTTGTTACTCAGCCTCATCTTTAGTGACATTCATTATTGAATATAAAGTACTCCCCTTTTGACGCGTCAGTCAAGGTTGGAGTTGGATATCTTTATGGTGAGGATGCAGAATTGAATTTATACGATCACTGCGTGATAATATATTTTGTCATTGGAAGCTAATGCGATAATGCCATTTTTGTTCACTGAGTCTCCGAAGCATTCCTCTACCAGTTCTACAAGAGCGAAATAAACATGTTTTGAAACCAAACACTTCCACAGAAGGTGCGAAATTGTCTCTTTTTTTTAACTTCAGAAATAAGAATTAGGATTATTGGAATACATACAAAATTTCTCAAATGCTTTCAATATTCAAATTGATTAAAGTACTGTTTTTAATGCGTCAGTACCACTATAAGTAGTACCGGTATAACAAACAAAACTAATCGGTAACAATAATTTACAAAGACAAATTTAAACTATATTCAATTATGTAACATGTGCTCTATGTAATACGTTTCTAAAGTTGCTGGTGGAAACCAGAAAAAATATGAATTGATACTTTTCTTTGATTTAAAATTTTTATCCAAGACATCATTCATATTTGTGGAGCAAATTAAATGAATATATATATATGTTCGAAATGTTGATCCTCCCCGAAGTATTCAAAAGCACACAGAAACTTTAGGAAAGAATACTAAAAAGTCAAACCCTGCTATCTCCAATAAGAAAATGTCCTCTGACATATTGCAACTTGTATAAGCAAATTGTTAAGTTTTTTTTTATATTCCATGAATTTAGTTCTATGAAAGCTGTCTAAATAATTTAATAAGTCAACCTGACATTAAACGTATACATTTTGAATAATTTAAAGCGTCATAGACGTTGCATTATGTCTTATTGTCAAAGTTGTATGACATGGGGTATTATTATTGTTGTTAAAGGAGTTTAGACTTGATTTTAACTAGTACTAAAAGTATAAATTAACTTTTATTTTAGATTGTTTTTCCCCTTGCATACTTGCATATGAACTTCAATACTAATTACATAAATACAAATAAAATGCACAGAGGATAAATTTCATACAAAAAATACCAATAACTGCAAAAATAATGTATAATAAGGATCTACATATAACTCCTTGAAACAAAATAGATATAATTTTAATTAGTTAATATCATAAGTAACTAGATTTTTATTTTTATACACAATATATTTTTTGCTAATTTTCTTACGATGAAAATTTGTAGAGCAAAGTTATGTACAACCATAGTATTACCACTTGAATATTATGAATAACAGTTGTGTCACTTCGAAGCTAGAGGTGTAATTGACTCAAATTTTTTATTGGTATTTTTAAGTGGATGATGATAGAAAAAATTGAGAATAGTATTTTCTTTGAATGAAAGAGGCGTTACGAATTTAATTCACAAAAGCTGCACCGGTATAACGCTGAATTACTTTTCCAGGATATTCCTATTTCAAATTTATCGCTGAGTTAAGTTATTTGAATATCAAATATGTACTTATAAAGTTTGGATCGAGTTTTGATACTTTAGTAATCGAAATTAAAATTTTCGAGATTTAATACATTTTTGTTTATATATTTTCCAAAACAATCTCACCATTAATGGGCCAAGCTATGAAAAATATTGATGGTAGTATATTCAATGAATTATTTATCATAATTGTAACGTATTTAACTTATATAAATTGAATAGAGAGGGACTATCAGATTAAGAATCCTACAAAGAGTAGGTACAAATAGTTTTTTTTTGCATGCTTAGACTTCATAATCTTTCTTGTCCTTATCAAAGAGAATGTGATGTAAACGACATTATTCCATGTTTGAATGTAAAAAATAGCAAAAATAACTCATCGACATGAATAATATATTTCATCAGCATCATCATGAAGCAACTTTATTATAAGAGCAAACATATATACGTAATGAGTACATATAAAAGATATTATATGTATTTTTCCTTTAAAAAAAAAGATTAGTTGTCAAAAATAATTTATTATTTTTGACTTGGATTTATGTATTTAGTGTCAGCTATTCATCTATATTTTCAATGCATATTTTATGTTTTTTTACATAATATTAAGTTTTCAAAGTAACGCAACATTAATTACATTTATTTTTAATCAAACATATTTTATCTTTGATTGATGCAGAAAATCTTTTAATAATAAATTCTATTTTATATAATATTTATATGTAGTTATTCTTTGTTAAATAACTAGATTATCAATGTTCTTTAAAAATACGATCAATTCTCTATTATAAATATATATTAAATAAGAATCTATTTATTGTATAAATTAACATAAGGTAGATGTTACGTACCTTAAAACTCCTGGAATTTCATCATTGATATTGTAAAGATAATTACGTTGTTATTTTACAAATATGACAGTTTAATATGTATTTTTGTGTCATCAGTCGATTTTTTCATAATCTTTTTTAGTATCTATTATTCCATGCTTAATTATGACTATTGGTTGCACCATAGATTTTTTTTTGTGTGTAATTTTATTTTAAATGATAGGGACATCAATTTTGAGGCACTTTTGGTAACCCAAATAAAGGGATGACAAATTTATGTATTTTGGACATGTAAAACCAAAATTAATATAGTAACCATGACAATTAAAAGAATGTTTTTGAGGAGAAAAGCTGAGTTGTCATTATCTTTAATTATATGAGCTACAGTCAACTATTATGAAAAGGAAATAACCAAGGAAAACGGGAACAATAACTCCAAAGTCGATCCTCAATTCTTTTTTGAACAAGGAAATTCATTCTTTAAACAAACTAAGAAAAAAAGGACGACCTTAAAAATCAATTCAATTTTCATCATTATATTCATAAAGGTATACTTTGGTGCCACGACATATATTATTCGAAACATTGACGTTTCTAATTATTAAAGTGTTGGAAGCGTTGATTTCTTGAACTTCAATTATCAATTGTTAAGCTGTGGCCATATTATTAAATGAAGAAAAGACCAACAGTCGTAACCAATTTTGGTAAATACTAACTAATGGTTTATTGACATACTTTCTTCCGAATAATGATTCAGATAGACAAAAAAATTACATCTTGTTTTCTATAAATATACATCGCGGGGTTACTTTGTTGTTAACTGTTGATGATTCTCCTTCTTTTTTCCTAACCAATGTTCTGAACGTTGATGCGTGGAATTTGAATTAACTCCTTTTAAACTGTGAACAACTCCATAGTTAGGGAGAATTGGCTTACCAACTGATTATGACGTTTTTCTGCTTTTTTTTAAAATAAAGGTTGTATTATACAATAAAAGTAAAGACATTACACAGATCAATTCTTAATTATAGCAAAATAATCATTATGACATTCAAATGAATCAGTATATTGGATTATATGATGGCTTTATATCACATAAGCGGATATTACTTTTTATGTTTACAAAATTATACTTCCGACTTGTTTAATAATATTTTTTTGATTTTATAATTTGTAGTCCGTCAACACAAAAGTAATTTTGAATGAAAATCAAGAATATTGTAAATTCTCTATTTATTCGTGGCCACAATC
This sequence comes from Lepeophtheirus salmonis, assembly GCF_016086655.4. Lineage (NCBI taxonomy): Eukaryota > Metazoa > Arthropoda > Copepoda > Siphonostomatoida > Caligidae > Lepeophtheirus > Lepeophtheirus salmonis. Next base: position 20,451,187 of record NC_052143.2, read on the forward strand.
ATTTTATTCTCATACAAAGGACCACACCCCTAACAATAAAATTTGCCAAACCTTGCTTATGTCGTAAACTTTTAAGAACACCCTTATAAATGCCGATGAAGAGATGAAGACGAAACGACATTTTTTTAATGCTCAGAAGAAATAAAGACGAAACTTCATGCGACGAATACAATGTTTGGAGATAATGTCAATATGTAGAAGAATTTTTTTCAAAATTAAACCAATAAAAGGTTTGTTTGGTTTTAATTCAAAATAGCTTGTTCCAAAGATATACTTCAGGCAAGTGTAGGAGCTAGTGTCATATTCTTACATAGATGAAGTCATATTTATGATGAAGGCTTATTGCTCCCATTGAGGGGCCTGCATACCTTAAGGGCTTTTCAAAATCATCCAGAATCCCAATATAATAGTTGCCATTAACGTTAGTGCCGTTAGGTAGTTCATGTTGATCAGACCCTTAGAGTTGAACTAGGTTGATTTCGAATGATTGAATTGAAAAATAATAAGGAATACATAAATTAATACGTTTTTCTGATAAAAAAAAGATCATTTGTAAAAAAAAAAATTAAGTAATAGATGTTATTAAAAAAATCATTACAATTTCATGTTTCATAATAAAAAAGTCCTCCAAAAAAATTGTTAGCCTTGCTTTTATTCAAAATTATTCAGTTATATTTAATCAAAATATCAATATTTATAATATTTTTTAAAGTACAATAACTTAAAATAAAATAATTATAAACTATTTTTGTTAAATTTAAAAATATAGATTCTTAGGATATATCATTGCTATTATACATAATGTCTAACTTTATTATGTTTATGTAGACAAAAAATTATAGAAAAATAATATGGAATATAATTTTAAGAAGGGAATAGCAGAAGTTTTTAGAACGTTAATATAATTATTATTCAGTGGTAATTTGATAATGGTCTATTAACTCTTTGATTTACATTTTTTTTTCTCAATAATTTTGTTTTGTTTTGAAATATCTACATAAAAATTGCCAATTTGACGTTAAGTCCGTTTTACATCATGTAAGTTTTGTTCCTTATATGTATTATATGTTCTACATTTTGTCCATTCTAAGGTACGTCCTTCTACAGTGTGTTCCTCCAAATCGTGAACAAATTTTCCCAAGCTCAATTTGATCAAGATTCTCCATAATTACCAGGAGTAAGACAATGAAACTTTAAATATTTATCCTACTTTATATAAAGACTTATATCTGAAAGTGGGTCATTGGCCTTCATTCTAGGCATCCAGGCCATGTAGGTCTTTTAGATGTATCCCTCGAACATGATGTCAGCCTACTCCTTCTCCACGGCCAACTTTAGGTCATCCACATTAACATGGGAGATGGCACATGTCTTCCTCTAAATATCACCCAAGATTCTAAAGTCAAGAGGGTTGTAGTCTGTTTGAGGATGGAGGCTACATTGATAATGGCCATAAAATGGTCGATTTTGCGCTTTTGATTTTTTGGGCCATGTGCAATGTTGTTGTTTTTTTAGTTTTTAAATATTGGTAATGAGAACCATGGAGAAGAAGACTTTAAAAGATATCTCGTCATAACTCATTATGGCGTCTGGAAGCACTGAACACAGAAATTTTTGGCCTTTATCTCAGTTGTCATTATTCTCCTAAAGAATTATTTTCTCAGTAATTGCTTGTTTTTATTACTTTAGTAGTTGTTACTATTATTTTGTAACTGAATGTGAATCTATCCAAATGTTTTATTCATAATTTGTTTAGACAAGTTTTATATTTTTATCTTGTGACATTTAATCCTACTTCCGACGATCATAGTACTAAATGTTGTACAAAATAAGGCGAAACAAAACAAATTATCACAGTGTAATGTGTGCACATATACAAAAAAAAAATTGGTTTAATTGATTGTGGTAAATCATTTGATTATTAAGATTTTTGGATGTGAAATGAATGCAACCAGACATTTCAACTAATACTACCTCTGCACATTTTTTATTATATAAAAGATATTAAGTTTTTTATTACCTAACATCAACGTTGTTATTTTTTCATATATAAATGTGTTTATTTCCTTTCATATGAAAAAAAACGAGCAAGGTATTACCTTGATTAATTATTTTATTATACTTATTGACTTTTTAATGAAGGCTTCTCCTTTTTATTTATTTTTTAATTAAAAAAATTGTAAAAAGTGTGTTTTCCTACTCATACATGCACGCTGAAAGGAGATGATTATTCTAAAAAAACCAAATTTATGTATATTTATGTAATATATACATATAATTATACCAACTAGTTGGTGCTTCTAATATTCATAACTATCTGGAAGATACAAAACTGCTTACAGAAACTTTTAATGAAATATTGGAATGGGGCCTTAATTATTATAACTTAAAGAATTAAAAGTGATATTCTAAATTTTTAACTGCAACATGACTGTTGCAACATTTTCAATATAATACAAAAAAAAACACTTACACCTATTTTTTGTTTAATTATTTTACATCTAACAAAAAGAAGCTCTAAGTAAATTAACATAATGTGATGCCAAAATCCTTGTTTCCCCTTACAATAAGGCCCTTTTTGCATAATATTTTTATTTTTGAGTACAGAATGAGGACCTAAATGAATAAATTACAAAAAACTTGATTTTTATGAAATTAAGAAAAAATAACTCCAAACTAATTTTTGTTCTGTCTAAGCTGAAGTTTAGGTTCTTCTCCGATGTAAGGGAGTGTATGGACTCTTTTATGTTTTAGCAATCCGGATGGAAATGCCAAAGATTTGTAAGGAATGCAAAAAGTTTTTTTAAGAAGTATTCGCATCTATCATTTTTGCATGCTGTTGCTTAAAAGTAACTTTAATAATATATTTTAGATAAAATACAATTATTATCTATGTTTATAAATTTAATTTGTATTTACTCAACCCAAACTCATGATTCGTGAGTAACTTATATTTTGGCTTTCAAGTTTATAAAACTTTTTATTGTTACAAGACAAAAGTTTTAAGCCTATAAGTCCATCTTTTTAAAATTATAATATTCTGAAAATACTATTCTAAAGACACTAACATCTAAACTATGGTTTCTCACTCGAAATTTGCTGTAAGCAAGGATCAAAACCAGTTAAAATTAATTCATGGACACTATTTAGAATATTCAAGATACATGATATTCAAAGAAGTTAATTAATACGATTACAGGACTCCAAGTAAAAAATTAAGAATACTTTTGAAAAAAATTTACAAAATTTGTTCTGGGTTAAAAATAAACCCCAAAATAAAATGTATTTTATTACTTGAATAACATTTTTTTATTCCTAGTATTTTTTTGTTTTACTTTTTCGTTTCTAAAGAGGAGTCGAGAAAATGGATGTAGACTCCTTGAATATTTTAATAGCGTTCAGTATTTACAATTTAAAAAAAAAAACTTATATCACCTATTTAATAACCAACTTATTATTAGTGGATTACAATAGCCAACAAATATTAGGTCTGTTAGTGAACTGGGATATTTTACACCTTAAGATATATTATGGTGCTACTTATTCCTTTGAATCTACATTTTTCGCCAATAGTTTTCAGTACGCTCATAAAACATAAAATAAGATTATATACAATTATATATATATATATCTTGTATATTCCTCAAAGTTTTTAAAAATGTTGATTTTTTCTTAATAAATCTGGTTCCAATTCTCTGATTTGGAAAAACAAAAACGTTTTAAAATTCTTGCCTGAGACCAAACCTACTTATAGTAATTTTAGTTATCTAGCATCTGTATTTTTAGATTAATTTGCGTTCAAAGAACTTCCAAATTGTTCAAAAAAAGTTTTCTCTTTATTATAAATTAAAACGATAAGCTGATTTGTATAAATCGCACCGAAAAAACTAAAAACTGCAATTATTATATTTTATAAAATATTAAGTCAATTTTTTTATGACAATATTTATATTCAACAGCAAATGCATGTTCCTCACTATTCTAACACATTATAACAAGTGACTGTATTTGCAAAAAAACCTTTAAAATCTTGACTCAGAATGAAAATGTATGTGTACTGACATATTAATGTAGGTATGACAAATCAAATGAAAAATTCTCTTCAAACAATGTCAAATATAGGTTATTAAAACATACAAAAATATATTTTAACAAAAAAAAATATTTTTTTTCCAAAATGGTTGTTAAAATTTTTTTTTCCCATTTTTTGAATAACATCAAATAATGATAATATGGTTCTTCTTTTCTCTCTCTTTTGTTGTATGAATAAATTTACATTTTTTATCCTACTTTTATTCTTTTTTGAATGTAAGTTTTTTAGTTTATTTAAGCGTAAAATTTGATAATCATATATTGAAAAGTAAAATGAAAATCATGGATTCACAAATATATTTTATCGAAAAATAATAAAAGTACCCATAACAAAGTCAATTTATTAATGTATATTCAAAATTGGAAATTATATGTCAAATTTCTTTAAACAAACAACATATTTATAGGTTTAACTTATTTGAACATTTTGATAAAATTTGGAATATTTGTTATTTAAATTGAGACTTGATGTAATTTACAGATATTAAACTGTTTGATCAGGCAAAATAATGTATTATTATAGTTTGTAATAATTTTATCCAACATTAAGAAGCAGCTTAAAACAATTGAGCAGGGACCTATAGCTTAAAGTAGCAATATTTAATTCCGAAAAACATGATTTTTATAGAATCAAGAAGAGACAAGTCAAAACCTACTTTAAATATTTGTTTAATACTATATTTAAGTATATTTTTTATTAAACAAATTCTCCTTCACAAGTCGACGAACAGATTGGCAGTTCTTAATGATAAAGGTCATGCCCGTGGCATACCTGACTGTCATAATGGTAGCTTGGATAGAATCCCAATGAAGAATATATATGTGGCAGACATTTTAATCCAAGACGCCCTAACCTGAAAAGTCCAGGAGGTTGAGATCCGGGATGGAGGAGAACCACATGGAGCTATATTGTTGCAACATAATTTTTGGTTCTTTCATGGAAAATTATCCTTCTGTGAGATCCTGGGAAACAAGTTTTGAACTTTTATAATCCTAGAAAACAAATTTTAAAACATGGTAATCCTAGGAAATAATTTTTAAAGTTTGGGATCCTAGGAAATTATAAAATGATAATAAATAGATATATTTATTAAATATATACATACAACAGTTTAAAATGTATAATTTTGTTTTGAATAACGAATCTGTCAAATGAATTTATAATAATTTGAATATTTTTATTTAATTCCTTAACTCATTATTAAAATATATCGACATAAGATTGAGCCCATTGTAAATATGAATATATCCACACTATGTGATTTATTATGTGATAGTAAGATAATTGATGGTGATAACACTATGCAACTAAAGTAAGAAGATGTCGCAACACATATTTGTTTGGCTCAAATCCAAATGCACTATTGCTACTTATTTAAGCCATAAAACACGAAAATAAACTTTATAATTTTCAATTGCAGAATGTTTAAACCTTAAATTCTTTTTTTTAAATCAAGTTTTTAGAGTATAATTTGGATTCAAACCCTTCATCTAAAAAGACTTACATATATAAAATAAAAATCAAAGGAGATAATAACTGTTAAAAAATATTCCAACGTTTAAAATATTTTTATGATTTAGCTTGAATACATGTCCTATAAAATGGTTACAATTATGCTAAAATCAAGTAAAATTGAGGGTTTGATTTGGAAAATTATATTTTATTCAATACATTATATTATAGCTTATTATATATATAGCCTATATACCGAATTCATCCTTTTTACAGCGGGCATAAAAAAAGAGTTAATTTTGATTATTTTTGTAAGTTTAATTTTTAATTTTCTTATAGAATATTTGATAAATACAGATGAAAGGTTGAGTGATAATATTTTTAAACTAAATTTAATTAAGTCCATTTCTGACTAATTGTAAGAAGTAATCAATTATTTTAGAGGCTGGAATTATTAAAAAAATAATATAAATTAATTAATCAAGTTACTTACTACTAATCAAATATGTCACATTTGATATGTAAAACAATTTACTTTTGAATCTTCTTGCTTCTAAAACATAAACAACTTATTACAATGAGTCAAATGACCGAATTAATTATATTTTATGTTTGAACATTTTCGTGCAACTCACATAATAATTTAATTTATATTTCAAGAAAAAAAACCAAAAAAATTATCCATATTTTCTAGAATAGGAACTGAAATTATATGTAATTCTATGTTATTTGCATGTTGGACTGTGTTGCTGCATATAATCCGTCATTTATTCCAAATAAGTCGATAAAAAGTTTATCTCCATTATTATTCAATACGTATTCAACTTTTAATTTTAACAAAATTACTCATATTATGTAACATGTAAATGCAGTATTTCCTAGTAAGTACTTTATTATCAAACAATTGTCATAGTTTTAGAACCTCATAAAATTCCAAGAATCTCTACAAAATTTATAATTATATTTCTGAAGTATAGCAACATAACTTTAAAAATAAAACCTCAGAATCCCTTTAAAAATAGAGAAAGTTGAAAAAAAAAGAAGTCATTTTCAAATGGCTATTGAGGTCAAAAACGCCATTTCAAGACTGAAACTTTACAAACATATTTTTTTCATTAAAATACAGCAGAAAATCAAATTAACAGGTCACCCTAAAAATTGGACACCTTAAAATAAAAATTTAGAAGTAGTTGACCTTTTTTTGACATTTGAGGCTTAAATGGCCTTCAAACAGTACTTTTTAAATTTAAAAAGTTATATAAAAATTGCTTTAAGCAAATAGAGGGTTTTTTGGGGTGTAGGGGGATGGTTTTTGCAGATTTTTTTTTTTGAGAGTGCTTAAAAGATCCAATTGCAGTTGAAAAGTTCCCTTAAAATTTAATTTGCTCATTTCATGAATTAACACTCCCCCTCCTTATCATAAATACATTAATTACTTATTGATAATAAAAATTATGGGAATTATTCAGTAAACATCGATAATATTTTAGATATAAAATCCCAAACTCAATAAGACCATTTCTTTAAAGAAGTTCATTTTCCATCAATTATCATTTCAATGACCTATTATTGTGCTTTTTAAATTTCATTGAAAAAGATAAAAGCTTGATCATTTTTATCCTAAAATGACCATTAGAATATGTTTGTTCAATTTAAAACGAATGCAGATATAAGCAGAAATAACATGTTTAGCGAAAGTTTTACAAATGGAGTATTAGCGTACTATACCATATGTTATCCTTCATTCAATCATTTAAAAAAAAGACAGAGATAGCGCCATGTATCATTGTTTATATTTAATGCAATAGACGTAGAGCTAAAGAGCATCTTATTTCTCCAATTCATCTATTTATTTCCCTCCTATTTATTAGCATTTGTTACACATTTGTACCATTTCAATAAAAAGGGAATGATTTATTTTTTATAAAATAAATGCAAAAAAAAAAAAAAAGATCCTTCAGGGTTCAAGTGGATTCTCTCTCTGACATTTGTAATGTAAAGTTTGAATTCGAATCAAATATTATTATTTTGAATTCATAATATTTGACGTGACACTTCCAAAGTCAATCTTATGTCATCTCTAAGTTGGATTATATAATGTTCGACATTTAATGTTTAACATTACGTAAAACTGGAGTTGTTATTTTATTTGTATTTTTTCATTACCATATAGTTAATATTTAGAAAATTTAACATCGAACAACTGTCTGGTTTAAAATCTTTTAATCCTCCATAAAATGCCTTCAAATCTTTGAATAAATTACTGGGACTTTTTAACACCCCAAAACAAAATTTAATTAAAGACTACATAAAAATAAAAAATCTAAATCAATGCATGTATATTGATCACCAACTGAAGGGTTTTTCAACTTCGTATTTCGTCTACATACGGACAAAACTTAAAAAATATTAGCATCATTTTTTTAACAAAGAGACGCATTGTCCTGAAGAGTAAATTACACTAGCGGCAACAATATTCGATTTACGAACAAATGACTCAATTCAAAGGAAAAATGTCCTTCAAGCATTATGTGCAGAATACACCCAGAAAGTGGGGATTCAAATGGCTGTGTAAGTGTTGCAGCAAAACGAAACATATTTATGAATGATGAGATTTATACCTGAGGAAGAAAGAAAATAATTAATATGGATTTGGAGAAAGTGTTGTGCTTGGACTGTCTCATTAGCTCTATACACTATATTTCGATAATTTATTCAGTTGTTCCTAATTAATTAATAAATTACACGAAAATGGATTATATTGTATTGGAACTTTAAGAAAAGATATAGAAAACATGCCAACTATGATGAAAGACAAAGATATGAGTTGAAGTTAAATTGAGCTAAAATAATATAGTAACGGTAAAGTGGTTTGACAGTCGTGGAGTAAACTTTATTGGTACGAGTTTAGAGCTCTACAATCAAGTTTGATAGGATTTTAGAAGAATAAAAGGGAAAAATACTAAAATAGTGTTCCCATTTCCATCCATTATAAAAAATGCAACCCAAGTATGGGAGGTGTTGATATTCTGAATCAAAAGACTGCTATTTCTAGATTGGATCGAAAATTATTAATGGGTCTTTATTATTTTTGGTTTTTTTTTATCGCTTGGATATTTGTGTTGTTAATTCACACATTGTTTACAAAAAAAAAAATCCAAAAGGAATGGTATTTTTGGATTTCAAAATTATTAAAGTAAAATCACTTATAGGTAAATCGAATAGTTTCGAATAAATGCGAAGCTTACAAACAAGTCATACATCAAGACGATACCTATTCCTCTCCCCCTACTAACAATCATATCGAGGGGAGGGAAATGTAGAAATGGCAATAATAACAAAACAGAAAATAAAAATCTTATTCAATTTAAAACATTCAAAGTATTTTATATATTGTTTTACACAAAAACAAGGAATTTTTTGGTGTTTATCATGTTCAAAATAACTGTTATTTATTTAATATTATAATTGACAATATATTTATTTTAATATAGAAAATGTTGATGATTCAGAAAATAGTTATAAGAATAAAAAATAATTTTTTGTCTAAAATTATTTATTCGTTTTTATACCCTACAGGACCCAAACATATCTCGAGACCTAGTTATCCAATACTTGTAAATTTAATAAAAAATCTGTTTTTATATCCCATAGAGTAACAAATATCAAAAAGTTAGATGAAAATCCCATCAAGGACCTAATGGTCCCAAAAAGGTTATTAAAAATGTTTTTCCAGATTGAATTACCATATAAATCTTTGCGTCTTATTAAAAAGACACTTTATTGAACTTCTATATGCTTCTATTTTCTTGATGAAATTAACAAATATTATTTAGAACTAGTCTCTATCAATTGAAATTTGATTAACCCATCAATAATTAAATAATTGAATTGGAATTTGTTAAGAGGTTTTGTGATAATTTTCACTTTTTCATATAGTTTTATTCTTATGCTTATTTGATAAAAAAATCAGCATCTATAGTGATAAAAAATGCAGTTATAAGCGATTTTTAAGTGCAATATTTTTTCTAAGTTTCAAACTAAAAATGTTTATTATTTTATAGATATTGAGGAAAAACATTTAAATATAAAATGTCTGTGTTCCTGAACCACCTTGAGTAAGTCAATGATTTTATGGATTGAGTGTGAGATTAAGGATCGACAATGGAGTATTTCATTTTTTTTCCTTGTAACGGAGATGCACTTTTGTGTATTTCTTTTTTCCTCATAACTAATTGCAGATAATATAGTCTTCCGTTAGTTAACATATTTTTTATAACGCACATAGAGAGCTTGGTAAAGAAGAAATCCCGAAAATTTAACTTATTTAGTTACATGATACACAGCTGAACCATTATAATATTTTAATTATTTCAATTTCTTATTATTTTTTAAACTGCTCCATCTAATTGAATCATGTAAATAAAAATTAACATACTTGTATATATACAAAAATGAAAATAAAATAAATCCAAAATTGAACATAATCTTATAATATTAGTTCCTTGTTACAAAAATATATAATTTGTTAGTGTTATAGCAAAAAAATTAAATATATAAAAATTCGATAAACACTTGAATGAATTATTTTTTACTCGATGCAAGTTTTGCAAATCAAATTAGTACACATCGGTTTTTGATGAGGTTGCATGTAAAACCTTAAATAATAGCTGAAATATTATAATTTTGCAGCAGCTACTGTTGTACATCTCAGTCCTCACATTGAAAAAAAAAAGAAATAAAGAAACTTCAAAGAAAAACAAAGGAATGACATTTAGAGGAAACAATTAATTAAATTCACTAAACCTCTATTAAAAATTGCAAAATATACGGATAGATTCTAAACAGGAAGTATATTGGTTGTAAAATATTGATTCAAAGGAATAAGAAGCACTTTTATAAATATTGGCTGTGGGGCGGGGGGAGTTAATATCCCAGTTCTCTAACAGAGAGTTAAGGAAACGTCATGATAACTAAGTTCATAATATCCCAAACATTCTTTAAATTGTCTGAGTTATTCAATTATCAGTTTCATTTTTTTTTTTTTTTTGCATACCAAAGTACTTTACATCATTGTTTTACAAAATTTCGATTAGTTTGAACCAAAACAATTTGAAGGTTAGAATTACTCCTAAAATATATAGAAAATACCGAGGAAAACTGGATTTAGAATATTGAAGATAAATCAGGAATTTATTTCAAGGGAGAATAAAAAAAATAAGTGTAAATTAGAAATCCCATATGTTTCAAACTTGGCTTTCTAAACAACCCTTGATAATTTATAAGTAATGGGCGGAGGAAATTATGTGTGTTTAATGCATTTGTATCGTATAAAAGCGTATGCCATTAAACCTCTTCAAAAAATATATTTTTCAGAATTTTGATATGTTTCCGCATTTTTTCCTATGCTTTAAGATGTAAGAAGTTCGAAAATTATATTTTTAGGGATCTAAGTATGTCCTTTACGCTGACGCATTGGCCTTAAAGTTTTTCCAAAATCCCTTTTTTGATGATTTTGCATAGTTTTTGAACAAGAAGTATAGATAAAACAGGCCATTGAATGCCAAAAAGACTCAAATATAACCATTTTTGAATAATACCTTTTATATATTTTATTATCTAAGTATCAAGATTGTCCAGTACAATGAAGTTAAAGAGAAGCATTTAAGATTCACTCACCGTAGTAGTAAAATTGTAAACTCCCATCTGTTAATATTATTTTCTCTTATTTTTAGGCAAAATTTATGCAAAAATGTAATAATATTTTCAAAAAATCTTACATTTACCTCAACTTCTTATTTTTGAAAAAAATTTCTAATACCAATTTGAAAATTAGAATAATATACCTTTTAATTATTTTACATATTTTCTTAGACTTCTATTAATAAAAACGTGAAAATTTCAGGCAAGAAGTCATTGAATTAAGTTATTACTAAACTATTTTAACAACTTGTTTGTTTTCATTAATGAAATAAAATGTATGAAATGAATTGTCAAAAAGGATTTACGCTACGAATAAGTTACCCCCAAAAAATTATAAAATGTGAAATAATATACAAAATTGTTGATCATTTAGGATTATCTGACAACACTTTAACAGCCTTTGATTTTCCCACATGCCAGATCTGGCAGGGCTGACTTAGATATTTTGATTGTATCTATATCAACTACTCGTCAAAACAGGATTATCTCAAGACATAAAATTAATTAAACACACATGTCATTATTCATTGGAGATTATTTTTCATTTGCTGCACCATCAGGGATATCAAGAGATTTTCATGGATCCAACCCAGATTTCCTGGAGGAAACCTGTTGATAGTGCTAGTTATCTGCAGCTCAATAGGAGAATGCCAATTCAATTCACTAATAGATGTATTAGAGACATAAAAATTCAGGGATACGATTACTGCCGTGGTTTTTGACACTACATTCAGGAATAGTGGAATTCATAGTGGAAGCTTATATAAAACCAATTAGACATAAACTTATTTTATCTGGTATGTAGACAGCATATATTGAAAGTTGTTGTATGCTCAGTTTGGGAAAAGTTGTTTAGGAAAGTTCAGTCTTTTTTAAATCCCTGATTTAAACACTACAAGGACAAATGGGGTAGCCTGAATAAAGAACATGCAAAAATCCTAACTAATAAAAGGTTATGCCTGAAAGGAAAAAAAAAAACTTCATTATTTGGAAAGAATGCTCCTGTAAATAATTTGAAATTTTCCTAACCATGTTATTGTTCAGAAGAATTGACAACGATTTAGCAAAGGTCGTCAAGAAAAATCTTCATAATCACATGTGGTATTTGACATAGGAGTTGATTCCGTTTCCTCTATGCAGCAATGCTTTAGATGATGATCAAAACATTAATTTAACCCTGAAATTATATTCGACGAAAAAATCTGATAGCTGTAGAAAAGAAAAGCAAATAATATGTTTTTCGCAAAAAATGGCTAAATATAAGAGAAAATAACATTGGCAGATGGGAGTTTACAATTTTAGTACTGCGGTCCGTGCACCTAAATATTTCTCTTTACCTTCATTAAACTGGGCAATTTTGATACTTATATAATAAAATATGTAACAAGTATTATTTAAAAATAGTTATATTTTAGTTTAATGTCTTTTTTACCATTCCATGGTGTATTTTATCCATACTTTTGTCCAAAAACTAAGCAAAGTCATCAAAAAATTGCATTTTAGAAAAACTTGAACGCCGATGAGGCGGGGTATAGGACATATTTAGATCCCTAAAAAAATAATTTTCGAGCTTCTCACACCTTAAAGAATGGGGAAAATGCGGAAACATATTAAAATTCTAAAAATTTATATTGTAGAAGTGGTCTAGTATTACATATTTGTGAATGCATAATAAAAATAAATAAGAAACAATTATGAAAAAATTAAACCAAGGATTGATTTTAATCTTTATGTTATACTTTCAAAGATATTAATTTGTGAGAATCAATAAAATGTAATAAAATCCATACCTATGACATATTATCAATGTCAGGCAATGTGATACAAATAATTACTTTGTTTTTAGATCGATGAATAGTTCATTTTAGTGCCTTATGACATGTGTTAAGTAAGAAATTAATTGTTATTCTATGCATGTTTTATAACTGTTGTTGAGACATCCATCATAGTTAATTATTTATCTTAAAATAATTACAAAGATAATTTGTCATTAAGGGAAAATATATTTTTTAATTTTTTCAACCCATTGTTGTTTTCTTCTTTTTTACGACCAAAATACGTATATATCGTGTAGTCACAAAGATAAAAACAAAATAGGTGCAACAATCCTGTCAATAAACAGCCCTCCACGGACCCATTTGGATCCCTCGTCTCATCATCCTTCAAATTTAAATAACATTAAATAGCGATACAGAGGGACTGTAAAAAATAAATAAAATAGTCTCCAGCTTTCATCCGATTATTTTCCTCTCTTCTTCTGAAGATGCAGTAGAGTCGAGGGTGGTTAATAAGAATCATAATAAAAAATGGGGAGAGAGAAATTTTTGAAGAGAGAAAATAAATGTATATATTATTATAATAAAATACATAGGAAAAGAAGAGAAGAAGAAGAACATTTTTCATCCTTTCGCTCGCGATCTTCAGCTGTTGAAAGTAAAAAACAAAAAAAGGAATAAGGATAGTAAGTAGAAGTAGTAGTTGTGAATATGAGTTCATGAGCGCAAGAAAGGGACTCTCTGTAGGGAATTTGACGATTTTATATTTGATCTAATAATTTGTATAGAATAAAAGTGATATTGAAATAATTTTTTATAGGTATACATATATTTGTATACATTGGATTTTTAAATAGAAAAATAATCTTTCAAAACTTTAGGTAAGAAATATGTCGTCTCTTTATAATTTTGTTAGAGTGTTGCATTATAATTTGCTTCTGAAACATAAATAACATAATCTAAAGTCTACACCTAATATAATACCTATTTAAAGATGAAGATATATATAACTATACAGATGAGTGAATCATGTATTAGTGTTTTGGTATCAGTATAAATTTTATAAATTATATTTTACTTCATTCGGTCCACCTTCGTTCAGTACAGGTCTTCTAGTAAAATTTTGTCCAAAACAAAATTATCTATTTTGATCCGGTCTGAAGTCATTTTAAAAAAAAAATAAGTTTGAGGCAGTAAAAGAATGGTGTTTATCTCAAAATCAATTTCTGTTCAATTAAAAAGTATTATAAATTTTATTTTTTAGAAAAAAAAACAAATATATTTGAAATATTTGATGCATTTACATGGGATGATGTTGTATCTATCTAAAAAACTTTTATCATAATCCATATTTGATGGACTCTCTCAGGAAATTATTTTCAAGTCAGTTTCATATTGTTCAATTATTCAACCTATTGACCAGGAGGAATATCGTTAAGTGGTATTTCACCATGTCTATATTTCACAATTATGGTATCTTTTTTTCCAATCTCGTGTTTTTTTCTTCAAATTCCAATGTATTCAAAAACTTCCGACGTCAGTACTCAATGCTTTTCAGTTTTTATATTCAGTTGTACATTTATTTTTCTCAACCCAAAATGTTTTTTGGAAAAATTAAAAAAAATATTTTTATGTGTGCCTTTTTTTAAAATGATACTTTGGGTCTGGACCAAAATATGGGTTCCAATTGGTAAAAAAAAACATCATTTCATACAAAACTGAAAGAAACTTTAGTTCAGCTATTGGACATATAAATTTTTATGAATTTACAAATGTAAACATTTAATTTGAAATATGAAAAAAAAAATCACGAAATAATCAATCTGATGTAATTTTTATTTTGTTTAGAATAATTAATTGAGAAATAAATTATATTAGAATTAGTTAAAAATGTTATTGCATGGGTAAATTAAGGAATCAATTTTTTTTTAGGCTAATATATATATTTGATTTGATTTGATTATTAGAGTGTTAATAAGGATCATAAAAGACTTAAAAGGTTAAAAATGAACATAAAGGTTCTTACTACAAAGATATTCGAGTATAAAATCCTTTTTGGCTTACGTGCAACATATTTGTCAAACAAGTAATTGTTATAAAAAATGTCCATCAACTAGAAGTGACTTCCTCTAAACACATTATCTAGAGACAATTACTTTACATGCCAGTACTTATGACAAAGCTATTTTCTCACTTTAAGAGCTTTAAAACGTATAGTTTTCATTATTGAACTTGATAAAGTCAGTTAATTTAACCACTTATTAAAAAATCATTTGTAGTAATAGCAGTCAAAGTTCATAAATAGATATTTAAACTATATCAGGGTATGATTTCTGGATCTTTTCATAAGTATATTAGTATCATAAGTTTACTACCATTCATTTACAGTGATTAGATACTAAAAGCTGTAAGGTTTTCCATTCTTTGACATGACATAAGTATTTTTTTAGTAAATAAGAAAGCCTGTTAACCATGTATACTTCCATTCTGCAAAAAATTCCAATATTTGGCATTAATCTATTTAAATTGTAACTACCGATACAGAAAAACTCATTTAGTATCCGTATATTTATTCTAAAATATTTATAATATTCATACCTATTACCCAACACATGAAATACCTGTAACCTGTAAAGATCCATCGGTTCATGTAAATAACGTATTTCACTAGTTTATAATAAATACTACTTTCAAAAGTAATTTTAGCTTTATAAAGGAGTATTATTTTAAGTATATTATAATCATGGAATTCTGGAATAATCACGGATAAATCTGATTTCCACATGGGGAGAATATAAAAGGAGTGATTGGTTTTTCATATAAGGAAAAAAAGAGATAACATCATTTATTATAACAATTCTTTAAGAGGGTAAAAGTAGAAACACAAATTAAGCTGCATTGGTTATTACTCCACGTATCTAGAATTTTCTGAGACTTATCATATTAATTTGATAAGATCTCCACAAAGAATAGTAAGAAAATTGATTTAATTACAATTTCTTGCGTCAAAAATAGATCGTGGTTTAGTTACAATTATTAAACAATTTCGTGAAAATCAATAATAATTTATTTAAAATGAAAAGAATATATAAACAAACTGAGAATGAGTGATAAATAGTTAATTGGCGCTAATTATAAGAACCTTCAGCCCTTCAAAAGATAAAAAGTTTAAGCGTTATTCCTTTCTTTTAAATCAAATATTATTCTTAGTAAGTTTATTAAAATTAAGAAAATGTAATTGATGTGAAAAAACATTTCTGAAATGTAAACTATAAGCATTTCAATAAGAATTAACTAGAAATTGCTTAAGGCCAGCCTCTGTGGAATGCCACAGATTAGCCTATTAACAATAAAAACTATGATTGAATTTGTATTTGTATTTTATTTTGGTAGGTAGATGTTGTTGTGATCTGAGAGTCACTTTTTGTGAGGCTTGGGGAGATAGGTTTATACTTTTGTACATAATTACATCTTTAATGCCACGTTTATGGTCACGAGCACTGGCGTCAAACTCATTTTGTTTTGGGGCAGAATGCAGCTTAATCTCATCTCCAGCAGACCAGACAATAAGATTATTGTAAAATTACAGAAAACGAACGCTAAGTCAACTTTTTACATTGTATTACTTACTAATACTATAATTAGTGGAAAAAAGAATAAATGATTTTTTAAAAAAAATTGTTTTAGGAATTTTCCTTTCATTAAATACATGAAAAACAACCTAAGAACTTTAAAAAATGTTCAATTTTAACAGCATTTCTACTCAGTTAAAAATGTATTTAAGTTGATTTGTGATATAACTGATAGCTTTGTGGAATATTAAAATACAATTCTTTCAAAATCTAAATAATACTTAAAACAAATAATGGCAAAGCAAATTGTTTTCCATTCAACTCTGTAAACATTTAAAAAAATGTCCATATATCTTGTAAAATTCTTCACTCTATATCCACTTTTTGTTTATTTGACAAATACTATTTGGTGATGAAGGTACGAGGATAAAGAAAAATTAATAACGAAATTGCAACCAACAGATTATTACTAGACTCAAATGCCACCACCTGCTACTGTTATTTCCAACCCCGTGTTGCTTTCTTGCTGTTTACTAGTATTAAAACACAGAGTTCTAGTGGACAATATAGGAATCATAGATATAAAAAAATACATTGAATTCAGTCATTTATTTTAATAATGCAGATTGATGTACCTGGCAGTATCAAACATCCAGGCGGGACGGATCGGATCCGTCCCTTGAGCCGTATGTTTAACACCCATGTTATAGATTAATGTCTTTTAATTTTCTATGGATAATTGTTCATTATCTCCCAATAAAGGAGAGATAGGGACGAACTTGACTTGTACCTTTTGAAAGCACTTATTAGAAGTATCTTGTTATTAATATATAAAAAAACTTTTGAAGTCAATAATATTTAAGAAGAATCTATGTTCTTTTTGTATTGCAGGTATATAATTACAAATATTTTATAGGCAACAAAGAAAGTATCTTTCAAAATTTGTTTGTCTTGGACATGTTTAATAAATCCTTACTTACTATAAAAAAAGTTTGATTTTTTTGTAACACTTTGAAGAAAAGTAAGACTCTGAAAAAAAAATTATTCTGGGTTACTATTTTATTTTACTTTTCAAGAACCTAGTGAGAGTAAAAGTTTTTAATTCGATGTGTTCATGAAAGAAAAAAGTATAAGTGTGTTAATTGATTATATACACGCTTAGATTTAGATCAAATAACGATATTTAGGGGGGTGTAAAGTGTGTTTCTAAGTTAAGGAGAATTAATTAAAAGGCTAAGTTTTATAATGTTGTTTAATTTTATTGTCCTTTGGGTATTAATTTTATTATACTCTGTTTGGTAGGTATACCCTAAGAGTAATGACCTTTTAATTTTTCCCAATTTATTTATCTGAATCTAAAATATCCTTTTTCTTTAAACTATCCAGAAATAAATCACTAATTTGAAAACATTAAAGAAAGTTAAAATTTGCTCCTGAAACATTTTGGTTGAGTACAGAGCCGTCAATAATTTTTGGAACATGACTTTAATTGGGTTGAGAGAGTTTTTTGGTTAATTTTATGGAAAAGTTGCGTTAACAAAAAAAAGCTGATTTTTTCGCTTTTGACCACCTTATTTACCAAATTTCTTGGGTAAATATTAAAAATAAAGTAACAAAAAATGCAAAAAGTTGCTCCTTTTGTCTGCACCGGATTTAGCTATTGTTATATTCTATATACCTTTAATGTCTGCAGAACCACCGTTTGGAGGATCAGGGGTAAGGTCCCCAATAGCCAAGACATCAGTGATTGTCATAAAAGTGGAAGGCCGATCAAATTAAACCCTGAAATGGGAAAAAAAAATAAAAAATAATCAAATATCCGTAAATGACAATGACGGTCTTGGCAAGGAAGTGGTCGAAGAGTTGTTCTACGGTGTCGAACGCAGTAAAAAAAAACTGGTACCTAGTTTCTCCTACATATTGAACGACCCTTGCTCACTCAACAAGAACAACAATCACGACAACAAAACGTTAATCTTCTCAGACAAGTTTTGGACAAGTCAATCATAACCTCAATTAACTGTCCACCACCAAATATCCCGACCTCAGTAATGATGAAGGTCACAAAATCAACCAATTTGAGTTCCTGGTTAGATACAGATTGACTAGCAAGGATAACTTGATGATTTTGCATTCAAAAGTGCTTCCATACGTTCGCAAGATCACAAAGTAATTAAAAATGCCGATTTTTGCTTGTAACATGACGCAACTCCTGCACATACGGTAAAAATCATGCAGGATTGGATTTCCAAAAAAATGAAGTTATGGCAGAAGGACTTTTGGCCACTGTAGGCCCCCAATCTGAATTTCCTTGAATACAGCATCTGATGGCGAATTGAATGTAAGGCCTGTAGGTAACGTCACAGCATTATTGAGTACCTAAAACAATCAATTGAGAAAGAATGGCGATAAATGTCGAATCACTACGTTGTCAACGTGTGCAAAGCGTTCTGAGGTTGCATGCAGTATGGGATTGAGGATGACTGGGATCCAAGTCATACATTATGTTCTTAAATGTGCAAAAAACTAGTTCCAATTTAAAAAAATTCTACAAAATTTCACATAAACCCACTAGGTGTAATTAATTTCTCAACGTTTATAATGTTCTAGGACTTTCTGACGGCCCCGTATATTCAATTATTATTCTAACTCGATAGTGCACTGTTTAGGATTTATTCGTATATTCAACTATTTCTAAATTATGTTTAGTGAATGTAATTTACTGTATTATTTAAAAGTCGTTCTTTTTTTCTTTTTCTTTTTTTTGATTTCTTGGATTCTTTTTTTTTTTACAGTGCGGGGATTAAGGCGTACAATAATAACTACAAAAATATAATATTGTAGCTATTTTTTATATAATACACACAACCTCATCCAAATTAATAGGTACTAATTTGATTCCCAATATTCACATTCTGTTATTTCATAGAATTTTAAGAATAACAATAAATTAAATCCTGCTATTCTCGCCAACTAATGAATTTAACATTATTTTGGAATATGAATATTTTTTTCCTTGTGTTATATTCATTCAAGTATTTTTACCATTTTGATTGATATTTATGAAGATAAAATGGATGTTATAGTTAAAAAATGATACAAAATTTAAATGACATAATTATTATAATCGTTGAACTGTTTATTATGTGAGTAAATACGTTTTATTGTTTACCCAATTAACTAACTGCTTTATAAGAAGGGATGTTATAAAACGGGATGATAACGAAATATGGAACGGAATAAATGTGACAAGACAAATTAAGATGAATTAAAAATTTATGTTTGATGTAAAAGCAGAGTTAAAAAATTGTTTTCACTTGAACAAATGATTAAATGTTTT
The DNA here is from genome assembly GCF_016086655.4 of Lepeophtheirus salmonis. Classification (NCBI taxonomy): domain Eukaryota; kingdom Metazoa; phylum Arthropoda; class Copepoda; order Siphonostomatoida; family Caligidae; genus Lepeophtheirus; species Lepeophtheirus salmonis. The sequence continues at coordinate 20,471,122 of NC_052143.2, forward strand.
ATCTTTTGAACCAATAAATACAATAGACAAGATGAAAAATGTTTCAAAGCGATACGAATTGGAAAAATACTATTCGAAATGAAGACTGAACTGAAATAATGACCACAACTTTTCGAGTTATAGCTATACTATACTGCAAGTACCAATGATGATGTATCTAAAGAGACCATTTTTCCTTATTTTATAAGTCCAACACTTGTTAGTTGTGAAAGACCAAGTCCTAAATTAGAACCAAAACAACACTAAATACAATAGTTAGTCGAAACTTACATATATACGGCTAAACATAATTTCCCCTTCTTTAGAAAGCACAGCTTGATAAGTGACAGTTGAATTATTTTTAATTTGAAAGATAGCGTTAAATTATTTGTGTGTCTTGTCAACTTTTTGTCTTATCTGCATTGTAATTATTTCATATATTTTATAAAACAAAAATGGATATTTAATATGTATGAAACAAAGCTAGTCAAGAAAAAATTACAATTTCTACTTGTAATAAGAAAAATATAAATTATATTACAAAAACATGAATATGTTCTTTAAATAATGGATACTACCCCTTTTTGCTATATATTCATTAAATCCTCTTAAGGGATTTTATATACAATTTATTAATCATATTATTGGGTTACTTCTAAAATTATTCAAAAGGTTTGAATATATCCAAGAGCCAGAAATAGACGCATTAACTTTTGGACATATCCCTGTATTTTGTTTCGGGAGGCTTTATGCATGCGGCAAACCGTTACAAATGTATCACGTCATGGTGTTTTCTAAATTGTCAATTTTTTCAGAACAAGAGATATCAATCAAGCGTTGGCTAGACAAAATTCTCAGGGACTGCAAAATCACCTATGGTGTGTTTTACTACACAGAAGTACGATGGTTAATCAGAGGTGCTCTGTTTAGATTTATTTGATTTACGAGGCAAAACTGAACAATAAATACTAAAATTGGTAATAAGGTGTTATGAAAGTATACGACCATTTCAGTTAAAACTCATATTATATAAGATACAGGTGACAAGCGATAACTCTGATCATTTTTCATGTTTAAAATATTTGTGCACAAAACGCTTTAATTTTGATGCGAAACGGTAGAAACGCAAGATTTTCTAGGGATATTTAGTGAGTTTAAGAAACAATTTCATGTTTTTACCAAAGTATGTAGAGAATAATTCTATGTTGTTTCTTGAATAAAACAAAATTTTAGACAAAAAAATCAATTTTTGTACTTCTATAGTCTTCATCTAGAACATTGAGGAAAAACATATTTTTCACAGCTTTGTTCTATACGGAATGAAAGGTTTTTTTGTTTTTTTCAACACGTTCATCTTACCGAAAAGGTATCTTTTATTACATCTCTGATTTTAGTTCTCACAGTAGACTACCGTTGGAGCCTTTGCTTTAGTTAATCTTGTTTTGGTGATGAGTTTACTAACAAGTTTCCAAAATACACTTTCTGCTTTCGACTATTGGGAAAACATTGTACAATAATATATCTTGTGTAACCCAACAGCCATAGGATCTTTCCAATCAAGGATTTTTGATAAGAAGAAGGTTGAAGTAAAGAACGTATTTTATCTCTTTTACCCCTTTGAGTAAGGTGATGATTGGAGGATGATTCATACAGAGCCCAACTTCCCACTCATTTAATCTATTTAGTATGTACATATGTATAATACTTCCAATTTTAGAATAGATTGATGAATGTTTATTGATTGTTTCTTTAGCCAAAAAATAAGACATTTTATATACAGTGTGATATTAAAACATCTCTTTAAATATAAATTCCAAAAATAAATACAAAAATGAGTTGAATAGAATGGCAATATATATATTTACATATATATATATATAATCTATTGTGTGTGCGTTGTATCGAAGCTGGAAGCGCTATGTAAATATCTACATGTATGAATCTGCAGATAAAAGATTATAAAAATAGAGAGGGTGAGCTATTGTAGGGGAAATTAGAAGAGAAGAGAAGGTGAATCCCTCACACACCCTTTTTTCCTATCCTATCTCCAATATGTAAAAAAACTACCTTCCTTTGTACGTATAAAGATACTTAAAACTCAATAAATATACTTTTTTAAAGTATTCATGAATAATAACATTGAAAAAAAAGTTTTATCAAAATAGAATGCATATACGTTTTTTTATGAATATAATGGCTATAAATATCTTTATATTTAAATAACTTTAACAACAAAATTCGAGTGCATGGGGAAAAAGGATATTGTTTGTTGTTCTGGCAGCTAACCAGAATTGTATAGCCTCAGTTAAAAAATTGGCATCGATCAACGAAGTATTTATTCCCCAATCTACGGTAGACAAGAAAGCAAACTTCTTAATCCTCACTCTCCTTTGTCTGAAGAGTCAGGAAATAACTGGAGGAGTCAGGAGATGATAGCAAGACTCTGCTTTACGTCATTCTGGAAAGAAAACATTGAACTTCTTTCATAATTATTTACATACAATCTTTGTTGGATTTAGTGTTTGGACCGAATCTCAACACCATGGACTTCTTTGTGTGGGACGTTATTGAGTCACACACCAACAGATCCTCCTGAAACATGAAATCCGAGCTGATTTCCAGGATCCAGAAGGAAGTCCGGAATCTGCCAAATAAGACTGTCATCAATAACTGATCCTGTTTCTGAGGTCTAGTCAAGACTGACATTGTTCAATATTCAATATTGTGTTCATATTTATTCTTTGTTTTCATAGACGTCATAGATTGAATAATAATCCAAAAAAAAATGCAATATTTAGGGTATATAACAAATTTTTTTATTTCATTTAATGATTTTTTTTTCCATAAATCTTGAAAAAACTTCATTTAATCACCTCACAGAAGAAGATACACAAAACACCTGTAGTGATAACAACTTATTTTTAAAGAAAAGTAATAATTGTATTATGATAGCATTATGATATGCCATCGAAATTCTAAACTCATGGAATAATCCCACATGCTGCTTAGATTATTTTTCTTGTATCCCCTATTTAAGGAATGAAAGTAGAAAATTATTTTGACTCTTCTTTTTATTCCCCCCTCTTTTATGTTCCCCTCTTGTGGGAATAAAATTTCAGCATGATTATTCCGGGTTTCTAGAATTCAAGGGGTTGGTAAGTTTTTTTAAAAATAGTATAAATTGAGTTGAATCTAAGATAAAAAAAGTAGGATAATCTGATGAAAAGATATTACAATTACAAAAGGAATATACGCAATGTTGTATGGTTTCATGATAAAAACACAAATTGGAATGCCCAATGGGAGATTATACTAATAAAATAACATATTATAAATCTATTAAAAAGAAATAATGATTTTTGAAAGAGGCAAAGAGGTCCGTTTTTAAGTTTCTCAGAGCTATTACATTATTCAAATTCTCAGCAAAAACTCACCATTTTCTTTTTTTTTTAAAAACCTACAAGGGATCCAATAATAAAATAAAATTTTTAAATAATTTTTAGATTTTTGGCTGATTTTATAACAAACAGCCATTTTTTAATGCTAAAATCTTTGGGATCATGTGCCAACCACTATTAAAAATGAGGGAAATATGCAATTTTTAAATCCCCAGCTTACAGGTTTTTTAGATTGGTTGCTTAATGAAGTAATATTTATATATGGCATTAAATTGATCTTCTTTTTAAGAAAATATAGATTTTGATCTTTTTCTCAATGTGCTACCGTCTCCTCAAATAAACGATACCTTCAAAATTATGCTTAAAGAACCCCTTGTCTCATTAGCTTATATTTCCGGACCACTGCTTTCCACTACTAGCTAATGTATGTCAATTTGACGTCTATATTAAGTTATATATTTGTGCTAATTTAATTGGTCCATTTAATTTACTAAATCAGTGTTTTCCTTGAACTTTTTCCATCCTATCTGGTGTAACGAAAGACGACTGTTCGAAAATATAGTAATATTGAAGTATCATGGAAAAATAACTAATCAGGTTGTTTATGTGTAAGTACATCCAATGCTATATGTGTAATGATTTTTGAAATCAATGGTTACAAAGTTATATAACTTCTTTAAAAATCATTTTTTTTTACCTATTTAAGAAAAAAATCGTTCGTTATGGAAACAAAAGCTTCATACATATACTTTGATGCATAAAAATTCAGCAATTTCCATATTTAAAAGAATTAGAAAGTTTAGTGCGAACTTAGATAGTGATTTATGTTATTAAACAATTAAATCGGATAATAATCACTCAAACTCACAATTTATTTATATATCTATAATATTTGAAGTTTTAATTGATTTAATTTCCAGATACATGTATACGTAACTTATGTACAAATTGGTCAGTTCTGCAAGTGTTACAAATATATGATACAAGTTATTATGTTCTTGTATCATTTTTTTCATTAAAGTAGACAGAACTCGAATTTTTATAACGTACTCAGATCCATTATTCCTTTTATACAGTTTAGGAAATAAGTATTTGATCCCTTTCCGATTTTGTAAGTTTGCATATGGAACAAGATTTTCTGTAAGATTAAGGTCAGCAGACTGGTTAGGCTACTTTATAACCTAAATGTGATTCTCATTGAAACACTCCTTCTTGCCATGTCCATATGTTTTGGAAGTCCCATTCTACTACCTGTTAACAGTGGTCTGCCTTGATTAAAAGAGGTTGCATTTCCATACATAGGACCGTCCATCCGCCCTTAGATGCAGATAAACACCCCCAATAGAAAAAATTTCGCCTCACTGCTTCAGGATGGGGCTGATGTTGTTTGGCTTATTCTTAGGATTTTTCCTCCATTAAACACTTTTTTTTGTATAAACCTACAATTTAAATTATTGACTGTTCTTTCTTTTGTCACTTTGCAAACTTACAAAATCTTCAGAAGATGATATACTTATTTTCTCCATTGTACTTACAACCAATAATTTGTTTCTTTTTTCTTAAAGGACTTTTACTTAATTAAATAAATTAATAAAGATATACTTAGATGGAAAATTTATATGTGTAGTTTTATTTATTGAGAAAATTCAATTATTTTTTTTTTTTTGCATGTTATTTAAAATGTAAATTTTGCCAAATCTTTTTTCAATAACCTTCTTTGAAGTATCTACTTTCACACTATTAGTTATTCTTATGATAGAAATATTCTTTGTAAAATAATAAATTTTATAATATGATTTAAGCTCAATATTTATATGTATAAAGGGTTTATAAGGAAAAAAGTCTGGTCTCAATTCATTAGCATTATGATAAGAAAACTGGAAATATATTAATTTTTTTTTTGTTGAAGTTATCAAAAACTACAATATTAAAGGTTCAGAATTAAAATTGTCCTCCATCTGCACCCATACATGCCTCAAAACGAGGTCAAAAACTATTCCATGCTATGACGACTTCGTCAGAATGAACAGAAGCCTATTCATGGACAATGGACGCTTTTAAACCAATATGATTATTCTGGTGGGTTCTGCAGTCCTTCTTCTCAATATCTCCCCAAAAATAATAATCCAATTATCCGGGAAAATCTCTTTATCAGAGAGGATTTCTCAAAACTCAAAAATTAGAATCCTCTTTGAAGCCGTCTTGCCTCAATTCTAAACATCTGACAAATTTGTACTTGGTACCATATGAAAGAACTGACAAAAAAACTACAATTTGATGTTTTTGTTTTGTTTTTGTACGACTAAAAATATCCAAGCAATAAGAAAAACGGTAGTGGGTCTTCGATCTCCTCCACGCACAAGTCGATCTCCGACAAGGATATATTCACATTGAACCCTGTTCTGAACAGTAAAAATGATCGCTACTTAGCTGAATCAAGAGCTCAAACCGAGGGATCCTTAAGGACCAAACATCTAGCTCGGCGTCGTGGTCCCTACTTCTCTAAAGTAAGCACGGACGTCTACTACAAGGTCATGAGGTACAATTACTGAAGAGCACGTTCTCCAAAGACGACTATATGTTTACCCAAGACAGCGCCCAGGCACACATGTCCAAGAACATGCTGACTCTTGGACTTTTTTCGCTTAGAAACTCAGTAGATTGGGATAATTTTGAATATATTTTTGCAATAATTCCATATTTTAATAGGTAGTATTTGTTGCCTTGTAAAAAACGCAACAATAAAATATATTAATCTTTTTTTTTGTCATATAACATACTATACCTAAAAAAACATGTTTATAATGGTATGTATTTATGAGTCATTCTTTTTGCAAAATACAATAATAATATATTAAATATTCGGGTGTGTTTCATTCAAACAGAGGATCCTTTTTAGTCCAGGGATACTCTTTGTTTTGTAGTATATAGATTAGAAACACGACTTTTTGAGTTATTGAACAAACACTTTTACGTAATTCTTAACATAAAAACACATAGACGATGTTTTTCAACGTTTTGTAATTCCTTTTATTTGCTCTAATAAATGGTTTACATCGTTAATTTTGAAAGCTAATTCATTATGAAGTCACGTGGTTGTAGAGAACATCCAAATATATCACATTATTATGTATATATTACTTTACAAAGTAAAGAAAAGTCTTTGTACCAATATATTTGATTAAATCAATAGTCTGACAGATAAATTAATTAATTATCACTCAATAAATCTAGTACAAATTTTTCTTTATGTTCAGTACTGAGTTGCTTGGTTATAAGTATTAGTTTATTTATTATCATTGATTGATTTATCCCTTGATTACTATAATTTATCGATGTTTGTAGACACAATGAAATCTCCATTTTTGTGTATCGCAGCCTTTTTTATCAAAATAAATAGAAAAATCTTGTAATTAACTTGTAGTTGAACGTTTATATTTTTTTAAACTCTATTAGTAAAATGTGAAATGATATACCCAAAGATTTATAAAAGTACTTTGTATTTTCTTTGGAATCTACTTTTTATTTCAATACAGTTTTATATATTATTTTTGTCAATCTGAGAACTAAGGCGTACAATGGTATAAGCAAAAATGTAGTATTGTAGCTATTATTTTATATAATACAAGCAACCTCATCAAAATTGATGGGTGTACTAGTTTGTTCTACGAAATTTGCATAAAGTAATTAATATTTGAAAGAAATTTGTGTAGAAAATATAATATATACTTAATATTTTTACTACCTATAAAAATATTTTGTTGAAACCCTAAATTTTTGAAAGTATTGAACAATAAGGATTTGTTTATTCTGGATATATTATGTTCATACAAGTTTTTCAGCGTTTCAATAGATATTTACGAGTGCAAAATGGATGAAGTAAATAATAAATTCATAATATAACTATTTTTATTTTTATTTGGATAAAAAAAGATGTTAACTGTTTTTTAATGTCAGACAATTTATCACACATTTAGAAAAATTGAATCAATAAATGACAATAAAAAAGAGCAAGATTAGAGAGGTTAAACTTCAAGATACAATTGTTACCCAACTTGGTTCATCCAATATCAGACTGTTCGATAAGTAGTCTGTATATCGGTCGCAATGTAAATTTTATTGTATCCCTCATCTTTTCCTCTTAAAAGAAAAATAAATGGAGCCCAAAATTAACTAAAAGTTAGTCTATATGGTAACAAAGTGTTGGACTGTTTTTTTCTATTTGATAATTAATATATGTTTATTGCTAGAATAATACATTATTTGAATTTCAAAACTCAATCTTCAATACATTATAAAACAGTAAGAATAGACAAATCAACAGGATTTTTTTTTTCCAAAGTTAGTTTTAATTCTCTTTTATTTTCCCCTCAAATCTTATCCAGAACACTTTCATAGGGTTTAAAATATTATGATAATTTTGAAAATAAGTTTTCTGTACAACATATTCCCAATCAATGTATGTACAGGGTGGGGATTTTTAATCCTGAAAAAATGTATATTTATTTAAATCTATATCCTGGCAACCCTGATATTTATGTAACTGAAAGGGTGTTCATCATATTTAAAAAAATACACCATCCACAAGATATGCTCAAAATATGAAAACCCTTTAGCTATTATTGTGTGCTTCAGAGCCAGGTCACGTCCAAAGATAGATATAACTCCATAGATAATTATGGTGAACACCAGAAATTAATTTTAACAGATTTGGTGCTATGGTCGAATTTTAAATTGGTGCAGTTTATCCAAATCATGTAATTGGAACCGGATTTCTTTTAAAATAAAACCATCATTTTTTGGACTTTAATGTTCTGGGACAAGGAAATATGCCCTCCTAGCTTGCGGGATCTGAACGTCTTGAACCACTATGTTTTGGGAGTCTTTGAGAGAGTCCAAAAAACATGCAAATAGCAATGTTGATTCTTTGTGGTCTTCCATTCTCAAGGAAGTTGTCAAAATGGACAAAGATTTCCTCATTAAGACCTGCGTCCTTTTCAAAACTAGGATGGAGGCTTTGGTTGAAACTGGAGTTGTTTCGTTTTAGTATTTGACTTCACTATCGGTCCTGTTATGCAAGAGCAAAAGATGTGTGAATTGCTAAATTAATTTTAAGAAATAAATTATGCTTAAATTTTCTGGATTCGAAATTGCCATCCTGTATTTGTGTTAATGAATAGTGTTATTATTTTTTTAACATTGCATGACATCTATTTTCCAATATAAATGTTGTTACTTTTATCAAATTGAAAAAAAAAATATTAGAGCTAGACTAATTAATATAAATCATGAGTTTCTATTAAATATTTATCAAAAAACGCGTATATCAGAAAATACACATGGTTTTTTTGTTTATTTTTATTGAGGATTTCAAACACACAATTAAAATTACAAAAGTTTAAAATAAGTAGGAAAAATCTTTGGATAAGTCAGGAATTAATAGTTTCATTCTATATATAAACAATATTTTGATAGTTTCCAATAACTAATCTAAGGCTGCTAATCCACACATGTGTAAAAAAGTCCTGAAAAACGTTAATAGGATTTCAAATTGGCATTTGACATTTTCACCAATTGTTTAAGTTAATAATGATTTACTGTTTCTTTATGTTTGCAGATAATTTTTTATGCTTCAACACACAAACCTTTCATATAAATATAAATAATTAATTTCTTCTTTATTTTTTGTAATGATTTATTTTGCATCATTTTTCACCCCAGAAACTTCATTTCATTTTTAGCCTTAAGAAAGTCATTCATCTCTGTTGTTAATTAAATTTATGTATTTATGATGTATCAGCAAACATTTTTTTCTTCTTTCAATATGTTTGATGTATCATTTTTTGTTGAGCTCCTTATTTTCATATATGTACGTATAAAGGAAATTAATTTGTTCAAAGATTTATTGTAATCTAATTGATGCTTTATTTCCATATTAAAATGAGAGAAAATGAACTCATTTTTCATTATTGAATGGCTTAATTTTTCCCATTAAGTCATAAAGAAGAAAAAGTAATTTATTTTAATGAACATTCATTTAAATGACTTTTTTGGTGGTTTTTACGTTCAATTTGATGTTTGACAGCATGGTAAAATTAAGTTTCTAATGGTCTTACAAAAAATATATCTGTGTTTATAAACAGTGGGATCTCGTGGGTGTATCTGCTGAATCTTTTTACTTCAATTTTTTTTATTTAAATGTTATAAATTAAGATAATAACGATGTTACTATCATCAGGTTGTTAATGGAACTATGATAGTAATAAGTTATTACTAGTTCTTACTTATAACGTTAGAAGCGTTATTAAAAAATCAAGGTTCCTTTATTCATAAATTAATTAAATCTATGTTTTAACATACGTTCATAGAACGATGTAGCTATGTGAAATATACGCTTGAGAGAAATTATTCTCTTGAGCTCTATCTATATTCTTATTCTTAGGTTCGATTCTTGGTCGCTCCTAGCGAAGGAAATATACTTTATGAATATGGACAGAGGTTGAGAAAAAATGAAATTTGAAAATTGTGCTCTTTTTATAATTGATGCCGTAAAATATTTTTTTTACCAAACCTGTATTTCAATCTTTTTTATTCTCGAAGAAAGAACAATACCATAAAATAAATCACAAGTGTGTCAAAGACAAAAAGTAACTCTGAGAATTTGTGGTGCATTTACAGGTGTAAATCCTTTTGTACTCAAAGTGGAATTGAGGATGGACATCGCTGTAATTCTTGTCTATATCATTGTTAGATACAGAGTTGGGTATATGTTTATTCCCTTAATATTATAGCCACTCATGGCTAATTTATGCAACGTCATAAAACTATTCTGCTCATCTCCCAAAAAATTTCAAATTATCAGGGTAAATACATAATTTTTTGTTTGTTTTCCTAACACTCCAGCGTTTCAGAGTATTTGAATGTCTGTAAAAGAACTTCAAAGATAATTTGTATGTCATTTCGAGAGTTTTTAGTACTAATAGGTCTACTTATACTTTTTCAGTACAACTCCATCTGAACAATTTATAAAACATTTAATAAAAAATGAATTACTGTTTTAAATGCTCTAAAATTCTCTTAGACTATTGTAATTTAATAAGATTTAACACAACGGTGGTATCCCACAACATCAAAAACTACTAATTATTTTAATGTCAGCTGTTGATCAATAAATTGAAATGAGAGTAAAAATGGAGATAATAAAGAATATACATTCATACTTCATCTTACCACACAAGAGATTGTTTATAACAGTTTGATTATGGTTATTCATTTAACAAGGTTAATAAACTAAAAAAAAAATTATAATATATTACCAATAGCATCTCAAAAATGATCGTTATAAGTCGCCACTGTTAATAGGTAACCGAAAATATAAAAAAATACCATTTCTATTTGTTATATAATTTTTTAAACAAATTATATATTTGAATTTTCCGAATTTTCAAATAATTGATTTTATATAATAATACATTATTAAAATGTTTAGTGGAGCAATTGTTCATATTTTGTACTCATAAAATAAAATGACGACACTGGAGCTCGATTTATACTTAATTTTATTCTTGGAATAATGTATGTATGTACTTTAATTTTATTATATCATTCAGTAATAAAAGGTAGATTTTGATTTTTAAAGTAGACAAGTAGTTTAAAGTGGGCATGACATATTAGGCAAAATGTTTACTATCTGCATTGTATTGGTATCTAAGAAAATACAAAGAAATTTCGATATTTGTTCCATTATTTTATATGACAAAACTATTTTTTTGTTGTCAAACTAGTCATACAAATATAAATATATATCATTAGCTTGTTACCGAAGTTCTACTATTAAATATTTAGTTGATTTTTTAAAAATATTGTATCCTTAGGATATGAATCTGTTGGCAAACGAAACACACCAATTGTGAAAAAATTGAAGCATTGACGAGTACATGTAATCATCTGTAAATATTGGATTCGAAAATATTTTTATATCAACCCATGTCTAGTATGTATCTATTTCCATATCCTCTCATTAAGTATCAATAAATTTTTATTTCATTGAAAAGAAATGCTGAAAGATACAATTTCTTAAGAACGAAAAAAACTTTGATTTATTCAATCAGTACAATATTAATTTAATAAGATTTGACACAACGGTATCCCCACAACATCAAAGACAACTAATTATTTGAATGTCAAAAGTTGATATATTTATATTATTGCTCTTTTTAGAGGTTTGAACTTCTATTTTCTGAGCTCGAATTAAAACTTGCTGGGAAGTAAATCTACCTTTACTATGGAATAAATAATAATCTAACAGTAGAGGACTTTATTGGTTGACTAATAGCTAATTTTGATTCCTTTATTAAGCTAGTTTTTAAAGGAAGGAGAAGTAATACAATGAAAATCTTACGAAATTTAACTTCTCACATCACACTTCTATTTTTTAGCCGAAAGGATTTTTTTTTATTTTTTAACATGGCTAAAACAATAAATTTTCTAAAATAACAAAAAATAAATAAATTTCATCTTAATAAGATATAATTATAAAATACATTTGATATGGATTAAAGAAAAGGAAAAACAAGTCAAAAAGACACAAACCATCATTTTTTTCTTTCTTTTTTAATTAAAAAGGTTGAGGACTCAAATATTAAAATCATGTTTGAGGCCGTCTAGTCTAAATTATAACAGGCTGACGCTTTTTTACTTGGTAATATTGAAAAGACCTGACCAAAACCATCTATTTGATGTTTGTTTTGTTTTTGGATGAACAACTCCGAAAAGGTTTCCAAGAATCTTGGAAACGGAGGACGCAGGAAGAAGAGTACCAAGTTTATGGCCTTGGGCCACGAGAAAGTCAACGCAGACATCTACTACAAGGTCCTCAGCTACCATGTCTTGCCATGGTTGAAGAGAACGCCACAGTACACACGTCCAAGAAGCTGCAGTATTTCTGCAGGGAGAAAATGGTTGCCTTCGTCCTCACCCGACATGAACCCCCTGTACTTTGCTGTTAGGAGCGTCTTGGCGGGCAAGAGGAACAAGAATTCTCACCCCAATGTCGATGCTCTGTAGAGCATGAACACAGAGGAGTAGAACAACTTATTCTTGGACTTCATCGAAGTCATGTCCCGTATTGAACCCATCATTCAGAATGGCCGGGGCATATTGATTAAAAAGTGTAGAAAATTGTTAATTGGCCAACTTTTGCTTTAAAAATTGGCATAAAAATGGTACAAAATAAAAATATGGAGAAGTAAAAACAGATTCGTAATTTTTTTTAATCTTTGAGTCCTCACCCTGTTTTTTATTGAAAACATACACAAAATTAAACAAAGTTATGTTTGCTACATTTTCTGCTTAGTAAGGCCTGTTGGTAATAACAATTCAAATATCTTAGTGATATTTAAAAGTCCGAGTGAACGACAATTGTCGAAGAAATTTGCTAGTTCTTTAACCATTCTAAATTTATTGGACTGGTTTTTCTGTTGCATCTGACTTTTTTATATAAATGGATATATTAAAGACTCACTAACAATGCATATCATAATCACGTAAATTTATTGGATATAATATAATTTATTTTCTCAGCTAGTGAGTTACATAGCTATTATACTAGCTGTAGTAAAAGTAAACCCTATATTTATCCAATAGGTGGGTTTAGTAATTTGTATCTCACGTTGTCTAACCTCAACCAGTTCACTTTTAGTGGCGTTAGAAATATAAGACTTCGTACTAAAAAAACTTATTTTACATTTTAATTTTTGATAAAGGAAAAAATATAAACCAAGTGTCTGAGAATATGCCTAGTGTAATTGGTCTTCATACTGTATTATCTCATTTTTTCAATTGTAATATAAGAATACATTTTTTTTCATTCATTAGATAAACAATCGAAATTTTGAAACTGACATCCTACTCAAATAATCCTTCCCCCTACATCCTCTCGTGGCGATGGCCCTGCATAAATATAAATATAATGTGCTTGATCTATATTTCAAGATTATATATCTTAATGTAAACATCTAATAGTCCCTTAATGGGTAAGAGTTACGTATTTGATCAACTATCAGATGATCTTGGATTATATTTTTCTTACTCTTTTTGAAGAAAAGGTTGAGAGATGAAGTAATCGATATTACCTTGATATATCACGGCGTTACCTCATTAGGACAAAGATATACAATTATATGAAGTAGTTCAATGGACTACGCACCCGAAAAATATAATTTTGTAGAATTTAATGTCAGTAGATTCGATACACGTTCACTCCTAGAGATGAAACTATTCATCACTTACATAGATGCATATAGCAACTCATACCGGTGTGTAAACATAAAATAAAACGAAGTTGAACGTCGTAATCCTGACAAATTTAAAAATGCATAGAAGAAAAGCACCTAAGTTGTCAGAACGTTTCAATAAATTAGCTGCGATGAGCCCTGAGAGCAAATTAATATACATAAATACCACTCCGTATGTATTAAGGGCATATAAGCTTGAATTACTCATAATCAATTCTCAATTCTACTCTAGGTCCAGCAAAGACCTACTCTTATAATTTCTGAGAAACCCCTTGTAGATAATTTCCGTTTTTCTTGAGTATACTAAATATTACTACATACTTATATGTTCTCTTTTCAGGAATTACATAATTATGATAGTAGCTTTGAAAAATTAAAAAGCCTGTCCAGGTTGCCAACAAGAAAAAGCTGCCCATGAGTAAATAGCTCTCACTTCAAATACTATTCCTTGATGAAAAGGAGTAATTGTAATGCTATACAACATTTAAAGACATATGGATACATACCGTGTATGTATCTTGTTGTCAGCTGTCGATTTATCTACTTCTTATCTCATAATCAAGTCAATTGTATTAAGTTTAGCTTTCAAGCTTTAATAAATTACCTACAGTTATTGAATAATCCTTCCTTAGTTGGGAAGAGATGGCTAACTTTTGGCCCTTTTTCTATAAAATTTTCGGAAAAAGATTGCCTGCCCCAATAAAGGTAATAACGTAATATATAAAAGACAAAGATGAATTTAACGACTTTTTAAATTATATCTAAATTTAAGATCATTTGCTATTCCTTTTACAAAAGGAAATCCGTGCCAGAAAACTGCCAATGGGAAAATTGACCGTATTTTATTCAACCTTAATGATGAATAACAATATATTAAACATTTGCTTAATAATATTTATGACCAATATTTAAACCTATTTGTTAGTTCCATCCCCCAAGGGAGTATGTTCAAGTGTGATCAATATTATTGTAATACAATTTCCTTACTATTTTTTTAAAATTCAGTCCAATCTTCTAAGAAATAGATCAAAAAGATTGGTAAGGAGTGCAGATAAATAGCATAGGGCATCTTAAAATATGGTTGAATACCCTCCACCCTTCTATTGGCCCGGGGATAATGTTGGATTGCTAAAAACAATACCAGCAACACATCAAAGGAACCCTTTTAATACCAAAAATAGTTACAACCCCTCAGGTTGCGCGAAGTACTTGAGGGTACCCCTGGATCCTACTCCAATGCATCCAATACACCCAAGGGCCCCCTTTAATACCAAAAGATCAATTAAATCCTTAGTTTACATTTTGAAAACTGCATTTTTCTTTGTTTTTACGCCATTTTTCTTATGGATGCTATGATACATGCAAATAACATTATTTGTATTTCAATAGTCTCAATATTTTCAATATTTTTTTTTCATTAATTTTGTAATAAGTACACTCAACTTTAAATTACTTTTTTGTTTATCTTTTTTGAAAGGTTAGAGTATCTAACTGATTTCTATTTGCAATAATTTATCTAATCCTGAGAGTAAAGGGTAAGTAAAATAAAATTTCAAAAATTTAAATATTGTAGAAGTATATATTGAACTAACATAGCCTATCAGATTTTAAACTTTTTTAGCGAATGTAGACATGCACCTTTCTGGTTTGGCTCATGAAACTTTAACACTCCCAAGACTTCCAACCCCAATCCAAGGGCTTAAAACTATTTTTTGGTATTACAGGGTATCCCTTGGATGTAGTGGATTAATTGACTGTAGGTTTTACGGATCTAGGGGTAGCCTCAAGTATCCTGCACAACCTGAGGGCTTGAATTCATTGTTTTTGGTATTAGAAGGATTCCTTGGATTTATTGGCATTGGTTTTTATTAATCCTACGCTTTCCCCGTACCAATTTGAGGGCGGAGGGTACTGAGCCATATTTTAAGAGGACATACACTAAAGACCCACTGCCCCTCCTTACCAACCTCTGGATCGATTTCTTAAAAGATTAGATTGAATTTAAAAAATTGCAAGGAAATTGAATGACAAAATATTACTCACACTTGGAGGTACTTCTTTCTGGGATGGAACAAAGAAATATCTTTAGATGTATGTCATTTATAATGTTAAGCAAATTTATAATGTGGTATTACTCATTAATGAAGTGTGAACAAAATACAAGCAATTTTCCTAACTGGCAATTTTCTCCAGGGTAATCTTCAACGGTCAATTTTCCCAAGGGAGTTTATCCTAGTACCAAGGAAATCATATCTAAAACACTGTCTAAGGTTTTTTATATAAATGTTTGCTGGTTGCTTTTTTCTTTCTTTAGATCTATTGGTTGATTGTTTGTGTGCTTTAAACTAGTTTCCATTCAATAAAGCCTATTTTCTACCATATTCTACATACACATAAATATATACTTTTGAATATGCGAACGAAGTTCATCATAAATCAGAGCTCATCATTTGTTACTTCCCAACAAACATTTCCTGCTCCTCTGATGTATCACATTTTATTATATAAATAAAAAGCAATATCATTAATCTAACATAAAATTATGGAACGTTGCCCCAACATAGTAAAAAAAGCAGGATATATGTACATACAACTTCTCTTTCTATATATGAAGTAACGTATATATATATATATATATATGTATTCAGAGCTTTCTCGATTACCTCAGACATTGTCCTTCCTTTTTTAATTTATATTCATTGATAGTAAATGAGCCTCTGGAGATTGTACGCATCTTTTTAGACAGATATACCTACTAAATATTGGACACCATAAATCAATGGTGAAGAATAATAGGGAAGCATCATAGTAATCATTGTACTTGTATATATAAATTAGATTGCGGATCTTATTAGATTGGTGGATGGTCATCTAGTTGAGGGTCTCTCAATTGGAGCATAACACAAATACGTAGTAACTATGTACGTTGTTATGCGTCACACGTTTTCTTTCTTTACTTCGTAAAGATGAAATAGAAATGAGACTTCCATATGTTGAGTAATTGTATGTTATTTCCTTTTTCAGATACTTTCGATAATTCATAGTGCTACAACATTAATATCTTGGAAAGCCCAATACTAAAACTTTCACTTATTATTCAGATTTAAGCCGTCAAAATAGAAAATAAAGATAGATATTTTCAATCAGAGTAGGTTTTGCCTTAAAAGTCAATTTTTTATATCATTATTTTAAGTATAATTATATAGTGCTTCGATAACATGTATTGAAGGCCAATTACTCCAAGGGTGATTATTTGTGGTGGCAGGATGGAGCTTCTTACTACATGGCAAAGAAAAAACAAGCTGTTTAAACACCAATTTTTCAAATTTATTAGCCTCGGACTTTTTGCCCCCATCATCTTCAAACTTAACCCATTGCATTATTAATAGTGGAACAGAATGGAGAACAGTCACCCATCAGGGAAGGGTTTGCCTAAGCTTGCTCTCCATATCGTAGTCATATCATTGCCATTGCAGCTTAGAAAAAATATTTTGAATAACTCAATTAGTAGATATTGAACTCTCAGTTTATTAATTTCCAATTCAAAAAATCTAATTAATAATAAATTTTTGACTTTGAACCCATTCCTTGAATTACTTTAAATTTATTTGTCGGAACCCTGTAGACTTTCTAGAAGCAAATAATTTTTGTTGAATTAAATACCAGTCACTCAGGCTTCAATTAAATTTATTTTCAATAAAAAAAAAGGCTGGACTATTCGCTTCTATAAAATGGCCTTACAGAAAGGTACGTTTTGACAATTAAATTACATGTTCTCAGTATTAGATGCTCTAAAACAAATTATAAATCCCCACATGAAATAATTATTATACTTTTCAGAGAATAAGTTTATTATTATGCTAAATATTATTGATAATTAATTAGTTTCCAAAAAAAAAAATGTCTTAATCAAATAAATTGCAAAAAAAAAAAAAAAAAAAAATTGAGAAGCTATATTCTCCATGGCCTTACCAGATATACTAAAAAATCCCGAGGTAAATAAATGTCAATCTTTTTCAATTGAGAAATCCTTAACAAAAATTACTTTTTTAAATAAATTTTCAAAAAAATATTTAAATCATGAATTTTTTTGCGTAAAAGAGTTAAGAATAAATACTAAATTTGTATTGTCAAAGTAGAGTTTCGTTTTTTGATGGCTCAAAGATGGCCGACTTTTACATAGAAAGACGTAGAGTTATGTGTATTAATAGGTACAATTGTATATCCTTCCGTTAGTTAACAAGTAAAACGTATTTAATTTTATGATAAATAGATCCAATAATTATAATAATTACGTCATATAAATTTTGTATATTTAAAGTCGTTAACTATTCCATCCATTTACTCATGTAAATTTCAAATAAAATGCTAAAAATTCTTGATTGAATATTAGCCAAAGACATAAAAAAAAAATATGCCCTTATTTTAAATAATCTTATCATCATGTGCTTGATAAACAAAAACATAAAGCTTGTTATCCTTATATTAAAAACATTCGATGTTATTTTTTTTTTTTTTAATTCTATGAAATATTCAATACTTTATGCAAATTTTAGTAATCAAATTAGTACCCATAAGTTTTGTTGAGGTTAAGTGCATTTTATAAAAATAAAGCTGACCTATCTATTTTTTTGTAGATGCCGTTGTATTCCTCAATTCTCACATTCAAAGAAAAAGAAATCAAAAGGAAGAACATAGGAACAAATTTTAAGCAAAATAGAAAATTTAAATTAAATAGACCTTAATTAAAAATGACTATATATACAATCCTAAATAAGGTATTATCAAGATAAATATAGAACTCCATATATTTAGATTTAATGTTTCAGGACCATACTAAAAACTATTAGCAATTAAATGTAGATTCAAAGGAATAAAAAGGATTTTTATAAATCTTCAGGTTTATTGAATACCATATATATATGAATATAAAAATTTATTTTGCATTAAAAAATTATCTATAATCTATATTTACGTTAAAATAAGGTAAAAATTTATTGATTTGTTTCTTCAAGAGTTAAATAAAAAATAAAGAATATTTGAAAGAAACAAATAAACGAAAAGTGTATTATTGATTGAGAATATATTAACAATAATAAAAATAAAAATATATTTCTCATATTATTTGTATTAAAATTCTGTTTAAAGTTCTATTAGAAGTAAATGAATATGTAAAAAATAAAAGGTAGTTTAGGTATCGAAACATCATGAAACTGTTTGGGCACTAAAAATTGGAAAATCTTTCAAATTGAACATACATGACAACTGGCAATAACTCGAAGTTAAAAAATTCAAACTTGTAAATTATTTAATTTTGAAACTCACAAAATAATTGCCACTCATTTTGCACGAAATTATCTACATTTTATCACGGAACATTCCGTCCCAAATGAAGCGGGAAAAAAATCTGCAATCAGTTAGCCAACTATTTTGAACAATAGAATTATTATTCAATATAGAGATGTAGATAATTATTTAAAGCTTAAAAAAATAACTTTAATTCGCCAATCAACGGTCATAACACTATTTGGAAGAGAAGAAGTAGATGCATCGACGATTGACAACTAAATACAATAAATTTATTTTATAGTGTTAGTAAGTTAACTCGATGTTAAGTAGTATTTATCTTTTTGTATGAACGATTTTCAATGTAAGAGGCGTGCCTCCCCCTTGGACGGGCGTGAGAGTTATTGAAGGGGGTGCCCCACTAGGAAAAATAGATATAGACACAACCACCAAAATATGGATTAAATGCTAAAAGTGTCGTGATTTATATGAGGCGATGACTAGGATGCATCAAACGCCTCTTGATCGTAAAAAATTTCTTGGATTTTGTTACCCATTCTCTCAAACGTGAAACTCAAAATATTTTATTGAACCATTTTGTAGAGAAAAAAATCTCGTTTTTCTTGTTTTTTAAACAAAATGTGGAGTAACATCGTTTCAAAAATCATTACAGAGAGAACAACTCTAGCAGATCTCATGAATAAGGGGTCTTAGTTTCAATTAAATCTAAATATTAAAAAAAAGATGCCAACATATTGCAAAAAACTGAATATTTTTATGAAGCATAAACAATTGTTTACAATCCCGATACAGTTCATCACACTGCTGAACGGGCAGTAAAGCTCGTATTGGATTTTTCATTACCTTTAAAACACAATCAAAATATGTAGCAAACAGTTAACAATATTCAAAAAATAATTCCTATGTACAAAAAAATTAATCATGTTTTAATTATTACTTTTTGAATAAAAATAATATGTAAATATTTTATTTTTACATTATACTAAAGTTTATTTCATGTGTTAGGTTAAAAACTTTAATTAGATACCAACCATGACTAGTTTTGTGTTAAAAAATATAGAGTTGAGATTTTGTATCTATTAAATTGTTCAAAAAATATATAAGTACTCTGTGTCCCTTAAAGGCCACCTGCAAATTGGCTCATTTTTTGCAAACACACTCGAGGGATCAAGTTTCACATTTGAGAATATGGATATCAAACCCCATAAACCTTTCTGCTTTTGATACATCCTGGTATTGAACCATTTCAAAAGTGGGGCCAATTGAATATTAATGACGTCATAAGCAACGTTACTTTGAAAGGAAAAAGATTTGAATTTATAATGTGGGAGGGGAAAGTGGGGTTTGACTTCATCCCCAACACATTGGGGGGGTTTTATTACATTTTAGCCCTAATGTTCATATGCAAGAGCATATTGTAAGCAATTTAGAAAAAGTATGTTTTAATTTATACATTTAAGTTTATACATAGATGGTAAAAATCGTCTCCTTGTCCATCACCAAGACCCAACACTATAATAATAAAAAACAGTTTATATATTGTATCACCAATCCTTTTTTGAACTATAAATCCTGGAATTAATTTATATTAATTTAAAAAGAAATTAGTCCAGGGGGGTTTTATCTTGTGCCATAAAATTGCTGCTTAACTATATATTTGATCTTTTAACTCAAAATATGGGCATTTTCTATTTTTTTCTCCAAAATACTACAAATATATGTTGTTATTAGAAAAGTTGTCTTAAAATGGAATGGAGTATTTGTAATAAATTAACACCCTCTCCCACTATTAAAACCAATTGTTATATAAGATTAAGTTTTAAAATTAGCAATTACTAAATCTGAGCTAATGACTTAGAGTAAAGTTCTATTAAAACTTAAATTTAGAATATATATAGATTTACTACTTAATTTAGAGTCAAGCTCAAAAACATGACAAAAACTCGTAAAAATGACTCATAAACAACTTATAACTATCATTAGGTAAAACTTAAAAAAGGGTTTAAAATTTATTGATATCCCCAATATTAATCATTTACATTCGAGTAACTCAATTAAATTAAATTACATAAAAAAAAGATGAGATAAATTAATAAATACATAAAAGTACTTACCTAATCTATTTTTTTAAAAAAGACTATTTATTCTCTACTTTGATATATTAGCCAGTTTTATTTGAAGTATACTTATTTTCAAACTAAATAATCAATATATTTTATCGATGCCCTTCTTCAGATCCTTAAATCACTCATAAATTGTTATAAATGTAATAAAATTTTAGCTCCTTACTTATTCTAGGGAATGGTACTTTTTTGAATAGGCCTTGAAAAGATATGTGTACAACACAGAAAGTTAACTTCGTATAAATTTCCAATTCTGTCCAAAAGATGTCAGTTTATCTTTTTCGTTGACCTTTTTTAGTACAGAAATAATCTTTTAGCTTTGATGACACATAACATTAAGAAAAATGCTCGTTGAGATTAAAGTTGTATCTATTTATATTTCTGATGTTAATTTTTGCCTTCGATTAGTATTACTAAATGAAGTCCACATTATCAGTTGAAGCAAATTTGATGTTGGCGAGAAATTCAGGAGTCTTGTTAAACGGAAGCATCTTATCATTACCCCCCACTGATGATATATCTAACCTTTACATAAATGGAAGAGATTAAGACTTTGCAATTTGATGCAAAATTATTTATCCTTTGTTTCAAGATTTAAGAATGATTATTCAACAGTCAATTTTGCCCCAAATTTATCTGTTTCTAATCAGCTACCTATTGTTGCAATCTGGCTCTCTTATATATCCAATCCGATTTTGAGCTGGGATTTCCTTTAAAAAAATATCATTCAAGAACCATTAGAAGCTGTTAAGAAATATAACTAAAATCCAATTTTTCTCTATTAATTACACACCAGTTTGGAAAAATGAGCAATTTTCTCTAAGAAGGTCAAAATTAGCAATGTTTAGAGTAGTTAAGCGATCGCTTACAAATCCTAAGTCTAGTAATCTTGTTAAAGTTTTCATAAAACATTACTACCGCCTCTTAAAAAAAAAGTTTTCTTAGTGATTACTCGTACCGACAAAAGGTCAGTTTTTTGTATTTTGATAAACTTTACTACTTTTGCATATAAGAAAAACATTGTATCTGTTATATAAATGTAAAATACTACAGCCAATATATGACATACAGGGAAGAGAATTAGTTTTTTTTTTGTTGTAAGCCATTGGAAAGCGAAGAGTTTTTGTGGTCACAGTAAAAAGAAAATTAAGCCAGAATGCAGTAGTCGTGAAACAACAGTATTGTTTGTATTAAATCAAGCCAAAAAAAAAAAAAAATGTGGTCTATCTATTTTAAACAGCAAGAAATTATTGAGAAATTTACAAGAACTATAATTTTTTAATAATTTTATTGTAGGCGAAAACATTGATTTGTATTTTTTATTTTTATTTTTTTGATACTTTTACTATTGATATATTG
Source organism: Lepeophtheirus salmonis (assembly GCF_016086655.4). Classification (NCBI taxonomy): domain Eukaryota; kingdom Metazoa; phylum Arthropoda; class Copepoda; order Siphonostomatoida; family Caligidae; genus Lepeophtheirus; species Lepeophtheirus salmonis. Next base: position 20,493,583 of record NC_052143.2, read on the forward strand.
CTATTTTTTTTACTTCCAGAATAAATTAATACTAGACCAAAAACAAAAATAAAAAGGAGGTGATAAATTAATAAATATAACAGAACTTATCCAAGATAAGTAAAAAAAAGTGTTTTCAGAATATTAGTAAATTTTATGGAAAGATTGTTATTCTTATATTTAAAAATTAGATGTTCGATTTATTTTATTTATATCCTTTTTCTGATCTTTAAATCATTCATAAAATCAAAGCCTATAAATAAAAATAATAACAATTTCTACAAAGATATTTTTTAAGAAATTCTTTGATTTTCCCATTTCAATTTTCTAAATAATGGTGCTAAAATGATTATGAAAATCATTTTCAAATCGGCTCAAATAAAACATATTTATAGTCCACCTAAACAAATTGTTTGTATACAATTCCATAAAAAGAGAACAAGATTCAATTTATAAATGTGATATGCACTAAGCAATAAAAAGAAATAAAATGCGTCTGTTTATGACATATATATAATTAATATGAAAAGCTTTCATTATGCATTGAATGTATATCCTATTCAACATGAGGATGGTGATGTAACGACTGACTGACCAAATTTTCAAAGATGTCCTTGCATTGGAACATCGTAATTGTCATTTTTTTTTGTAGCTTGAATTGGTCAATTGGACTTGCATTCTTATAATAACTAAGCATTATGGTATTACAATTACTCCATCTGACCTGGAATAAAATTTATCTTGTATATTTGCTATTTTATAATATTTTAAGAGGGGCATTATAAGATTATGGTGATTTAATTCCCTTGAACTTTTTAAAAGCACTCTTACCTCCACCAAAGTTCTGTTGTTTTTATCTTTGGCATTAGTTATAATTGCCAACAAAGTTAAATAGAAATTATGTTTTTGCCTCCGTTTGTTTGTTAGTTTGGGTGTCTGTTGGTCACTAAGATTATGCTCAAAGTTACAAATCGATTTTGATCTAACTTGATATAAAGATTATCAATGGTCACAGTAAGAGGCAATCAAATCTGGAGAAGGTAGCACAAAACGTTAAAAATACATAATCGGCTATAACTTTAGAACAAATTAAGGTACAGAGGTCAAATTGATCAATAGGTTTGCACTCTATCTAGTGCTGAATTATAGTTCTAAAGGTATCTGCTCTCGGATTTTATAAATATTTAGTTTTTTGATCTAGCAGATCTAAATATATTCGTAATACTATATAAGTATAGTAAAATGCTTAATTGGCTAGCTACTAATGTATTTTGAGTCTTGTTTCCTTTTGAGAGGTTGAGATAATAAATAAAGATCACTTTGAGGTAACACAAAATTCCTATTATTTTTGAACTCTTCTCTTTTAATTTTATTATTATTACACTTATATTATATTTTGGAATAAAAATAGATCGCATTTATGAACTTTTAGTGGTTATTTTATAATCTGCTTTATAAAAATTGAAAAATAGTTTCGTGGTTAATATAAGGACTAGAAAGATTTAAAATTATCCTTTAACATGAAGAACAAAATGAAATCGACAAAAAAAAATATAAGCAATTAAAGTTTTAAGAGAAGGTCTGTTTTTTGTCCAAAACTTGAAAAAATTGCAATGAGTAAGTCAACTTTTTGATGAATTTTTTTTTTTAATACATTCACTTTAAAAAATGAGACTAAATTTTTAATTTTTCTTACAAAAAAATAAAACCCAGACATTAAAAAAGTTGAACACATTACTTCCATTACCTTTTATAAAGCATGTGTCTAAAGCGTGTATTTTTAGCAATATTACGATGACATACTTTGTTGTAAAAGCTTATAAAAATAATTAAAAAGATGGATGAACTTATTCAGATACTTTAGTTATTTATGATACTGCGCCATAAATCTCACTGGTTTTTACTAAATAGTTAAAGAGTAAATGTTAATTAATTATCAATTAGAATATATTTATTTATTCCAAATTTATTTTTAATTACACTTGAAGAATAAGAATATGTCGTTCCTAAGAATTTATTTCCTCATAAAATAAAATGAATATTTTTGTCCTTTTTTCTTTTGCGTACTTTTAATAAAAAATCAAGAAAAAATATTTATATATTTATTCATAGGCCTTATTCCAATCCGCACTTTTAAGTACGCAAATATTACGTTCACATGAGGAGCAAGAGTTGAAATTGTATTTTTATTATTTATATTTAAGTAAAAAAGAAAAATATATCAAAATATTTATTAAATATAAGGGTTCGATGGAAGTAATGGGTTAAATAGATATTTATAATTATGGTTGAAGGTAACATAAGTAAATCATGAATATACATAAGAATAATGCAAAGTCTGTCTGCCTCTGTATTTGTTGATTTTTGTTTTGGATGGAGACTAATTTTTAACAAGGAGCTTATATTAAAAAAAACTAAACACATATTAAAAATATTGAGGTTGACTTTACTTGAGTAGTGATGGTAATCCGGTGTTTATTTTTTATATTACCTGTTTTCTTAGAATAAGTAATCCGAAAAATTAATTTTCTTTTCATCACCTATTGTCATTTTTATTTATCTTCACTGCAGTGAACTTCCTTTTCAACTACATTCAAAAAGTGATAGAGCCTTCGTGTGTTCTCAACTAACCTTGAGGTTTTGTTGCAGAGTTCCATATGTAAGTCCTTGTTGGACTAAGAGTAGAATTAAGGATACACATCGCAGTAACTCTTAGCATTGTCCTTGTTTATTTCCTGTTCTCCCTCATCACAGCTGATTGTTGCTCATCTAAGGAAACTTCAAGAGAGCTAAGTTACTCTCCTACAAAGAATTCTTCTAATTGTCAGGGTGAGCATACTCATTATCGGATTTTTTTATAACCTGCCCAGAATATACACAATTTTCATCAATATAGATGAGGTTTAGCAACGAGTGTGTGTAGGTAAAGTACAACTGTGATTAGTGGTGCATCCAATAGTATTACTTTTTCCTCAAGCTGATATTATTAATATTTTATTCTTGAAGAAAGAACATCCAAGTATTGAGTAGCTACGTGCGAGTGTGGTCATTAAAAACGTGGAGTAACTCTGTTGATTTGTTAGAAAGATATCTACTATATTATTCAAGCAACTTCTATCTCTTGATGGACCCCTAATTACTGTGGCGTATGTTGGGTTCCATCACTAGTGAAAAAATATATTTAAATAAAACAAAAAAAGACACACACACACTTCTCAATAGCAAAACTATACATTTTGTTTCTACGTAGTTCTTCAAAGTAATACTTGCTTTTGTTTAAGGTATTAAGGGATTAAGGTATTTTAAAAATGTTATTAAGAAATATTGAAGGAAATATAATAAAAATAAAGTTAAAGTAAACGAGTGTGTATGTATCATTTAAAAAAGAAAAGTTTGACTCTTAATGTCGGAGTAAATATAAATTTCTTAAGTCAACACGAAATATAAAAAGAAAGTTGGATTTTTTTTTTCTTCTCATCTTTTCTTAGCCTGTCTCTCTTCTTTCTTGTCGTCAAATTATCATAATCTTCTTTAAAGTGTAAAAACTTTGTTGCAGTTTTCTATTTAATTTTTCCTTTTTTTTTTTTTTACTTTTACAAGAATGAAAAGAAATTCTATTTTCCTTGTGCATTTTTACTCCAAAAAGGATAAAATGTGCCTATGTTTTCAAAGATGATGAATACTCAGTTACTATGAATAAAACTTTATAATATATGTAAATTAAAAATCGTAAGAATATGTATTATTAAACATTACTTTGACACAGCACATTACGATTTATATCATTTTGAGAACTAAATCATTAAATATTAGAATATTGATATTCGATGAGTCTGAGAGCTAGAAAATGAAAAACTCTTATGAAGAGTTTCACTTTTTTATAGGCACAAACTGTAAGAAGAGGCCTAGAGTTTTGTTCATGTTTCTAATTAGTACATTTCACATTCCTTTTCAATCAATACGAATATATGTACCGGGGCGTGCAGAATTATTTACCGATTTTTGTTCAGAACATATCGCGGACAATAATGGCATTTGAATGACTTGAGAAACAATTTATTCATACATTTTTAGAATAATAAAATAGTTTGTGATAAAATTTAATCAATGTAACCACCATTTGACTCAATGACACTGATCAGGCGACGTATGAAGCTGCCACAGACTTGCTGGATGTAATCGGCGTCCATGGAGGCCCAGGCCTTGTTGACAGCAGCCTTTAAGGCATTTATGTTCTTGTGTCGTTTTTTGAAGGCCTTGGTCTCCACGTGCGCCTAGATAGAGAAGTCTAGTGGGTTCAGATCTGGGCTCTGAGGGGGCCAGTAGTCCTTGGCCAAAAGTTCATGTTGTCCTTGAGCCACTCCTGAGCTTTCTTGGAAGCGTGGGAGGGTGCTCCATCTTGTTGAAAACCTCAAGGAGAGTTGCCGACTATGGATTTGATCCACGAAAGGACCATGGACGCCAGAGCCTTCACATAATCCTCCACTGTTAATCTGAGCCAGTGGGGAACCATACCGGCTTCATGGCCTTCCCATTGGATCTCCAAACATCTCCAAAGCTCACAACACGGTCATTTTGCCTATTGAAAACAGGATCGACTGTAAAAGTTTTCTCATCTGAAAAAATGATGATGCTTCCAGATGAGGTCTTGATATCATTCAAGATTTTCTTGGCACGCTCAAGTCTGACTTCACGCTGACGTTCAGTTAGCAGAGGGCGTTCAGTACGCCTCAGGGACTTTCCTCCAGCCCCTTTCAATGCCCTTGAAACAGTTGATGTCGACATTCCCATCTTTCTAGCCATGTCGGCAATGGACCTATTGGGAGTCCTCTTGAACACTGCCTTTACTTGCCTTGTTGAGACAGTGGGCTTCCTGCCAGCCCAAGGGGAATGCTTGAGATCACCCCCAGCCTCCAAGCGCTTGGAAACGTTGTAAATTGTCTTCAACGAGGCCCCAACCCGTTCCTTAATGTTGTTATGAGGCACTCCCGCTCGGAGGAGGGCTGCAATTTCGATCTTCTTTGATTCCTGATTGGACATGGTCTCACGTATGGAAGTTGTTACGCTCTCACAGGAAGGATTTTTGTTTATTTTAACAGTAAAAATACGAAACAATCAGATTGGTTGCCACAAAGCCTCTTAAAAAGTATATTTACGTCATCGGTAAATAATTTTGCACGGCCAGGTATATAATGAGTGACCCCCCACCACCACCAAACACACACCTGAAAACCACTAACGCTGCAGGATTTGATAAAAACCTTCAGTAATCTGCCAAAAACAGGATCTAATCAATCATTGCTGTTTCATTTATCCACATTAGTCTATATACATTATACATATAAATAATGTTACAATTTTTACTGCACTAAGATTATACTTTTAAGTATTTTTCGTCATCAAAATATAATTTATGTACAAAAGAAACCAGAAATACAACGACAAGAAGTTGAGTGATCACCCAAGAGTTAGAAGTGTATCTAAGATGAAATTAATTTGCCAGAAAAAGTTATTAAGTTTAGAATTTTTTTTTAAATATACCACCTTTGTTTCTCAAATATATCTGCAAACCTTGGTACCTTGCTATAGTCTAAATGCCACAATACACCTACTATGCTATGCAATTATATAAAAAATATCGCCCATTCATGTTAAACATATATCTTTTAACTATTCTACTCATACCTTAATTATCAAACAAACAAATGCTGCACAATAAAAAAAAATTTCTTTTAAAAGTACTGTAGAGTGATACATTCATTTGCAGTATTGCACATCACAAATGACATTAAGGATATAAAATGTATCCACTTAACTCTTTTGTATAGTCTTACTCAGTTTATTGGTAAAAAAATAGCATCTTAAACGCAATAAAATTTACTCTTTTTGTTATTGAAAACTTTAAAGGATGAAAGTTATAATTTAGTGGCACTAAGAACTTAGAGGATCTTTGAAAGTAAAGTAAGTTATTGTATCATCCAAAATAGAGCATCGAAATTCTTGTAAGTATTTATATAAACTATATTGAAGATATCAAAGTATGAGAAATCGGGAATTTCTACAGCTTGAAAATCACTTAATTTCTTCCAAAACCATCAGCTTTTAAATATGACGGTTTTGAAAGTGATAAACTTTAAGAAAGCTCTAAAAAAGTACAATATACAAAAATTCAATCTGCAGAGAACAAAAATAACAATTAGTTTAAACATTTCGATTTGAAAAGTAATGATCACAGTCTCAATTTGTCCTTTTGCTGTTTTTTTATAGAAATGGTATTCTCTAGATAATCTTAAAACAAGAATGCACCTCCAGAATTATTAAAAATAAATTAAAAACTACGTGAATAGCTTTTCTGATAGCTATAAAAATATTAACATTTTACCTTAATGTCAGAAAAAGGCAGGAAACTAAGAACCAATAAAAATTAATTAAAAATCTACTAGGAAACGGATGTTAAACAAACCGGATTAGTCAAAAATATATATGGCTTGATAATAAGGGGATATAGATATTACTAAAATTACAAGTATATTTGTCAATATGTTTTCAGAAAAATATTTATGAAAAATATATGAATAGTTATATACATATATTAGTCTTAGTTTTATTATCGTAGGGCTATTTGAATTAACGGTATATTTGATATTTCATTTTTTCCCTTTTTAAGATTTCGATACCTGTTTAAATAATAGGTTCGAATTTTATCTTTAGTTTTTCAATGTTGTATCTCAGTTACCGATTATAAGGAGGAGAAAGTAGGAAAATGGCGAGGAAATAAAGATAGAATTATATAAATAAGGATGAAGGAGTAACAGATCCAAGATCATAAGAATATTACACAAGACTCATTGTCTATTGGCACCTTAGTTATAGTCATGATCTTAGCTGAGGATTGAATAAATATAATAAAATATGTCGATAAAAAGAAAAGAATGTATCTATAGTATGGAATAAAGGTAAAATTCCAACCGAGATATAAAAACATAAAAAAGTGGGAATATGTCTGGGACGAATTTTCTACTAGTTGAATCAATTAAAGGTAAAAAACATTGTAACATTGAATGTCTCTAAACAATTATGTATATCCACCAAACTAATAACATGGATAGTTCGAACTATGGATGTATATCCAAGTAAGATTTTAATATAATATATTTCTCTTTTTATTTATCTATTCAATTGTAACATATCCAAGTTTTAACATATTTAGAAGGACTTTAAGAACAAAAAACAGAGATAAAAATGATCACATTTCTACATAAATATATGTACAAAGTAGAACAAGCTGCAAGTCATAAAAAACACCATACCAAATCTCAAGTGGCTAAAAAACACATGGATAAAAATGGGGTAAATTTAAATTTTAAATATGATTACTTTAAACTGAAATGTATAGCCTCCCCCCCCCCAACCTTTCTTAATGTATCAGTCAATCCCGTGAGACTTTTTTGGGAGAGAATAAATTATATAAATAAGATTTTTTTTTTTTGCATGCATTTACCAAGAAGAAGAAAGGAAGGTAAATAAGGTCAAAATGACTCAACTTATAACTCTCCATCTCTTTACGAAGAATATAAATTTCTTGAAAAAATATACATACATAATTTGATACATTGTAAGTGCTTCACAAAAGTACATATTCAGACTTGAAATATCCCATTATCTACATAGAAACTGTTTATTTCTTTGAAATGTTTCATAAATGTACGATAAGGTATAATTTATATTCATATATCTTTGAGACTATATGTATATATATCCTTTGCAAATATTCATGTATATCTCAAAATTGGTATAAACATTATTTTTACAGTATTTTGTTTGAGAAAGTTTTACTTTAAAATCTCTAATGCTTTTAATATCAAGCTCATTTTTTTTTTTTTTTGCCTGAACATATTGCACTTCATGGATTAAGAATTATTTATATAAAATTAATTAGTTAGTTTAGTGTTAGTTAGGTTTTAAGAGTACATATTTTTTCAATCATATGAATAATTAATTATATATTCTTTAAACCTCAAACTCATGTCATCAAGATTATTTTAAAAGAGGATCTATGTTTTCTCAAAGAATTAATTCACAAAAGTATTTTGAGCATTAAAATTAATATTTAAAAGTGTAAAATTTATTGTAACTGACGTAATTATTCAATTGTTCAACTGATTATCATGTAACAAAATGAATATTAAATTAATATAATACTACTAATATATAATAATACATGTTATGTAATTTTTTAAAGGAAAATAGAAAATAAAGGAAGATATCAGGTGTATCTTTAGTTATTTATTTGGGTAAGGAGTGTAAAACTTTAGTAGTCCGAGTGGAAAAGTACATATCAAATGTTTGGCTAACATGTTTGGCAATAAAATATGGTTTTACAAGCGTGTATATTGGGAATAAATATTAAAAAGTCAATTTTTAGTTAATGTTGATTCAATACTTTTAAAACTCTTGTTTTTCTAAATGATCGAAAGTGGGTCAATCCAAGGAGAAAGCTTTTTACTTTCATTATCCTTTTCTTTTCTGTTCTCTTATACTTCATCTTTAGTTATGATCCTCATGAGTATTGTATATGATCTCTGAAGGTTAAGCTTATGAATCCATATACACACACACACGCATAATTGTACTGTACCTTATCTGAAGGCTTAAATAGATGTTTACCTATTTTTAATATGGATATATTTATGTACCTATATATGCCTTATATACGTACTATAAATCTATATACCTATCCATGCATACAAATGTGCTTCTAAAAAAAGGTTTTTAAATCAATTTACATAAAAACGTAGCTCTTAATCATATTACAAAAGAGCCACATGTCAAGTATTCTAATTATACCTAAATCAATTATGTATCTTAATTCATTTATTGATTTGATTAATGAAGTACCAATTTATCTACATTAAAGGAGATTAATTTATATTATTAAGTCTACCAAATATTAATGTGTCGAAAATATATTAAATTTAGGGGGTGGGTGTTTATTTATGAAAATGAGCAAATTAAGTTTTAGCCCAACATTTGGAATACAAGAGCAGCGTTGAAGCACTACCCCGAGAACTACTTCCTCATCCATGAATGCATATTTTTAAATCTATTTTCAAAGGAATAAGAAGAAACTTACAAATGACGTGATCATTATAGCCTTTTTATGTATAAAGCAATAGTTTTATAACATTTTAAGTTTGTAGAGTAGTGTTTTAAGGTAATATAAAACGTCAACTTCTTCTAAACTTTTATTTTAGCGTGTGTACTAAGGTGTCCAATTTTTACCATGCCATGTTAAATTTTTCTTTCGTTGTATTTTACTAAAAAAGTAATGTTTATAATGTGTCAGACTTCAATGGGTGCCTTTTCACCTCTATAGTCAATTAGAAAATGATTATACTAACGACGTTTTTAATTAGTAAAGTTAATCAGGAGTTTTAATTTTAAAAACATGTTTCTGAATTTCAGAAATTGGAATTTTAAAGTATCGTTGTTGAATTTGAAAAGTTTCAATAAAGTTCCTTGGTGCTGGTGAAAATCTCTAATAGGACATTTTGTAAATATAGAATAAGGCTTTGAATCATTTCCAATTTTTATTTTTTGAATAAAAAAATTGTACTCAATTTTTAACCTTACAAATGTAATTTTAATTTCAGAAATGTACATATTATTTGTGTCAGATGGTCCAATCCAGTAAAAATACAACGTAAAGGTAACAAAAATCTCCTTATATATGGATATCTAACATTCATGTTTTATAAATAAGTTCTACAATCATAGGGACTTCTTTAAAGCATTAGTCCTATTGACTGACAAACTATGAGTTCATCAAAGTAGTTTTGTGTAATTTATTCCTTTCAGACGAGTCCAGTCTTTGAACCAGTCCTATGATTCCTTTGGACTGTCAGTATTAATGATTAAATCATGACGAAATAAAGTTTAATTAGTCATGAAGGACATAAACTTTTAATTTCTAAGACTGATACGCAGGACTGAACTGGACAGGACTCCAGCTTTCAGTCCTAAATAAGGATCCACACAATACTACATCAAATGACTAAAATATCTCAGATAACAAGTTTCCCCTATTTTAATTTCGAAAACGTTGTTTTGAATTGTAAAAATGTCCACCTCAGAAGACACCATAATTAGAGTTCTTAAGCCCCTTAGGATAATACATCTGAATTTTATTTTGAAGAGGCAAGCATTGGATCGGTTTACGTTTCCAGCGTACTTATTTAGAACGTGTATTGTTTGAAATCCAAGTCATTTGAGTGATTATGTAATAGGTTAAAAAACACTTAAAGTTTGTAGCAAAATAGAATAAATACTGCCCAAAAATTCTTTAAATATGAATATTCAATAAGAATTTAGATTATTTTGTAAATTTAATTTACAAATTGGAGTGGGAACGCCGTATAACAATCAAATTTTGAAACAATTTTCTGCTTAAAAATAAAATAGTTTTGTGACCGCATATGATGTTTATTTATAGAAGGCAGCTTGAATTAGAGTAAAATATGTTGATAAAAGTTATAAAGACCTTAAAATGAAATATGTCAGTAACAAACGGGGTAACTTTTTTTACAAAAACAATATTTGTGGTTGTCACAAAACTGCCATATTTTGAAAGGATAAGGCTATACAAATTTACTCCAAATTTCTATTTCGTGGTTAATAACTATTTTAGTACAACTTAAAGAAAAAAAATATATAATATGTGTTCAGAAAGGAGATCAAAAGTTTTAAGATATATAAATAAATATTAATATGTACTTACAGGGTGCAACAATATAACTTCTTTTTACAAAAAAAAAAAAAAAAGTGTTATGCATCAAAAAAGGTTTATTTTGGTTTTAAACGACATTACACATTTAAATTTTTTTCGCCGAATTTTGAAAATCATAACAGACATGGAACGTTCCCCATTGTCGAATAAACTGAACTTAAGTTTTTTTAATATTTGTTTTTTTTTAATTTCTCTTTAAATACATTATTATGAAAAGGTTTTAGAAGGGTAGTTATTTGATGCAAAATATGCAAAATTTTAATTAACAACATATAGTATATTAATAGCCGTGGATGATTAATAGATTAGGCGAAACGGGATTGACAAATTTGCAAAGGTTTTAAAAATGTTGTGTTTCCGGAAAAAATCACGTTTTTTTTTGTTTTTTTTTCAAAAAACTGTATTTATTGAGTACTCTTGCACTACAGTAAATTTGATAACTCTAATTTTAGTTTTCTAGCAGAATTATCTGTGGAGTTACTTACGTTCAAACATTTCTCAAATCTCAAGTTATAAAAATGAACTGAAAAAATCGTTTTTTGTCATTTAGAAATCGATTACTTTATAACTGATTTTCATAAATCGTTCTGATAAAAACTCGAGAGATAAATTGTAATTAATTTAATATAATAAAATATTTTGTAAATAAAAAAAATGCACAAATTTAATTTTTATGGTAAACGTACGTTCTTTATTAGTCAAGTACATGGCAGTAATTCACTCTATTTCCCAGAAAACTTTAAAATCTGTCCTTTAGAATGGAACCATAAATATTTCGTTCCTATTTCTACAATCTGATTGCCACGTATTATAAAAAGGAAGTTATCATTCCGCACCCTGTAGAAGATCATTCCAATTACAAACATTGCCTTACCTTAGGTACAAAATCACCTGCTATTAATTCATACTTTATTATGAGTGAATGTTTTTTTTTAAATCACATATCTATAATGCGTCGTTAACTTTATTGCATCATGCAATTTTTCTTAAAAACAGAAATAAGGCCAAAAATTATCAAGTAGGTAGTCAAATAAGTCTATCAGTACTCTCAAACTATTATTTTCACATTATTTTACACCAATTTTTAAAATAAATTACATACATTATATTACTTAGTTATATTTTATTAATGGCACGGCTATATATTTGTATTTCTATATGATAGCCAAAAAAAATCATATAAATATAATAATATGGCTAATAAATATATACGACGAGGAATCAACAAGAAATGGTATTCCTGTACTTTTGGAAACACAGCATAAGTATATTTTATAAATTATTATTTAGTTTATTTATCATAAGGAATACATTATGAAATAACATGACGTATCAAGTAAGATGACAGCATCGACAGTCTGAAAACAAAATACATTGTATATTTTTGTTTTAGCAAGGTAACACCGTGACATAATGTTGAGTCCGAAATTATCATATATATATTTTCTTCCCAAAAATAGTAAATTCTAGCTGACATAGAAAAAGGAAATATCATGTTGTACTATAACTGGAATAAGAAGTGAGTTAGTGAGTAAGTGAACTCAACTATACATATTTATTCCCTCTTCCACACGTAACAGTAATTTCCTCATACATGTATTACATTTATGGATATATGATCATAATAAGCAGTAGCTGTCGCAATATTAGAATGTGGATGTATGTATGTATGTAAAAAATCAATGTTAATAAAAATTGAACTTTTTATAGAAAGAGAGTTATTGACAGGAGGAACTGTGGAAAAGAAGGAAAAAAGTGTGAAGGAGCTGAGGAAGGGATAAAATAAGAAAAGGGGTTGATAAAAATGTCGAAATCATAGCTCATTCAATTGTTTAAAAAGAAAGTCTTACTAATATGTATTCAGACTTCTTTTCTTCTTAATGCATACATAATTTGATTATAAGACAATGCGTTATATCATTATTAAAACAGAGTTTTTCAATCTTTTCTACTGGTGTAGTGCATAAACTATTACCTATAATTTGGACTAAAACTTGGTCGAAACATAACTTTTGAAGGGGTTCAATCTTACACATCACTACACTAATATAACAAGTTATATTTTTAAAAATTCTTGTAATTATAATGCGATTTTATCCCTATTATTTTTTATCACCAGGTTTTGTTAAGCAACCAAACAACAGTAGAATCCAGAATCAACATTTTTTGTTTTTATCTTATTACTCTTAGTATAAAATATGTGTATCACAGTAAAACAGACATGTTATATATTTATTACAAAAGTAACCGGACATGTTATAAAAAGAAAACAATTGGTCATCATCTTAATAAATAGATTTGTTTAAAATCTTGCTTGAACACCCCAAATTTTAAAAGAATTATTATAGACAAAAAAATGTTTAATAAGGTTTGTCATTTTTTATAGTACTTTATTCTATTCATATCATGCGTAAATACCTAAAAGAAATCTTTCAAACTGAAATAAAGTTACTTTAGACAGTTACATTTATAAAAAATGCATTGTCATAAATTGAGTAAAAATTATTTTTCTTGTCAAAGTATGACAAAAAGAAATAAAAAATTGTAACAAAACTATGCTACAAACTCAAAAAATGAATCATATTGATTCATTACTAAATTCTAATTAATTATGTATACTATTCATATATTGATGTGTATTTGTTTGTTTAGTTTGCTATTTGTATATCTCATAATGTCATTAACTAAAGCATCAAGCATTACAATGAACAATTACAAAATAATATATGTATTAAAGTTGTTTTTTATATAGTTTATAATATTACTAGACAGTTTTTTTTTCTGTAATTAAATACTTTAAAATAATTACATCATAAGTTATCGCGGGTAGATTACATAATTTTTCCTGAGCGTCCTACTTTCTCTTTCTATCTCAAAATTGAAGGCAGTGACATCGAATACTTAAAATTCAAATAGGGCAACCTTTTAATAATAAGGAAAGAACTGCAAATTGTGAAAAATATACAATTGCGCTAAGAAAATAGGGATCTCGACAGATAAACAACACTCTGGAAGATCGATCATTAAAGTAAATAGAAGGTATCATTATGTGAAAAAAGTAAGGAGTTTGTCTCTAATAAAGTATTCAGGGGGGGGGGAGGGGGGCGTGAAGTGAGCCCCGGGAACTGAGGAATAAGACCAAAAAGATCACATCGCTTTATATAAGGCACTAAAAATTTTTCTTGTCACTACCATGAACCATTACAGTATAATTACAGGATCATCGTAATAGGTATCATGAAGAGGAACTTCTATGTCATCAAATCCATTAGCTCCTAAAACAAGAAATGACTATTAACATACATAATTAGAAATATACTGTACAAACTCCAATGATTGGCTTATCCTACGTGAAAAATTATTCGAGCAATTGTATCGATTGAGTCGCAATCCTTTTTCTCCTACACCAATAATATATTCTTCGCTCTGTATACTTTGTGTGCCTTATATAATCAAATTTATTGATTCAATCTCATGAAGATACCTGGACCTGCGTATAGTATGATACTTTATTAAATATCGATATATTATAGTATAAATTGTTCGATACCTAATATCATATCATGATACAATTCAGATATTGTGACAGCCATTATATGTATTAAATAAATCAAAATGGAATTCACAATTATTGTATTATTTTCATCAGAAAAGAAATAAATAAGTACATTGACAAGAATTACTTCGATATTTATCCTCAATTCTACTCTGAGTCCTCCTCCACAATAAATCTTCAAAATTATTTTCCGTTTTTTATGAGCACACACGAATGTTCCACCAGGTTTGACTTTAGTACAAAAGGAGTAGGTGTTATTTTGAGTAGCCTGCTATTTCAGTAGATGTAATTTTTGTAGCTTTAATTTGTTTAAACTTGACAGGTACAAACTACGCAATTAAAAAAATGGAACAATACACCTTTCAACAGCACATTGAAGTTATTAAGATTCACTATAAAAATGTAGAACATCTGGTGCATACGATTCGTAAAGCTAAAACATTTTTGAGTCGTCGTGAAGCACCTTGTGGGACCGCAATATAGAAAAATTCGAGCTGTTGGGACAAGTTAGTGATATGATGCCGTTTATGCTCCGGTGGGGTCATTGGACCTTACTTTTTCACGTGTGAGGCTGGAGCAACAGTTACGTACTACACACGCAACGAAACCATCGTTCTTCTACCTGAAAAGTTTCAAGTTTCCGAGCCGTGTAATCTCTAGAACAGGTTATCGCAATTGGGCACCTAGATCTTGTAATTTAACACCTTGGAACTTCTTCCTTTCCTTTCTTCCTTTCGTGAAGGATAAGGTCTACACCAACAGAACAGCGTCGATTCAAGACCTGAAAGATGGAATTCGTGAAGAAGCTTTGAGCGCATACAAGAGACACTTTGCGATTTGGTGATAAAAAATTGCATAATAAAGATACGGTCCTGTTGATTTGTATCTGTGGCGGCCATTTGGCAGATATTGTTTTTCATTATTAATGACATTCCTGTTTCTTTACAATGAAATAAACATTCTATCATTTATTTCAACAAATACCATTTTTCTTTGAATATCAAAATGACACCTCTTATTGGAAAACCCAGTATATGTTTTTGGTTTAGAATATCCTTGTATGGTCTTTAACCTTTTTCATAATATTTTTATTTTCTCCCAAACGTAAGCTTATTTTGCAAAAAAAAAAAAAAAAAAAAAAAAAAAAAAAAAAACACATTAAGTAGGTCACAGTAAACCAAATTTTGCCCCTCGAATAATATCAAATAAAACTTTTATCTGTTAGATTGTTATATATGTCTCCCATGGGTTAGACTTTTTGATGATGTATTTTTAATATGATTGTAGGTATTGACAATTTTGTCTTCTTCATAGTTATGAATACATTGAAGGTATCACAATTTATTTTCGTTACATTATTTGATTACTCTTTATAGAGCATTATCACTGACGTCATCAATGAAGGAGAAGCTCAAAGTTGATATTTTTACTACATAAAATGAACATATAAACTATAAATCGTGATGAAACTTAATGGAATAACTTCCAAAATATAAAAGAATTGGTATATGCATTGAAATTACTTGATGCAAACGATCAACATTGGTATTTGAATATAATCAAATGTATATCTACTAAAAATGGCTAGATTTGTACAATTTTTATCATTTTTTTGGGAGATTTGGGAGAGGAAACGTAGGATAATTTGAGAAAAATATCTTATTCTTTTCACTATAATTGTTAATTTTTATAGACACTATTGAAATAAGATGGTATAACGATGTAATAATACCTTTTAGGGTCCAAAATATATTTAAGTGGGGAATAGAAGGATACATCTTTGATTGACTGTAAGATTAAAGTCAATTTTTTGTTGGTCAATGTCACATCTAATAGTTTACTGTTTTTCTTACTATAAAAGAATGAATTTGATCGTTTAGTTACTCAAAATGAACGACATCAACCACGCTGACGTCACGTGAAAACACTCTAAAGAGAGATCTCTATGGTTGTCATGAAAAAGAGGTCCATTAACTTTGTCGCAATTAAATTGAGGGAATAGTTTGTAGAGATTTTGTTACTCAAATCAAATCCTCTGCCTGAGATTGTAAAAACATTTCCTGCACACACTGAAAAGGAAGTGCAACAATGGTACAAACACAATTTTGAGCATTTTTGACCTTACTTTTTTAAACCTTCACCCTATTGACTTTACAATATAGTGGATGGTTGAAAAGAATGCAAATGCAGTTTCCAGTGCTTAGAAACCCTCCCTGATGTCAGCCAAATAGGCTGCATTGGTAAAATATTAAAGAAGACGTGTAAATGTACATTAGACTGTACCGCAAAGACAAATGTTGGGAATTTAGTATCTATCTAGGTCTAAGAAAGGAGATGCACAATTTAACATATCATAAATAATGGAAGTGATTTGGGATATATCAGTGTACGGCCATACTGTTCGCCAAAGCTCAATTGGGATGCTACTTCAATCATTAATATCCAGGATTGGAACAGCGCCACTGAGCCTTGTATCAGGGTAGTCATTCCTCAAAGTCAATTGATGATATTTATATTAATAATAAATGAAAAATATCAAACTTATAGAATATAAAATCAATCAACCCCACAAATTAAGGAAAAATAAATAAAATCTCGTGTTTTTAAGAGTTTATTAGACAGTTTTCGTCTAGTTAAAAGTCAATGACAAAGCGTTTCATCAAAGCTGTTTATAACAAGGGAAATCACATATGTTGAATAAAATATTGCTCCACTGTAAGACAATATTTAACCTGTAAAAAAGTATAAAAGTATATATTATAATACAGACTAAAACTGTGATTATTTTAAATTTTTGATTGGACTCTAATTCCGTATTACTCTTTAAATAAATTTCCCAACCACAACAGTCAATTTTTAGTTCATCTTTTGTTAGTAAACTAGGACTTTCTCTACCCTCAATTCTATAGAACGGTCTGAAAATCCATTTCAACTACATTTTATCTTCATATTTTTATTGGTATACTCCTAAAACGTCCAGTCAGGGCAGGTGCAATTTTTTTTCACGTTTTTATAATGTCCTTTCCAAAAACATTTCTTATATTTTACAATTGATAATTAAGATTTAGTGAATTCAATTAATTTGTTCGCTTTCTTTTGTATTTCCTAAAGTAATATATTTCTGTTATTTAATATATTGGAGACAAACTCTTTGATATTGTTGAGTATCTATGGAATGGGGATCCAAAATTTGCAGTAGCATAACTAAATAACGACAACGTGATTTTTATAGAATCAAGAAAGACAACTCAAAACAAATTTATGTTATCTTTTAATAATCTATGGTACTGTACTTTTTAGTTAGTATGTCTTCCTTCACAACTTTGACACACAGACAAACTGATAGGCAGCTCTTGACGATTAAGGTCGTGCCCACGCTCTCATTACGGAAGGTCGGACTTTGGACGAGAGATGAGGAAAAAATTATTCTTTATGACACCCAAAACTGAAAAGACCATAGGATTGAGGTCAGGGCTAGAAGAGGGTCACATAGAGACAGGTTAGAACTCAGTCATATGGTTAGTTCTGAAGTTTTGATTATTTTTGTTGTACGGGGCAGTAATTGACTTTTGATGTTATAGGTAGTCTGGATATTTTTGGCAATGGTCTTTCCAGCCTTCTTTGCACTCACTCTGGCGAAAGTAGGTAAAACAAAGGTTTCAAATGTGTTGTTGTTCCGCCATTAATATACCTAAAGATATAAACAAAATTGTTTTTGTTTCAGCTCTAGTTTGGTTACGTAATTTCTCCTTGTAATTGAAGATAAAGGTTATAAAACCATAACTAAATTATAATGCAAGTTTTGAGTTCCCACTCTTTAATTATTCCATTAAAAACATCCACCCAATATGGAATTATAATATTTTGACTATGTATACTAATCACAAATTATTTCTTCTCAAGGCCCAAAACGAGTGTTATTAAAATTAATTAAGAAAATAAATGTCCAGATCTTGAAATCATATATACGAGTATATGCATATATAACATTTTAATTGGTATTGCAATGGACGACATAGCAAAGGCAATTTTATAATTTTGAGTGCATATCGGAAATTCATTATGTAATAATATCCATTTACTTTTTGTGGAAATTTTTTACCCTAGTTCAATAAATATGTAAAAAAATATGTTTATTAACAGAGTGCTAAGTCAAAATATGACAAAATAAAACATATTCATACTGGTAAGAAATAGTTTTGTGTATATATATGATTATAATGTCTATGTAACATATCCTATCTCAAGTCTCTTGTGCTTATGCACATATATATATATGTTCAGTATATTATATAATATCTTCACAAATGACCCCTCCAGAAAGCTAGATCATAACAAGAAAGAAGGGTACTACAGTATGTCATGTGTGTACACCGACCTTTAGAGCAAAATAGTTGCTGCTCTTCTTATTTTTCAACTCCTAAAAGGGTTGAAATTTTGTATCAAAATGACAAATAACTTCGTTTTTTCTTGCGTCCCTCGAGGAGAAATGATGGTTAAGTAACAAAAATACAAAAAAATACATACAAAGATGGAATGAAAATATAATAGGGATGATGATGAGGGTTACAAATATATTTCTTCACCACCATCACATCATGGTCGTTCATCATGTTATTATAAGAGACTACTTGACGAAAAATATAAAAATTTTATTATTATCGAAAACAAAATTATCATTATTTATTTTCAAATGGGGAAGTTTCTTAAAAAGGAAAGCATAGAAAATTTTTATGTTCTATTTAGAATCAAAATATTAGTCATTGTAAATTGAAAGAGCTTTAGCAGAGTTTCTTCCAATACACACAATTTAAAACATTAATATTTTCAAATGATTAAGTATGCCCCGAATTTTATCAAATTCTAATAAAATATTACTTTATATATTTATTTACTTTATAATACACATTTAAATCCCAAAGTGGGTGCCAACCTTGGCCTCCAATATGGTTTCAATCCTAGGCATGAGGGCATTGTAGGTTTTCTTCAAATATTACTCAGATATGTTAGCCCACTCCTTCTCTACGGCAGCCTTTAGGGCATCCACATTAGTATGGGAGTTGCCACAGTCAAGAGGGTTGCATGCTGGTTAGGACAGAGGCCACATTGACCAAGGCCAGAAATTCGTCCCTTTTGAGTGTTTTCGGCCTAGTGGCTTCCATGCTTCATCTCGAGGTTCTTGTCCTCATCTTTTAGCCTTTTAATCTTGATAATGATATTCTTCGAGTAGGAGACGATGTGGAAGATCTTATAATATGTCATTCCCACGTCAAAAAGTCCTGAAACACAATTTATTTTGGCTATTATATCAGTTGTCTTTGGCCTGATGAAGAAATGTGTTACACTAGAATTGTTTGTTATTATTGCTCTACTAGTTGATATTACGGAAAAAAACTTTTAATTATTGAATAAGTCAATGTAACCATTCCAATGTTTCATTACATTGATTAAAAAATACAAATATACGGTTCTTTTCAACTGGGTCGCTTATGTGTTTTCATATCAAAGTCAAATTATATTAAATTTTAACATTTAAAAAAAAAGTTAATTGTAATTGTTAAGGTGTAATTTATACTTAAAAGGTTCCAAGCGTGCCAAACTTTGTGATAAGATCTTTAACTGCAATAATATTTCATTCGTCGAGGAGGGTTTACTAGATACAAAAATTTAAATTACGTCTAATTAAAATGACGTTTTAATCTACAAATATGAATTTTAATAATAGCTTCATAAATATTTGCATCTCTTCTAAAATAACTCCATTATGAATGAACTATGAGTTTATTTAAAAAATTGAATACAAAACTTTGACAAATTCTATTAAATTATATGTGGGGACACAGTTAATTTTATCGTTCACGAAAAAAAAAAATGAATTCTCAGTCTGTAAGAAAATCATGTAATTATGTAATTTTTAGGTAAAACATGCTACCCAAAAAGAAAAAAAATGCTGATTTAATTTTGATCTTTAAATCTGTAGAGAATATTGTGCCTGTCTATCCCCAAAAAATATTACATATTTATTCAAATCAATTGACAAGGTTATATCAATATATAAGTTATATCGCAATAAATCTGTTGTATAAATTGAAATTCACTCTCCAAAATTAATTAATAATGACAAAAATCACGTTATTTTCATCACTACATATCTGTTCATTCCAAACCATATTTTTCTTCAAAATAAATTGAATTCCAAGTTAAGCAAAGATTCTCCCCTATGTATGTACATCTCAGAAAGGAAATCCTTTGATCTATCCATTTATGTACAAACAGTGAGATAATCAACAGTCAGATATTATTTTTATGTGCAATCGTCTACAAAACACTGTCATAAACAATTATGACTCTCAAAAGAAAAAGAAAAATCATCCACACAACGTTGAGGAGGGTGAATTAATTAGCCATGTCAATTCCATAAGATGCTGGAGTAGTAAACGATGTTTGATTAACTTCTACAACAAGTTTATGCACTTTTTATTTTACATATTTAGTTGAATTTTAATTCAATCAATATATTACATGATAAATTACAAAGTGAATTAAGGTGTGTTGTTTTGAAAGGGTTTGATTAACTTTTTCGATTATTAAAAATGGGGTAACCTAAAAAGTTTGTATGCGAATAAAAATAATTTGTGTAAAAGATGAATGAGCTCGAGGTTCTGATTTTTAGAGGTTCTCCAATATGGACTCTGCAAACTAACTTTTTGAAAGTGGAGGGACCAATAACGAGGAGTGTTTGTATAAAATGGTGACAGGAAAAATCCCCCCAGAAGTTTTAAACCTTTTAACTTTCACCTTCATACATATACCGGGCCGTGCAGAATTATTTACCGATTTTTGTTCAGAACATATCGCGGACAATAATGGCATTTCGAATGACAATTTATTCATACATTTTTAGAATAATAAAATAGTTTGTGATCAAATTTAATCAATGTAGCCACCATTTGCCTCAATGACACTGGTCAGGCAACGTCTGAAGCTGCCACAGACTTGCTAGATGTAATCGGCGTCCATGGAGGCCCAGGCCTTGTTGACAGCAGCCTTTAAGGCATTTATGTTCTTGTGTCGTTTTTTGCGGGCCTTGGTCTCCACGTGCGCCTAGATAGAGAAGACTAGTGGGTTCAGATCTGGGCTCTGAGGGGGCCAGTATTCCTTGGGCCAAAAGTTCATGTTGTCCTTGAGCCATTACTGAGCTTTCTTGAAAGCGTGGGCGGGTGCTCCATCTTGTTGTAAAACCCAAGGAGAGTTGTCGACTATGGATTTGATTCACGGAAGGACCTTGGACGCCAGAATCTTCGCATAATACTCCACTGTTAATCTGTAGCCAGTGGGAAACCATATCGTTTTCATGGCCTTCCCGTTGATCTTGCACATCTCCAAAGCTCACAACACGGTCATTTTGCCTGTTGAAAACAGGATCGACCGTAAAAGTTTTCACATCTGAAAAAATTATGATGCATCCAGATGAGCTCTTGATATCATTCAAGATTTTCTTGGGACACTCAAGTCTGACTTCTTGCTGACGTTCAGTTAGCAGAGGGCGTTCAGTACGCCTCAGGGACTTTCCTCAAGCCCTTTTCAATGCCCTTGAAACAGTTGATGTCGACGTTCCCATATTTCTGGCCATGTCGGCAATGGACCTATTGGAAGTCCTCTTGAACACTGCCTTTACTTGCCTTGTTGAGACAGTGGGCTTCCTGCCAGCCCAAGGGGAATGCTTGAGATCACCCCCAGCCTCCAATCGCTTGGAAACGTTGTAAATTGTCTTCAACGAGGACCCAACCTGTTCCTTTATGTTGTTATGAGGCACTCCCGCTCGGAGGAGGGCTGCAATTTCGATCCTCTTTGTTTCCTGATTGGAAAGGGTCTCACGTGTGGAAGTTGTTACGCTCTCACAGGAAGGATTTTTGTTTATTTTAACAGTAAAAATACAAATCAATCAGATTGGTTGCCACAAAACCTCTTAATAAGTATATTTACATCATCGGTAAATAATTTTGCACGCCCCAGTATTACAGCATAAATCTTTCTTCGTGCTTCTTTCTTAGGGCTAAAAATGTGTCTTCATTCACTTGAAATCATTTTTAATTCCTTTTTTACATTGAATAACTTGAAATTAATTTGGATGTTTAGATTTCATATTTGTTTGAATTATAATTCCCAAGTAATGCCTCATTTTTACCCTCTTCTTTCATGAGCAAATGCCCTAGTTTTTACTACATACTTAGATGTTCTGTATTCAAGAATTAAATTATAATGATAAAAGCTGGGGCAAATATCAAAACCTGATCAGAATATCAACTAGAAAAAGTCTTGCGCGTTGTCAATGATATGCTTTATACATTTATACCAATATTTGTAATTTACTATTTATAAAAAATATTCCGAAATGATAATTGTAAATTCGAGGAAGGGAAGTGGGACTGGCCTCCCTGCTGCAATGTCCCTGCAGTATAAGTACATTTTAAAGTGTATTTTTATACGCTTTATTTCGTGACATGACTAAACCTATTCACTCTATCCTAAAGACATGGTCACTCTAATTATTTTAAGATGAATAACCATTTATTAGGCATTGATGATTAATGTCTATTTTTTTATTAGAAAAATTGTGAAGTATTATTGTTTTTCTCTTGATGTATAAAGAAGAAAATTACACAATATTTAACAAAAATAGAGAATTTTAATTTGTTGGAACTTTAATTACTTTGCAATAAAATACAACCTTGATATTATGGATTAAAACTACTATTCAAGTTTCTCCAGGAATCAAATTTATGACTATAATTGGAAATAATGAAAAACATATAAGGTATGTCCTGACAAGTTCCGGTCTTTACACCCAGATGGTGCAAAAAAAATTAATTCATCTCATTTTCAGTTAGTAATAACAAAAGTTAGTTGAAATACAATAGAAATTAATAGCAATTAAAATATTAACCTTGGTACCAACCTTCAAAAGACCGCTGTCAAAATTTGTATGACTATATATTATTTAGTTTGTGAGTTAATCTGCTAAGTGTGACAGTACTTTTGTTATTTCTAAAACAATGGATGAAAAATAATTATTGTTTTAATTTTACACTACTTTTTGATGGGAAAAAATTATGTTCAAAAAAGGAATGGCTTTAAAAGTGTTACAGGAACTTTGCTGCAATATGCGAATAAAATTAAATATATAAATATTGTATAATAATTTATTTTTTTTAAACAATTTTTTTTACGAAAGAAACGAATTTTCTTGGTTAACCCAGGACATATCCCCCAAAGTGTTTTTATGAAAATCAAT
Source organism: Lepeophtheirus salmonis (assembly GCF_016086655.4). Classification (NCBI taxonomy): domain Eukaryota; kingdom Metazoa; phylum Arthropoda; class Copepoda; order Siphonostomatoida; family Caligidae; genus Lepeophtheirus; species Lepeophtheirus salmonis. The sequence goes on from NC_052143.2 coordinate 20,517,199, forward strand.
AAGACATTAATAAATAAAGCTTCAAATAAATTAAGGAAACTCCAAAATATGTCTTGATCATCGTCTTTTAATTCGATATAGACTATTCTTTCATAGTACTACAAATTTTCATAAAACCCCCAACTTTTGATTTTTTACCCATTTTAAAATCTATGTAGTGTGAAATGTATAGACAAACACTCTCATAAAATCATGTATTGCTAAAATGTACGGAAAAGTATTTAAAACAATTAAAAATATCGTTTTTATCATTTTAAAATTTCATTGAATTTTTTTATTAAAAAAAATTAATATTTAATTCTTCAAAGTTTTTGCATAAAAAGAAACAAATTAATTAAGAATGAAAAAACTTTAATTATAGCTAGTGTATAATCATGCATACAATGAAGGGAAAAAATACTTTGAATGGATATAATTTAGAAACCTTCAAAGTATTTTTTTATTACTTTTGTACGAAACAAGTGCACTAATTCCCATGTACAAAAATGCATTTGTATTGTCTTGTATTTTTGAAATATTTATTTATTAATGCTAGATAGTAAACTCATATATGTATGTTTATAAAGGCAAAATGGTCATATGTATATATTTGAATAATTTATTATCGTAAGTTTTCTGCAGTGATATTTCTACGCAACCTCTTATAATTAGATTCAATCATGTTGTGTTGGATCGGTCTATAAAGACTGAAGTCCTATCAGTCCGTTTTTAATAAAGTTTGTCATTCCTAAGACTGACGTAGTTACTAACTAAATCATTTCACAAGAGGAATTTTCATGATAACTTCCTTCAACAAGGCCTAAAGTTTGAAGAAAGATGTGTGCGGTTAGAACTTATTTTTATACGTTCTAACTATCATTAATAATTATCTACCTTTTTATATTCTTCAATTCTAGCTAGGAGTGAAGAATGTATAAAGATAGCTTGAAACGTAGAATATTCTCTCCTTATGACTGTTTTATTGTAAAAAAGATTGAACCGATGAAAAAAAAAAAAGACGGAAGGGGGAAGGGAAACGAATTATTAGATAATTTCTAGGACTAATTCAACAATAATCTATAGATATTTGATTAAACTTGCATCACAATCATGGAGTGTTTGAGTTTTTTTTAGAGGAGGCTGTAATCGCAAAAGTGAATGTCAGTTGTTGTTGGGGGATATATGCAATGTTTATATATGTAGTGTAAAAGTTTCAATTTTGTATAAGTTGTAACTTGTACAAGGAAACTATACAAATTAAAACCAAAAAATGAGAGGAATAATTATTATTGAACGATTGAGAGTACATGGGATGAAGATAACTCCTATAGAAATTTTAAAGCGGTACTCTACATTTTTGATGGGCACACTCACACGTAATTACTCAAAACTTATATCAATTCATATGTAGTCTGACCTCAAGAATAAAAGAATAGTTATAACAAAAGATTTAATATGTTGGGAGGAATAATGAGTACTTTAGTTTTTGGTTTTTTGAAACATTCACAAACAAAATTATTTTTTACATACACGCGTTTATATTTAATCCAAACATCAACATATAGTGAAAATGCACATAAGTTAATACATGCATAAGTGAGCAATAACAAAAGCAGAATGTAACAAGTACCTTGTTATATATGCACACTCCTTCAATATTTATTAATACGACTTCATTATTATTTCTTATAACAAAAATATTTATATATTTTTCAACATGGAGCACAATAGACCCTGTAGATATGCTCGTTGCTATTTCACACGCCTGCAATATTTCATCAGCAGGACTACATTATTATTTCTTAAATAAGAATAGGTTTTTAATATTGTTCATGGAGTAATATAACATATGTAATGCACCCAGTGACTTGTTACTATATATTCATAGAGACCTAAATACAACGTTGAACTCAATCTGTATAGTTTTGTGCCCAAGTGACTCCTATGCAAATAAATATACTTTATAAATATGGACTACAAACAAGATTCCTAGGTTACTTGGAGTAATTTTAATACCAAAATGTTTGCTTATACTAAAGTAGTGCAACTTCATCTAACCAATTAAAGGAACTTTAAAAAAAAAAGACAAACTTTGTTTTAATTAATCAAGAACCTTTTTGTGTATAATTAAATGAAATTTATATTTTTGCTTTTTAGGAAAACAAATACTACCCAATTTGCAATAAAAAGGAATTAGATGGTGCAAGTAGCATTGGAAAAGGGGCACTTGTGCAACGAGAAGGAAGGTGAGAAGTACCAACTACATGCATAGATATTTATATAAATAACACATGCATATGTTTATTCCCACAAAAAATGCATAAGACAGCAAGTTTACGACTTGTTCACATTAATAAATGTATGAACATAATATAATTTTTGCTTTTATGAAAAAATTACTCTGACTACCTTAAAAGAGCACATTCTTAATAATGTGAGTATTGTTTAATGTAGAATAAAAAGGTAAAGGAGAATCATGAAAAAATCATTGGAGAAAATGTGAAAAAGGCACAAAACAAATGAAGTTGTGTAATAGATATATAACATATGCACCACTTCTCTTCGTTTCTTCTCTCGTTCAGACTACTAATCCCCTGCTTTTAAGTACTGCATGGAGACACTACATAGACATAGTACATAATTCTATATGTACAATGATTTACCCTCAATAAACTAATTGAAATGACAGTCACAACAACAACGACAAGGAAAGAAAGAGAAAAATATAGAAAAAAATTTATTTAATCTTTAAAGGATTAAATAATCTTTTTTTTCCTGTTTTTTATTTTATATTTAAAAAAACACAACTTTTTTTTCAAAAAATCTTATCATGTTAACTATATATATACGTAGGTATATAATCAGTAGTGTTCGAATACGGTTTGAATTCGATTTTTATTTTTGTTTCGGTCTTAAACTATTTTTTGTTTTTTTATAGAGGGATTTGGAGTGATAGTTAGCTCCAAATCACGATTTATTTAATTGTTTTCAAATCAAGGCCCTATTTTTTCGGACTCAATTCTTGGACTGATTTTCACTCCTATACTGATTTATAAGTTGTACAAATATGAAACATGACATCATCAAGAATTCATCTATAGAATCGTTCTAGACCGAACTATTTGTTAAATTTTCTAAAAAAATATCATTTGTACAGACTTCATTATTTAGAACCGATCTATACCCTAATTACTTTTAAGAACACTCCAGATTAAATTTCTTTAAAGGACCATATTAATACGATTTTCTACATAATCATAGCTGTTTCAGACCGGTCTAAAATTTTCAGACTTAAACCAAACACTAATACTTAGGCACATCAGTATAGAAAAAGAGAAGTAACATGAAATGACAAAAAAAAAAAAAAAATAAAGACGCTTCAGGGAAGACAAATTTTTTTATTAACCTAGTTTTTCATTTCTCATTCCTCATCTTTTTTTTCTTCTTTTTTCTCTATTTTTGTGGATGAAAGGTTAAAAATTGACAAATTATGATTATTTTTAATTAAATTTTCTCTAAATGGGAATGATATGAGTTATCCACTATTGTAGTCTTATTTTATATAAGAGATTATAATTGTTTAAAAAAACTATGTTCTCCTATATTAACCAATGACTCACTCTACCAATGAGAAAACAAAAATATTTAAACTAAATTATTGAAAGATACTGATAGAGTTATGAACTTTCTTTTTATATGGTTAATATTGGAAAGCTAGAATAGATCTTACAAATCGAAAAGGTCAGAGTACTCAAATATTTACCTAAACACCAACCAGATGTTTATTTTTTCATTTATAAATCAACCTCACACACATATAACTTGAGATTAGATTCCTAAAGTTGTGTCGAATCCAACTAACTTTTCTCATAACGAGAATTGAGGTGGAATGCTAGATTTGAAATTTTTTTTTTGGATAGAATGTTACATTCTGACAAAAATGATGCTTAGTCTTTTGCAGAACAATTATAAATTCAAGTTAGAAATATTATCCTAGAGTCAGTTTGGATTTTTAAATATTTTTTGAAACTGATTTAATTTGGGGCCATAACTTTTCCAAAGTCGAGCTTAATTAAAATATCGAATTCTGTAAGGGCGGATGTGTCAGATTATGTTTGGGATCCATGTTAACGGGCTTGTATATAGTTGTCTTGATTTTTGGTACCTCATCTACACTTTACCTACTACCCAAACCCAATGCATTAATTATATTCGAGTATAAATAAGCTTCATTTTGAAAAATCAAGGAATATTTTATAAATCATACGTTCACATTTTTTTTTATTTTCTTTTTTTTTATCACTTAGTTGGTCAACTTTTGATTTTCTTTGGCGTAGAATAGTTATGAAGTAAAAAAGATGAAATTTATAAAAAAATTGTTATGAGTATTGTAAGGAATGGAAATATTTTTTTGGATATTTATGTCATTATAAAACAGAAAATTTTGAATTGCTTAATGCATTTAATAAACAATTATTTCAATTTGATTGCTCCTAAATTGAATGAATATTTTAACCTTAGACTAAAGAATAAAAATCCCATTAGTTGATCAAAAAGAGAGAAAGAAAATAAAAGTGCAGAATGGGAAGGCAAAACTTGCAGTAGCATAACTAAATTTGAAAAACGTTATTTTTATGGGGTCAAGATAAGGCAACTCAAAACCAATTTCGGATATTTTTAAACACTATATTTAGCTATATTTTATATTCAATATGTCCTCCTTCACAAGCAAAACAACTTGACACGACAGAAAACAGATTGACCGGTCTTGACGATAAAGGCTGTGGCCAGGGCGTACCACACTCTCATGATGGCAGTTCGAAGAAAATCAAAACTAGCGGCATACATTGTTCTCATAGACAATCAAACAACAAATTCCGGGGGAGGTCAGGGCTAGAGAAGGATAAAATGAGGGGAGGTCAGAATTCAAATATATTCTTGCATCATTATTTTCGGGGTTTTTTTTTGCTGTAGATGGTTGTAATTGACTTTTTGATGTTGTAAGCAGTCCAAATGTAGATGGGAACAGCCTTCTCAGTACTCACACTGGCTCAGAGGAGATAGGATACGCGTTGCCTATAATGTTCTTTCTCCAACATTTTTATACATATGGACTTTTTTCTTCTTGCTGTCGTTTGATTTTTTAATGAAAACCTCTAATTAAGAATAGCGGGAATAAAATTGCAATTCAATGCTACTACAAGTTTTGTGTTCGAATTCAGTGTAAAGTATTTTCTGAATAAGTAAATACCCAATCTGGGACAAAAACACAGTTTTGAAGGCAAATACTTTATTCAAATTTTACCTAAACGGTAAAAGGAATGTGCAACCTGACCCAAAAAATCGAATAAGACATCAGTAAGGAGAATAACCTAATCTTTTTTTATTTATACAAGTCATTTTAGTATGTTTTTACTTTAAATTATAATAAAATCAGTCAGATAACTCCATAAAAATAGATAAATCTTTTTGTTTGTTCCTCAATCGTTATTATATACAAAATACTTTTTCCTTTACTATCATCACATAATATGTTAGATAAGACAGAGGAAGACTTTCGTTTTCCTTGTACTTATTTTTAATATCTTGGTTAGATATTAGGGGGGAAAAACATTTATTTTATGTTCGATATATGAACGTATGTAAAACAATTTCCTTTTGCCCATAGATAATAAAACATAAGTAAAATCATGGGGGAGGACAAAAATCTGCTTGTCAAAGCATAAAAAAAGAGAGTTTTTTGTATTAGAAACAGATTGATCAAATAGTATTTCTCTAAACGTGAATTAACCTTGCACACATATATATGGTTGTCAATTTTTTATTAGAAGATTTTGAATGCTATTTAAAATAACGCCATCTATATGTTAATGCATTAATTGGTTTACACGACATTACTCCATTACTTCACTGATAAATAAATTTATTTTGGATCTTTTTGGCTGCTTTTTCCTTCTTTTTTTCTAATTAGTGTTAAGAAAGTGGATTGGGTTGAATAATAATTATCACTTGTTGAGCAGGAAACAAATCTTGTAGAATATTGAATAATAATCCCATGGAATTTGCTAACTACCATTTTTGTATGTTCCTTTTACGACTTCTATTTAACAACCAATATGATTGTTTTTTAAATGGATTTTCCACTAAACTAATCATCCAATTTCAATAAAAACCAATGCCAAATAAAAGCTGAATAAAAAGAAAATTATTGTTATTTCATATAATTGTCTTTGGCGTCAATAACAGCCTCTACCTCGGAAATAGGAGGAGGTCTTATTTGGCATATTCTCGAATTTCTCCCAGATCTTAGATATCATCTTGGATTTCATATTTCAGAAGAATAATATTTTGGTTTTTTGTACAACAGTACAACACTACTACAACATAATCAAAACTTCAAATTTATACAAACTTGAATCATATTAAACACACGCGTTGACAAACAGGGAGACAGGGTGATTTTTTTACTTCTTAATTTATATAAAATGTGTTGTAGTTTGCTTATAATAAAATTTATTTTTTCCGACCCAAGACCAAAATAAATAAAACAGAAATCTTTTGGTCTTAAAATCTAGTTGAATTTTGAAAAAAAAAATCCGGGTTAAGTGGTCCCATGTATGTTACTCATTGTATCACTTTTAAGTAAAAAATGATTTGAGTGCATTTGCGGTTTTGACAACTAAGTTTTGATGGGGTTGTGAACTGAAAGTATTTTGGCAATGTATTATAATCTTCCAATAAGGGAAATAGTGAGGGAGACAATTGACAAACATGTCAACTTTTTCCATGCAATGTCGGATGGAGCAGAGTCTTGTTCCAGAAGAATGCACTCCCAGATGCAACTTACTCAATCCAAAGCTTGGCATGATCTTCAAGGAACTTATCAAAGATTTCTGGGAAAATTTCAAAATGAAAGTATGCATTTTACAGGGTAACCTTATTCTATAATCTGCACGCTTAGAAGTTTATTCATAATCACCCCCAGACTCTTTCAGTTCCTTCCCGACATTCCAAACAAAGGACCTGTCCAGGTATGAGATATTTGCAATATCAAAATGGATCGCAAAAAAGGTAATTCTACCTTTTCCAAGATTGTGGAATAATTAATATGTTGATCAATGCCATTTTTTTTTAACTAAGGCCAAACACTTAACATCAAACAACTTCCAATTGTCTAAAATTTCTTGTTAAAAAACGGCTCCATGCTGTATAATAAAGTTAATGACGTATTTTTAGAACTTCATGAAGCAAAATTATCTCAAACATTGAATTTACTCTTATATAAATTTATGTTTGAGCAAGTTGTTTCAATTATTCTTTTTATAGGTCATAAAACAAAATAAAAAAGGAAATTTTGTTCACACATTTTCTTCATGTTTATGAAAAACATAAAAATCCTTTTCCGCGCACCCTTGAAAGTTTCCTTTTCATAATAGTCTCTTTGTTTGATGTATAACGTATGTTAGTATCATCGTGTCTAGACGTGGGTCTTAAAGAGAATAACTCACAACACATGTTACAATACACAAACAAAAACAAGGAGATGGTTTTTGTTTTCTTCAAATCTTAAATGATTTTTCTTACATCATCATTCATTTGCAAAGACATTTTATCTTGCCTTTTTACATCATACCTACCTTGTGCGTAATTGACGATAAGACATTTTGAATCTGTAATTTTTATAAGTTTAATTTCGGAAACTAGGATAAATACATTAACTAAACTTTATACAGATGTTAGCACATTTATTGCAATTTCAAATTTTGAAAGCCTTGATAATGGCCTTAATGCAGGGATATAAGTTCTGATGGGTGGTAATAATTTAAGTGTGGCTCATAGAGATCCATTGCTCATCAGCAAAAGCCTTGAAAGCTTCTAGATTTGGTGGCATGTCTGGCAGATCCTGACCTCGGCATTTAATCAGAGGGAAAATTCGAGTGGATTAGCATCTGGAAAGTGTGGTGCTCACGTTTTTTTTTGCATTCAGAATAGAATTTTAATCCTAAAAAGGACTGTGTAGTGTATGTGCCGGGACACCATCTTATTTAAGCTTGTCTCGATGTCCATACCGGCCTTGAAATGGCATTCTTGACGTTGTAAATCGTCTGCTTAAGTCAAGTTTTAGATCTCTATTGGTGTAGGTTCTACGCGAATTAGAGCAGCAATCTCAATTGGTTTGTCTCCTTGTGAGACCATTTTTTGATTGATTGTGTTATTTTGTAGAGGGAAAAGTCAATACACACAGTTTCTCATGTGATTTGAGTAATTATCCATTCTTATTACGTGTTTTTCTTATTTCTCTCAACTATAAGGGTCCACATTTCAGATAAACACCCAGTATCTGTAATGAAACATTACAAAAAAGTTAATTGATATTGTTTTTACATCTTTACTCCTTTTAACATTTATTAAAATATATCATTACTCATTTTTATGTACATATATTAAATGGACCAACAGTTGTGACACTGTTCACGAGTGACATATCTGAATCCATGCATCGTCGCTTCAGTAAGGGGAGGGTGGGTGCAGAATCATTTCCCTTATTATTTATTGATCAATTAAGGAAGTAATTGATCAAGAACAGCAAACAATGTGTCATTTTTTAGGAACAACAGATGCTGCTAAATATTTATTAATGATTACGGAAAACATCACCCAAACCTTTATATTTACTCTAAAAAGGAAAATGATTTAGTATTTTTACTTGTTCCACCATAACAACTTTAAATACTAGTCCAAGAGGTAGGTTCTCAAAAATTTTAATGCTTCAATCACTCATACCTCGTACATTACAGTAATCCATATCACTAATATTGTAAACTTCTCAAGTAGAAGTTTTCATACAATCTGTGAAATTTATTGAATTTGGATTTATATCCAAAAAACTAAATCCTTATGTCTGAAATTAAAAATCAACTTTTATTTTACACATCTTGCCTCTAATAAGTGTTTCGTAGGTTGATTTGCTTATTCGTGTTACATTTTTTAAAGCGGATAAGTCCTTTTGACATCGCATTCTGCCGCTTCTTACGAGTTCAAATATTAGTAATTAGGTATTTTTTGTTACAAATGATATTTTAAAAATTATTCTGTGAGTTAGTTTAATTAATTAATGTATTACACTTGTACATATTGTAATGCCATCAATATCTTTGTATAAAATTGATTTGTTATGATACTTTTGTGATTAATATTTTTTTTTAAATTTGTAGTTAAAGGAAAATTACCATTACATTATCTCTGTAATGTACGGATTTTTATAGTAAATACTATTTTGATTTTTATAAATTAGGACACTTTGCCAAAAATATAGTTACTCAATGGCACATTAATGAATGCCATTTTGTCGTACAGAAACTTCAGCAAACGACTGAATTGCCGAACTGACAATTTACCGAAAAAAATAATAAATAATGACTTGAACATGTACATGAGAGCTCCAATACCTTCGATCTAAACAATTTATCAACTTGAATTATCATGGAATCTCAAAGATTGAATGGTCAGCAGTTAATGTCAGCTTTCAAGGCATCTTCATCATGAAATAAATAATTAATTAACCAATCAACACTTACTAATTGCAATGTGTAGCAAAATAATATTCGTTTTATCTTTTATACTTAGAGTGACACGATTGAGAAGCATAATAATATAGGTATATTGTAGCATGAGTCATCATCAAATGTAATTGTTATTTTTTTCAGCAAAAGTGTCAATTTGGCAATGTGGCTTTCGGCAATAAGGTTGTCAGTAAAGTGTCTGCGCACGGGCGCAGCGTGTATCAACTATAACTCGGTTTATTACTTGGATTGCCCATTTATATTGCAACAGTACCCTGACATCACTTTAGTACGGATATACCGGACATTATTTTAATATATTAGGTCTATGAGTATATGCAGATAATCCAAAATATACTTTTGAATTATTTTTTCTCTTTTTCAAGAATTTTTTAAGAGATCCAATAAATAAATATTTCATGACGTGTCCCTTTGGTGAATATTGACCCTTGAAATATTGTAGAACTGTATCTTTCGTACCTACTTGTCTCATAACTTGTCCACACATAAATTATAATCCTATTGATTTGTCAAATGTCATAAAGAGTAGTATTACCTATGTACATAAACGGCTTCTTCAAGGTGGTACCGACTCATGATTATCCGTTGTGTGAGGTCTATAAAATAATTGGATTTCTTGAGGAATAAGTTGATTAGATGAAGACACAAGAAGAAAAAAATTATACGAGTTGAGTCCTTTTTTATTAGATAATATATTTTATGGTATACAAAAAAATATTGCTGAAAGGGGTTTTTAATCCTAAAGAACTACAAAACTTGAGGGATTCACAAAAAAGAAAAAGAAAAAAAAGAGCGGACTTGTCTTATCAAATTAATACATAAAAACTTTGACAATTTGTTTTCCAAATCAGTAAATTGCAATTATATTTTGATGAAAAAAAAACGTTTCTATAACTTTTTTTTCATCGTCTTTCTTTTTCATCTTCTTCATTATGAAATATAAATAGAAATAAATAAACAAATATCAAAGTTAGATGACGAAGAAAGAATATAATCTGTTAACAACTTTTATGTATTAAGTTCAAAGAAGTATATAACTTAATTGTTATTTTTCCCCGCCTTTTCTCTCTAAATCAAATTAATATGTAAAGGATAATCAAATATATTCAAAGAATGTATATATCCTTAAATGGCTATTTTATGGACTTTAGTTATTTGTGACATTTTATGTATTTACTAATGATGGAATGATTGATCAGAATACGAGAACCATTTGCTTTTTCTAGATTCAGCATTGCGAAAATAAGCTCTAATTTCCAATTTTTCTATTACGATTCTTATGTATTATTACTCAACCCTTTTATAAATTATGAAATATTTCCTTCCAGATATAAGAAACGATCATGTAAATAAATGATACAGAAATACTAAAAAACTGAGAAGCAAATAGTTGAACCCAAACTGAACATAAACCAACTAATTTGATTTTGATGGTGTATTGTAAGGTCTTACACAGCTTTTAAAATAAATTATTGTAACTTTTTGTTATAATTGAGGTTATCATTGTATATGTAAAAATTACAATAGAGATAAATGAAGGACTGTCCTTCTACTAAAAACCAGCTAATCTACATATATACATACATTCCACAATGTATAAAACAACTATATACTAGAATAAAAACTCGGTAGAGGGGGGCAAAACCTCTCCCTAAAATCAAATTCAGTTATGTATCGTAATTTGTTCCAAAGCTATGGTTGATTAAGCATTTTTTGCGTCTTGACTTACCTTCACCATTCAAAATTTAATGACCTCTTACTGTCACCATACATAATAATCTTTGTACGAAATATGATCAAAATCAATTTGTAAATTTTGGCGTAATTCTGGTGAGGAACAAGTAAATTAAATACCAAACAAAGGTAAAAATCCTGCAATATACAGAACTCAAAAGACAAATTCAAGCACACAACAAAAACAAAAACACGAGGGAATAAGAACAAAATACAATAAGTCAAAAAAAAAAAAAAAAAAAAAAAAAGCACCTACAGTCCTCCTTGCCACTCATAAAGTCGGTGCATAAATTGTCACTTTCTGTTAAAGTTAAGACCTTTGGATAAATATAGATGTTAGAATAATCTATATTTTACAAAAAATTTCCTAGAAATGTTTTATAACTTTTGGGAATCTATGTTATAAGAATGTGGTTTTTGTAGTTATGAATACGAGTATATTGATTTTGTTAGATTTATTATCTTACATCTTAAATCAATAATGCAACACAGACTTGTTACGCTAACACTCCTTAAAAAACATTTGTAGACAAATATATTTTGCTTAGTCAGGGGTAGACAAAACATATTGATCCTTGTCATTTGATACTAAGAAAAATGTGTTTTATTTGCATTTGAGCACAAATTTTGTACGGATATTGTTTGTAATCAAAGATGTTATTGTATTCTTATGTCATTTTGACAAAAAGGGGTGTTATAAAATGAATTAGCAATATTATTTGGAGATAAATATTATGGTGAATTGGCGTAGAATATCCTTTGTAAACAAAAAGTACAGAATGTTTTTAAGCCCGTAGCATTAAGGTAAGGATTGCAAGGACAAGCAATATGTCCTTAAGAAGAATATAAAATGTCACGGATAAACATGTAGAGGAGACTGGGGGTAGTTGGTCTTCAAGAGGATGATTTCTCCCGAACACATTGTTTATTGAGCGACTTCGTTCCATCAAAAAAAAAAAATTTTTTAAGAGAAAAACAATTATTTTAAAATTCTATAAGAAATATTAGTTGTACTTTATTACATTAAAAGTCAATAATTTAACACTTTGAAAGATTTATTATTATTTATTACTCAAAAAATACTATCTTTTAGAATTTTCTTGATTATAAAGTCAAAATTGAATTTTTCATTTTTACAACCGTCCCAAATGTATTGTACAACTCTCCTCAGCTACGAGGGCAGTTATAACATGTTATGGGTTGCATTAAAAAACAATTTGTATGAATTTAACTAAATGGTATAACTCAATATATTTAAAAAGTAATGGACATATGTAGTTATAATTACTTAACGTTTGGTAAATCCTAATTAAACCGACATTGAGCATATTAGCTAAAAACCATGAGATTACCAACTGTTCCCCGGTCTTCCCTATGTAACACCTTAATGGAGGTATAATCACTTCCATTATTGTATTTGATTAGAAATTGTCATTTAGGAAACGTTTATGAATGAATAAATTGAACATCCGGAAATTGTTTCAGAAGAAATATTTATATATATTTGTTCTTATATACTTATTATTATAACTACAACCATTGTTTAAACCACAATTCATCAAAAATTAATGTAATATCAACAATCGTGACACACCATTCCCACCCACAGTTCAAAAAACGAACAAACACATTTAAACAATAATAAAACAATAACAGATGTTTCCTCAGAACACAACTCATATTTTGTTATCTTCCTCTCTATAAATAAAACAAAGTTGCATTTCTTCAGTATTTATAATAACATCAACTCTTGATTTCTTTAATCTAAAAGGATGTCCCAATAAGGAGATAAGGCATTTCATGATGTGAGCATATAGTGAGTTGATGAAATATGACTGAATTGAGACAAACATCTCGTTTAATTTTCCATAAAATCTTGCTAAATATCATGAGAAAGTATTTAAAAAGTAACATTGCTACAACATAAGGGCAGAAAATAATTTATACCTCCTGATCATTATACCAATACAGTATAAAGAAAAGAAGAAAATATAATATGCAGGGAGCACTCTATAAAATGAATGCAATCTTGCAGACGTTAAGATCAACTCATATAAAACAAGGAAAAAAAAGCGGGAAGCACTTCAGATAAAAATGAATTTGACATTAGATGAATAATTGCGACAAACTAAAGCACTCCCAGGGTCAACAATTTTTTTTTTTTTTTTTAATTTATTATAATTTTTTTTAATTCTTGAGGAGAGATTGATTTACTGTAGAGTGAGTAGCTACATGTGAGTTTTCTATTGAAATATGGAGGGTAACAGCAAGGATTTAATGGGGTTTTTGTACTCAATATTATTAAAGCAAAATTAGAATTTTCGTCGACGCCTTATAACTACGGACAATGTTGGGTAGTTTGATTTGTTTTGAATAAGATGGTAAAGTTTTGAGAGCACAATTTGCAAATCAGATGATCATCATGTTAGAGCTTGAAATGAGACAAAAAAAAAAGATATCTCATTTCATTTCTAAGAAGCAATTCAGTTTCTTTTGTTTTGTATAGTTTCGAACTAATGAAGCGTGAATCACCGGAGAAAGTGATGAATTAGAAACGAGGGAAAATAAAACCTATCTTGGACAAAAGAAAAAATGGATTATTACATTTGTATCGCATTACAAGAAACTATGGACTAATGTATATATGTACTTGTGTGAATGTAGTATTTCTTGCGTTGGTCTTGGACCTTTCGCTTCATTAAAGAAACAAAATATATCTTGTACGTATGAACACCCAAGATGAACTTGCAGTTTGATCAAAATCTCTTACTTTTTCAAAGTTTTCAGTTAGAGAAATTGAATTGAATCACACTTTACATAAATGTGTTTTTAAAGATAGGATCCTTCTTCCTCCATCATTTCCCCCTAACCCAATTACTGCAGCCTTAAATCATGACCACTGTATGTACGTATAAAGAGGTATCTTGTTTTATTTCTCTTGAATATGTAAATGGGTCAAGGATTCCTCTTCTTAAGGGAAAAAAATCCCTCATGTTATCTTTTTATACCGTATGCTTAAATCGTTTTTATTTCTTTTAAAGAACAGTTTTACTTATGTTAGAACTTAAACGAATCAACAACATTTTTGTAGCAATGTTTTCTTTTCTCAAATCATGATAACACAAATACACTTTTGATTATGTACGTATGTATGCTGTGACTCGGTCCTAGACCGAATTATTTTTTCTCTTTGATTTTAATACATTTATTGCACTGGTATTTGGAGCGAGATGTCTGTCCTTACTACGATCTTAGACTGTAGACCGACATGTAATTGTTTTCATATCATGGACTGATATTTCCGGTTGTAATTTTTTGACCGATTATCCAATATCTTAGTCCTAGTGATTTATACAGCACATTTAACCAAATGCATAAGATGATATTTTATGTAAATGTTCAGTAAATTGAAACACGCATCTGGTAAAAATTGTATCATCGACATAGACCAAATTTTTATTTGGGAGCAATCTAGTCTGATTTTTTTTCTGAGACCGTTCTAGACTGAACTTCTTTAAAAGACCGAATTAGTTTGGTTTTTTAAAAGTCATAACGGCGGTCTCATATCGGTCTATGATTTTCAGACCGAACCCAGACACTACTATATATACTGTGTAGAGAATATTTATCTATTTTAATTTTCAAGAAAATAGTCAAAAATTACATTTTTAATTTTCTTCATTTTCTACTACATACAACCTATCAATCATATATTCAAAAGATTACTGAACCCTGAGGATTTGTTGCAGAGTTATAAATTGCAGCTCTTTGTTGGACTCCGAGTAGAATTGAGGATGGACATGGCTATAATTATTGGCTATGGCATTGCTTATTCCTTATCCCACTCGTCCCTTACATCAGCCAGTTATCTAAAAAAACGTCATGACAGCTAAGCTGCTTTTCTCTAAAAACAATTTTATAATTGTCAAGACTGTTATGTGGATTTTTTTTTAACTTTCCCAAAACGCTACCCATTAGCAACAATGCCCTCTAGTGAGCACCCAAATTTGAAATTCATTATATCTTTATAAAATGGGTTATATACTAATTTTGTTGAAAGAAATTGCGATATAATTGATACAAACGTCTGTACTATTTCTATATGATATCCTTTATTTTTATATACATAAAAAATAATTTTTTATTTTCTAGTAAAAATATAGTTTTTTATTTCTTAGTAAAAAAAAACTACTTTTAATAACATAATGGCCTTATTTTCATTGATAAATACAAGAGAAATATAACGATAGGAAAAGATACAAAAAGCGTCAAGGCTAGATAAATTTATCTTCTTCCCAAATATGGGTTGAAATAGATTATTTTCAGATACAATGTTCATTGAGTAGAAGTTCATTCCTATTTAAGACTTGGTTTGATTTTTATGGAGCTTTATTTTTCTACTAAAATAAGAAGCTAATACTAACCTTGAATTTTACTATTAAATATAAATGTGTTCGATTAAGCCTAATTCTTAATTATCGTTAAAACAAATATGTGAGAACTTTATAATTTTATGTATTAAAACATTTTAAAATTTAATATAAAAAGCATAGGATTATCCCAGTAACACAAGAACGTAGTTGTTGGTCAGCTGTGGCTTTGACTACACTTAACTCTTAATAATTATATGAATATAGATTCAAATAATATGAACTGCCTTTATTTAAAAAAGAAAAAGAAAATGAATGTGAGGGTGGGCACCCTGAAAATTTGAAAAATAATTGTAGGGGGAGCAGTTCAACTGTAAATACATTTTATTAGATTATATGCTAGCAGCTGTGAAAGGAAGGAAATACAAACAAATCTCACTCTGTATATACTAAGGACATATACTCTGGACAGACTCCGATGTGGATCTTCAATTCTACTCCGAGTCTGACAAGAACTTATACTAATAAATCCCAAGTAAACTATCATTTTTACACTCCATCTTTCATGAAATAAGGATTATAACGGTTACTCTTCGTCTTTCACGTACTAGTGATTACTTTATACTGACATTATAAATGCTTTCTCTTCAAAAATAAAAGCATGATTATAACAACTAAGTATTGAGTACTTTTATGTGATTTTTTTAATTTGATCATCTTGGAAGAAATAAAAACCAAAATTTATAGGAATAAAGTATTTTTCCTAGTTATACAAAAAATCAGTGTTTTCTAATTTTTAAAGGCACTATAATTTAGATAAAAATTCCCAATGATTGTTTTGACAATTTGTTCTTTTTGTTTATTAAATATGTATATTTTCAAATATATTTCCAACCTTTTATAGTTTTACCATACAATTGATTGGGTTGTTTGAATTGGATGCCAAATCTGCCAAAATACAATAACAATTTACATGACGTCATCATACATATAAACCACTTCAGTTATCTTCAATAAATTTTCGCTAAATTGTATGAGGATAATGAATACCTTAGTTAGGAATAATTGCTAACTATTATCGTTTATGATAGATACTAAAAGTTGTAGAAAACTAACCCACTGTACTATAACATAAGTTATAAAAATGCATTCTTGAGAGTGTTTTAATATTCGAAAAAGTTTCATGGACCAGTAAGATAGACGGGAACGATTAAAAGTCCCTATTTTAATGACCGATACAACCCTAGCAATTTGTTACGTCAGTAAATATACAATACTGTCAATAGTTTTTTTGTTTTTTTTTAAATTGGGGATATATTTTATCTTTTTATGGAAAATGTTTTTATATTTTTAAATAATAGTATCTTATTTAACAAAGCTACTAAAACAAAAATAATTCATGACAAAAATAGCAAACATTTTTTTTATTTCTAGGTTTTGTTATTGTCTATTAGATAGAATATAAATAGAGAAAGGTCTCAAATGTATACATAGCTATGAATTTTTATTGTGTGATGTACAAATCACACGATGGAAATCAAAAATCGTAAACGAATTACCATGAAAGTTCAACGTCATCCAGAATCTCAAAAATATCAAATAATAAGTCTGTACATAATAAACTAAATATCAAAGCGGTCATCCTTGGTCTCGAACCTGAAGACTTTGCAGATTTTCTTCTCATATTACTCCCACATGTCAGTACACTCCTTTTCCATCTCACACTCTAGAGCATCCACATGTAAAGTAGCACAGGCCTTCTTCTCGATGGTGCTTCAGATTCCATAGTCAAAAGAATTGCAATGTAGTAAAGACGGAGATCATATTGACAAGTATCAGCATTTTGCCAGGTTGTTTATGCGCCGACTTAAATTTTTTTTTGCCCTTATGGGCGAGGGTGGAGTCTTGCTAGAAAAAATATTCTCTCTTGAGGTAGTGTCCCCCAACTAGAGAAAACTCACTGTCTCTTTGACCTCTGGGTACATGTATTTGCCGATCATCGGAAATGAAATGTTCAGAAAGTCGTTTGTCCTTTTTCAGTTTTGCCAACTTTCAGGCTTGTTCCCAAAGCTTCTTGTTGGCTTACATGACTTTTTTTATCCTTAACAATGATACTTTATGTAGAAGGGACTGATGCATAATATCTTGTTAGAATCCGAATACCCACGTCAAGAAGCGCTGACAATTGATTTTTTGTCCACTTCTATCTCAGTTGTCCTGGGTCTGATGAAGAATTGTTTGTTTGTATTCCTTCAATAATTGATATTTTGAAAAAAACGCTAAAATACTTTGTAAATCAATGAAACCTGTCCAAAATTTCATTCACGATTCGCTTAAAACACACTGTAAATGTATATACGAGTATGTACGTACAGTTATTCAAAAACACAACGCCTAACATGTCTGATAATATATAGAAGGTCTATTAACTACCTCTATGGAGAAGTTTTTGCAGATAACCACTTACTATAACAGGTATTTTGGTATCTTTCTTCTAATTATTTTTATTACCTTAAATAATAATTACATAGAAAGCTACTTTAATTACAGTACTTTAAGAAATAAAAATTAAACTTGCTTCTGTTTTCTCTCTCTCAGTGGTAAATAGTCATGTTCAATTCCCAAATTAATTAGGATCTACCTAAATAAACCGTTTATTATTCCTTGAATAGTATATATTCTTTTCCAAGTCTGTCATTCATATATTGCGAACTTAACAAGACATCATTATTATTAAATAATAAAGAAATATATGCATATAGGCCTTCACGATTTTTATGTACATACTTTTGAGAGTTTCAAATTCTTTTCTTTTTATTTGCGTTTTACAATCTGTTTATTATTTATAAAATCACGTAAAATAATAAACATTGAATTTAAAAAGCAGAATAAAGGTTTCGAGAGCCAATATAGGACATGTCACTTTCATTTCCTTCTCACCCCGTTAGTAAACTGAGATATTATATACCTCTTGATTTATGTAAAAAAAATGTTTATTATTCCTTTGAATCAATATTTTATCCTCAATACATTTCAGTATGCACCTGAAATATTAAATCTAATTATACATAATTCTTTGTTTAACATAGTAATGCCTTACTGGGGATTTATGAGTATATTTTACCATTTTTAATAAAGGTTTAGTGAGTTTTATTAACTGCTTTGCTAAAAAGTTGTTCATATGTTCTTCCTTTTGATTTCTTGGATTCTTATTCTTTTCAAAGTGAGAATTAAGCCATAAATGGATCATAGTCAAGAAATTACTTTTGATTATAACATAAGTACACACACAACAGCTGGCGTCATTTTGATTAGAACTTTCTCGATGCAGCCATGATGCGGACTCCCAAGGCTCGTGAGGTTTGTGGCGGGCAGCTTCGTCGATATTTGCCTAAATATAATAATCTACAGGATTAAAATTTAGTACTAATATTAATTTCAATTGTTCAGAGTCTTTTTTCAGAGCAGTAATTAAGTAAGTATTTCTTCTTGATTTGATAATAAATAGTCTATCATATATTATTTAATGTTTTAATATTTACATTGATTGACACATCACAGTTTTGTAATCCTATTCGAACATATATTAACATAATTGTAGCCATCTAGTCCTTCTAGAATGGTTTGTTTAATTTCCATAGAAAATAATATTTAAATAGCTTTTGTTAAATAAAAATAAACATTGCCACAAGTCTGAAAATAATTTTTGGACATTTAACTGTTTATTTAAAGAAAGTAATTCTATGAGATTTGATTATTTTTCGTAGGGGATGCGACAATATAACTTTCTTTTTTCGAAATGTGTGGCAACTAGGTTGTAAAAATAGTAGCAGAATGAGCGTGTTGTCATTTTAGAAACAAGATTCTGAAGTATTTTAGAAAATAAAGTCAGTCCCTTTGAAACTTTGGAGTAGTGAGGAACGTTCGTTTGCCTACGAAAATAAATATTCCTAAAAATAGTTTGACATAATATATATTAAATTTAACTAGTTGTAATTTACATCCAGAGTTTGTAAATGCTCAACTCTTGATAATCATTTAATTTCTTCAATTTCTAATATAGAAAAAATTATTTTTTTTCTATTCATTTTCATAGTTTGAAATTTGGAAGTTACTTGAACGCAATAACTCTAATGATAAATATGCTAGAGAGCTGAAACTGATGCCATCAGGTTGAATGTTATGTGAATATTTCAATTATGTATAGATGGTCCAAATCAGTTTATTGAAAACGGATTTATTTTAGAAAAACCAATCCATAAATACCTTTTGCGGAATCACCAAAAACTAATCACCTAATAAAGTAATAATTCACAACTACAAAATATGATATGTTGTTAGTAAATTTTTGTAGAAATTAATCATCTCTCTAAACGTCTCAACGGAAGTTATTTCAAAAAATATAAAAATCACCAGGTATAATCGAAGTTTGGTCAATGAGGGAAATTACCCACCTCATATGTTTTTCAAAACTGTGTAAAACAAATTTTAAATTTGTACTATTACTTTGAAATCAAAATAAAACTTTTTGATTTATATAGCTTGGTCTATTGCCATGTGAAAAAGGAAGTGTTAACTAAGTATCTATAATTATTCAATATTATCAAGGTCAATTAGAGTAGTGAAAGTCAAATATCTTATATTACACCAATTTTATGTTTAAGTAAGTGTTTTATTTTAACTACATTGTATGCTAATCTGAAGAGAGAAGCCCTAAATGGATATTGAAGTAATAATTATGTAGATTGGTCTTAGGTATAAATATAATCCAATTGATATAAAAATAGAAATATATCAAATATGATTTAAATTAGAAAAAAAAGTAAGGAATGATAGACGACCACAAAATGTTACAAGAACCAATTTGGAAGAGATTTTTAGCCTGTACTAAAAATATAACTTCATACCCACCTTCGTAATATTTGAAAAAAATATTGCAAAATATAATTTGAAAAAACTAAACAGCAAATTTATGTAGAAGTTTACTTTTTCTTTTTAAGCTGTTGATTTGTTAATTTTTGTCTTTAGCCTCTGTTAGTGAACACCTATTTTCTAACATGGTTAGTGAACTGAGTAAAAAATCAAACGTATTTAATAACATTGCAGATAAACAGTTGAACAATTTTAATAGCTAAAAAAATTTACCGAAGGACAATTTGCTGAGGAACAATTTGACGGATGTACATTATGCCAAATTACAATTGGTCGAACAGACATTTCTCCAAAGGATTATTTGGAACATTTGGCCACAATTATCATTTGACATGATGAATTTACCTTTCGATTAAAGAGAAATAGATCTTTTATTTTTATTATGTGTGGGTTTTAGTTTAAAATTTGTCTCTCCTTTTACTCAAATGTTTTTGTGTGTTATGTTTAATATGTTAAAATTGGTAAGTTAAATAGATTTCAAAGAACATTTTCATAAATTCATGAGTGAGGAAAACTAGAATTGAAAGTATAATACCTTAAGAGAAATATAACGCACCCGAAATCATCAAATGCATGAATAGATTTGGCTCCAAGCATACGTACTGCAGTTGACCAAATTAGATATTTACAGGAAGTATCGAATATATTTTTTTAAAGACGTTTCTATAGTAATTAAATATGTATATACATTTATTCAATAAATTAATTAACTGATGGAATTGAACACTCACAAAGGACAATTATTGGAATTGAAGTTAAATATTCAAATGTAATTTTATCATACTAGAAAAATACACATAAAAATTTGCTGAAAGAATTAACTCATAATCTGGCTTGAGATTCATTGAAGGTATACACTCACAATCCTAGATACAGAACTCCGAGGATATGAGTCCCTTGAGTGACTACGAAATAGAGCCTGTTTTCTATTCTTTGGGTAGGAAAGAAGGTTCACAAAGAGACAAAGACTGTCGTTCTCATCTTTTTATTCAGAATTCAGATTGTTCAAACTGTACTGAGCTTTACAGTTTTCCTCGCTTACATCTCTCATTTCCTCGTGCTCTCCTACGACCCACCCTTGGTGTGACTCCTCAAATGTTCCCAGTGGTTAGCTTTACCACAGACAACCCCCTCTTCTTTCGAAACATCCTGGATCTTAAGGAAAAAAAAATCGTAAATTACAACACTTCCCTGATCTGATGGTATGCTCTTTCGTCCATCCATGTGTCTTTTCAAACATAAATAATCCATCATGTCGAATGATGATTGATAACGGATATATTACGGATATTACTTATAAGCACATCATCCATTTGATTGAGTCACTGTCGAGTTTGTTTATCATTTAATTTATTAATTTAAAGTACTAGAACGCTAAAAGATTCGAACTACATGCTACTGTGTTGTGTGTTCATATATATAATGATCAATAATGAATATACCTAATTAATAATAAAAAATATTTTCTGGAAAAGGACACTAATTAATTTACTTATATATATATATATATTGTATAACAACAATAACAATCGGGCAACTATATATACAATCATTTTTAATTCTACTAAAATATCCAATCCCATATATTAATATAGAATTAATTAAATATTATATTTTGGCCAAATGTGCGAGATAATTCTTCGGTGAAATGTCCGTTCCGCAAATTGTCATTCGGCAAAAATGTTTTCGGCCAAATTTTCTAGAACCGTTGGAGCTATATATCATTTTTTAACTACTTAATTAATTTTGCAATCGTAAATATCAATGAAAATGTTGTAAATTCTTGTATGAGTATTAAATATCAAAATAAAATAAATTATTATTTAAAATGAGTTTAAGAATATGCGTTTGGGAATTTTACAAGATATATTTTGATATTATCATAGTAAAAACAGTTTTTTTTTATTGTAATTATCATAGGTTTAGACAAATTTTGCAAATCCAAGGAATAAGAGGCAATTTTATTAATATTCGGTTCTATAAAGTTCATGTTCCCTAGTGGTAGTATTCTGGACGCTGATTTGTTTGTATTAAATCTTACTCATCTACAGTTCTTTTAAAATTAAATTATATAAAATGCCAGGAGATAAATGAAGGTTGGATCGGATTATCTTTGAGAACTTTTTCCTACAGCTTCATTATTCTAAAGATATCTAAGTAGGTACTAAAATTATTATGTTTATTAAGAAGATTTTTGGCTAAGCTAACCGAAAATAAAATAAAATATTTTTCATGTCAACAAATTCACCTTTGGTATACTAAAATCAATATCTAGTTTTGTCAAGAAAAATATAGAAATTACTATTGTGGCAAATTATTTTAAAGTAAATTTTTTGAAATTGGTTGAGTCTGAGAAGAGTTATATGCCACTGAAGTTGGAGTATCCTTCGACAAGGCCAAATTTTGATAGATTCGAAAACGGGCCGTCGTCCTAGAATAAATTTAAAATTTTAGGTATGATTTTCTTTTGTTAGGATAAATACCCTCACCAAAAATTATAAAAATCAATGATGACAATGCCGAAAGAGTGTATAAACTTTACATTTATCTGGTTTGGGTGTATTTTTCAATCTTTTTTTTTAAATAAATATTAAGAGCTAACCTATTTACAAGATTTCAAAAGTAAATATATTGGTCCTCAAATCATGGCTTCCATTACCTTGGAAGTAATTCCAAATACAATGATTAATTAAGCCTCTGGTATGATAAATGGTTGTGAAGAAAAGGACCCATCATCTATTGCAAGGTGAAGGTTCGACAGAATTGGTCTTAGAGATGGAATGGAACGTGCATATTGCAGATCCAAACGTCATTTTGAAGAACTTATTCACTGACACACGTCAAAAAGGGTTTAAGTACGGACTAGGGACTTCCTTGTTTTTTTACAAATAAGTCCCGGACGGACCATAAAGAGAGAATTTGTTATTCTTGCCATGAAGAGTTGAAGACTTCTGTTCATTTATTCTACCAATGTACAAAAATTGCCCCGATTCTTAGGATGGCGGAGGAAGAATTCTGGAGAAACTTTCATGTAATATTGGTTCTTTCGAATTAGCTAATTGTAACGTCCTCACAGTAGAAGGAAAGGTAGAAAATTAAGTTGATAATCTCCAAAGTGCAAGGTATAATATACGCTGTGAAGCACACAAACCAAGAACTCTCTTCTTGCTCTGTGATTACGTCTCTAAAGCAATTATAATCCTTGGCTCCCTCTTCATCGAATGGAGTTATGTTATACAAAATATAATAACAAAAATATATAAATTACTAACGTTACTATAACAGAACCCGAATCGAGAACCTTACATCTTGATATGATTACTTATCTGCTGGTTTTTCTTGTTCTTTCCGTCCTTTTGTGGTGTTACCCTCATTTTAATTAAACTTATAATAATTCAAATTCTTACATTGACTTATATGTTTTTCTATCTTTATAATTATTATTTGGACGGATATCCAAATATTGAGAACCCTTTAAAGTATGTGTTTAAGGCAGTTTAAAAAAATTACAACAGAATGTTTAAACGGGAGAAAAATACATTTTTTTTTATCAGAATAAATCGGGATTTTGTTCAAAGCCCCTTATTCCTCATATTAAAATAAATGTTTCAAAATATTACCTACCTATATATTACTACATATAAGTGGACAATAAAAAAGTTTATTTTATTGTTATAATCCATAAATAAATGTATTTTTGATCGTCCTTTTAGAGAAGGAGGAAAAAATTGTTATGATTCTGTAGATAGTCCTGCTTTCCTTCATCCAATTTCCATAAATCATTCAAAAAAGAGACAATAAAAAAATTATAGAATGTATACAAAATATACATAGTTTATTTTTTGCATTTTTTTGCAAAAAAAAGACAAATTTATAATAGGAAAAAAATCGATTGAATAAATTGCGAAGATCCCCAATCTTTTTTCAATGACTCAAGCAAAAATGTCGATGGATCGAAGTGAATAAATGAATTACCATTTTGGTTAATACTTTTATTCTCCATTTGCAAAGAGTACCTACTCCTGTTGTTTTTTATGTATATTGGTTTTGTATTGAGTTATGTGGATAAAGAAAGGCAACTTTCTACACATAAAGAGATTTTTGTTTTTAAAGACAGTCTGTTTGTAATGTCTTAGTTCTGCGCAAAAAAAACGAAGCAATGATTTAAAATGCAAAACGATAAATACTCTGATAATAATAATACAAGCAACTTTTGAAAAAGGAGCATCAACCCTTATTCATGCTCCAATACTTTGCATATTCAACTCCATGAAGATTTAACTTCGAGATGAAAAGCGGAAAATTAAATTTTTATTTTCTTACTGAAATTTCTTTCATCTATTTGCAAAAAAAAGAAAATAGACTTACAAAACTGTTGCTAATTGTTTCATTTGATAAATGACTCTATGGTCTATATAATGTATATATTGTCTTTTAATGGGCCTCTTTGGAGTAAAGTCTTTCACATTAATGATGAAAATGTCACTGTTGCATATATGTAAATACTTTAAAAATACATAAAAACGTTATACGACAAAACATAAACTGAAATATAAAATGTAAAGTTGTCAAATAAAAGGGCTTATAATAAATGAAGCAAGAAAATAAGATTAATGTTCCTCTATTTTGGTCAAATTAAATTACAACAAAATTGTATATATATATATAAAGTAGATGATCAAGAAATAAGTGACCCATTGTTCTTATTTTATTTTAAGTATAGCTACGTTTTGAAAAGCCTGGATTTTATATATTTATTTCATTCCTTTATATTTCAGGTGAAAAATGAGATTGGATTTGGAGTTGTAAGTGGTTAGTTTCTTCCAAGAAACAAACAGAACGAAAACAAATTCAAAATGAGTATTGAAGAAAAAGATACAAAGCTTCGTGGATATTTGGAAGTCAAGCTCGGAAGCAGAGTGGGCATCAATTATCGCCGACTTGCACGAAAAGTAAATTCAGTTTGATATCTACATTTCATAAAGTTTTTGATATTAAGATATTTTGGTATGATTATATAGAGGAAATATCCTTGAAAAATAAAAGTTGTGAGCAACTAGTGCCAATAGTTAATCTATTTTTTGGAAGTAAAATGTATTTTATTTTCGTTAAAATGTGTTATGAAAGCCAAAATGCATATAAGATTGATATTAAGGGAGTAATTTTGATGTGGATGAGTAAAAGCCATATCTAGGTACCTAAAATCATTAGACTATAAAAGAATTATGCTTCTTTTTGAGAAAGCAATTTCTTAATTAAAGTAAAAAGTTAAAATACGCCCATATCTTTAACGGTCTTATAGACCATAAAATATACGTCGGAAAACGCAAGTCTATCACTTTGGTTTTGATCTTAAATGAATTATAATCATACTAGGGGTAAAGGAGTATTCTTCAAAACAAATTATTGATGATAATTTTTCTATATGCTCCTCCCTCTCTGGGGCATTCATTATGTCTAATTCGTATTAATGATAAGAATATATACATAAGTGTTGAAAATATTCCCTGAGAGAGGGGGAAATTAACCATGGAAAATGCGTCGTGTATTGTGTATAATCAAATAAAAATAGATCATTAAGATAGCTGAAAGAATAATCACAAAAATATACAAAAAGTTCTGATTAATTGTAAAAGTAATTTTTTTACAATTATCTCCTTATTACAAATGTAATAAAATTGATGATGTGACAATTTAATCCTGAAAAAATGCCATTTGATAATAAAAACCACCTTCTCTAAGGGGGTTGTTTGAAAATAAATAACGTCTTGATCTTTCCAATGTTTCTACGGTGAAATAATTTGATTAAGCATAAATTATTGGGGACTGAATGACAAAAATAATTAGTTCCAAAAGGTCTTATCAGCTGCATTATCGATTTGAACTAAATTTTAGTGAGGAAAAAATTTATAAAAGGTTTATAAAATAAAAACTAAATTATATTTACATATATTTATTTTCCTATTTTTACATTATTATCACATAATCTAAAAAACCTTGAAACTAAATCTCAATAAATATCTGCTTAACCCTTGTTCCGTCTTAAGGACCCAAATGACCCGTTTTCAACTTTCACTGACGAAAAATACCTCTTATTTTTCAGACTTGAAATTTCTTGACTTTTCCTAAATAAACCTTAACCTTAGAAAAAGTGAAAAAAAATATTTTTTTATCATTTCATTTTTACTTAAAATAACTTGTGTACAAAGATTTTCTTATGGGTCATTTTGATCATGCTATTATATATCATATTTCATATTGTAAATAATTTTAGAAAATCATATACATATGTAGGAATCGCCAAAGAAATATTAATGTATGTTCTTGTAGAGAGCACATTAATCATTTTTCTTATTCTTATTTGAAACTCAATATGTGTGTACGTTAATGTTACCCAAAAGTAGTTTATAAAAAGATCCTTGATGAGGAAGAATTCCAAGATCTGAAGTCGATGTATTAGATTATTTCTATAAATACTTGCCTCATCCTCATATGAAGAAGTCATTTTTCTTCCTGAATGTGAAATTTTCTTGTCAAAAAATGCTAAGATTGAATTGTCTTCATTAGCAAAAAATATAAAAGAGGGTAGGAATTATGACTTCTGGGCCCATAAGATATCCAATAACCCATTCGAACAACATCCTTTCAAAATTTTGCCGATTCATCACTCCAAATATTGATGGAATCATATTAAAAGTGACTAATTTGGAAGTTTTTAGAAGATATGGATAATTGAATAGATTTTGATTAGGCTGACCTTCAAGCTTAGATTGAATTATGGAGATTGACAGGTGACAACAAAGTATATTGTTAATACTAATCATGCTATTACTTTGAAACACACTACACTTATGACATAACAGTATTAACAAATACACAATGGTGTACTTAGAGAAGGAAATTTCTGATGTTTAGTCTGTAAACGTAATATATCAAATATATTTTTACTTATAATTATGTTCTTTTAAGTAATTGACAAGGTTGCACGGTCGACCATTAAAACTCTATGTAAGTTTTTTTTTTAAATAGTTGTGTAAACCTGCAATTTTTCAATTTGTATAATATTCAGGGAGAGGAGTTAATAAATTGCTATTATTTTGTAGAAAAATAAGAACCCTGGTTGTAAAATAACAGTTTTCCCCATTATCAAATTATGTTTATTATAATCAACAACTTCGAGCTCAGATGTTCCAACTTCTCTTTCTCTTGGGTACCACCACCCAAGTCAACTTAACTGGAATGTTTTGTATGTAGTACCTACCATTATTATTTGTGGTAATAATAATTTTTAATTTAAATAACCGTGAAGCAACTGTGTACATAGTAAGACATACATACATATAATTTGACATAAATGGAACATAGAGATCCATTGGGGATTATTCCATGGCTCTATGTACAACAAACATACAAAAGAACAAACTGCTATTTGTCCTAGTTTCTCTTTGTTTCCTGACATCTTCTTCCACGTTTCCCCCCGTGTCTGTAGATGGAGATACCAATTATAGGGTGGTTTTATTTTATTTTAGTAATTAAGAAAAAGCGTAGAATGAGTCGAAAGGGGGGGAGAGAGAGAGAAAGTGAAGAGAAAGCCTTAACTATTGAATATTGGTCGGTATACATAAGTAGTAAGTACATTAATCAAACACATTTTCCCTTATCAATTCTTTAGTTATTTTTGAACAATTTTGTAATACGTAAAATATTTTTTACAAGTAAAAAATGTCAGACTGTAAAAAGCCAAAGAATTATTGACCACTGTGGTTTTGAAGTTGAAGCTTCACCATCCACCAGCAAGAGGGTGTTAGATGAACAGATGTACATATCGAAGTATGTTAAATGTATCAACGTAAAAAGTAAATAAGTTTTTCGAAGAATACATAAGAAAAATATTTGCAATACATATATAGGGTGTAGCAATATAACTGTATTTTTCCAAAGGAAAATAAACAAGTTTTATAAATCAAAAAAATGTTATATTTGTTTGATAAGGATAGTATACATTTAAGCTTCAATTTTCAAACCGAAAATTATAACAAAAAATTATAACCTCCATTGACCGTAAACTGAATAAATCGAACTACGCATAATAAAAAAGAAGTTATTCTGCTGCATCCTGTATTTTTTTTTTTTTTTTTGGCAGAATATGAATCAAATATTAATCTTTTAGGTTATTTTCGTTTTAATTATTTATCCTTAATTTTACATACAAATACACAAAGTGAGGTGAAGGGAGTTCTCCCTTATCGTGGTTTTTTTGGGAAAAAGAAAAATCCATGATGCATAAAATCTGAGTTTTACCGTTCCTTTTTTAGTACTCAACCCCGTAAAATAGGCGAAATTATTTTTCATAGTTCACTTTTTACTATTTTTTCATTGTATTTTTAGTATGGTTTGCACAATAACAACATTTTATTTGTCATAAATTATTTAAAATAGTCTATGTGAGACAAATTCACTTGAAAAATGACTGTAAAATTTAAAGTTAATGGGTTCCAAAACTAACAAGACTTCTGAAATTTTGCTTTACGTATAATTGGTATCCTTGATTTTTTGTTAGTACACTCACCAGGAACATATATTTACTGTTCCAGCTTTTTATTATGTTTAGTTTTTTTGTGAGAGGCATAACAGTTAGAAGTATTTAGGGTGTTTGGCAATTTTGCTATATCCATTCGGCTCTTCCAATGGGAAGCTTGGGCTTTGGTTTCGATATCATACTCATATATCCATAAATCGTCCCCAGTTATGATCCTTTTGAGCAGCTCATGAAGGATGCTCATGCAAAGATTCTTTTGGTCAAAAATTAAGCAGTTTCAGAAAATAATTTGCTGATACTCGTTTCATGCCCAAAACGTTCAAAAAAAATTATGGCTTAGCAAACCGATATGTAATTTATAGTAAATCCCCTCAGCAACTTCTTTGAGAGAAATTTTATTTACTGCTGCAACGATTTCATCTGTTGTTGACATGATTGGGTGTCCAGAGCGAGCCTTGTCATTAGCATTTTCCCAACCATCTTGGAAGAGTATTGTACCACTTTTAAATATATTTTTTTACATGAACAGTTTCACCATATGTCATTGTCAACATTTCAAGTGTTTGGGAGAACTTTATTTCATTTTTTACTCAAAGTTGGATGCAAATTCTTTTGGTCCATATTTTTCGCCCAACACTCAAAATACATATAACTGTTAAACATCTCATAAGAAAACCAAACATAGAATATAACTGAAACTGTAAATATATGTTCATGTCGAGTGTAATAAAAAAAATGGAACATAGCA
This sequence comes from Lepeophtheirus salmonis, assembly GCF_016086655.4. NCBI lineage: Eukaryota > Metazoa > Arthropoda > Copepoda > Siphonostomatoida > Caligidae > Lepeophtheirus > Lepeophtheirus salmonis. The sequence goes on from NC_052143.2 coordinate 20,547,085, forward strand.
AATGTACTTTGCCTGTGAAACTTGAAAAGTGTTCTTACTTTTTGAACACACCTTGTATAATTGGGATTCTAATCCCAGATAGACTCGTGTATGTATGAACAACCCCTTTCAAATATATATTACAAGGGAAGGAATGTTCACAACACATTTCCATTAAATAATCATAATACATTGTATTAATACCATATTCAAACAGATATGAACTCATAAATGTATGTTCATTCATAGCATTTTTCATTTATATTAGGAATACCGCCATTTCATAACATGTAATGATAATAAAATGCCTCTAAATTGGCAAAATAAATTTGAGCTCCAAATATATGTACAGGGTGCGACAACATAACTCCCTTATTTATAATGTATAGAAATCAGGCTGTAAAAGTAGTAGCGTAGGGTCCTGGTTTCATTTCAGAGGCTAAATTATAGAAATACAGTCAGTTGTTACCATGCGTTGGAGTAGTGGGGAACGTGCGTGCGCCGTCAAATATATTTGTCGATAATAGAAATGGTTATTTCATAAAGCTAAAACTAATTACAATTTAAATACAGAGTTCTTATAAGTGTTCAATATATTAATCAGTTAATTACTTCAGTTTATTATATGAAAAAAAGATTTTTTTCTCTTCATATATATATAACTTAAAATTTGAAAAAATATTTGAACGCAAATAACTGTAGAAATAATAAGGCTAGAGAGCTAAAATTAGTACCATCACATTTGGTGTTAAATTAAACTTTAAAGAGAAACCCAAAAATCACTGAGTATAAAAATAAGGAAATTTGGCTTATCTAATATGATTTCCAAACCCGTTTAAAGCAAAACTTTTCATATGCACTAATATTATAAAACAAAAAATATTAAATTTTAAAACTATAAAAATGTGAAACTCTGTTGACAATTATGTAGGAGAGATGAAATAAAATTTGTGTCATGAGATTCGATGTTTTGCAAATATTTAAATTTGTTCACATCTGGTAATAAAGTCTTGATTTATTCACGAACAACCGACATTATCACTACCTGAACAACTAATCATCCACAACCACGGATTTAAATATGTTGTTAATTAAATTTTGCATCATTCAAAATAGAACTTATCCCTCTTATGTAAACCTCTAAATGAAAAGGTATTTAACAAGAACCCCAAAAATGAAAATATCCTGATACATTAAAATACTGAATTTTGGTTTATCTAAACCTATCTAAAAAAATACTTTAAATATATACTAACATTGTAAACAAAAATGTGAATTTTTTCATCGAATGACGTAGATCAATGGACAACGCGCTCAGAAGAAGTTATTATCTCGCAATCAATGTGCGTAGGTTTGTGCGGTAATCGTTCCTAGGGAAGGAAATATTCTTCATTCCATGTACATGGATTTCAAAGAAGATTTCTAGGTCAGATTTATAATACTATATTGTTAACTTATACATCATCCGAGAAACTTCATCCGACCAATTAAAGGAACATTAAAAAAAAAGTATATATCTATAAAACTGGTTGTACTGCCTTTTGAAAAAAGGAAGCTATGTTGCTGCACCCTGTTTATAAAAGTACTTAGGTGAGGTACACAAGACAAAAGGAAATTTCAGGTCCGTATTTTATGGATATTAAAAACCTGTATTGAAGTCCACCCACCCTGAGACGAAGAACCCTTTCTGTTTCCCCATCTTATTTATTTATGGTAGTAGTATATATAAACTCCCTGATTTTTATTTGCTTTTACGAGGTTTTTCCTTGATGGAATATATTTTTATTTAACTTTTAATTATTTTGTCATTATTTCCCTCCTTTTTTATAGACATTTCTATTTTATACGCGTTGAGAGAGGTAATGACTTTTTATTACAAGTCCTTTGAAAGCATCTCATGATGGCTATTGTATGTACGAACATACATATCCATATAAATATGTATTCCATCTTGAAAACTTAAATAAATATCAAAAAAAAAAACGTGAAATTTTATTTTATGTTGGGTACTTTAACAGTCTATTTACTTTTATGTCCTTTCATAAAAATTCTTTTTTTCGCTTTCTATCGCTCTTTCTTGTTTTAATGCTTCATGTAGATGAGAATAATGTTTTATTTTTATGATTCTTCAAACTAAGTAAGAGTTGTATTTATTATTTAGACTCTGTCTTAACAGAATTCAATTTGAATTAAATTGTCTTTTTGTATTTGCATATGTATTATGTTCATTGCAAAATTGTCTATTGTTTTTTTTGTTTTTTTTTTGCAAACTTTAATTGATTCACGCTTCATTTTATTGCTCATTTACGTATGTACAATGTAGATGTAATATTTTAGGGAATGTCAAAGGAAATAATTATGTTAAAAGTAATCAAGAATATGGAGATCGAATTTGAATGATTTTTAAGGTGTAGTACATGAAATAGTATCTTTATTTTCATTCTTTTGTTAGTTTATGAGAATTATATTGTTATAAAGATCATCTTATTTGTCAAATAGAGTTGTATTAATTAGGCATGAACAATCTAAATATCTAAATAAATGATCTGTAAGCTAGTGTGATATTCTGTAGCTTGTTGCTGAAAAAAAATGGGGCATGCTTAGAAAAAAGAGTATTGCGTTCTTTATATAATATGATCATTCAGGGAGAAGTAGTATTTTGCCGCTTTTTTTCAATAACTAATATATGTAAACAACGCTAGTTCCCCATTAAATATAAGTACAACATACAAATATAGTTATTGATGAAAATTGTAAGCACTTTGAGCATGTTAAAAAAAGAAACCCAAAATCAGTATGGTAAAACATGACAATTTGAAGGATGATCTGAAGGAGAGCAGCCTAGCTGTCATTACGCTTCATGAGATCAGCTACAAGCAGCTGTGACGACAGAGGAGGAAATCAACAAGAAGGGCATTGGCAAGAATAATTACCATGTTAATTGTTAATGCTACTCTGTGTAAAACAAAGACTTACGTACAACAATAACTCTGTAATGCATCTTCAGGGTTACTCATCGTCTTTTATGAGCTCAGTTTAAATTTGGTTTTTGTAATAATTGTGTGTAGTAGAAGAGGAAATTTACTCCTTAGGAATTAAGCAATAATGATAACAGATTGGTGAAAAAAATTTACTTCTTCCTTTATCAATTCTAATATAACAGCCTAGATAAAAAGACTAACCACTAACATCACTACACTGTAGTATTCGAATTACTCCCTCTAACGTACAGTCTTTCAAGTACATATATATAAAGTATATTTCTTCTGTGGGAGGGATTGTGGTTCATACTGCTCCCCTTGAGCTCAAGAAAACAATTTCTACCAAACTTGTTGTCCATTGAGCTACGTGACTCCATGACTTTTTTTTTTCTAAAAATTAAATGGAAAAATCTGATTCTCGTAAATTTGTATCAGGGATTTTGATTTATAAATTGTTAAGATTTATAAAATGAATTTAATATTTGTTAATTAAATAATATTTTTAGTTTAGTTTTTTCACATTTTTAAACGTCATATTTTGTACAAAATAAAGTTCCACATTCCAGAGTCCTCAAGTCTTACTCAAAACTCAACCAACTCCATCATTTCTCACGGTTCTATGTTTTTTATTTAAATTTTAAAATGTTATTCAATTCTTATTAACTTATTTATATTTGGTTAACTCAAAAAGAAATTAATTTTATTACCACAAAAGTGTAAGCCATCATTTCCAAATTTAGATTTACTTAAAAGTCATTGCCTGATAATTATGTTCAAAGTGTTTATAAATGTATAAAAATATTTTTATAATATTGTGATTTCCTTTTGTTTTTGTTTCTTGTTATGTTTTAGGTGTGAGATTAACTCCACATTGTAATTCATTATATAATAAATTAAAAGATAGTTGTACTGACGTACAAAAAAAAGTTTCAATTAAATACATTTCTTCTTTAAAGAAACAAAAATTATCTTTTGAAGTAGTTCTATTTTCGTCAAAATATGTATAGAAGGTGCATTTGTGCAAAATGCTACGGATAACACCGGGCTACAGAATTCAAAAGATGCAGTACTGGTTACTCATTGTGCAAATGATAGAACGTTAAGTGATAGTAACACCATAGAATCATACTTTTCCATCGTGATTTATGACTACTTATATATAAAAGAAAACGTTCGATGGACTCCAGATTATAACTCCAATTCCTTTATATATAATCCTGGGAAAAATAAATCATTTTAAAGTATAAATATCATTGAAAGGCAGCCATTTTTATCATGAAGTGCTTATTATAAAATAAAAAATTTCAACTTTTAAATAAGTGTCATCTTTCCTTAAGGTAAGAGGTATTTTGCAGAAACGTTTAATGTATTTACAAGCTATTTTAATGGTATTTATCTGTAACAATCACATTTATATGTATATATATATATAGTATATCAAATGACTTTTAAGCATAAATATATTGCCAACAAACATTCAAAGAAATTATAATATTAATTTTTGATCAAACGAGAATACAAAAATGTAGAAAAGTTTTATGTACCCCTAAAGATACATTTCACTTTTTACTAATAATAAGTTAAAATAAAACGTTTATAATTATATTATTTCGCAAGATATATCGTAATATTTTTTTATATTGAATTTTATTCTACCAATTGATTCTTAAATGAGAAAACGAACATTAAATACTCAAAAAATAAGTTTATTGTGTTCATTGTCTGAAAAAAGGACAAAAAACTAAAAAGTTACCCTTTTTGTTTAAATATATAGTATTTCTCTTATGAAAACAACCATTTAAGCTCTTAATATAAAAATACACCATTTATTTGGGGAAAAAAGTAGTATCGTATTTTTTGCTTTATTTCAATGTTTTATAAAAAGTTTTAAAATCAATCGATATAAGACAAATATGCCCTGATCTGTTTGATAACTTGTTTCTAACAAGAATCCTACTTTATATTTCCCTTTTCGAAGAAGCCCTTGTCCCTATTGGCAAAAATTCGACACCTAACTTTCACAGGCCTCCGAGACACTCAAAACTTTTAATAACTAAGACATTTGAAACCGTCATTATTTTTGTATCACAGACTGTATAAAATCATAAAATTCAAAACAAACATTGCGTAATTATCAAATCCCTAAGAAATTAAGCAATAAAACTTGAAGTGTTTTATTGTTTTGAAGATTCTTTTTATTAAACATACAAGTTCAACCATTTAAAACAATATAAAACTTAATTAAATTTGTATACACAACTTTCATTTAATATATGTTAAATAATATTATCATTTCTCTAGCCAGAAAATAAGTTTTTTCAAAAAAAAAGTGAAATAATTTTAAATTAAATTTGTAGAAAGTGATGCATAACTTGCTCAATCTGTACCATGTCAATTAAAAAGCTGCAAACAAACAATATAAGAAGTAAAAAGAGTCTAAAATGGAGTACACCTGTAGCTAAATTGTTAAAAATTGAAATCACAGCAATAGATTAATCTTTTAAAAAAGGTTATTTGTAAGGTAGTGTGACAGTATTATAGTATGTGCATTCTTTTTTAATTTATTTTTCGTACAACTAAAATACAATTTTCAACATATTAAATATAATGATCGTGTTAGGGAGTTGCATTATTTCGGTTAGTTTGAGAGTGGAGCCACTAGAGTTTTGTTAACAAAATGATATAATTAAACAACGCTCATTCTCTATTATTCTGCGTAAAGGAAACAAAAAGCTAATATTTCCTCAAAACAAAATACAAATATTATTTTAATGTAGAAACTTCACCAAAATGTTAACTCATTGAGTATTTTGTAGTTTAGAATATGAAGTAAGCATCATAGTAAAACATTTTAACATGTTTGTTGTTTTATAGTTAACTTAAAAGTTAATGTTATTGTAATTATGCTCTGATTTTGTTTAATAGAAAAAACTCATGATTAAAAAGCTTACAAATTTTTTAGTACTTATTTTCCAGAAAATCTAAAGATTAACCTGTTAATTAAAGTTTAAACATAGTCGGTATTATCACTTACAAACAGTAGTACCCGGCATTGCCCAAAGTAATTAGGGATTTGAAAAAAGATAAATATTTATTTAGTAATGTACAAGATAACTTCCCAAGAAATTATCAGTTTTACTCTGTGTTTTTCATGAGCACACTACTCAAAACAAACAGTGCTCTTGTTGATCATGCACACGCCTGGAATATTTCATTAATACGACAACATTATTATTTCTTAGATTAAAATATGTTTATGATATACATCATGGAGCACTATATACAGCGCTCTGGTGAATCGTTTTCATATATCAATACCAAAAGACAGAAGTAATTACTTTATCAATAAAAGCTATTTAATCATTTTTCACTTTTGCTTTCTGTTTCTTGTTTAGATACTAATTTGTATTTCAATGAACGAACCCCATTTGTCGGGGATTAAATGTACTTTTAATTAATCAAGAGATCTATAGCCAAAACCAAAATTCTATTTCAGGCAACAAAAATGGAATTATTGTAATTTTAGGTATATTCTAATGAATACCCTGACATCAATTTTAAAAACCAATTCAAAATTTGAATGAAATGGATTTCTAATATCTAATTAATTTGATAATATGACTTTCACGTTAGCTTCTCTATTTATAAGAATCTAATATATGTTTTCAAAGTCATAAATGTATGTATGTACACGGAAAGTGACAGTCAACATTAGATGATTAGAAATTGTCACATAGATTCATAAATATATAGATTACATCATGTATGTTATTTGTTACTTTTGGAGGGGAAGGAGCGATAAAGACGGAATCATAATATCTAGGGCATGTATTAATTTCCTTAATGGCGATATTTGAGAAGGAAGTGTATGAGGACGACAAATAATTGGTGGGACTCTACTTAGTTCTATGTGTCGTCGTCCCCCAACATACTGATCATTGACGCAATGAAAGGATCACTAAGACTCTGAGTAATTGCTTTTTAATCCTTCTTTCAGTTATGATGATGTAGCATGTTTTTTTGGAAAGCTCTTTTTGAGGAGGTATTATATAACACCTTCATTTTGAAGTCAATTGAGTTATAACCCATAAACAAAAGATAATTATTTATACATTTGTTTTCTTATTTCCAAATCCTAAAACAACAATACTTAAATATTTGAATTATGTTTCATAACTATTGAATTAATTCTACATCCACCTATAGACCATATCTTCTGAGTCAATTGTTGACTTATAATTGGGTTTTTTTACTAGGGTATTTCATAAGATGGGGTGGATAAACTCTAAAAGAAGGATTTGTTTTTTTGACAAGTACGTGTTCCCTTGTTGAAATAAGGGACTAAGGCGAAAAACCCTTCCCATAAAAAGTTTAAATCTTATAATATATATTAATAGAAGAAATAATTAAGTGCTATACAAGGTAAAACAATTATTTATACGTCCTTTTTGAATAATATTTAATTGTAACAAAGAAAAATAATTTTTACCAATTTTTCAATTGTTTTAAGTAAAGATTACTTAATATTTGGATAAACTTTTCACCTATTAGATGAAACGATCTAAGTATTATTGATGCAATAAATTCTTCTATTTTGTTGTTTATGCGAAACATAAATTACTTAATATTAAGTAATCTATACCTAAATAAAAAGGTTCATCAAGAGACATTCTTTTCTAATATATTAATATTTTCTATGATGAACTATGAAGGAACTGACAATATAATAGCCATGTCATGGATACTTTCTCAAAAATGTATTCCTTCGATGAAATTTAATAAGAGGTACTTCCTCAACACTCACTAACAAATGAGACATTGTATTAAAAGTTAGATTAGTGGAATAGAAGTGAATTGTATATAAATTTTTTCTGAAAGATAAACAAAAAATCTTCGATGATCAGTCAAAAACAGAAACTAATCAAACAATGGTTACCTCGAAATGGGGATTTTCAATATTACTTAGTTACATAAGTATCAAAAAGTTGTTGTTTTTCGTTATACTACAATTATTTGAAAAAAATCAGATTTAGTCAACTTTGGATTTAAAAAAAATATATTGTTTCCTTGATAGGAATTTGACTGCATCTCTGATTTTCTTGGGTGGTACTCCTTTACAAGGAATAAAGTTTACCCATCTTGGAGTAATACAAAATCCTAGCTATATGTCATTAGGGAGATGTTTAATTATTATATGCTTTTTTTAAATATGAAAAACGCTTTTAAAAAAAGTTTAGATCTTATTTGCAAATACAAGGGTGGTCTGAAAAGTATTGACCTACCCAAGATACAAGACGTTTTTGTTAATTTTATTTTTCAACAGATTCTTCTAGTAGCTTTACATACTTCTCACAGCAATTTGCCCATCTCTGTAATCCGTCGAATGAATACTAGAAGGTTTTCTCTACAAAAAACATTGTAATCCAGACACTTTTTGTTTTTTGCTCAGTTACTCTGAATTGAATTGGCTTAGACGTGTAAAATTTTAACTATTGTTGGAATATTTTAAAAGCTATACTTTCAATAACACATATTTAATCACAGCTTGATATTCAATCTTGTACATTTTCACTAAAACACTCACGTCTACTCACTCAAACGATAGTTTCTTAACGACTAAGCGTACAAAATGTGTGAAACTTTGGCTACAGATGCTAGATAGATGTGACTAGCTTTTATTAACGAGTGCCGCCATCTTCATCTTGAGGTCAGAAACTTTTCAGACGACCCTCATACTAATTCACTATAAAATGTTTTATTTTGACATGTATTGATTATTTATTAGGTATGATTTCAGTGTTTTCCATAAAATTGTGAAATTTACAACTTCAAAGCCCCTTTAAACAATGTTTTATACGACTTAAACTTTATATTTCTTCGTTTTTATCAATAGAAACATTTTTAGACTCTGTCCACCTGACATTTCGGGAAAAAAGTCCATTCTATTGTACATAGTAAATAAATCAACACTTGAAACAGCCAGTATTCTTGAGGACATTTATCTTTCCTCCTTATATCAACAATAAAAAAAAATAATACGTAGAATATATTGCTTTGAAGTATGAAAGAAAGCCAACAACTAAATAAATCAGCATTTAATATAGAAAAGTATAAAAAATTAAAAATTAAATTGACAATTACTTTGATACATGAAGCGTATTGTTACTTGCGAGAGATTTGATATTAGTATATATGTAAATAGTCATTTTTTTCTAGAACTTACTCCCCCTAAACCGAGCTCTCTTTCCTCTTTAGGCTTTCCTTTTATTAGATTTTTTTCTCAAAAAAATTTCATCATAAAAGTAACATATTTTTTGGATAAGTTTTGTTAAATTATTATTTATATAATTGAACTATATATTATGAAGTTATATAAATATAGTTGATACTCTCTGGAACAATAGGATACTGAAAATAGAGGGTCAATTATCATATAAGCTATTTTTTTTTATTTGTGATGGATCGGTATTAGGACTGATTTTCTGTTAAGGTTTTTTTTTTTATCAATCCGATCATTTTTACAATTCATCGGCCCGAAAGAGTGATTTGTCTGTCCTTCAGCCCTAAATTCCTATACATCTTTTTATTTCCTTCACTTTTGGCTCAAAAAAAATTATAAATGATAGCTAAAACGTAAGTTACTTGATTATGATACTTTCTAGCCACACAACTACTTCTTTTAACTTCAGGTATATTTTCTTTTTGAAAGAGGTTACCCTGAACAGCTGACAGGTCTTTGTTATTAAGTACGTCATTTCAAGTGTCGTAGTGATAATACAAGACTGATAAAGACCTGTTTCAAGACTTTAAAATATTATTAGGACTCCATTCTTTTTAGTTATCTTAGACCGATCGAACACTACTTCAACCCCTTTTTAAGGGGGGGGAATGAAAAAAAAAAAAATTTACAAAGTGTTTTGAAAAAAAAACAAGGAAAAATGATTTTGGAATCGAAGGGATATTGCGGTTTTAGGATGTTTCGCCGGCATATATATGTATATTATGGCAAAAGTATATATCTTCTCACAAATAATTAAACAAGTTTGAACTTCAAGAGTTCAGAACTATCGAGACAAACTTAAGGAATTCTTGAAAATAAGGGAGCTTCTAATGAATGCCTTATTCATTTGTAATGGGGAGAAGGTGGGGCAGAGGAGAGGACTCATCATGAAATTTCCTACGATTTAGATTAAAGCCCAATAACTACACTTATGGTAAAAAGATGATAATATATGCTTGTGCCACATTTGAAAGTTAATTCTCAAGCCCAATGCTTGTAATTAACGAGGTCACAAATCCCACTTTCTACTCCAAAAATTAATATATAATCCTCATTGAATTACCCACTGTCGAAAAGCAAGCTCTCTCCAATAGCTAGCAAGTTATATTCGAGATAAATTATATATAAACTTCGTCCAGTAGGAAGGGAGATGCTTGTGCATTTCTTTGTCACCAATCTCGTATATACCTCGACAAACTCGAAGTTGTCGGGAATAAAGCTAAAGTATTTTCATCCAAATTCGTAGTCACTTCAGAGATAAGTGATCTAAAAGAAATCTCCGAGTCTGAATCGTAAATTTTTAACTTTTATTTGGCCCACAAAATGTAGGCTTTTAATGGATGATTGTATTCGCTTAAACTTTTAACTATAATGGGAGTTGAAAAAATGAATTACATAGGACTTCAAGTGGAGGAAGACCCATTTTTAGCCAAAAACAATCAGCGTCAAGATACATTTATGCTATAATATATATCTGAGGGTGAAACTTTCACAGGATAAAATTTCCCAGGGCGAATCTATAAAACACCCAAGAATCAATCAAATGAGAAAACAATGAAAGCTTAATTAACAAAATACTTTCTAAGTGAATTATTGCAATTTCCATTTTTTGTTTCCCTGGATTTCTTTAGTTATTATTTTTCTATGACACATTTACCTATATAATAATCATACAGGGTTTCATTTCTCTTTCTATTTTTACATCAGTTACTCAAGCAACAGTTTCTTACGGATATGTCCCTACAACTAATTATGTATATAAAGCTATATAGACTTATAGCAAACAAAGCTTTATTGTTTCCTTCGATATAAAAACTGTAAAGCAACACATAAAGATGTTTAATGACGACAAGAAATTTTCCTTTTAAAACAGTCTGATTAATGAACCATTTTACTTAGATAGATAGAATCTTCCTTACTGAATAATTATTTTACATCCCAAAAAAGACCAAAATAAAACAAATCCAATTACTTTAAAAAATGAAGTTGATGAGCTGAAAGAAATCCATTAGAAGGAAAAGGTGGGGGGTCTTTGGTAAATGGCAGTAATAATAATATATGATTGAAAGTTGAAATTTCAATTAGTCGAATGATGATTTTGTATGTAATAGTCTGTGATATATTTAAAAGAAGAGTTCCTATTACAATTTTATTTTGGGAACAAAGTTTCTAACATACCATGTTGAAGGCAATATTCTCAAACTTTCTTGCAAATAAAGTCAGTTGCTATCATATTTTGAAGTAGTAAGGAAAGTCTATATTACCAAAAAATTATTTTACTTTATATTTTATAAATTTTAACTAATTACAATTTAGGTCTTGAGTTTTTATGAACTTCAGTTATTTTTTTCAATTTATTACATCCAAAAAACTATTTTTTCAATTAATTTTATACTGTGAAATTTTGCAAAAATCTTTGAACGCAAATAACTTGATACATATGATGTAAAAGACTAAAAATTGGTATAATAAGATTAAGTGTAATGCCAGAATGATTTATTATTGCAACTTGGAAAAGCCAATATTTTTAAGATCTTCACAGAATCGTCAAAAACTTATTTCTTGATCTACTAATATTCCACAATTTTATAAAAATATATTTTGTAAATATTTAAGGTAAAATATCCCTGTTTAACTGCGTAATTTAATTTATTAAAAAAAACAATAAATAAAAAAACGAATCACTAGATATTAAAATATCAAAGTTCGCTATGTTCAAAAAATTTTATTTGATATCATTTTCAAAAAAATATAAAAACAAACTTTAGATGTGTACTATCATTATGAAATGAAAAGGAAACTTTTTTGAATTTATACAACTTGTTTTATTGTCTATTAGAAAGAGGAGGTCATTTTGCCATTCTAGCATTGGATATAAAATTTCGGATCGAAACCTTCTGTTGTCAGTATACTGTGCAGTGTACTAAGGTGGAGGTTATTCTTTAAATGTTCGAAGTATGATGTTTTTATATTCTTAAAATGTTACTTTTAAACTAAAAATATAATTGGTTACTTTGACCCATTTTGAAAAATATATAGAGGTAGCTTAACAGCCCTAAAGTTTTGAAATAATCCACTTTTTTATAAAAAATATTTGTTGCGTCTCTATTAACAGCAAATTGATCAGTTTTTGTCTGTATCAGAAAAAATAAACGCAAATTTTCGATCGGATACTTAGTAATAGTAAAAAAATACATTTATATTGTAAATATAAAGTCATATTTATATAAAAATGAGTCTTACTAAATTTATTTTAGGATAATTTCTTACTTATTTTATAACATTTTGTTATATAGACATTTTTTATCTAATAAAAGTCATAAAAAGGTCCCCGAGGTAAAGTGTATCCTTTTTGTTAATTTTAATAAAGAATATGTGTATCTGCAAATTTTAATATTTTAAATTGAATAATTTGTCTGTGGTACACTAAAGAGCAGTCAGACAGGCATAAAGCTACCATTCATGTAACTATAAATATCTTCCTTTTATAAAATATTGATGATAGAAATATTAGTAACTTATTTTTTTATTTCACATACAAAGCTGTAATATAAACTATACATGTAGATAATATCAAAATCAAACAATTTTTTTCCTACAAAAGTCTAACATTTCAAAACTTTATGGCTATTAAACTACTTCGAAATATTTTTTAAAATAGTTCAAAGTTAGTCAATGATTTATATAGAATAAGAATAATATTTTATGGGCTTAAGTTTCTCATTTTTTGAACATTTAGAAAACCTTTCATGACTGCAATCTTAAATAAAGAAATATTTAATTATTCTTTCATTTTCATTTGTTAGAATTCATTATCAATAAAAAACTTGTTCAGTTTTAAATATTTGTAAGATGAATTACTTTTTATAAAAGGTTTAGTTATATCTAACAACAATGGCCTTATAATATTCATAGTTTAACTCCTATCGACAGAATGATATTCCTGAACTTTAAATAACTCTTATGTAATTTGGTTGTTGATTAGTTACCTCTTACTTCGTAGTATTGGTGTTTTGAATGTTTATTTGTTGAACTCGAATTATAGATTGTTATGCTGTGAACATACTTGCATTATTAAATGAAGAATAGTGAAGCAAATAGTGAGAAAGAATTGGCCAACCTACAACAGATTATAAATATTTTTTCTTAATAATATATGATCAAATGTATTTTGAATCTTCAGAGTGTTACACTTTTTTTTTAGAAATCCATTCTCAGTCATATAACGCCAAAAAAGTATACCTACAAGTTACAAATTAATTGATTTTTGGGAGTTTGATGATGCGTGTTAAAGAAAAAAATGAAAATCCCAATAAATGGGTGTATAAATTACATTAATGATCTATTTTCTTTTTTATTATTTTGCCACTGGAGCGGTTCAATAAATTGTGTAGAAAAACACACATAATATATCGTGTACGTAAAAAGAGATTTGTGACCGTGTCAAATTCCTTTTTGATTAAAAAGAGAAATGAAGCAATGCAATAATTGTATATCAATGTTTGTAATTTCAGGAGAAATTTTATTCTAATATTGAATCAGTCTGAGATTTATGACACTAAATAAATATAACCGTTTCTTGCAACAGATGTGAATGTAACTTCTTGGAATTATCATTCAAGATCATAAAATTAGGTTTAAGATCAAATACTTGGACAAAAAAGTTGGTTTTTTTTGTAACTTTGTACACAAGTCAATTTACGTATTAGGAAAAATATCTATTGCTATTTTTGTTGGAACTTTTATTCTCTATCTTTAATATTTATTACTTATGATCTTGTTGCTTTAAAGTAATTCATTGGTTGTTTCACTATGGAGATTTCATTTCGTTCTAATTTTTCATAAAAGTAACAAGAATGATTTTTATGATCAATGAGTCGGGATTATCCTTCAAATATTCAAAAAATCCCAGTCTTAGTTAAAAGAAAATAATTTGGTATGTTCATTTTTGAAGGTTAAATATTGTCTTAAATTAAATTTACAGCCACTGTGAGTCTTTGAAACCATTCGTTTCCAATTTGCCGTGAAAATATATATAACAAATTTGAAAGCGACGCAAAGAGTGACTATTGGTGAATTAACTTGGACAGGACACGACATCAGGGCAATCATCGACCCAACCAATAAATGATAAATGGTTGGACTGAAGAGGTCAATTGAGGGGAATCCAAAAAAGGGATTTCAAAGTTCGCCAATGACCTTCCTGTGAGCCTAATGACCATAAATGGGGGCGTAAAAAAGTTGATCCTCGCATCCCATGTCCAAGACTAAGGTTACCTCCTCTCAGCTGCTTAGAGCACTACACCAAGATCTTGAGGCAGTAGGAAAAGGGCCGAATTCTTTTTTTTTTGAAATTTTTCTTGGTGGAAAAAGTTTTTACCGTCGATGACCACTGCCACAGGATTTAATGATTTTTGTTTAATATTGATTTAATATTGACATAGTATATACATAATAGTGGTTGTTATTTACAAGTAGATCTTGAAATCATTTATCTGTTGTAAGTATATGTATACTACATAATCATGAAATAGTTATCATTCTTAGGATCTGATAAACATGATTTGCCTTTGATTATAAGCTGTTGTTAAATTAGAAATAGGTCGACAATGATCTTGGTCGGGTTAATTAGAAAATAATTGCTATATTATGAAAACAACACTTAGCCATTATCTTGATTCTATTTATTCAATCTTGGGGCGGATAAATGTGCATAGGGGAGGGGGGGGATTCGTGGACAATACATATACATACAGAAGGAGGGAACATGTATTAGGTAGATAATATTCATTGAAGAGAGATTTTTTATCCCTGGAGGTGTAAGAAAGAGAAAGAGAAAAGGGAAATAGAAAAAGAAGCTATTACAATTTTCTCCGCCTTCCATTTTGTTTTTTAATTCTTCTTCCTCATTCTAAAATCAGGTCACAAAAACATTCTTTTTCATTCCCGTAAAGCAACACAAATAAATTTGGAGGTGATTCCTGTTTAAAAAAAATCACATAGAGATATTAAAGTCACCTTGGTACAAGAAACATTTCATATTTTCGTACATTTTTTGCAATAAATGGAATGATGCAGAATTTTGCATATGCTACATCTGAAATGATTTTTTTTTACAGAACAGTTTGGAACTTGTGCTACTCAAGATAGTATTAGAAAACTCATTGACCATTTCTTTTTATTATTATTGCATAATTATTTTCCTTTTTCCTTCCTCTCCTAGCTATATAATTAATTTGATAGAGATAAAACAGTAAAGTTCGAACTAATAGTATAAAAACGTAAAAAGGCAGGGAATATGCCATGCGGCAAAATCTTCTCGAACCCAAACTACAAGCTGGAAAAGGGTAGGAGGCAAAATTACCAGCGGCGAAAATGTTTGAGATAAATCTGTGACATATGGTTTTACCAATTTCTGGCATCTACAAATATATCTTGATAAAAATGCATTGAATTTTTGTTTGTAGCACTGAAAGTCTGAAAATTTCGGAATGGGATACCTTCAAACATCTCTTATTTTGCATGCATTGTTTTGACATAAAAAAAGAAAACCTATTTCATTTTTCATAGCAGCAATTAAAATTAGCCTAATTACTAATGCTTCGCTGTTTGTTATTAATTTTTCATTAATAAATAACAAATATTTGGGGTTTTCATGGAGTGAAATCTTTCTTTTACAAGTAGCTTTTGCTTTAAACACTTATGTTCTGGTCATTTTGAGTAGGTAAGTTAAAGAAGAAGTAAATTGTTGTAAAAGGCTTTTATGAAGATTATTTCCTTCTTTTATTAAACACCCTTTAGCCTAAACTCTCTTCCCTCCGTATTGAATACTGAACGTCCACCTCTTATCCCCCTATCAAAACAATTTAAAATCATTATTTTAACCTCATTTTCTGAACATCGTTGACACAAAATATAACTTAGTTACTAAGAAAGAGGAAAAGAAACTCAAACAAAAGATAATTCAGGATAATTTAGAAAGAAATAATGAGTACAAAAGACTTTGAAAAACTGCATTGAAGATGACATTATCTTTAAGTATATAAAGAGGTTAAAAGAATAGGTGAAATGTGCAAAAGTAATTACTTTTTGGTAATGAAACTATGTATACTTTTCAGAAATATTTAACGATTGAAAAATAAAGTTTACTACAGTATTTATTATTTCTTCCTACTACAAAGTAATATCAAAAATAAATATTTTTTAATTCTATTATTTCATTAACACAAGAGCTTAGACTGTTTTTGGTTGTTGGTTATCTATTTTTCTAATTGTGTTCTCCTTACCAATGTTTTGAAAGTTGATAGATTAAATTCAAATGATATTTTGATAATCTTTCAACAATTTTCAACATTAATTGCTCACTTATTACAATAACCAACTAATTTCGGCCCTTTTTATTAATTTCTTTTTTTGGAAAGGTTGAGCGATACAGGTAAATTAATAAAATTAACAACGTGTTGTAGCCTTAACCTTTGTATTCAACTTATAAACACCAAAACTAGTGAATGGATTTAGATAATTT
Source organism: Lepeophtheirus salmonis (assembly GCF_016086655.4). Lineage (NCBI taxonomy): Eukaryota > Metazoa > Arthropoda > Copepoda > Siphonostomatoida > Caligidae > Lepeophtheirus > Lepeophtheirus salmonis. The sequence continues at coordinate 20,563,850 of NC_052143.2, forward strand.
TTAGTGTTAAATTCTCTTGGAATACTACACTGAACATTTACTTGTTTTTTTCCTCAAAGCTACTCGATTGTTTTTGTACAAACCTGTTTTTCTTAATATTTTCCATATAGCATTAAACTACGGTCTTAACTTTAAAAGGTTTAGACACAAATGAGTTTTGTATTCCTTAATAAGTAATTACTAGAATCATAAATCTAAGTTAGGATTTTGGGCAGAAGTTTAACCTCAAACGAATCAGGATTACGGGTTTTATCAATTATTAAATGTTGTGTTTGCTATAGTTTTATGCATCGGATACTGTATATTTCTTGAGTATTGATTTGTTAAATATTTTGTTAGAAACAAACTTTTAGAGAAACTCAAAGAGTATATGATGAAGTTTTATGAAGAATAAGTAATATATTATATTGCTATGTAATTTATTAATCCCACATTTAACGAGTGAAGCCAGGCGTTTAAGCTAGCGTGTGGGAAGGATATGTAATCTATCGAGCATTTCCCATGATGTTATCATTATAGAGCTTGGCCATCTTTGCAGAATTATAATCATGTAACTTTAGAAAAACAAAAATATAGTAACGATGCAAACTTTGTTTTGGTAATTTTCTTTTGTAATAAAATCTTTTAAATAAAAAAATTTCATAATTCTATTGATATAATTACTCAATTATTCAATCGATTTTTATCTTCCGTACAGTGCTGGCGTCGACAATGGGTTGTAATGGATCTAGTGGAGACTCTGGACTCTCCTGCTCTCATTGCACGGATCTATGGAAGTCACTTACATGAGGATCGTAATTTACCCATCTCAACAATCACCCTTACAGATATCCATGCATTACATCGTGCTCAATCACGGTAATTAGCGCCTTTAATGTATAATTTTCAGAACTAAAATACAAAGAGTTTTTAGGGTGAGCAATGGGATGGAAAATACTTATGTAGTAATAACCAATATTATGTATTAAAAAATACAGAACCAAGAATTTTCGATAAAGTTTTTTTCGTTATTTTATTATTGTTATTCCTCTTCAAGAAAAAAAAGGGAAATTCTTTCTTTTGAATATATAACTTTGATAGTATGTATGTACATATATTTTTCCATATACAAGAAACTGTAATTTTTTTATGTTATAGGTATACTTATTATTTATTTTTTGATAGAATTACATGCATACATATAGATAGTGGCGTTCTGAATACCTATTACCTATAAAAACGCATAAAAATACCAATTTGATTTAAGTAGACATCAATAATATATATTTTTTAATTTAACTTGTCAAATTGGTGTTGAAATAAATAGTAATTTATATATACCGGATGCGCATTTGAAATTTGGACACTTATAAAAGAGAAGAATAAGAAAAACACATTAGAAGAATTGATCATTACGCACGTCAGCTGACAAACTGTTTGTAATGACACACTTTGTAAAAAAAAATGGCCTCACAATGAGACAAAAGAACCAAGATAGCAGCTCTACTTCACACCGAATAAACACCAACAGAGATCATAAACTTGATTTAGGTTAGCAGGCAGATTATTTACAACGTCAAGAATGCCATTAACCTATTAATGGCGATAATTAATTGGGACAGTTAGAAACAAATCAAAAGTTTGTTTACCTATTTATGATTCAAATAAGCGAATCATGAAACAAAATTATATTTGAAACGAGCTTCGACAAGATGGTGCACCGCCACGCACACCAGAGGTTACACAGTCCTTTTTGGAGACCAACATTCATTTTAGCCCGAAAACAATGTGGCCACCATATTCACAAGATACCAACCTGCTAGATCTTAGCATCTGGCTGCATTTCTAGGCTAGAGAATGTTGGACAAAACCACCGAACCTCAAAGCTCTTAAACCTTTTGTTGATGAGCATTGGAATTCCATATGCACCAAATACGTGATTACTACCTATCAGAGCTTCTTGCGGTGTATCAAGATCATTATCAGATAGAAGCAACATTAAATATTAGAAGTGACAATACATGTGCCGACATCGTCAACAAGCTTAGTTAATGCAACTACCCTGGTTTCCAAAATTAAACTGGCTAAAATGCCATCTTCAAAATGTCTAGCTTTCAATTACGCACCCGGTATCTATATTAGTCAATAAATTCGTGCATAAAATGAGTCATGACCTCATTAAAGAAAGAAAGATTGAGAAATACAGACTCACAAATATATCAGTAAAACTTTTAAAGTTTGATCAGGTAACCCTCACTTAATGAATTACGTATATATGTATTAGTGATGCCCGAGTTAATTTTTATGAGACAGCGGGTTCCGTATGTCTTGAATTCTGTAAATTGCAACATTTTGTCTAATAGTACTACTACAGGAAACTTAATACAAACATAACGAAATACATTATTATTGTCTTACATATGTGTTGTGTCAATATTAAAACAATCTTGAATAAAAATCAAGATAAGGAGAAAATTTCATACATACATTCAACTCAATATTTCAGAGACATATTTGTGTCAATTATAGGCTACGTCTTCAAATTTGTAGATGAATTAAAATACTCAAGAATTTTAGATATAGTTTAAAACCTTTATTTGATTTAAGAAACTTATATTGACCCCAATTTGGCCACATTCGACTAAAATCCATCGATTTAACTTTTTATTATTATTACGATCAATTTTGGCTACTTGAAGTACAATTTGCAGTGCCTCCAAAGGGTTAATGCGACTACTTTGTTACTAGAAATTGACGATTCCAAAAAATTTTAATACATAAAGTTTAATGTTCCCTTCTCTACATTTGAAAAAATGTGTCGTATGGAAGGGTGAGAAATGGTGGATATACTGCAGTGTATAGCCTATTGTATGAGACTTGAAAATTCTTACATAAAGACACATGTTCAACAAAAAATTATGAAATTTCGGATGTAAAAAAACTTAATTCCTAGTGTTAAGTCAGTCCTAAATAAGGTCTGAAGAATACAGTACCGTCTAATTCGTTGTCGGTATGGTTATTTTCAGTCATACATAACAGTTCTAAAAACTTACTAAGTTCGCTCTTAAATAACGTCACTCAATTTGGATCTTTCATTTTATAGTTAGTTCTAATACTAACAGTCCGAAAGACAGGTCCCAAGAACTTCTCCTAAGACTAAGCTGTACCGAATAAATAATGACTGATGCATCACTATTAATTACAAACTTATGAACAAGTTAAATTTGGTTTGAACTGCGGGTTGAAAATACAAGGCCCGACTTAACCCGATCCAAAAATTGTTTGGAATGACAAATTACCTATTAAAAAGGAAAACTCAAAACTGAAATTTAATATATGTTACGCGATACAGCTTTTAGTTCTGAGCTATTTTCCATGATGAATTTAGTCAAAAATTGTTTCAAAAACCATTCAGTTTTGTATTGTAGTTCGTAAGCCACTCACCTGATTAATGCATGTAATAAATCATTTGATAGCTATTGAGTTATTCAACAAAGTTTAAATCAGAATTTTTTTTTATTCTGTTATAAAAAAAGTATATATGTCCTTGGCTTATTATTTTACCTTAATTAACTCAAACATTATATCCACGGTTTTTCATCCAACTTTAAAAACTTTACCATATATTAGAAGTTAAATTAATTCATGTTTTACATAACATTATTAAATACACTTCCATTATATTATAAAATAGGAAATATTAATAAATAAAGCAGTTTCTTTTGTTAATATTGTTCCTCTATAAAACTCACCAAAAAATTTCAACCCATAAAACATATAATCAATATTTGTTTGTATTATGCACATTCTACACACAAAAGGTATAGAAAAAAATAATTCCATGGTTTTTCTGATAGATATCGTTAGTATTGTAGATCTAGCGTTGTATAAGTCTTATCAGGTTAAGCTAAATAGTATTAGAAAGATAATATTTTACATAAAATCTACTTTGCACAAAAGACCGTTTGTAACCTTTTAAATAAGGCTGGATTAAAAAAGAAGCTCGATGTTTGGGTGCCATACGAGTAATCGACAAAAAAAACTCATGGACCAAATTTCCATCTGCGAATCCCTGCTTAATCGCAACAAAATTGATCCATTTGGGAAGCAGATAGTTACTAATAGTGAAAAGTGGGTCATTAATGACAACATTAAGTGAAAACGGTGGCAATGCTAGGATTAACGGCCTACAAGATTTTGCAGTGTATTTAGTATGATGGCCAGGAAATCTTCTACTCCGAGCTGCTCTCCTATAGCCAAACTCTTAATTGGGAGTTTTAATGTCAACAATTGGACCTTCTAAAGAGACCCATTACCTAAAAGTAGCCATCTTTGGCCAGTAGAAGAGGAGTTGTGTTCCATCAGGACAATGCTAGCCAAACACATCAATATTGACTCACGGGAAGCTCCAAGAGCTTGGTTAGGAGGTTCTTATCGATCCACCTTATAGTCCGGATCCGGAACCAAGTAATTACCACCTTTTCCTCTCTATGGCAAACGATTTTGTTGTTGAAAAATTCGCCTCAAAAGAAACTTTTGAATATTGACTCACCCAATTTTTGGGCAATAACGACAAGAGTCTCTACGAAAGAGGAGACATTATGAAATTACTTTCGAAATGGCAACAAGTTAAAGAACATGAAATCGTCATAGCTCATTGGCAACGCACTCGGGAGCTATTCTTCTATTGAACTCAATTTGCGTTCGATACCAGGTGCTTCCTAGAGAAATAAATATATAATAGTCTATGTATGTATATGGATTTCACAAAAAGATTTATAGGTTAGATTGAGTAATTGTAATACTATAATGTTTACTTATACTTAATCAGTGCAACTCCATCTAATCAATTAAACGAACATTAAAAAAAAAAGAAGGTTCACATTTAACCTCCATAAGAATTGTCTTACTATGCTTAGTAAAACATTGAAAGGAAAGAAAAACTAATGGATTTTTATCTACTAGACCTTAATATAACAAACCCTTTTAAGTTGAATATTCATCGTATAAGGTTTAAATGCAAGTTATCTCCTACTAAACTAATGCTACCTCTAAATTATATGTTTAAAAAAACCCAATGAAACTATGCTATCTCTCAAGAACTAGCCATTTTATGCTAAATAATTGGAAGATTTGTATGAATTTATAGGCATTATAACTGCTGTCTCTACATGAAGTACCACCAAACTACATTGGACAAAGTAATTAAAAACGGTTATATCTAATTATGCTCGACAACACGTGTTTTAATTGCATCTCTAACATGAAAATAATTATTTGCTTTATATATATATAAGACGCTCAAGTAATACAGATATTAGTATAAATACTGTGTGGGTGTACAGAAGAGAGAAGAAAACAGTATCATTATAACTAATAATAACCATAGAAACCGTGTAATGTGAAATTTTATTATATAATATTATTTATAGTAATAAATTAAACTTGTTATAAAAGTTATAAAGGGAGATATTGGTTTTACTTTGTTCTGATAAAAGTTTTATCAAAATCAGAGGATATTATGTTTTGTGGATATATAAGATGAAAAAATATGGTCAAAGTCAACCGTACTTTTTTTATAACAGACTAATGAGCTGTTGCTCAATAACAATAACTATCAAATGATGAATATCATTAAATCATCAGATGGTTTACGAACTAAAATTCAAATCTCACGTTTTTTCATAAAAAAGCTCGGAGTGGGATTGAGTTAGAAATGTGCAGTTTTATTTTAAAGTATTTCAGAAATAGATTTTATTTCAAATATTAAAATCAATTCAAAAAGGACAAAATAAATATGTACATTTTTCATGGGATGACCATTAACAAATGGTATTTTACGGGTCTTTCATTTCAAACGCGTATCATTCCTACCAAATGAGATTCATAGAGTAAGATTCCCCTGTTTTACGTTTTATGGATCGTTAAAATACATATATATACATATACCCATTCATTAGCAAATACGTCAATCGTGTCTATTTTAAACCATTAAGAATAACATAAACTGGCAAACTTTGATACTAATTATTTTTAAGAAAATACATTGTTCGTATTATAGATATAAAGTAATAATGAATCATAAGAAACAGAGTTTTAATCAGGGTTGGACATGAAACATCGTGATGAACTTAAATTATTGAAGGCAGTCGTTCTACGCTATCATGATTCAAATAGGTCGATGTAGGTATCTCATCTTATTTTCATTTGATAATGTGTAAATATTTTAAGAAGGGAAGTATGAAATTATTTGAGGAGTTATTTTTAGTATATCAAAATGAAAATCGTAGAAAAATGTACAATATTATCATTAAGTTGATCATAGCTATACTCGAATATATATATATCCATGTCCTCAATTCTATCATTATGCCTGCAGATCCCATCAATACGCTTTCTCCATTGATGGAAGTGGACAGTCCCTTATGCTATCAGGAAGCTCTGAAACGGATTCCTATCTCTGGATGAAGAGTATACGAGATGTGTTATGGTCCGTCAGCTCTCATGCAGTCCCTTTCTGGACGCTCAACAAATATCCAACACACGGTATGTACAAATACTACTATATATTTATAGATGTAAATAATAGATATACTCACTTCATATATTAGATTTTATTAAAAATATTGGAATGCGATTTAACACAATGTATATTCATATCTTTGTTATGAGTTTCAGATTCTCACTTTATTTTTTTATTGGTAGTTTTCTGAATTATTGGAATATTTTGTGAGAGTATATCTCAAGCAATTTTTTTCTCCTTGATTTATCTTGGGGAGGGAATTGGATTTGCACGTGATCTCACACATGTACATTGTATATATATATATTAACCATTATGAAAGAAAAGTAGGTAATCATTGATAAGTATCTTCAACGCTTTTGTTGCCTGTTACTGTGCAAACAAGACCAGCTTGAATTATAAACCGATTAAGTAGATGTATACCATACATCTACTTGATATATATATATATGTGTTAAAATGGTATTCAATTCTTTGTCTTAAACGAGTGTTTACATGAAGCATTTGTCTTACATAGGTTACATTAGATAATCTAAAGCATATCAAAAGTGTGTAATAATTGAGATTAGGTTGAATATTTATATTTTTTTAAATCCCTACTGTTAATTAGGGGAAGCCAAGCAAGGAAATATTATGCATGTACACCATGGTATTATCTCACTATCACAAAAAAAATACAGTGTCTTTTCTGGTCAACCTCTTTTCTCATAATTATCAGTGTTCTGACCGTTGATTGGTTGAATTAGAAATATCTCCTTCTATGGTGTGAACATTTCTTAACCATTATTGAGTAATTGTTTCCCAGTTGGGAAGTATTGGCTAACTACTGATTGATTTTAGACGTTATTTTCTATTTTTGTTCTGAGAAAAAGTTACGCGATAAAATAAAGGGTACGGCGTGGTAATGAGCAAATATCAGATCCATCTTTCTCTTGAATCGGTGAATGGATTTCTCATGAACGATCGTTAACGATTTGATTCATATATGTAAAATATTAAAAACTTGAATATCTTGTAAATTAATACTAATAATTTTATTTATACACCCTCACTTTTCAAAAACAATACATACAAAAAAAGTTGTGTCATTATGGTGTAAATTTTTATTTAAAACTTTCATAACACTCGCTCCCTATCGAGTATGAAGTGATAATGGCACACCTGCTAATATGAAAAATGTTTGGGAGAAAAACAACCTAGCTGTCAAGACGTATTAATAGATCTGCTTTGAGCTGCTATGTAAAGAAGGAAATAAACGCAAACCCTACTCTATATCTAGCAAGAATACTACCAGGAATTTATCCGATATCGATCCACAATTCTACGCAAATCTCAGAAAGACTTACACATATAATTTCCCAACAAGTACTTAGTTTTCTTGACCAGAGTTACTCGTAGTTAGTTAGTCTTACATTGGAAAACTAAGATTTTTTTAACGCTATATTTATAAAAAAAATTATTATTCTTATGAATCCACATTTTAGTTCTAATGTTTTCAGTATGCTCTTGAAAACTGCAATCGGATTAATTACAATTGTTTATTTATCTTGATAATGCCTTGTTTAGGATTTATTCGTATATTGAGCTATTTTTAATTAAAGTTAAGTAAATTTAATTAGCAGTATTGCTTAAAAAATGTTCCTCCTAATTTCTTAAATTATTCTTTTTTTCAATGTGCGGACTGAGGCGTACAACGGTTGTTGCAAAGTTATAATATTGTAGCCATTATTTTATATAATACACGAAACCTCATCAAAAATTAATTGACACTAATTTGATTCCCAAAATTTGCCAGTAAAGTAATGAGTTTTTTTATTAAAAAAAAAAATTAATGTGTTTACAATAATAATAACAAACTCATGTTGTTGAGATTACTATAATTATTAGGATTTCTATTTTTTTTCATCGGTTTTATACTCATACAAGTATTTTTTAGCAATTCTATTGATATTAACATTTGTAAAATGGATATAATTTTTTTTTTTCTAAATGATGCAAAATTTAAATGATAAATTTATGATAATTGCTTAACTATTTATCATAAAATTAAATACTTTTTATATTTGGGGTTTATTTTTTACCCAGATAACTAAAAAAGGTTCATAACTTGACATTTTCTGCGCAATAAGTTAATAATAATAAATAAACACGGTTCAGCTGGTCCACTACGAACATACAATTAGAATTTACAACTGTCTGCATAAAGAATTGTAGAATTTTATAAAAATGAAAGGTTGAGTGATCAATTCACTCCAATTATTTTTCCAATATATATACATAATACATAGTTACTGATTTATTATATTGGAGAGGAGTTTTAAAACTAAAGATGATTATCGATGATTTAGCGGTCCAATCATGTTGATCTCTCCTTCTCCCACCCAACTACCCTCATACAAGAAAAGAGTCTTACATAATATGTAAATCGCTTCCTTTATGCTAATCTCTTCACTATTTTTCGTGTGTGTACAACTAATATTAAAAAATATCTTTTCCCAAGGAATATATTCTATTATATGTAATATGTATATCAAAAAGAAGATTGTTAAATTTAGAAATGCTTCGATGAAAATTAATTCCTTTGTTATGTTAATGAAAAAAAAGAAAAAAAAGTTTTTTCCCTTGCTGACAGTTGGATTAACTTTATGTTATTCTTAATTCGTCAGTCCTCTGCCTACCCATGTCCTTAAATGAATATTAAATGCATTGGTCGTCATGTTTTATCATGAGAAAGCGCTTTTTATATATGTATGTACATTTGTGAATATTATTCAGTCTGAATAAATGATTAAAATCTAATTTATTGTTAGACTTTTGCAAAAATAAATTCTTCTCTCGCTTTGCACAAAAAATCATCTTGTTTGTTGAACAGTCTTATCTGCATCACTACTCTTGTTTATTTTACTGGTTAAGAGACAAAATATAAATGTATTTAATAAATAAATAAAACACTTTTTGGTTGAGTTTTTGTTTTTTCAGTTTCTTTATTTTTCTCAATAAGACTTTGAATATGTTTGCATTTTTTATCTAATCCATCTAATAAGTAAAAAAATGTGAACGTCCATTTGGTGGTTGGTTTTATGGGTGCATATAACATTTCGATTTTGATGATATATATTTGGTACATAAATACTCTTTGTAAAAAGAAATATCAGACCGTCTAGTAATTAATGTTTATCATTTTGGCAACCAAACTAACATGTTTTTCAGGACGGACGGAGTTACTTTTTCTCAATTTTAGACAATGTCCTTCCTGAACGTTGTGCACATTTGAAATGAAAATTACCACAATGGAATCTTCGAAACCAAAATACTGTATGTTTTGGATGTTACAGTATCAGGACCATTAACACTATTCACATTTTGAGCCACCTTGCTTGTGTTTTCGCCTTGTCCGAAGAAAATGGTAAAATATAAGGTATTTCCTCTTTGATGGTATCCATCTTTGATAACTGTGAAACTAAATGAATTCAAATAATCACAAAACTGTTGTAATTTTTTTTGAATATGTAATCATATATTTGAAAGAAAGAGTGCGAGGAGAAGGCAAGAGCTAGACATAGACATATGGTACACCTGAGTGATGACCCTTATTAATATTATCTGGGAGGGGAGGGGGGGGATGAATTACTGCTATAAGAGGAGAACCTTCCAAATTTAATATAGTATTATTTTTTAAACACTTTAAAGGAAACATATACGAGAATGCTTTCTTCAGAGGGATAAGTTAACACCCTGACAACCTATTAAATATGGAACAAAACCAAAAAGAAACATGCACCATGTTTTATTGAATAATTGAAATCCTTTAATTACACCTATTAAATCAAAAAAAGTATTGAAATCTCGGCAATCAGTAAAAGAGACACGAGTACCTTTTGAAAAGGGAAATATTTCATCAAATAAGTAGGAAACAGAAATAATAATAAAGAAATAGAAAAATGGGGAAAAGACAAATTTCTCTTTCTTTTAAATGAGTACCATTTTTCTTTTTCGTTTTTTCCTCCATTTTTTTACCTTTTATTGGTTACTTATAAGCGACATATACATATTGGTAAAAGATGTAAAAAAAAATGTGAAGAGATTCAATCAGTGATATTTTCCCTTCCATTATTATTGGTGCTGCATTGTAGTTAAGGTTTTGACAGGTTTTACAATGTATTTATTAATTAAAATGATATGGAAATGAAGGGATTTTCATTATATGTAGGTATCAGTCAAAAATAAATACTATTATGTCAAAACTGAATCTCTGGCAATCTAGGCGGTGACATGTAACAAGGTTTGACATCCACACTAGCCCATGTCCAGTAAACATCAAGACAGGCTCTTGCAAGATGTCCCGTATCTTTAAGCGCGTTGTTTCCGATTGTACAAAAAGGTAATATAAAGGTTTTTCAACAATCCACTTTCTTGATATCTTTCGGATATATAGGTCATACCTAGTAGTTATGGAGGCTATAGTCCTTTGCCATCAAATTTGAACAAGATTTTTTAGTAGACTTTGTGTTTTGCCTGCTGTGTGTGTCGGTGAAACATCCAACTGTAACAAATAATTGTCCAATGCAGTAAGGCCCCTCATTTTGGTATCAAGGATGGCTTTAAACCCTCGGACATGGGCTATGATTGACTTTGTCTGATCTGCCGTGATCATAATCAAAAACTGCTTCATAATTCCGTCCTTTAGAACTAGAGGCTTCCTCTTACTCTTTTTCGCCTGGTCATACGTACCAAAGTGCTTAGACTGATGTCAATAAGGGATAAAGTATATTTTTGCTTCGGCTGAGCATCAAGAAGAGTTTATACCTGTTGCCAATTTAACTTTAATTTCTCCATTATTTTTAGAATTTTATTTTTATTTCTGTATTTAGGTCCAACATAACATAGATACAACTCTTATATCGTGAAAAGTCCTTCTTTTCATATTTAAAACGGGGTAGTTTAAAAATCAGGCCTTTTAAATTTGGTAAACCCACCCAGTAGCACATGGGCCAAAAAGTCCTGGGCTTAACAAATGGATGGCGCTATTTTTTTAGTCTAGTTTTGAGTTATTTTGCTAAGTGTGACACAGCTGTTATTATTTCCAAAATAATGGATCAAAAACAATTTCGTTTTTTAATTTTACACTGGTCTTTGATGGGAAAAATACCGTTCAAACTAACCAATGCCTTAAAAAGCGTTACGGGGACTCCTCTTCATAAAAGGGAATAGATAAGTAATAATGATATTAAATTAAAAAAAGTCAATTTTGGTCCCATGAAAAAGTGATCTCTTTGTTAAGCCCGGGACTTTTCAGCCCAGATGTTATATGGTATTTCCCATTTTCTTTTCTTTTTTATTATGAATCTACACATACTCATTGCTACATTGCTATTTATTCTATTAAGTAGTCTTTCAGTTTTAAGGTATTAAAAAAATGATGTCTCGACAGAGAGACAACATTTGCATTATTCATTTGGATTTAAATAAAGGAGGGATCACATTTAGGAAAATTGGTGAGGGGGTTAAAACACGTGGTTCATACCACTATATATATTTTGGGATATGTCCTATACTCTATATTAACTGTTTTTTTTAATATAGTCTATTTAGAAGGAGAGACTTTACTTTGAGTGAAGTCATTACATTAAAAACATTGTCTTAAATGTAAAAATCTATGCACTCAGTAAGTATAAAATGGCTTCTACCTAATGCATGCCATAAAAATGAATAATGAACTGACTTTTTCTTCCTCCGGTTATCTATCTTTATGGCGTCGTCGTAGCATACATATACATACAATATTCTATGTGCTCCACACATTATTGTATCCTTTCTTTTACAAAAATAAAAACTATATATATATAGCTATGCAATAAAAATATGACTTTATAATCATTATTCTTTGTGTCCTACGTGCTACCTTATAAAGCATCCATCCCTTCCTCCCTCACTCACTCACACAAACACACGACAATGTTTCACAAGACCCCATATAAAATACTAAAACCTTTTTGCATTTTGATTCAACTTGAAATATGCCACAATATTTATTTATAAATGTATCCATACAGGCAAAGAGCTCATGATGCAATGCTGAATCATGGAGATTGAATCAAATTCCGTTTATTTTTCTATGTATATACAATCCATTTAATGCTAGGTACGAATAGTAAATTATAGGGAGTGAGGATCCAAAAATTGCGGTAGCATGACTCAACTACAAATAGGGTGTTTTCTATGGAATCAAATGAAGACCACTCAAAAACAATTTTTGATATGTTGAAATACTTTATTTACCCATCTTTTTATATAATGAGTCATCCTTGACAAGCAATAATAGCATCGACACCCCGTTACACATATTGGCAGCTCTTGAGGATGAAACCCGTGACAATACCGTACAACGTAGTCATTTTGGCGGCTTGGAGCAAATACAAATTTGGATGAGAGGTGCGGAAAGCACTTTTCTCCATGACACCCCAAGTTTCAAAGTCTACGAAATTAAGATGAGAGCTGGAGAAGGGCAACATGGAGGCAGGCAAGAAGTTATCCATCTCGATTGTTCTTCTTGTCTGTATGGGGCTATAATTGACTTCTTGATGTTTAAAGATGTAAAATGGAGATACCAACAGTTTCTACAGCCTTCTCAGTACTGACAGCGGTGCTGAAAGATCGCTCAAGGGTTGCCACACTTATGTATGTAAAAACGTAAATAAAATTGCAATAACATATTTTATATACATTTTTGGGTCTGATATATCAAGTATAACTACTAGACAATAGAGGGATACATTTTTGATAGAAGAAAAGTTTTATTGCCTTATATTTGATGGTCCCTTTTTGACACCCAATAGTTCACTATTTTCCATGATATTAATGAAAAATGGTTTTTATTGTTATAAACACGGCAAACATTAACATGCTAAAGTAACATTAAAACAATCTATACATTACAGAGTGCAATTAGTATTTAACAACAAAAAAGGTTGTTTTTTTTTAAATTGAGTATCTAAAAAGGTAATCCTCTAATTTTAATTTATTTTGAAATACCAAACGAATATATATAAAAAAAATTATTCAATGAAATGGCCTTGGGCGTCAGTAAAACATCTAATCGACCTCAGAAATGAGAGAGATTCTTGATGACAGTCTTCTTTGGTAGATTTCAAAATTCCTCGCGGATCCTGGATATCAGCTTGGATTTTGTGTAGCACAAGTGTCTGTTGGTGTATCGCTAAACTGATTTCCCCACAAAAAAATCCATGGGGTTGAAGCCCGTTGAGCTTGGAGGCCAAAGGCTCGGTAATACAAACTTAAAATCGCAGCAAATATACAATACTATTTCGACGATTACGGATGTCATTTTTTGTTTAAATGACGTAAACCCTTCTGGCTTGCAGCCAAAACAACGTGCTACGCCGATGTCGCAGACAAAGTTCATTTTTATACAAAGACTAAATACGTTATATAAAATTACCCATGCTGACCAGCTGGTTCTAGATAAATTTCCTTGTTATTTGTAATAAACGTGGCATTTGCATGTAAGCCATATAGGAATAAAGTTATCTCCAGTAGAATATTATTGTGGTGACGAGAATGAACAAATCTAACCACTTAGAGAAGATAATAATTAATAATAAACTTAATACAAAATAAAACAGAAAAACTTTCTTTCATTTTAGTTTTGTTTTACCCCTCTACTCCCTTTTTCTCTCCAGCTTCTTTAATTAAAAAACCCCCTTGTTTCTACCCCTTATTTTATCATACAATAAATAATATTGGTGTCAAGCTAAAAAAAAACAAATATTGAGTTAAATATATTGAACGTTTGCTATTTCTTTTTTCTTAAGAAAAGATTTGAATTAATTAAAAAAAAATTATAATTACTATTACCTATTAAATTAGTAAAATTATTAAAACAGCAAGTGTACTCATATAATAACAAAAAATTGAACTTTTTTAATTAAATTTCTATAAAATTTTAATACATAACATTTAAATTAGAACTGTTGTATTTTGAACTTTCTTCGAATTTCAATAAAGGCTAGTGTAGCAAAAATTTTCTTATGGTATGAAGATGATCTATGCTAAATTGTAATGTCCTACAAGGTCGTTTTTAGTTTGCACATATAGATCAAATACTCAAATTAGCAAAAACTCTTTACATAATGAACATAGATACTAAAGATACATTTTTAGTTCCCTTGCATAAACTCATTCCGATAGACTTTTTGATAACCAATATAATTTTTTGACAAAGGTTTTTTCTAAAATTCTACTAAAGAACTCAAAAAGAAAAAAAGTTAGAAAATTAGATGATTCACGTAATGCGCAAATACATTTATTTTTAATATTCAGAAATTTAAAATCGAAATTATCTTTTGTTTTTCTCTTTTTTTGCTCCATACAACAGCTTTAGAAAAAAATACTTGATCGATGTTTTTTTTTGGTCAGAATAATGTTTATCTTAATTAATTAATGCAAAATAATGATTAATGATGTATTTTATTCTAGTTGATTAAATAAGGAAATTGTATCGCCTTTGAAACTTGAGAGAAGTATTTTAGCTAAAGATGACGTCGTAGAAAAATTAAATTTTGTTTTAGTAATTTTCATAACATTTTTTCCCAATTACTTCAAATCGAAATTCCAAAAAAGTTGAAATCAAACTGGTCTAAGAAAGAGTATATTATATGGAAAGAAACTTAAACACACTGTTTAAGCGATTTATTGAATATGAGTATATTCTTATAATTTTATGTTAAGAACAAAATTCTCATAAAAATATACATTTATACGAATGTATAATTTTGCAATAAAAATCAATAAAAGGCGCGAATAAAATGTAAAAATTGGATCCCCCCCCCCTCATTTTTTTTAGGATTGCAATTTTAATGGGTGTAGTGCGGAAAACTTTATGTAGACACATATCTAAATATATACTCTTTATTGTACAATAACGGTCTTATAAAACGTCTTAATGCCATATAAATTATTCAATTGCTGTACTTATTATTATTAGAAAAGATAATTTATTCATTTTATTGATTACATTATTACTTATTTATTCATGGAAGGACTGTTACAAATAATGCTCTATTTAAAGCTCTTTCTTTTTCTTTTTTTTTTGCATTAATTCAAGTATAAATATCAAGTCGATGATATTTTATGTATAGGGCTCAACGAGGGAATCAACACCCTCTTTGGGTTACCATGGAACCAAATGTCGTCGTCATATCATTTTTTTTTTAATTCCGCTGAATATACCGACAAAACACATTATTTCTGTGTAATTTCATTACAGTGGAATAATTATATTCAGAGCTGCTGGAGATTCAGTTCACAAAGAAGGAACATAGATGCACCGTAGTTATGTGTCTAATTAAACAATTATCTTCTGTTAATCCAGAGGACTAATAGAAGGTTTCAGGGGTCTCAGGAGGCATACTGGATGTTCAGGGACGCGAAGTTCATCGAGAAGGTGCACACCATCATTGAACGGTCCCCAACGAGGCAATTCGTCTCAATTAAAAAGGAACTGAAAGTCAGTGACAAGAAAGTTAGAGCATGTGTTATCGAGGATCGCTATTACCAGTTTACTAGTAGGAAGTTAACTACATTTTTGGACCTCCAGCAGCCCCGATTTTATTATTATGGATTATTTTGTCTACGACTACCTTGAAGCACACACTAATAGAGATCCCCAGAAAAGAAGGGCAAATATGATGGCCGTTATTAAGGAGTACTTCCCATCTATGCCCAGACCTCGTCATCGAGGCCTTCTCCCGCTTCAGGGGCCTTGATTGAGGCTGAGTTCGAAGATGAAGGGATTATATCAAGCAAAACTCAAGACACTCATTACCTACCATGACTTTAATTTGTATATGAAATTAATTTTTGGGGTAATTACGGATGTTATTTTTGTAAATACTAGAAAGGGCGCAGATTTCATCTTCGAGTCCTTTATTTATAGCTATTTCAGTATAATTGCCTTTTAGCAACTTTTAAATATATGGATCCTATGTAATAGGATATATTGTTATCTTGTATTTATCCCTTCTTCATAGACACTCTCAAAAATATGTAAACACATTTCATATGAATAGATACAAATTTAAAACCTTATTTTTATATATACATAGCAGACAAATGCTGATCCATTTATGAATCGATTCTTTTACTAAAAGAGAAGAGGAGTAGGTATGTATGTTTATAAAAAAGATCATTTGTAAATATTTTAGAATCCATTAGAAAATTGAAAAGACACATATCTATTAAAAAAAGTATCCAGAAGCTTTAAGTTTGATGACACCATGTACATTGTCTGTAAGTATATAGGTACTTATATATCTGTTCCATTTTAGATAAATATATATATAGTAAATGTACATAGATATGACTTGAGTTTCAATATTCTACCACCAGGAGGCAAATAAATAGAAGAAATAAAAATATAAAGAAATGAAACAATGTAGGATTTTCTTAAACATATAAATATTGTCATATGTCTAACATACAGTATTGCAACAGCCTATTGATGAAAATCGTTAGCATTTATTTAAAAAAAAAAACAGAGGCAAAAAAATCAATTTTAAAAATGTTTTGGAGGAGAGCAGCTTAACAGTCATGAAGTTTCATAAGATCAGCTACAGGCAGCTGTGACGAAGGGGAGAAATAAATAAGCAAGGGCATATGCAATAATTACTACGACGTTGATCCTCAATTTTACTTTGAGTACAACAAGGACATACAATTAGAACTTTACAACAAATCCCTCAGGATTTTCTTTCATTTATGGATATACATAGTTTTTCAATTCGGTATTAAATGTAGTAGAATAGGAAGTTCACTCCTAAAGAATTAAATAATTATGATAACATCTTAAAAAAATAACAATAAAATCTTCAAATTTTCTCTCCAAAAAAAAAAGAATAAGCCTAAAATTGCACAAGATTAGCATCACTGCCTATGACTGAACATATTTTCGACCCAATGCGTTAGTTTGTAATATGTTAATGTTAAAATCTAACATCAAAGGGTTAACTAATATAATTAATTAATCAAATGTATGTTCTAATTTACATCATAAGAAACAGTATTGCTTAAATCTCTACGTAAATAATTCAAACTTTATTAGAATGTATTGATCTATGAAACTTCTATTGTGGAGAACGTAAAAACTTCTTTTCCATAAGTTAGAGCAAAAGAAAAGATTCCATGCCACTGTCTGACGGCAACTACATTAATAGATATTGCGATCTAAATTGCACCTTCATATTTACACAACATGTAGAAGTAAGAATCCATTAAGCTACATCTTACATAAATAGGATTTCACGCATAAGTGGAGCCCCACTTCTTTTTTGAAAGTGAGGGCTTTCTGTTCAGTATTAAATTATCGTTGATATATAGTTATTATATTCATACATAGGTATAAAGGGTTGATTAATAACATCACATGACATTGAAAAACTGTACACACCATATATACATCGCTGGGATGAAAGGATATAGTTGTATTCATATTCTTAAGTGGATGATGAGGTGATGAATGTTCAGGTCTAAAGGAGGCTCTAGATGGCTCTACCTATTATATATTTTGTATTCAGAGCTGAATAAATAAATTGCAAGAAAGTTGTAAAAATAACATCAGAATTTATAGACTCTCTCTCTCTCTCTTTGTTCATTCAAAAAGTTGCTTTATTCTCTGAATTACATAGGCTTTATACAAATGTAATCTTGGCGTCAAGTTCCCTTTTATTATTTCTTTATTTTTTGTTTCTGTTTTATTTTTTACAATGGCATTGAGAATATAAATACAACTATATGCTGAATGAATCTGAGCCTTTCTTTCTGTTTTTCACTCCCTTTCCCTCTCGTTTATAATAAAATAATAATAATGTTATACATCTACACATATTTTCACAAAACGATGATAAAAGTATTATTTAATTAACTTATTCACTATAATATGTCTATATATAGAGAGAGAAAAGAATAAGACAGGGATACATCGAGTAGGATAGAGAAGAATTAAAAACAGAAAAGATAAAGTTGATAAACTTATTTATCTACTCAATGAAAGATTTCAACAAAAATCATAATTTAAAAAAATATACAATTCAAATCATTTTTGATAAAAGTAATGTAAGCCCTCCTTCCAATTGAGCTTTATTATAAGTGATGTAAATAATGGGTATTTTTAAGCTGGCCCAGTTTTGTTTTTTTGAATTGTTATTTTTTAAAAATAATTTTCTTTTGGATTGCTGTTGTACTGAGAAAAGAATTTTCATTCAATTATTTTTAAAACGTTATTGAAAAATGGTATGAGCTCATAAAAGAATTGACTCTGAGGATTTGTTTAAAATTTATAATTGTAAGTTATTCATTAGACTCAGATTAGAATCGAGGACTGACATCAGATTAATAATTCTTGCCACAGTCCTTCTCAATTTCCATTTCTTCATCCTCCCTTGTCATAGCTGATTGTAGCTGATCTTAAGTAGTAAATTTCCATTCAATTATTTTCAAAACTTGTTTGAATATTGGTGTGTTCCCCTAAAATACAGAGAGTAACACTGAGGGTTTGTTGCGGAGTTATTATTGTTACTCCTTTTTGGAGTCAGAGTAGAGTTGAAGATCAGCATTCAAGTAATTTTTGCCGATCTCCTTGTTCATTTTCTCCCTCCTCCCTTGTCACAGTTGATTGTAGCTGATCTAATGGTACATCATAACAGCTAAGCTGCTCTGCTAAAAAACGTTTTTCAAATTGTTAGGGGTACCATATTGATTTTTTTAATATAGCTAAAATACACAAGATTCTCATGACTATTCATTATTGAATCATATAGAACAAGGAACTTATCAATTTCATAACAAAAATAACACATGGAGGAGATAAGATTTGATTAAGACTGACCCATGGAATTCTAAATACATGGAAAAAAGATGTTATTTTTCTTTATTCAAGAAGGAGTTGTTTTTTATATATATTTTATACTATAATATATAAGAGTAAAAAAGGGCCCCTACTTTAGTGTGATTGACATTTTGAAGATGCCAAACTGCGACTTTTTTTCAAAAATTGTTCATATTTAAATACAAATTTTAATATCAACTTTTTTTTAATAATTTTTTTAAATTTTATATAAAAAACTCATTACTAACCACGGATATCGTATAATATGTTTAATTTCAAAGAATTACAAATATGTATATAAATACAATTTAAACACTAAAAACAGCTAGTGGATAAAAAACATACCAGAAGAAGGACGAATGACTCAAATGGGAAAAAAAGAAAAAGAAAATGACATCGATAGACTTCTTTGTATTCTGAATTCAATGAATAATCCATTGACTTCCCTTTTCTCAGCTGAATTTATGACTCTGATATAAGAAAAAGGCTTGATATGTTGACCAGTTATGCTGAATTTTCAAGCCATCCCTCTGGCTCCTTTGGATTCCCCCGCTATGGAAGTGTTTCTCAAACTGTGCTACGCGTATCGCACACGTTATCTCACCAACACAAAAAATTCAGTGTATTTTGTTTTTAGCTCTGGATTTTTCTGTTGTTTTTTTAATATCAGTGTTCTTAAACTTAATTGGTAAAGTTGTGAGATACTATTTTGTAGCTGTTAACATTTATTGAATAATATTACCTAGTTGGGAAGAATTGGCTAACTACCAACTCATTTTTGGCCTTTATTTGTTTCTTTTCGTAGAAAATGTTGCGCTATGGAATAAAGGTAAGGATGTAATCGATGTACTACTGACATTGCATGGAAGCTTGAGGGTGGGAAGATGTAAAATTTCTAAAAAAAATCACTCTTATTTAAAAAGATAATACAAAAAATATGGTTTTTATTAATAAAAGTAGTCAAATGAAGGTATTGTTATTTTATCAGATGGTTTGCAATGTCAGAAGCTTGAGAACCACTTCTCTATAAAACATATACCTAGATACGTACATATAACCGGAGTAAGTCTCCAGCAACGGTCTTTGACTAAAACGGTCAATCCCATGTAGAACAAATCCCTTTACACATCTACCCAGAGGAATGTCCAGCTCCCCTGTGCATCATACTGTTGGTTTTAAATTTGGTCACAATATTATTTATAATATATAACAGTATCATATCTAATTTACATTAGGTATTTGGAAGGGTTTTTATATTGAAAACCCGTTTCTATAGTTGTCTGGCACGTGATAAATATACTATAAGTGCCCTAAGCTTAGATGTTAGCTACATATATATGTATGTATGTATGTTTTAAGACAATCCCTTTGATAAAAGAAACTCAACTTTTCTTTTTATCCTGTTCTTCTTCTTAGACATATTCTATTAAATAAAAACTAGGCTACAGTGTCAAAGACAAGCAGAAGACGATGAAGAAGAAGAAAAAAAACAGAATTAGAAAAGTTTGTAAATTAAAGCCTTTTTCTTTACTGTTTATGTTCAAGATTTTTTTGTGCTCATAAGAAATGGCTATAAACACATGTGATATACATATTGCCGCCTGAAAATCATGTTATAAGAAGTCTCATAACTTGGATCAAAATAAAAACTGAATGCATGAACTTTATTTAAGTAAATTTATTTACTTCTGTACAACATACTTAGCAAATAAAATACTATCTACCCTCGATGACTTTCTAAAGGCATCCTCTGACTGGAGTGTAGTTTTTTTTATGTCCTACATTCCAAACATGATGGATTTGATGAGGAACCCCACACAAAGAAGTCCAGTAGATTAGGGTTTGTGGAGCTCGGATACCATATTTCCTTCTCCCAGAAGTGGTTAATATTGTTTTCGCACTATTTCTGAGTTTTACCTGTTATTAACAAGTAAAATGATATATATAAAACAATTGATACATTTAAAAGTAAGTAATCGGACCTACTCAGCAGAAATAACTTCTTAAAAATTTTTTAATAACATTCCAGGCCTTTTTAAACACTTAAAATGCCTTCAAAAAAGCATCTCTTTTGGTGTCTTACACAATCCGTGGCATTATTGACGATTTTGTGTTTACACACTATTTTAAATTTTAATAGTTTGTGACTGAATAAAAAATGTGTTTTTCACATCAATGTAACTTTTTTAAATAACTCAACTTTGAACAATTCAATCTACATGTTGTTTTTATCTTTCCATGTTAATTTATCCCCCATCCCCCCCCCCCTCTTTCCTCCCTTCCTTCCTATGTTCCCTTTTTTGAATATATTTTTGAACATATTCATACAAAAGAATACGAAATTCATTGCCTCATTTTCTCTGATGAAACTTTTAATGTTTCATCCATCTATGGTCACTTATGCCCCCTTTTCTATCTGTAAAAATAGATAGGAGAAAGTTTTTGAGGGAGCAGAGGGGGGCAAGGGGTAGAGAATCCCTCTAAAGTAGATAAATATTTAGTTATTCATCTATAAAAAAGTACGGATCGACAATTGTATCTACAAGGAGTTCACAAATTCATTCACAAATCTACTCTCCTGGGCCTTGCCCTACAATTGGAACAAACTTTGACCTCGTCCAGATCCGGTATGAGTGCATCATGACCGATTTTTTCCTGATAATACAAGAGGTTAGGTGACTAATAAAATAAATTTCCGTTTGTATTCGTTTTTAATTAGTTGTCGAGATGGAGAGACACAATAACTCATCGTGTAATGTTTTCCTCCTTTAATATCTTTAAAAAATCCTTACATGCAAATAATTGTGCTTAAGTGCTAAAATTGATGTTTTCCAATTTCTTGTTTCTAAAAAATAATAAATTGGTGCAGTTGGTTCAGATTATGTAATTGGAACCATCTCTGGGACCGTCAACCGAAGACTTTTTTAAATATATAAAGTAACATAATAAAGATCGTTTCAAGCTTATCAATTCATATAAATGCAAATATCGACACAGAAGAGTCAGTAATACCAACAGTGAAAAAGGTTACCAAACAATCTAATAGAGTTTTGAAATTGTATCATTATGCGTTTATTTCTTGAAAAAGTGCATTAAAAAGAAAAAAGGTATATAATGCAAACTTTTTATTTATTTAAGACTCTGTATGTTCAAAAGATCTACTAATGCTTGAACTATAATTTGACCGTCAAATCAATATTATTTACTATGGGACCATTTATGCAAAATGCAAATTTTTCTTTATGTTTTAAAATGTTAGTGATTGTTTTAACTTTATCAATTTATATAAGTGCAAATATTAACATGTAACATAATTTAACATGTTTTAATGGTGTACAATGTCAGAAATACCAACTGTTCCAAATGGTACCACACGACTTAATACAGTTTTTAAGTCTTATTCATTGAACCTCTATTCCTTGAAAAAGTGCAACACAGAGAAAAAAATGCCTGATAATGCAAACCTTTGTTTATTAAAACTGTGTATATTCAAAAGATCAACTAATGCTGAAAATAAAATATGACGGTAAAATCAATATTATCAACCCGGAGACCCTTAATGCAAGATTAAATTTTTCTTTATGGAGTAAACTAGTTAGGCTATATTAGAATTGAGGCAGTGATTGTGGATTACGGAGGTCAATTTGTTAATTATAACACTATAAAATATAAGCAAAGAAATCATCACAATGTGCTTGCTTAGAATTTGGATGGGATCAGAGTTTGTTCGAATTGTAATGCACGACCCTGTACCATTTTAATTCCCTTATTTCTTAATAAAACTCTCCAACATTGACCTACTGATATATTTAACTTATAGGTTGATATTATATAAAATTAAGCTTCTCATTGAGAATTTTTTATAGTTATAGATAGTTAGATGATAATAAAGTCTTACTTAGATAAATATAAGTAAAGTTTATTCAACATACATACAACTAACTTTTATGTCCATGTATATTTATAAGTAAATAAACTTTTGAACAATAAAATAATAATAATATTTAAATATAAGTTTACAATTTCAATTGTTATTTGGTTATTACAACATGAATTTTTTTTTTCTATTTTCAAAAATAAAAAGAACATAACAAAGAAAATAGTTTAATAGTTATAAACTTGTACATATTTTTATGTTTATGCAGCACAAAATATCCCATGAAATTACTTGGGTCCATCCTACCAGTGCCTTTTTAAGAGAAAAGTTTATTTTTGTGTTTTTGAATTTATCTGGATTTTTTTATCTTTTTTAGGGAAAGTTTCTCTCTAGGGTCTATATTTTTCCTTCTTTTTTTTTTTGCTCTAATGATTGATAAATACAGCTTCTACTCTCATTCTTCTTACAATAAAAGTATCTTTGATTTTGTTGTATAATTTAATATACAGGGTAAGAAAGCTATCTATAGCGCCACTTTGATATGATCTCCTGGACAAACGCTGGCACTGTGGTATCTTTTTTTTTTTTTTTTTATATAGCTTGTTCAAACTATCTGACTAGTTGGGAAAAAATAGAATAAATAGACAAGTTCTTTGTTCCAAATATTTAAAAAAGGCACGGAGCTCGCCTTGAAATTTGTGCCGGGAGGGACAAAAGTTGTTCGAACTCTGTGACTCAGTGAAACGTTCGTTTACAAGGTTAGGGGGGAATTTGAGGCTATTGAAGAACTTGGCTCACTGGTACACTTCGGAAAAAAAGTCTCAAAGCCTCCAAAACAATTTCGACTACTTTATATCGGCAGACTTTTGGCCTCTAAACCTCTGAATCATATTGATTTTTTTTTTTTTTTGTGTATGTGCGTGATCGAACAGCAAACTTACGGAATCCCCTACAACACCTAAACGAACTTGTCTGTCGGGGCAAGAAGAAACTCCATGATGTAAATTTCTATATATGGTCTATTTTAAATGATAAACTAATTTCAGTACTACTTCATTTAGGCAGTTTAACACTTACATTGTACTAATTATTTTAAATGTTTAGTTGTTTGTTTTAGGGGTTAATTGTCGCTGTTACTTTAATGTGTTTACTTTGAGGATAATAAAACTCCTAGACTCCAGACCAAAAATAAAGTTGTATTTTTTTTAATCTGACCATTCTTAAAATGCTCAATGAGTTTTATGAAGTCACTTGTTTATAAAGCTTTGGAAAATGGATTCAAGGCCATCTAAATAAACAGGGCTCACAATATGAAATATAGATATATCACTCACATGAAGGCCCCTGTGAAAAATTTATGTTGGGCCACCAAAGTACAAACTGTCTCATCACCTGTCTGCTATTTTTGTTTGTTTGTTTGCGCATGTCCTGTATGTAGAACGTGAACCATATATTTTGAAACTCACAGTCAGAAAAAAAAAATATTTAATTACATCAAAGAAATTCAATTCTATGTACCTATTACTTTTTCAAAATTTATTGTCTATACGTTTTTTTCATTTTTAATCACTTTTATTTTTAGTACAAAATTGTTTATATGCTTGTTATTCAATTCTACGTAGTTTTTGCCCAGCATTTGAACGCTAGCATATAGTTGGTAGTTTCTGCTCTGCTCAAATCGACTCAAATTCATCAATTTACTTATGTAAATTCATAATATGAAAGGTTTACGTTAATATAATCAATTTCAAAATACACAAAATTATATGTAGTTGGAGCAGGTTACTCTCATACTTGTATATGTAGAAGGAACCAATCTGCAATTCAAAATGGAGTGACTTTGTTCAATAAACAACGTGACAGGGAGAAATTATTATCTTGAAATCAATTTGCAGTTGGAACATTTTGGGTATGTTAAATAAAAGAAACAGTAAATCATGCTGATTTTAACCCTGACAATTTGAAGAATGTTTTGGTTTGTAGCAACTTAGTTGTCTTTACAAGAAACTGTATCGAGGGGAGAGGGGGGTGGGGGTAGTTATGGGAATAAAACAAAGGCATAGGCAAGAATAACTCTGAAGAATATCTTCAATTCTACTCTAAGTGCAATATTCACGTATAATTATAACTCCACAACAAATCTTCCGGAATACTTTCTGTCTTTAATGAGCACACACAAATGTCCATTTGGTTTTGTATATATCAATTATAATTAATTTTTATGTAGTAGAAAAGGAAGTTAACTCCTCAGGAATTAAATAATAATGGTGATAGATAAGAAAACAAAATTCCCACTTCAGATTGCCAACTTAAAAAAAAAACGGGAAAGCTAAAAATGCACATGCTTTCCATCACTATATATTAATTAGATTTAATATAATTTATGTATATAGACTTCAAAGAACGCTCCCAGATCAGATGAAGTAATTATATTCAGTAAGTGCAATTATGTTTACTTACACATAATTAGTGCAACTCCCTCTGACCAAAAATAGAAACATTTAAATAAATTCAAGAGTATTTTAGAATGTGTCTCAATTTGATTTCATCAAGGATATATTTAATTGATGAATTGTGAAAGTATCTACACGATTTGTTATTTAACAAACTCTAAAAAAAGTATTAGTAATGAAACTCTTGAAGGAAATTTAAAAAGTCGATAGTGCTCATAATTTGAGAAACACTCCATTTTGAGGAGATGTATTCATTATAATTCATTAAATATATATTTTAACTCATGAAATATATTAAATCGTATATTAAGTAACATATTATGTGTGATATATGATAAATATTTTCTTTTGTTTATTATTTAAAAGATAATGAATAGATTAATGTATATAGGTAAAATATGAAAATCACTCGTTCGAGTCTGAAAATAAAGAGCTGAAGGGGAAATCTTTTTGTAATAAATGGAATTCTAAGGTATATAAGATGTAAACATACAAATATATCGTTATAATTCTACATAATATATGAGTTATAGATGCCATTTTCTATTTTTCTACCAATGAATGGGTGTACGTATTTCATTGCCGTTTTTTGTTGATTCCTTGTCGAATAGCAGATGTTGAAGGCATTATACATACTAAAGATGCCTTTTTCCTCTGAATGTCTTTATCAAGCATCTTTAAGTATAATATTTATGGATATAGATGTAGCGATATCCTAGGCCCAATAATCCATTCAGTATTTATACTTATGAATAAAAAACAGAATTTTAACATTTCATCACCTAATATTTTATTTTTAGGTATTTAATATAACTTATGTACATAATTATTAAAAATTTACAAAACCAATCCTATTTAATTATTATGAATTAAATCATCACTTTTTATTTACTACATTATTTAATATACTAGGGGTGTACTTGATATTATTTAGGGTCTCTCAGTGGAAAAAACTTTTCTTTAATAATATAGATATGCTTCAACGGGTGACCAGTTTAAATATGAAGACTTATACAGGAAAGGAATATGAAAAACACATGAATAGAATTGACAATTAAATAGTCCCTCCTGTTAAAAAAAATTAACAGAGGCTATCGAAAAATGAGCTCATAAAGAGGCAAAATTATCAAGGTGACTGCTCTACTTTGTACGGAATACACACCAAAAAAGATCCAAAACTTGGCTAGGCTTAGTTTTCAACATCAATAATGACATTAATTACGATATTTGCATCGATATGAGCTGCTTCAACAAGATGATACACCTGTACAGACTGCAATTGTTACATCGTCCTTTTTGGAGACTAACATTCGATTTTGATCAAAACCACTATACTTGTCAGATGCGAAATTGTTCAACTTTTCCTTTTGACTGCATGACGAGGACAGGGCTTTCTGTACAAGGACACCGAATCTCAAAATTATCAAAGCTTATATTGAGGAGATTGGAGTCCCAATTATTTATGATTACCTTTCAGAGGTTCCAGCGGCGCACCAAAGCC
The DNA here is from genome assembly GCF_016086655.4 of Lepeophtheirus salmonis. Classification (NCBI taxonomy): domain Eukaryota; kingdom Metazoa; phylum Arthropoda; class Copepoda; order Siphonostomatoida; family Caligidae; genus Lepeophtheirus; species Lepeophtheirus salmonis. The sequence continues at coordinate 20,591,084 of NC_052143.2, forward strand.
AATATCAAACTCGATGGAGTCAACATTGATGATAAGAAATGACAAAACATGTACCCACATCTGGAAAAAGTTTAGTTTGTTAATGCTACTCCCCTTATTTCCAAAGTTAAACTTTTTTAAATTTCAGGTTCCAAATGTCTAGATTTCAATTACACACCCGGTATTGATATAGAAGATAATCCCTTAACAAAGTATGAGTGTTACTCCCGGTTTATCATGAGCACACTCACATGTAGTTACTCAATACTTCTCTCCTCAGGAATGAAATAATCATAATCACAGATTGAGAACATGAAAAACATTGTTCAAGTTACAATAACAACAAAACCCTGAAGCTAAAAAAGTACTTAGGACTTACAACTCTAAATATATTTGTATACCCTGCTTATTTCTTTTTGAATGGAACGTGCTGAGCTACACACGCTCGTTGTTCTACCTCATTCAATGTCTCATTTATTATTTTTTATATGCAATCCTCTTTTCTTTTTTAACATGTTGCACTAATAGCTACACACCCTCGTTACTAAAGAAGAGATTTGGCTCAAGAAAAAGTTAAATTTAGTGAATAGGAAAGGAAAAACATTTGTGGCGGATGTTCTTTCCTCGTTTTTATTCATTATTTAATATGTCGTAGGGGTGTTAATATCTCCCTCAATAAAAATAATTCTCTCTTATTTTTGGTATAAATTGTTTTAAAAATCCTTGATAAAATAAATATATATATAAAATTTTAAATAGTTATTTTATTTTCTCTGCTCTCATATTATTTAAAATTTAGATGGTTCTCCTTTTTATAGAAGTAAATTATTTTCTCGCCCCCCCTCCGCACCCACACAAAAAAATTATATAACAGGGAACTTATATTAAAAGGGTTTAAAATTGAGGAATACCATATGTATCACTCCGGGTTTCTCCTTACGCTCTTACACAAATCACATTTTAGCCATTACAAGCGATGAGTTAATTATTTTACCACTACAAAAATCAGTAACTTTATAATCTATATTAAACATGTATTATTAAGTTATCTTTATCTACTGCTGTCCAGAGTTAAAATAGAATAAATGATTTACTGAGGCATCACATTTATCCAGAGTCTGTCTTAAATCGAGATTGTTGTTCAATTGACAATATGCAAAAACATATTGTTATCTATATGTGTACTAATCTTTACCATGGTTGCATGGAAATTATGAAATAGTTCAGAAGATATCTTTTTAACTTATCATATAAATAATGATTAACTTTCTTTGGTAGATAATATATTTAATAAATCTTTATAAAACTTTCTCTTTTATATATAATGAATATAGAAAGGAAATGAGGCCCCATTAAGTGCATTTTGAAGGAAAATCAATGTTTCGATGTACTTATATGTGTGTACTCGATCAACTACAAACTTACTTCATCATTAGCTAAATTATTATTTGTTAAAAATATTTTTTTTTAAATTAAATGATCATAAAGGATATATTTTATGTTTTTTCAGGCTGCAAAAGCTCCTAAAAACTTAGAAGCTACTTTGTACGTATCATTTTGTTTTATAAATTTTTAATAAGATTAAGACTGTTAAGTAAAAAATGTTTTTTAATGGAAGTTATGTTTTATTAAACCTATTTTAATTTAATTAAACTATAAAAATTAGTAAATATAGATATACAGACGTAATATAGTCCATTTTTTGGCCTTCTCTCTCAATTCATCTGTATTTTTTGAGGTTTCTTTATGATTTTCACATTTGTTCCCCTGTCCAAGTTAATCATAATAAATTAGATGTAGTGGCATCAAATGGTCAAAATAGGTTCTAAGCAATTTTTACATTTTCGCCTCTTGGATATTCCCTCCCTATTTATGTTTTTTACGATAGGTTCGAACTTTACCATTAGTATTTTCGGTTGTAACGCAGCTATAGATCAGAAAAATAACCACAAATATTGTAAAAATATAGAATAAATAGTGTTTATAAGGGAGAAAGAGTCACATATCCTGGATATTCATTCTATTTCGAAAATACTAATTGATATTAGTTGATACTTGAGGAAATATAAGAACCTCCATTGGCAGAACGAAAAAAATGTGTCAACAGTACAGAAAATAGGTAAAATTCGAAACTACTTATAATATAAGAACATGAAAAGTCAGTGAATATGACATGCGGCAAAATTATCAGACGGAGCAAAAATAATCCCTTTCCCCTATTCTTGATAAAGTTAAGATCAACATGAACATATACTTATACTTTTTGAATGAAAAAGTATTGTTATGGATCAAGAAAATGTTTCCCAAAATCCCAATCTGCTTTGAACAGAATGGACATTAGATTAGTGTACACTATTTTATATATTTTTGGCCTCCTTTTTCTCCTAATTACAATTCCCAAGATTTTTTGTTGTAGATTATATTAAGAGGTAAGGCCAATTATGTTCTAAGAGTTGGTATTTATATGCTCGCAGCAGCTTCAGCGACTGCTTGAGATGATATTATGAAAGAAACTGTGAGTGCTAGCTGCATTCATGCTTTAACCCTGAAATTGTTTTTTTTTGTATCGTTCCTTTGTCCAGAAAATAATTTCATCAGGTGAAAAACATTTCGGGGAAGTCATATAATTAAAAAAAAATTGTAAATATTTTACTAATTAATAATTACCTACTTTGGGTATTTTATAGCGCAAAATTATAACAAAATTTAGTTCACACTTTCTAACAGGGTTTTTTCAATTGTGAAAATGTAGCAATTTGACACGTATAGCTAAATATTATAGTTTTATGATATGTTGCATATATGCAAACAAAATATTTAAGGTTAATCCTTCAAAGCCGACCATTCATGGGCAATTATTTTGACTTCTCAACTATTTAACATTCTATATATTTATTTATATCAACTTTTTTTTAAAATTACTTTTATTTAAATATAACAGCCCTTTATATTGTGCAATATATACTTATACAAATAATTTGTAAAACTGAGTCACAATATTTGAGAATTTTATGAAAATAGAACCATATTTAAATTCAAGATTTTACTTTAGATTTTGTGAGTCGTCCTGAGGGAATATAGTACATATTTCGTTTACAAAATAATGTAAATTTTTTACTATGTTCGTAAGGTATAAGAAACGTTATAAGGAATAAAAATTGGTAGATCTTCTTAAATTTTTCAAGCAAGGAATCCTGTAAGTGTATTTCTTTTTACTTTTGTTGTAAAACCATATCCTTGCTACAAATAAGTAAGACAAAGACCCCACTTCATACGCTCAAAAGAAAAATAAATCAGTTGAAAGAAGACAAAAGATAAACATAGGCTACATATCTTTGTTCGGGCCAACTCTTATTAACAAACAAACAAAACAGAATCTAATTATAGATGAAGGAGGAACATCATTGATAACTAAGTATGTAGATTACTACTCACCAAACCTTAATAGATGTGCATACAATTACTTGGGTTTTGTTGCTTAATAACAACCCCTGGTTTAGACAACAAAGAATAAATTGGTATTGTGTACAAATGTTTTCCATTAGGGAGTACCCATCTTCATATTTATAGGGTGCCGTTAAATTAGTAAAACATGAAATAAGTATACTTTCCTATGCTGTTGATGCTTAGGAATATTGTTTTTATTCACATTTAATTATGAATAATAATTGAAAAAAAAATAGTAAAATAGTATCAACTATATATAAAAGGCACTACTGCAATTGAAACGCACTGTTCTTCTGGAATACCCATCAATTGATCCTTATTACTTGTATAAATAGTATTAGCCTTTTCTTTTAGCCAACTCTACATTGCAAAATCCAAGGGATTGTAGTCTGATGTGAAAGGAGGAAAATAATTTTAGGCTAGAAGCGATCAAAATTGTCTACACTAAACAAACTACAAAACACTACAAAACAATATTTGCTGTGTGTGCTGAAGCACTATCCTGCAGAAAGGATATTAGGGCCCTATTAAGTTATGCTGGATCCATGGTAATATTTTTATCTTCAAGAAGTCCGGATAAACATTTTTTTTTTTTTTTGATTTTGACCATCAGGAATGGCAAAGATTTTACTTCAATTAATGCCCCGATATAATAACCAAAGATGGCTTCTGGGCCATGCACGAGTTCCTGACTATTCAAGAGATAGTGGATGACTCCTTGCCAGTATACGATCATTTTAACAGTTGTACCTTTATGTGGCTTCAAATGGATTTTCATCATAGAAGATAGCAGCAATTTTAGGGTGAGCTGCTTGCCACTTAAGCAGAGATCAAGTTCTTTACTTTCTCCTGATCTCGGTAAGAACAGTTTTTAGCTATGTTTGAAAGCTTTCATACTCAGGTCCTTTTCCTCTGACACGTTGTATTCACTTGCCATCTTGCACATGGATAGGAATTGATTCCTCATTATCTTCACTCTGATCGTCTTGATCAGCCTAGGGGTTCTCATGATCGTTTTTCTTTCCTCTCCGGATTCTTCCAGGTCTTTACAGTTTCTTCAAAGACTGTTTTTTGCCTCCAAATGATTGTACGGCTGAATTTGAGTGCCTCGATGAAGTCTTTGAAGGAGCATCCATTTTTATCATTTCTAGTATAGCTGATCAGATTGCAATGACATCCATATTTTCATTTCTGTTGCTTCAATTGAATTGAAATTTTGTTTTCATCAACAAAATATGAAGAAGAGTTAAAACCTTCCAATTTAATTGGACTCTCTTTATTCATAAAAATTGTTCTTCTTGTAAAACAGGGATGCAAAAACAAATAATGACTTTAATATTTACCTACCTAATCTTAAATGGTTTTATTTCTTTATATCTTTGAAAGATGCGACACTCTTATACAGGTCCTATAAATAAATAAAAATAAACGTGCTTTGAATATGATTTTTTGATTTATTTATTCACTTTTTTTGCTGCTATTTTGCAGCATGCAAAAGCAAAAACCCAGCAACAATGGAAGTCTATATAAAAGGATATGTTTACAAAATAGAAAATGTTGTACAGTATTTACAATGTGAGGATTTGAAATTGAAAAAGATTTGATTGAAGCCTAATCAGTGCTGCAATCAGACACTTTTTTAGAATGTGAGTAAATAATTATTATGTGTATCACATAAGGTGCTAATGAGAATGAATTTGAAACATCTTAATTAGGCTCTAGTTTTACTAAATATATGTATTTATGTGTGTTTATTTAGTTCAAGGGTTTTATTGTGGGGAAATGATACACATAAATAGGAGTTAAAAGCTCTTAATTTTTGTTTTTTATACGCAGTATTTCCCAAATGATATTTAGATTTGGCGTATATCAAACTACAATGGGCACGTGGAAAGCGCTAAACTCCGCCTGTGGTCATTTTTGCTTCATGAAATATCTTCCTATTAATATCAAAAAAGGACACCAATTTGAACCCTGTGCCTCAAGTGTTTCAAATTTATGGAAGCTCAGATATTTTTAATGTTTTGTGCTACCTTAACCTTTCAAAATTTAATTGCCCCTTACTGTGAGCAAGTACCAAGTTAGATCAAAGTATGTCAGTGGATTTTGAAATCATATTGATGAACAAAAGACAAACTAAAGGTACATTGTATAAGTTTGCCCACACGTAATACTTTCTTTTTTTGTCTCGAAATCGGAGACAACGATAGCGGATAATTAAAATTCAATTATCACAGCCTTTTAATAATAAGGAAATAACTTCAATGGGTGCAACTATTTGCAAAATAAGGAATATGCTATTGGAGTAAAAAAGGAGGGACTCAATCGATAATAATTGCTCAAATAAGTTTCCAGGTAGGATTAGACCATTATTGGAATTTTTAATTTATAAATATGCAATTATGTATCCTTATAGTAATTTGCTGTTTCAGGAGTTAATTGATTTAATTACATTGAAGTTCTTCTCCATGATACATATTCAGATTCATCTTGTAATTATACTCTAATGGTTCATGGTAGATACAAGAAAAAGTCGTAGCGTTTTAATTAATTAGATGTGATCTCCTTCGGCCTCATCTCTCAGTCCACGGATCGGTTCCAAGTACCCTCCTTCCAAATATATATATTATGAGAAACAAACTCAAAACTTCTTCGACATAATGAGACCTTCCAGTTACTTTCATGATCCTCCAAAGTGATAATTGTCCAAATATCTCTTCTATTCCAATAATAATATATTATTGGATTGGCATAGTTATTTCCTAATTATTAAAAGGTTGAGATACTTAAATTTTAAGACAGTATGAAAATATTTTTATTGTAGTAACGCTACCGTTAATATATAAAGGGTTGTGCTCTACAATAGGAAAAAACTTTGACCTTATCAAGATCCTAAAATGATGCATTATAACGAAAAGTTGAGTTTTAATTAATAACATAAGGCATATTTATTTTCAATAATACCTCACTTGGTCTCAATCACTGCTTACATTATCTCTCACGGAATGCTCAGCAGACTTAAATAATGTCTGCAGAGGGAAACAGCAGCAATGACATCATGCGTCATGGTGGTCTCAAATGACTTCAAACTTTTGTGTGAGGAATTGCAAGCCTGTTTCTCAAACTAAACATAGAAGGCCAATGGGTCAGGGTAGCTTTGATGGATTTCTTGAGCACTACGTTGTTGAAGGTAGGAGTTGATTTCTTTACATGAGATATGTCATTGACTTTCCTGGGGATGTTACCAGTGGTATCCAGCTTCTTAACGACCCTCCAGACTATGTTTCTGGGTAGCCAGGGAGTTTAGTGATAGCTTGGGCTTAGTGGCCCATCTGGAATAATTTGAAAATTGGTTTTTCTTCTACGCTGCTCGACAACTGACTCAAAATGGAAACTTATTTTATTAGTCACCTAATCTCTTGTATAAGCAGGAAAAACTCGGCTGTGATATACTCATACAGTATCTTGATGAGATCAAAGTTGGGGGTTTTCCAAAGGTAGTACACGAACATGTGCATGTTATGGGTAAGAATTATTTTTTTGTGGTTCCCTGACACAGTGCTTTTAAAAGATTTGAGTGTAGCAACTACAGGGGATGTTCAAAGATTTTCAACAAGTATCTGGGGAGAATGATACTCCAAAAAGGTTTTAAAAATATAAATTAATTATTCATGGGCAATCATGTTGAATTGACTTAAAAATGGTTGCTTCATCATCTCGTTTCTGCAGAGCCTATTAAAAACTGTTTTATTTAATATTTTTGTATCAGCTTTTATTATAATTGTTGCACCATATCATTATGGTTGTATATTAAACATATAAATGTATGTATGTACTAAATAATAGACCTCATTATTTATTATAATTTTCTAGATGAGTAGTAAATATATATCCTAAATGAATGAGTAGAAATCCCATTTTTATAAAGTACCATTTTTTTACTTACATATTAATCAAATATAGAGTAGTATTTTATCAAATATTTTTTCTGGATGTGTACCATATATATAAAAAAATGTATTATAAAAAAACATAAAATTACCCATCGTTTACTCTATAATGGGTTTCTTTCAGTACTATTCATATTTTGAGATAAAAGTATATTTGTACATAATTTGCAAATAAAGTGTGATTCTTTATTATTATTATTAAAAAGAAGAAGAGTTTTGGAACAATATAGTAACGAGTGATTTATTAAACTGGTACTTCACTTATATTAATTAGTTTAAAAAAAAACAATTTCAGAGGATACGTTTTATACTAAAACAATTTAGCTCCTTGTCACTAAACATATGGTTAATTGCCGTTATGAGCCCGTCCATACAACATGTTTTCTGAGGAAATGCATCTACACAACGTGGGCGTCCGGTTTCACATAAAATGATATATATTCAAAACGCCTTTAAGAGAGGAAGAATCTGAAAACGCCGTGTACGTGTTGTCGTTTGGACTGTGCAAACAGTAAAACTTATGTATAGTGCTGTAAATCCTAAGCGTTTTTTAGCGTTGAAGGTTTTTTGTTTTTAGTTAACCTATACAGCTTTTTATAGTTTTTAAAAATTGAAAATTATTCTTTCATTCTGAAGGAGAGAACATAATTTAAGTTTAAAGAGTAATCAAGATTGTGTGTGCTCATGAGTAACACAGAGGACTTATAAATGTAACTCCTTGTTGGACTATAATTAGAATTGAGGATTGCAAACAGAGTCATTCCTGTCTATCTTCTTTTTTGTATGTGTTTCCTTCATCTCACAGTTGATTTAATGAAACATTACGATAGCTGAGTTTCTCTTCTTCCATTCTCTTTCAAATTTTCGGGGTTATCATGTTAATTTTCGTTTTTTTTATATGCCTAAAATGCACACAATTTACAACCTTATATATATATACAATATACATAATAGGATTTCCATGAGATCCATAAACTTTCCAAACCAACTTGGATCGTGTTGATACGACGACACTTTTTAAAAATGAATAAATTTCATTAAATATCATTTAAAAATGTAACACGAAATGTTCAATTTAGATAATATGAATACCCTGAATAGTTAATAAAATTGGCTTTGTGGATAAAACAGTTTTTTTAAATATCTAACGTTTGACACTATCAGTGACAAGAGCAAATATTTTGTTATTTTCGTATGTTAATGAAATATTTAATTTCATAAAATATTGAAAAGAAAAACTTAACTTTATTATTGGGTTATGTAATTAAAATATCAACTGTTAGAAATTTGCAATTAAAAGCTAAAGAATTGTTAGAACATGTAAATATTTATTTTTAGGACCCACAAGGATCTAAATACAATTATTGCAAGGATGTTTGTTCCACATAAACATTTCTAAAATACGGAGAGTCATTGTAATACCACAAAAAATTGAATCCTGTTGCAAGGGAGTATTGCTCTATTTATATTTTACAAACTTTACTCATAATCCAAGTTATTTATGTAACCTTTATAGAGTTAGTTTGATGATTACCCTGTAAATCGAACATGGTTAGCCATTTAATTAAAATTAAAATATATGGATATATACAATCAAATGAATTGATGCTGAATTAAATTAATCACCAATAAGCAAATGGATAAATATGTTTATATTTTGGTGCAAATAAAGTGCAGTTTTTCTCTTCCCCCCCCCTCTTGCATTGCCCACCCAACATAACCAACCAATTGCATACTCTTTTAATACCATATATATTTATAGAACCAGGGATTGGTTTAATCTCATTAATGAAAGGAGTGTGTTCTATGGCCTTGGAAGCAAACAGTCATATATTTGTATCTTTTTCTTCTATCAATTACTTGAGTAAACATTTGTTTAGTATCTTCATCATATGATATGATTGGTGATAGTTGAATGTTGGTATGAGATCTGTGAGGCTCATCACTTAACTATTAGATCTATGAGTTGCAATTATTATCAATTCTATGGACCATTGTACACATCTTATTTTGTCAACAGACAATGATATAAAAAAAATGATAAAAATTTAACTCACAGATTTATTATGTTATTATTATTTTATATTTTTTGACAAGTGACACCTTCACAAGATCAAAAGTCCTCTATCACATTATAATTATGGCCATACATATTTATTTATTTTTGTCATCTTTGTTAAAGAAAGAAAGAGAGAGGGGGGTCAATACTGTATACGTCACTTCCGTTTTTATAATGGATAAAACTGTTTACTTTACATACCTAGATAAGGAATGCGTCAAATTTGCGACTTCCGTCGCTCAAGAACAACAACCTCAAAATACTTTTCTTGAGGTAGAGGTTTCATGTTACAGTGACAGTTATTTAGATAGTTACTTTATAGATGAAAACCTTGCGGAAAGATTATGAGTGATGAAATATATGTGTTTGCAGTCTCTTAATAAAGGGATGAGTTTGTCTTAAACAAAAAGTTATGACACCCACTTCATAATGTACTTATACAAAGAAAATTGTTGCATCTCTTTTCCCCCGAAAAATTATATGTTTTTGTACTACAGTTTTACAACATGTCATAAAAAAAGAGTAATGAAAATATGAGTCTTATGACGACTTATTCAATGGGTCGCGTGCTCTTATGAGCATTGATCAAACATGAACATAATGGCCCTTATGCTCACAAACAAACAAATGATACTTCCGCTGTGCATCTATATGTACATGTGATTTTATTATATGTTCAAAACACAGATGTTTTAGTCGTATTTTTACATATCTAATCAAGATTGACAATTTGTAAAAGAATTTTGTGCGGAATCGATTTACATTGCTTTATATTTAAAAATCACTTCCTTAGTATTAAAAAAATATATATATAATAATATTAATTTTTTTCGATTTTAACAAAAACAAAAAAAACATTTTAAGTAAAAATTTGACCTGAATTACACTTTTTTTTAAAGTGACCTAAATACTTTACAAATGAATGTTTCTCTGGACTCTGGTAACATCCATTAGATGTTTCATATATTTTCAATAATAAATATTTACTTTTATCCATTACTGCTTTTGTGACAACAAATTGGCTAAGGGTAACATATCTATGTGATTTTTAATTAATCGGATCAAATTTAGATGCTTGTTCATTTTTTTAAATATTGGCTTGAAAAATAATACACATTATAATTATATGATATATCCACTAGACATTGTGTCCAATTTTAAAAGACAAATTATATTTGACTGGCCATTTGTACCGATTGGTCATTGACTTTTTGGCCATCTCCTTATTAATTACATGATAATGAAAACTCACTTTATGTCCTCGTGTATCAATGTATTCTTTTTTCTTTTAAATTTTAAGTGAGCCAATTTGAAAAGTAATAAGTCAAAAGTTAATGGTACCAGTCAGAATTAGTTCTACTAAAAAAGTTCTATTTATCTAATAATGTGGGTTTGTTGTTTATCTCCTCTAAATAAATTGGTACATCACTACTAAATATTTAATGTTATTTAAATATATAATCAAAAATTTCCTACTTCAATGGCCATAGAAAGACGTCAATTTGGGCTAAGTAATAAGTAATTCAATATAGTTTATAACTGAAAATTCTATATATCAAAAAAAGAAAATTCAGCTTATCGTGTTGAAACATTGAAGAGAGTCACTTACACAGTATATTTTTATGAGTAGTGTTTCATATATCTATAACACATATTTTATGGACTTGAATTATATAGTCAAAGCGTTATGACACTGTAAGTAGTCTCAATGGACTTGCTATTCAGAGATAAATGACTCTAATAAACTGTATTTTTGTTTCAATCATACATTGGGGATATGGTAAAAAAAAGCAAGGGCAATAGGGATAAAAAAATAAGAAGAAAAATAAATGAGTCTTTTATTGTGAATGACGTCAGTGGTTGTTGCATCAAGGATATAGTAATTATTATTTTTGACAAATTATTATTACATTCATCAAAAAAGAGTTTTTTTGGCATCCAAAAAAGAAAAAAATGTGAATGACATATTTGTATGTACAATTTTATGGTTTCTGCTCATCAGGTCTCCATTCTTCATACAACGAGCCATTCAATTATTAGTCTTTTTTTAATTGTAAGGATGTTACAAAATGGTGAATCGGTAATATTTTTTTGTGTGCTCAAAAGTCATCCATCAAACTTTTTGCATTGTTCTCTCTTATTGTGCTTCATTGTCTTTTTTATGTACATATGTTCTGGCTATTTTTGAAATGAATTATCACTGTCAAGTTTTTGACGGGAGAACATTTTACACACACACTCTCTCTGACTTTAACGAATTTTCCATCTTATTTTCTTATTGCTGCTGGATGTAACGAGTAATTAAGAAAAGTGGCTTGGAAGAAGGATACGTAGAAAAAGGCATTAAGAGAAAAAACGGAAAGAAACAAGTGCATGTAGTAATAGAGTTGTAATGAAATCGTTAAAAGTTTTATGACGGAATGACTTCGTTTTCTTCACTCTCTGAAGATTGATTGATCGTTCTTTTTGAAGAGGAAGAAATTTCTCACATTATACTTCTGTATATATAATTTATTTTCTTCATTCTTTCACCCCTTGACTTAGTGTACCTACAAACTCATAAAGGAATAAGTAACTCAACATTGGAAAAGTATGTTTATGTTGATGATTTGATCCACTCAAATTTATTGACATATTTAATTTGAAAATATTGATTAAGGAATAGTTTTTATTTTTTAGAGTTGGCAACCTGAGAGTGAATATTATTTTCCTAAGCTGTTATCTTTATTATTTAGTTCTTAAGGAGTTATCTTCCACTTCTACAACATACAATTATACAAAAAACTGAATAAAACATTTGTGTGTATTCGAAGATTTGGAACGAAGTTATAATTGTAAGTTCATAGTGAACTCCAAGTAGAATTGATGATCGAAATCGTAGTAGTTCTTGCCTATGTCCTTATACATTTCCTTCTCCCTTTCATCACAGCTACTTGTGCCTGATTTTATGAAGCGTAATAACAGATAAGCAGCTTTTCTTCAAAAAAAATATTCATATATGATACAAAAATCCTATGTTCTGATTTAAACTCTGTCGACGAAGTCTATACCAAATTTATTAACCGGAGTGTAACTTGGAGAATACCTATAAATATTAATAAATGTCTCCTGCTTCCTTTCTCCAAAAAAGAGTTCATCCACCCAATTCTTAAGGTGGTAGATTATTACTTGGACTTACAAATCTACATCTCTCGAGATTTGAAATTAAAGAGGCATATACAATACATTATAAAGAAGGCCAATCTTAACCTAGGAATTGTTAAAAGAAGCTTCAAAACTCGTGACCCTTTGTTTATGGTAAAACCATATAAACTTTATGTCTTCTCTATTTTAATGTATGGTTCTGAGATCTGGAATCCTTCAAGAAACTACTAGATTGATTCCTTAGAAAAGGTGCCAGCCAGGTTTGTGTCGTTTTTTCCTTCATTGGGAGATAACGAGAACTACGAATGCAAAAATTTGCAAAATGCAGTTAAAGATATTATTACACTACACCGAATTTTAAGCAAAAAGATTAACCTATCTCCCCCAACCTGGCTACTCAATAAAGGTTATCTGTTCCACAAAACGAGACTCTCCACTCAAAACCCCATCTACCTACCAAAACCAAAGAGTGGCATTTTTAAGCATAGTTTTTATTCCAGGTCAATTATTCTCTGGACCAAAATACCTTTTTGCTTTCGCCAGGGAAGTGAGGCTGACCTCAATTGATTTTTACTTTATTCTTTTTTATGTGGCACTTGTTTGTTTTTGTTTTTTCTTCTGCACTGACACTTTTTTGTTTTGTTTTTGTCTTTTATATTTTAATATTTGTATTATAAATGCAGCACTTTTATTAAAAACAATAATTTTTATATTTTATAAAATAAGTCCATCTTTATAGGCTTTGTTTATCACTGCTGGTCGAAATAAATAAATAAATATTGTTAGGGATACAATCTTGATTTTTGTTGTTTTTTATTAGCATGCCCAAAATACATCCACTGATCCTCAATGTAAATTACCTTAGCAGCCTGGGGCTCTGCATGGAGGAAATTGAGTACCCCTGGATTAAGGAATTATTTTGAAAATCAGTTTTAGCTCTTATCTAAATAGAAGAAGACTAATGGATCTCATTACACGGTCATGTCCTTTTGTAGGGACGTAGCTATAATATACAATATGTTTGCATATCATCATTAGTGTCTTTCATCGCTCTTGACAATAAGGATCTTCTAAACCCACCTGTCAGTCTTATTAATAATGCCCCTGGAGTTTCTTCATTGACGACGCAAAAAACACAGTTTTTCTTGTAGTTATTTTTCTTATGTTATATTATTATAGCTTCAAGTTTTATTTGTGTTGTTTTTCTTTTCTTTCCTTGTTCTTCTCTGGACTGACAGTTGTTTTGTCAAGGAAAAATCACACAAAAGAAATTATTTTGTCCCTATTTCCTCATTTTCCCCACAAGACCACCAATTATCCATTTATGTATTCCAAGAAATCACTGTATTTATATATATGTTACAATATAGTCAGGCCATATTATATTTTGTTTTTGATTTTCTACGCAAGTGTCAAAAGTTGCTCTTTTGGGATTTCTCCATTTTTTGAAAGATAAATTTGTCAAAATATTTGGCTTTTTGGGGAAAAAAATATAATTTGAAGCGGTAAATATATATATTTTATGTACTTATATGTCTTACTTTAAAATCAAGTTGTTTCCATGTTGCTCCTAACCTCAAGTAATGCACACATAAATGTCTCTTAAAAACACTGTGTAATTGAGGTTGAAGTAAATGTCTCTACGGTTCTTGCATTATTACCTAATTGTAAACATGAGCAAAGTTGTCATTAATGTCTCGCAAAAGTGGCTAAATATGTGGAATAATATAGTAAAAATGTGGAAGGAACTGCATGACTATTGAGCACGATATGTAAATTGTATGTAGTAAAATTAAGTTCTCCGGAAAAAGTAGATTATCCTTTCACAAGTGTGTTGATGGATGATTCAAAACTGTAGTAAGAAAAATAACGTCGTTTTTCATATATTTGTACAAAAAAAAAGATAATATTCAAAACACACATATTAAATCAATTTAAAGTGCTTAAAATGTATAAAAACATAATTTATGCATCCTTCTCACTACTTCCTTTTCATTACATACAATGTACGAGGTAAAATCATGGGTTTTTTGATAACGAACAAATATGATACATTGAGGCTTTATCAGCACAGAGTTCTTCATTGATATATCTTTCTATTTTTTCAAAAAGAATCCCTTTGGCTACTACCATGTCCTACAAACATGTTTTAAAGTGGGGGTAGAACTTATTCATGAATTTTTAGTAAATAGACGACCACTGCTTCTCGACGGAGACCTTGATGTTGCCCAAATTTTCAAGAGCCAATGCTCTCTTCTTAACTATGCCCGAAATGGTATTGAAGAACATTCTGTGGAGAAGTTTTCCCAAACTGACCCAATATGCTTTAACCAAGTCAATAATTTATTGACTCTCTTGGCCCAGTAGAATTTGGATGCTGTTGAAAGAAGTGCCGATGATGTTGTACATAAAAGGTCTTCCTCAAATCTTTCATATACCTCCTCACATTCCAATCACTGACTTAGAAAGTCTTTGCTTGCAGCTTCATCAACTTGGGTAGACTTTTGATGATCGCAGTGTTCCCGTCCTCCCGATTTTCTGAATTTTACTGCTGCCAAGAGACCTCTTAAGACTCTCACCTAATGCAACCATGCTTTAATCTTGTAAACTAAACTAAACTTCATGATCACTTCGACATTCACTAGCGCGTAAGTGAAATCAGACACCCTTTATCTTTTCACCTCCATGCAAGCAACTATTGATTTTTCATTGTTTATTAATTAGAATACTACTTACTACAAATAACGCAACCTTTTTTATGAAAATATTCACGAGTAAACCAGATTGATTTATTGTCAAGTCCACGATTTTAGCTCGAATACTGTATATATGTAAGTGTTGCTTACTTTTTTGTCGTCATTCTGAAAGAAAGCAAACACCTCAAAAACTCCTTAACTTGTTATAGTCAAAGCTGCTACTGTGTATACAAAAAATATATGATGATGATTATATAAAAATATGAATATTTTTTGTCAAAAAGCAACAGTCATATGTTTTTTTTTTGTTGTTTTTTACTATGAATGTATATAGAAATATGTTATGTTCACTTAAATTTATGAGTCTCTTACTTTCTATGTACATATGAATGTAGAGTACAGTCTGTGTGTAGGTAATACAGTGTAGAAGAACTCGGATGATTAATGTTCATGTCGTCTTGTTACATACCTGAGATACTCTAGTAGGAGAAAAAAAAGTTGTCAAAACACATTCAGTGGAAAAGGAAAAGATTTGTACGAAAAATGTAAATCATTTTATTTTTGTTGGAGTGTCTATCATGTACTTACGAGTATATAAATAATTAAATTGTTAAATACCCACTCTACGTCAAAAAAAAAAAAAAAACAAAAAAAAAAAACATTCAGTGGTGCCGGAGTCATAGGGCCAAGGGACCAAAAAAATATTAGTCTTGTACCAAACATTTTTTTATTATTATATTTATAAAAAAGTTATTTTTCAAATTTAGGGTTAATATATTTTAAAAAATAACATATTCTAACAAAAAAGTCTGATGACGTCAGCATTATACAATTTAGTACCCTCAATGTAACGACGTAGCTCAATGGACAACTCGCTCGAAAGAAATTGTTCCCATGATCTCAATGTGCGTACCAAGGTTCACCTTTCGGTTGTTCCTAACGAAGGAAATATACTAAATGTATATGGACTTGAAAGAACATTCCTATGTCAGAGGGAGTAATTTGTATTACTATAATGTTTACTTATACTTAATCATTGCAACTCCATATAACCAATTAAAGGAACGTTAAAATTTTGAAAAAAAATAGTTCTAAAATTTGGCATATACTATTTACATAAATGGTATATATATATATACCATGGCAAAAATTTCGAAAAAGCCCCCCTGCCCTTTTCTTTTACAAAATCACCCTGATGACGTCACAATTATGTAATTTTGCCCTTCACTTACAAATTCATTGCACACCGATGGAGCATATACTATCTATATTTTAAAAAAAATGATATCTCTAGATGTTTGGCTAATAGAAAAGGTGTCATTTTTTTAGTGTTACGATTTGATCCAAGAAATAACAATGTAGCAACAAAGCTCAGCTCGCCATATTAAAGAAAAAAGGGGAGTTCATTGGTTAATTTTCTTATCAGTGTTACTTTAGATAATGTTTCGTAGTGAGGGTGTGTATATAGAGCTAATTACGTTATATTAACAAAGAAAAGAAAAAGGGTCTACATATATCTAGGGTTGTCAATCTTAAGCATTTTTAGCATATGTGTGTTTGTTATGGGCAACCTGAACAATGTTTTTTTTTCTCAAGCTGTTATCTCTATTATTTTATTCTTGAAGAGAAAGTATTACATTAATGAGTAACCACGTGCGTGAATACTCATGAAAAGCGAAGAGTAACGTATTGAAGATTTTTTTGGGAGTTATTTTCAATAATATCAAAGCAATGCATATTGGTTCATCGACGCCTAATTACTCTGGGCAATGATGGATACTCCCGTTAGTAGATATATACATAGATTAGTAAGCCTTAATAAATATAGTATCTTTAACTAATTACCAGCTTCCTTAATGTAAACTATGTCACAATATGTAAAAAAATATTAATCAATCAAATCTTTTAATATAAACAATCATTAATAAGTATTTACTAATTCTGCCTAAGGATATTTGTATTATTTTAATTTTTTTATAATCACTATAGATTGTAGTTATTTAGTTCTTGGTAGGAACGTTATCAGAAGATAACCTAACTTTTTCGTAATTAGAACTACCATAACCTTCATTTTGAGGACTACAGGGTGTCCACGATAAATTGGAACTATCTTAAAATTCAACCTGCTTGATAAAAATGGAATTTGGAGTGTATTTGTTAATATGAAAAAGTTAGACATGATATGAAACAATAAATTTATTCAACATGTCGTCCCTCAGCAGCCACCATCTTCTCCATCCTGCCCCTAAAGGATTTGCATGCCCTGATGACTTCTGCGGAATCGACAGCATTCCACTCCCTCGTAATGGAGCCCTTCTGGGACGCCATGCTCTTGTGGCTGATCTTGCACACCTCTCTCTCCAACTTCTCCTACCAGTAGTAATCATACGGATTGAGTTCGGGTAAGTTGGAGGGCCAGGTGTTGCAATCCCAGAAAGTGATGTCGTGGGAGTTGAAGAGGTTAGTGGTCCTCATGGCGATGTGTGCGGGCGCTGAGTCTTGTTGGAGTATGAACTCCCTCCCAGCGGCCGTATCCTTCATCCAGGGGATGACAAACTCCTCCATGACTTCGCAGTACCTTATCGCGTTAAACCTTTCCTTGGGATTGAAGAAGAAAGGAGGCATCACCTCACCGGTGCTGCAGATGCCACCTAGGGTCATCACAGAGGCCGGGAACTTTGTGGTGAAGACTGCAGGGACCTTTTCTCTCTCCTTGGCAAGCCACCTGTCATTTGGGACGTTGTAGCTTCTGTCGACAGTCCAGTTGATCTCGTCGGAGAAGAAGATGATTCTTCCTCTATGGCTCTTCAGGTCATTGAGGAGACGCTTACCGTTGGTGAGCCTGGGGCCTTCATGGATGCCGTGAGGATGTGTTGTTTAGCCATTAGGTATGACCTGTACCCGAGGTCCTCTTTCACAGCCTTGGAGACGAGCTGCTTGCTCACTCCACGGTTTTTGGGCAACCTGCACAAGGAAGTCCCTGGCTAAGCCTTGATGGACTTCCGGAGGCCTTCAAGGAAGCGGGGAGTGCGGATTCGGTCACTTTTCAAATTGTGGGCCTTGCGTCAGACCTTCCCCTCAACCTCCCAGGTAAGACCCGGTACACTGTGGTCTTGGGGTAGTTAAGAAGCTTGTAGATAGCAGACGTCTCTCCTTGCTTGTTCCATGATGACTATTGTTTGTTGTCAAAACAATTGTGGTGGAAGTTATAGTGTATTGTTCACGCAACCTTTTATATTAGTATGATTTAACCCCGAATATCCACATTATCGATCTGGATGAAGTTTATTGCAATTCCAATTTATCGTGGACACCCTGTATTCATTTTTGTGCCAATTGAGATATAAACAATATAATTTATTTATTTCATCAGTTATTAAGATTTAAATAGTTATGTATGTTTGTTTTATTTCTTTTATAATCCTTTGATATCATTTTCGATAAAAATATTGAGATTTTGCCAAAACATTTGTTCTTATAAGATTACTGTTATATGGTTATAAATATATATATACATATGTTTTTTTTCTATAAATTGTGATCAATTATCTCGAAAGAACTAATTTTAGTATAGAAAGTTTTTAATTATGACATATCTGGAGCATCCAAAAGGGGGAAAGGGCTGGATGGGCGCTAAACCACATCCAATTGCAAACTTATGTATTTGTTGCGTTACATTGAAAATAAATATTATGAGCTAGACCTTTCTTCTCTAGACCATGTAAAAAAGAAGCACTTTTTGTAAGTATGTAATCATTAAAAATTATCGTTTGAAAAAAAAAATATTTTTTCTAAAAATAAAAGGTATACAGCCTAACAGACCATGATCAAACTAAAAATATATAGTATCCACTAGGTGGTATGACAGTCTGTAGTTTGTTGATTCAGACAAATTTTTTTAAATGAAATATGTGGTTAATAATTTTTACAGTTTCGTATATTAAATAATATTATCACTCAGGGAGTTGAATGATTTTGCAAAAAGACAGCGCCACTATATGCCACTTTGTTGACAAATTTATGTAAGTAAACAGCTCTCATGCCCAATATGCTCTCTTCCAAAATAAATAATTCGAAACATAGTCAAAAAAAGTTATTTGGGATATATATAAAAAAATATTATTTAAGAAAAACTTAACACCTCTCAAAATAACAATTAGGATTACTGCCCAGCCACTCTGCACCCCCAAAAAAATCATGTGGACACCCCAACATATAAATAGAAATCGCCAAAACAGAGGCTTTGGTAATAACTCAAAAACATATTATTTATGATTTTCATCAAACTTTAATTCAATAGTACTTAGGAAATGTTAGAAATCTACAACCAAGTCAAATAAATTATTACAAATTAAATAATAAGTTAATTCTAAAAACTGTAAAAATTCTAAAAAAAGCCCTTGACAAATACACCTAAAACTAGGTAACATTATGTTACTCGAAAAATATCAAAATTCTAAAGATGTAGCTTTGTGGAAACGGGAGTAGAAATTTACTTTTACATATTTGTAGCCATAAATATTTCCAAAAAGGGAATAGTCAATTCATCATAAGTCAAGTCATTTTTGAGATCAAGGAACTTTAGTTGATGGCAGATAGTGGAATTTTTATGTTCCAATTCCCCCTGTATCTCTTTTGTCCCATACTTAGTTCAATGTGGTATCGGAGAGATGAATAAAATATACTCACATTTTCAAACTGAAGATGCAAATACGGTTTTTAATTCCAGTACCCATGTTTATGTAGATAAGAGTGTTATATGTTTTGTCTGCAAAGATACAGATAATTTTGCAGATGTGAATATTCGATAAATCACAACTATCCAACTTTTTTTAAAAATATGACTACATTGTACAAAAGAAAATTAACCTATATAACACTATTTCAAAGGATTAACATATTTTATAATTAGGTCAAAACTAAAAACTATCCATTTAATTAAACAAACAAACATTTGATGTAAAAGGTTAAAGTTGAATATAAAATTATACATAGTTTTATTTTTTTATCATGTTAAAAGGCACTATTGAAATGCTATCGTAATTAAATTCATCAGTCTATATAGTTCATGAAACGCACAATCATCTCCACAGTCCAGCTGGAATGATAATTCCTTTAGATTTGCAGGTGTAGATTAGCCAAAGAATATTAGGAAGTTTTGCCTCCACTTTGTATTTGACAAGACACTCTGTAAGAAAAAAATATTTAAATTGTTCTATCTAAGCCATACGCTATAGTCTGTCTATGACTTCATTTGGTGAATATTGAATATTATTCTAACGAAAGGTGATGGGCTTGAATCACTTATCCGCAAGTATTTAGTCTTTGATCCCATTTCTGATTCAAGTATTAAAAACTCAAGCCTTATAGCCCAAGTCTCAAATCAACATGTCTCATTTCAAATCTAAAATGAGTATTATTTTTAAAATCATTACTTTATTTTCATTTTATTTTTAGTATTTAAATTTCCTTGACAAAATATTTACGAGTACCGTAATATTCTTAACTCAAATATAAAGATTTTATACATACGTCTTCAGAGTTATCGATTTCTCTTAAGCATTGTTCTATAAAATAATCAAGTTTCATTTAATTTGTTTTATTATAACATTTATAAATCTAATTGCTTTTCTTGAAAGTCTTCTCCAGTCAAAGAACTCCTAAATTTGCAAGCTTTTATGTTTTTATAATCATGCGTTGAGTCTAACATATTTTATCTGAAATGCCGTGGACATGTAGACAAAAATGTAATATTTGGTATAATTCTCTGTATTTGACAAATATTGCATACCAATGTTAAATCTAGGTTACAAAATAAAAACTTGAATAAAAAATCTTGATTTTAAGAACTTTAATCATCGATATCTCAAAACAATTAGATTTAATCTTTTACTTGTTACACTTAATTCATTTTGGCCGGGGGCCACATTACCACTATGGTTGCTCTTAAAGTATTAGGTATAAATTTTAAATCGAAGACAATGTAATCAAATATGCGTACTTTATGGGGCACATTTGACTCGCGAGTCTTGAGTTCGACACCTCTGCTTTAGGCCGATATACTGTCAAATCACGATGTAATAAAAATACGCTGAGAGGCGAACAAATAAGCAAGAAATCATAATTTTTTTAAACAAAATGTCATTAAAATGTTTATCTTCTGAATAAACGAGATGGAAACAAGACTAATACAATAATTGCTGACAAAATTAAGCCTCATTTGATTAATTAATTCTACTAACAATAAGAAAACAACGTTGAGACGTCATGCATTGAATTTATGTAATGAAAGCAAATACACTAAATAGAAAATATTTATAAAAACAATCAAATCTGCATATAAGAAAAATACAGTTCTAATCAACTTTCTCTCCGCTACCAATATTTACTACATAAAATACTTTGTATACAAGAAACAATAAGTAAAAAATATACATCAAGTCAACTTGTTTCCTTTTTTTGTGACAACTTTATAGGAATTCTTCATAAGAATGAAGAATTCCTAGAAGGATTTGTGTCTTTTTGTATGTAGAAATACAAAACTGGCGTTAACATTTATTTTTGTATTCTTATAAAATTCATTTCACATTTCTATACGGATACATGCCATAAGGGGGCCATAAAACACTTTTACAAAAGGATATGCTAAAAATCTTCGATGATTTGTCAAAAGCAGAATTTAATCAAAGACTGGGTGCCAGGAAGTAGGGAGTTACAAACTTACTTTTTTTTTACAAATGAATCCAAAAATGGGGTTTTTTTATCTTCTTTGGATATAAGAAAAGTACGAATATAGTCCATTTTTTTATCTGAAAGCATACAATATCCTTTATATCTGGATTTGACTGTGTATAGAAATGTAATATAAGCTTCTCCAGCCATAGAAAAAAAAATTATGAACAAATCGTACAAAAGCTCATATTTGACAAAATTATTATTTTATATTCTTGGTTAAAAAGACAAATTCTTTGTTTTTATTTTTTAATGATGAAAATCCATCAAAATACCAGGAGTGCTTTGAAAGACAAGCCAAAAATTCGTCAATACATTTTATGTACATATATATAAAAGCATTAAGTAGATAAGAAGCCACAAGAGGGAGCAATCAATGATAATTAAATAGACATGTATCGATATATGTACTACCAAAGTAATCGATAGCAACTTAGTTATTTTTCTTTCTACAAAGAACACCTTTTTGTTGACCTCATTACATAATGTAATAGTTGTTAGAGTTTGAACTCCCCATTTTTGTTTTATTGTGGGTTCACTAACGACTGTAAAAAAAAGGATATTTGTGTACATATTATGCAGGGTGAACACGTCGATACCTTTATTGTACAGAAAAAAGGACCGAAATCATCTGGTACTAGCCAAATATGTCTATCATTCCAACTTCTAACTCCCTAACTACCATTGTCATATTATTTATCTACAATTTTTTAAATGTACTATATTTATTTCATAATTTTTAAATCCTATAGAGAATTTTATTCGATAATCTTATTATTATAATTTTGCCTAGCAATATTTTATTAAAAGTGCAGCTATACATTTGTAATTCTATATGATAGAAAAATTTCTTCGTATAAGTAATACAATGGTTTATATATATATATATATATAGGACAAGGGATCAACAGGAAATTGTATTCCTATCCTTTTGGAAACGGAATATAATTATAGAATAACACATTACTTTGTTTATTTATTAAAAAGAATAAACTATGAAATACCCTTGTCGTATTAAGTGAGAAGAGGGAATTGACAGCCGACAATAAAATACCTAGGGTATTTTTGTGCTATATAGGTAACACTGTGTGTAACAAACGAAATCAGGCACTTCAGATTTCCGGCATATATGATGACAAAATTATACAATGTTTTTTTTTGTGGTGAAATATACATATAAACGTTTCACTCACATTCCAAACCACCGTTATGGAGTCAACAACAGAAGATTTCAAGCCTATTACATTTTTAGAGGCAGAACGCAGGTACACTGTTGTGATAATTTTGGTGAACAACGATCTGAATATTAGTTATGTTGATGTCTTAAAGTCGAGGGTAATCTACAGCAAAAAGATTGAGGAGTTTTGGAAAGCCCTGATGGAGACCAAGGACACGTTCTACGACGAGGAATCCAAGAATTTTCTAGCAGCTTCCATTTGAATCTAATGGATAATTTTGTCTTGAACTACCTTGAGCGAAAGTTCAACAGAAAACACCAATAAGTCTCTGAGTGACTCTATTTTAGAATGTAATAATTTATATCGAGCTCCAGTTTCTAGGGCCTGCGCCTGGTTTAATTCCTGAATGGAAGCCGTTATTGAAAACAAGTAAAAATAGATTCAGTGAAATATACTCTCAATAATTGTATTTGCTTCTCCATTTTTTTTTTTTTTTTAATCAATCTTAAGAAATTACGATTTTATGTTAATTTAAAGCAAATGGATCAAAAGTGCCAGGTATGTTTGTTAGAACCTGTAAATTTATGAATATGTTATGTACAAATTATCCAACTTTTTAATGTATGTAGATT
Organism: Lepeophtheirus salmonis; assembly: GCF_016086655.4. Lineage (NCBI taxonomy): Eukaryota > Metazoa > Arthropoda > Copepoda > Siphonostomatoida > Caligidae > Lepeophtheirus > Lepeophtheirus salmonis. The sequence goes on from NC_052143.2 coordinate 20,614,901, forward strand.
GTACTATTTAAATGAAACTTGAGGAATTCATCTTGAATCTGTAAATATATTATATATTTCTTTCTTTGTATCTACTGTGTTTAGGGGTGGAGAGGGGTTTCTTTATAAAAGTATGCGAAAGCTTCAACTATTAGCTGTCTTTTTTTATTTTTTGTTGATGTGGTTGTTTTCATCTTTTTTTGTTCCTTCAACAAAATCAATAACAACTTTAACAATAATTCTATTCTATTTTTTTCTATTCCAATCCTCTCGAAAATATAAGAGTTTAGGGAACGAGGGAATATTTACTACTACTTTATTTGGGTTGACCTATTTACATAATATATTATTTTTATGATTATAAATATGATAACATTCATAACAAGTTTTTAATGCAATGCAATGAAAGGTTGAGAGATTTCTCTTAAGTGTACTTTTTTTAATGTACATAAATAATATATTATGTTCTTTTAATAGAGCTGAAAAGATCCAAAAAAAGTTTAAATGAAAGGAAAGAGAAGTTGGGAGATATGTCAATAACAAAAAAAAAAACAATTGACTGCTGTGACTCTGTTGGTTAACCGATTTTATTAAAGCTTTCACAAGAATCATAATTATAAAACAGAGTCAGTGCTCGAACTCATCGATCAGCCAAAAAAAAATTCATTTTTGTGTTTATATCCCTCAATAAAGCAGGACTTTGGTCGATTTTGGCCGCTTCTGGGTCACAAAGCTTACAGGAAATCATCGTCAGTGGGTCCTCATCAACCTGGTGTACATTTTTTCTGAAATTTTGGTCGAATCTTGTAGTGTAACCAACGCCTTAACCCAAAATAGGTTGTCCATTTTATCATTTCAATTATATGAAATATGCAAAAGTGCACATTGTTTTCGTTCTAAATTAAAAGTAGACGGGGATTTGTTATCGTTAGGAAGCATTATTAGCAACTGACGTGGAATGAGATACGCCAGTGTACTTACTCTTCATTAGTGTATGTTTGTATTAAAACCTGTTTGTAGGGGGATGGGATGAGGCCAGAGAAAATTGCACGGTTTAAAAGAACTATCCTTTCATTTAAAAGGAAGTTAATATTATTATTAACACAACAACGCTGACCAAGTCACATTCATCACTCATCAAAAACTTATTTGAATACATACATAACTTGTTATGTGAGATTTCCATAGGTAATTACTCTGTATTTGTCCGAAATTCGTATTGGGACAAACTAACATTTAACTATTTCCACATTTTGTCAAACTTTGTTATTTTTGTTTCAACCCTGGTTTGGTATTGTAAACAAACCGTAATTAAATCCTACAGCAACGTTTGTTTTCACTCTGCATAGTACAATAATAGTAAAATTAGATATATAAAATATTATTTTTTGTAGGCAGTACATCAATTTTTATTGTGCTTCCACAGAAAAATTTAAATTTAATAATACTACATTGTATAATTAAAAAGAAGATAGATATCCTTTTGGTCTTACGCATCGACAGTTTCTCATCTAATGACCCACAAAAGAACTTTTCCCAAATTACTCCCTCATAAATCATTTACTGTACATTCTCAAAAGTTATTTTTTTAGTTAAAAAGAGATTTAACTAAAATTGTATATTTTAATTGATGTTTCATTGAAGAGTAAGTACCTACACATTTTTTTTTACTTTCAAAGAAGAAAAGGCACAAAATATGCTTTAAATATTAATGAATTAGGTTTTTTTCCCCTGCAAATATGTTATATTATGTGAATAGGCATTTTGTGAGTGCTTGTTTAACTTCTTTTTTTTTTAAAGTGAATGAAAAGGCTAATGGATTGACTTTAATTATTTTTTTTTTGTCAAAAACTATTCATTGGGTTTTTGTATATATATACAGGGTGGGTATTTTAAATCCGGAAAATTTATTAATAATGTATCTTATGCTACAATTTATTTCACAAAACTGATTTAGAATTTCACAAATATTTTTCTGTCACTGTGTCTATAGTGAAGTCAATCACTCAAACCAACCACAGACTCCAATCACGCCCCAAACCTGACACAGGAGCTTCTTGTCCATGTTGGATACAGCCTCGAGAATGGAAACCCACATATGAGTTAACAGTGTTATGTGCATGTTTATTTGACTCTCTTCACCCATTTTAGTCCTAAGGCTTCAGATCTGCCAAGTTAGGAAGCCACGTTTCCTCTTTCAAGAAGTCAGGAGTTCGTTTTGGTTCTCAGAAAGATTATGAGTCTTCCTTGAAGGTATTTCCAACCCATCAGAGTCGTTGAAAGGCTTGGCAACATTATAAACAGTTGCTTTGTGCAGGTTAATAAACTCAAAAAACTTTTAAGGCGTACGCCCGGCATGGAGTCATACAATAAAGGCTCCACAGTGCTTGTATTCGGAGGACATCTCAAGAATTTTGTATTTTTTCTTATACAATTATGTAAGCTGAATCTGATGGGCACACTTTCATAAACATAGAATGAAGGGTTTCCATGATATTGAGGTCTAAACTTTGTATCGGATTTAAAATCCCCAACCTGTATTTATACTTATAGATGTATACCAACACAGCTTTTTAAAAAATCTTTGTCGATTGTGCAAAAAGTATTATGAACAAATGTTATTGCTTCTTTTCTTTTTTTGCAAACATCTGCTCGTTTCCTTGTACATACACAAAAAGAAAAGCTACTTAGTTATTACACGTTTAATCCAATATGATGAGAATACTTTGATTTTCTTTTACGATCATTTTATGACTCGAGATAAGGATTTTCCATTCGTCCAGCCTTCCTTCCCTATACTTATTTTTCTTAGCAACATCTCCTTTGTTTAGCTGTTGTTCTTGTCTTGTTTATTTCTTGAATGGTTCAAGGGACCAAAGTTTTATAATAGGTTTTTTTATGCATCATAAACTTAAAGGTAAAATGATACCTCTCAACACATAATGATCAGTCATAAAGCACAAAACAAACAAATTATAAAGTGCAAAAGTTGAAGCATAACTCATAATTCAAAAAGGTGTCAAATAAAATAAGATTTATGAAATTTATGTATATAACACTAGTCAACAGAACAAATATTTGTTTTTAATTTCTATGAGTACTTGACGCATTAATCAATAATCTTTCATTTGTTTTTCCGTATCAAACCTGGTTTTACAATTTTAATTTTCTGAGTTTTGACACTTTTTGAGATAATTAATAATCAGTAACTCTTATAACAAAGAGTATATTATTTGTAAAATCTGTTGTTTATTTCAAATATTTGCTTATATTTTATGAGGGATTCTCTAATCCTGAGAAAATACAATTTTATTGTTTAAACAAAACCCATATTTTAAGGGTTTTGTTTAAAACAGAATAACGCCTCAGAATTTCAATTGTTTTTAGAAAAAAAACACACGTGTATTTTGTTCTCAGTTGTCAATTTTTCTGTTCCCTCCCCCCTCATCAGTGTTCTAAACGTTGATTGGTTTAATTCTAATTAGCTCTTGTTAATCTATAAACCATTTAAATCAATTATTACAGCTATATCTCATCGTTGGGAAGAATAGGCTAACTACCAACGATAAAGCAGAGGAAAAGAAAATGTATTCTTCAAATTATCAATAATAAAAAACGGACAGCTAAAAATTAACACGATTTACATCCTTACAAATCATATATCATTAACAAAGAAGGAATCTATATAACTAAAAAACTCAGTTTAGAGATTAAAAAAGGAAAAATAGTTATTGTCTTTGTTCATTATTTAATTGGTTGTCGTAGTGTTAACTTCTTCCTCTGAAGTAAACATTCTGGCTAATGTTTTGGTTCAATTGTTTTTAAAAATGCATAATAATATAAATTCGTACGAATTTTAATAGTTTGTTAAATATTTATTACTGCTTGTCATATATACATAAAATAAAATTTTACAAATATAAGGCAAAGAAAATTACCACACAAAGGGATAAGTGTGCTACTACAGCTGATTCTAAAACCTTGTTGACATTAAAATTTTGTCCAATAATATTTTTTATTTTTTTTATATTTCATAAATTTTAAAATATGAATGTCTTCATTTTCCTCATTTAGGGGTTGATGTCTCTCGTAAGATAGGGTGGGGCATCTATTGATGAGATGGTCTGCACTTATAGGAATTTCAATATCATTATATTATTTTCCTTGCACTAATGCTATTTTAAATGAAGAAAATTCTCCTTTTAGGGCAGTAATTAATTTTTTTCTCCCAAAATTATATAAAAAGCATTTGATATTAGTAAAGATATTAATACCATAATAATATATGTCTTGCTACCGCCATCTCCTTGCACACTTACACAAATCCCATCTTTTAACAATAACCTATGAGGTGGGTTACAACTATGAAATAGGCGCACGTTGTCCAACAGTTGGAAATAGTGAAGTTATCTTTCTTCTTTTTGTTTTAATAGTTTGAGAGAGATTATTTTGTGATATACTAATAAGAATTAAAACACATTTTTTGTAATACTATTTTTTTAATTACAAAAATCCCCATTTGATTTTTACTATCTCTGTTTATCCAAATCATCAAATATATAAATTAACAAGGATGGAATACAAATATACAAAGATGAAAGTTAGTACTTTGTTATTTTTTTAACAATGATGACGGATTTCAATAGAGACGTAATGAAATTTTCACTTTTATTATTATTGCTGGTATTGTTATGTCTTTATACAAAAAGGAACTGTAAGAAATTTTTTTATAAGAAATCTAGAAAGAAGTTGATTTATTTTATTTGAAAAAGTAAGCCAAAGATTTCTTCTATGTGTATATCTAAAAAATTACATATAATGTAAAAGTTATATTTTTGTTCCAAAGTTTTTCCCCTCTTCCTTATACTCGTATATATTGAGAAAAAAAATTATTTGCAAAAGTTGACATTGATTTTTGTTGTGTAAAATGATTTTTTTTTTTTTTTTTCATTAAATATTTGTATATGTTATTTTTTTTTCATTTGAAAATGTGAATTTGCTTCTTATACAGGGTGGTTCAAAAATAGAGACCCCTTAGAAAAATTAAAATAATCACAGATTATGATTTGTAATAATACTTTTATGCAGTTTTAATTAGGGATGTAAATCCTAAGCATTTATGAGCGTTCAGTTTTTTTCAACTGAACCCTATTTTATTTTATCTTTTAAAATTGTCATATTCATTTGATCATTCTTGAGAAGAGAAGATCTAAGTATAAACGATAATCAGGAGTGTGAGTGCTTATGAATCAGGGAGAATAACACTGAGGACTTGTTAACGAAATATACATATTGTTGTGTCGGTCCTTATCTGTCCTAGTTTTCCGAAATGTTTGGCCCACAAATGCCATCAGTGAGTCATTGCTTGCCTTGAAAATATTTTGTCCCCAAAGTGCTCACCATTCTTGACTTCATTTGTAGTGTGGACAGTAAGAGCATCCTACTGGAAGGGATTATTTCTTACGGGTGTAACGACATTTCTACACTCAATACACTTAATTTAAGGACGTTAAAGTGAATGGAGTTTTAATTTTGAATCACTCTGTTCGAGTACACATAAAGGACCCGAAATTTTGATTCATAACATTTTTAATTTTAAGATATTTTTTTACACATATACCTCCAACTATTTCCGTACAATAAGTCATAAGGCATATCATAGTGATTAGATTGTATGTAACAAATTCTTTTGTCATATTAATTACCTTCTTTTCTGTCGAATAACAAACTCTTTTTTTTTCTAAATGGAAAAATTAGTTAATGAATTTGGAAATTGTTCTTAACTGTATTTAAATTCATTATTTGTCAAAACATGTAAAGAAAATGAACTTATAACTATGCAGAATTATATATATAAAACTTTCTCCTAAGTATTAACCAACAGAATAAATACTATGACAGACGCATATATGACCCCCTCCCAGTACGGATTTCTGAAAGATAAACTTATGGACAACATTCCCTTCTCTGTACAGACATTCCTTGAATCGTCGAGTGACACCTCTATGATCGCTCTTGATTTTACCAATGCCTTTGACTCGCTGTATCATGAGTTCATCATGTGTACACTCTATAAGAAAGGGGTCCGCGATTTTATCATTTGAATGGCCGGAGTAATCTTAGGGGTTCCCGTACCATTGTGAAGTATGGGGATCAAGAGTCATTTTTTGCGAATAGGAGGACCCCGTGTCTACGTTTAAGTTCAACGTAGGGATTGACAGTTTTCTTCGAAATATACAGCAAGATGACCATATCATTGGATTTTGGGCAATCCCAGCACATCCAAATGCCTCTGCTATGCTGACAACCTAACTTTGGTATTGGGTGGAAACCCTTTCGAAACAATGAAGTAAATTAAAAGAATTATGACGTTACTCAGAAAGTTCTCCTCAACTTCCGGATTAAATATAAATCCAGGAAAAACAGAGATATTGAGCACTTATGGAGAGCTGATAGAAAAAGGAGTGCCAGGCTTCCGTACCACAAGAAACATCAAACTCCTTGGTGTCTGGGTGGGGAATGAGAAAATTGTCAGGAAACTTAATCACGCTACCTCTTTTTTTTTCATAAACTTCAATCTGAATATGTCGGACAAAATATCAGTATGGAACTCTTATGTTGTCCCAAAAGGGGATACTCTAAAAATATATCCTCAATAAAGAGCTCATTTCTCCAAACCTCCAAACGAAAAGAAGAAGGAACATCTCCTATGATAGGCTTCACGGTCCACTAAATAGTGGAGGACTATCTGTGATGAGCGTCTTGGAAATATGGAAGGTACTGAACTTTGATTGGGTTAGAAACTGTGGAATAGCGAGAACACTGATTTATTATTCTCCGTTACTTTCTAAAAAAGAGACAAGTCTTTCTTATGGGTAACCCGTATGCTAGTTTTGAAAATGTTCTAGACAATCTCGCATTTTACTCCAAACGAATGCAGGTAAAGTGTGCATAGATGTTACTACAAAGTTAGAGTTGCTTCTTGGTTGGGAGTTGCTCATAGGAAGAGGCTTTAATTTCCCGGACGTGCTAACCGTCTCCGCCGATATTGCTGTGGGTGTTTGATGGTTGACCTCTCTAATTGATAAAATGGATGAACATACCTTTTGATAAAAGTTAAATTATTTTAAGGGCGTCGAAAGGCATCTGGTGCCGTTAAGGATTAAAGCATGGATAGTTTCTACGTTAGAGATCAATTACTCTCAGGAACGCTGGAGGTTGGGAAAAAATTATTTAACGACCAAAAGAGTATTTGCCAGTTTTTAATGAAGTAAAAGAGACTACTGACCATCTCTTCTGGAGCTGCAACCTTTTAAGTGTAACATATGAGCAGATCTCATATGTACTCCTAGATAATTTTGGAGCAACAACTGTTAAAGATGAATTATTAGGACACTATTGTGGGAAAGGGGAAAGTAAGGTCAACGCCATTATTACAAAAATACAACAATTAATATAAGCAAAAAGGACTAAGAAGAACTTAAACCTTACAGACGTCATCCCCATTATTAAGTTACATATCAAAGTAATTAAAGATATAGACTAGTTTTTCAGGTAAATCAAGACTATGCTACTAACGTTATTTCAATTTTTAATTGTTCTTCTTTTTGTTTTTTACCTTTATTTTTAGTTTGATAATTTTCTTGTTTTTATTGTTTTGTTTATTAAGTTTAAAATTTTATGTTTTATGCGATGTGCTAAGCCTTTCGTTTGTTTCGTTTCTCAATTAAGTTATGCCATCTGGCCAAAAAAAAAATATATATAGATATTATAAAACAAAATAGTTAAAGAGATGGAAAACGCCCTTTATGACGTCACAAGGGATCGATTTTACCTATTTTAAGGACTGATAAGTCACGTCGTTACCTTTATTGTATCGTGCAATCTTTTTTTTAAGGAAACAGAAAAAAACCCAAAATTTAGCCCAATAAATGAACCATACCAACTGTTGTATATCTTTTCATTAATCTCGAACTATCATTGTCTTACTATTTCTTAGAATTTTTAAAAATGAATAACATATACATATATTTCATAATATTAAAATCCTAAATAGTATTTTATATGCTACTGTTTAATAATATATTATATGAAAAAAGTAGCCATACATTTGTATTTGTATATGATAAAAAAATTTATTCATATAAATAATAAAATGCCCAATACAGATATACACTTAGATACGATAAGGGATCAACAAGAAATTGTCCTTTTGGAAACGGAGTATAACTTTATATATCGAAAAAAAAAATATGAAATAGCCATGTCGTATCAAGTGAGAGGAGGGATTCAACAGCAGACAACAAAATACAAAGGGTATTTTTATGTTGGCAAATTAACAACGTGAAGTGGGGCTAGACTAGTTGGGATCAGACTGAACTAGACCACAGTCCTATGTTTTAAATCAGAACTGACACGACACTAGTGATGCTCATAGGTTTTTATTCCTTATCGTCTATTTATAACTTTTCTATAAATGTCATATTATCTTCATTTTTGATTTTACAATTGAATCATTGAATGTTAATAAATAGATGATTATAACCATATCTCACAGATTTTCTTCATTTTTACAACATATGTGTGTTTACAGGAGATAACTTTTACACCGACTCTAATTTTCTAATCTTTCAACTGTCATATTACTGTATGTAATAAATATATTTGCTAAAAATTTGCTTAGTGTCTAGTCTTATTATATTAACCAAGTGATGCAAAAAATGACCTAAATCTCTAAGATATGCTACATCCATTTAATAACATATCAAATTGCAATTGAATCCCCCTGTAATATAGCAAATATTGCATTTTATAAAACTTTGATAGAGGTTCAAATCCTAAGTCATTTTTAGCGTGCGAGTTTTTCATATTTGGGAACTTGAACATTGTTTTTTTATTATTTTATAGTTGTTATGATTATTCTATATTTCTTGAGGAAAAGAATATATCAGTATAAAGTGTAACCAGGGATTGTTCATGAATGACTTAGAGTAATAAATAAGATTTGTTGGGGATTTATTAAAAACCAAAGTTTTTCAAAAGCTGTTATTATTATTTTATATCCATATATATATATATTTTTTTTTTTTGCGAAGATAAAAGTATAATGTTTATCTACGGATGTGGGTGATAGTCAAAGACGGAGAGTTACACTAAGGATTTTTTAGGGAGTTATAAGAATACGTCCTTGTTGGACTCGGAATATAATTGAAGATAGAAAACAATGTCCTTGAAACCGAGTTGGACTTTTGTATTTATTTTTATTTTTTTTACATCTGTTTGCAGCTAATTGAATGAAGTGTCATGACGGGCAATAAGACCTATTTTTTAATTATTGATATCTAACAAACAATTGATTTTACCACCATATCATGACTCTTTTTATATAAAAAACCCTTGAAGGATATTCTTTGAACAAAAAAGGTCTTCATCATCCACCTTCTAGTAATATTTAGATAATTCCTGTTTTGTCTTTATCATTATCTATCTAAAGACAACAACCCTTATTTATTTTATACTCTTGATATCCATCAAAAGAGGGAAGGAGGATAAGGGGTCAAATGGTTGAATGCTTTACTTTGATGTATTTTCATCAAATATTACATATATATGGTGTGTACTACAGTGTACAATAATGTAGATCTGAATAAGTTATTAGTACTATTATATATATATTACGTATGTTGGACAATAATTAAATTTTTTTGTAGCTAATATTAAATTAAAGTACACACTTTTTATATTATTGGTCGAATATTACATATTTCCATGGGTTTCTTATCCAGTAAGAACCTTTACAAGCTCATTCAATAAATGGGCTATTTAAAGTTTGATTTTTCAATATTGTAGCTATTAAATACATATTACAACTCAGCTGATTATGTCATGAGAGGCATGTCAGTTATAACTGAGAAATGAAGGTAGCAGTGAAGCTAAGGTTAGAAAAGTTATTTATTATCGTCCAGTGGCAAAGTTGAGTCTCAAGCCCTTTACTATTTTCATTGAGTCCAATTTGAGTCTTCACATTTATTTTGAGTTTATTTCAAATCCAAAATTATAATATAGGCCCCATAATGTCAAGGTTTTTTAGTATAAACTAGCGTTTGAGTCCAAGTCAAGTTGTTGCAAGTTTTCACGTACTTCGTTTTTCACGTCAAAATTGCCACTTTTGACATTTTAAAACCACTATTAGGAATGAAATGTACAAAGAACATGCTCATTGTAAGCTGTGACAAGCATTTGATTGCAAAAGTTTTCTTCAAATGGTAACAGAAAAGCATTGTTGTCACTAAGTCGTAGTTTTCAGGCACAAAATTCGACACTTTTAACGTTATTTCAATTTACAAAATTGTAGAATTGTATGAAACTTGTATTGTAGAGAATTGAAAAATATTTCTTTTTCTGAAGTCAAAACAAAAAAAAACAAAATGGTGCCATGCCTGGTGTCAACTTATTTGACTGCTATTGTCATCTAATGGTAAATTCCGGTTTCATATTTGCATACCTTATATATATCATCTATATAACTAGGGGTATTGCTGGCGTTCATCATTTGGGGGGCTAAGCCCCAAAATTTATCTACTTCGTTATATAATTATATATATAAATAGGTTCATTTTATATATATATAGTAACAGATGATGCCGTTCTGTAGGGCAAAAGACATAGAGAGGAATACAAACTAAGAATGAAGGTAGAAGTATAAAAAGGGAAAACAGAAGAGATAAGGAGAGATATATATAAAAAGAAGGATAAGAAAGTTGTATTTCGGTCAAAACAGGCCCTTAATGACCTCAGAGGCCCTAAAAATTATACCCCGAAGATGCTTGACTATTTTATACGTCTACTGGCTAATTTTCAGACTAGTATGTTAGACCATTATTGATTCCAAGTGTGATAGTACCAAAAACAGACTCATAAATATACTCGTAATTAGTATTAGGAAAATAATTTAAGGGGCTTCAAAAACTTTCAGGTGAGCTCAACCCCCCCCCTCCAAAAAAGGGGCTAGCGACCCCACTGTATACAACTACAATTAATTTTGGATATAATCACACAAAAAAATACAATTTAATTAACCTGATAATGCGGTTTCGAATAGCTAGAAAATTATTCTATTGAAATAGTTCAATAACAATTAATCCAATAAAAAATTTAAAGTTAGTATTTTTTCTGGAAATTGTAATATTTCCTTTTTAACATCATAATGTTAAATAAAGCCTATGATGTACATATTTATACATCAAAGTGTGTCAAATATTGAGGACTTTCTATCTCTTTGCATAGTCTCTGCCCGTCATATCAAGCGCAACCAATTCCCCCATCTTTTCTACTTCAAAATATCTTTAGGCTATTATCATACAAATGAAATGAGTAATACTTCTGTGTATATGACTGTTGTTCATAGACAGCAAACATTCAACTTTTTCACCCTATACATATCCTTAAAAGAGAAAAGATAAACAAAAACTTATAACCAAAAAACAGAATATATAAAAAAAAAAAGACAAGAACTCAATATTTGCATTCATTATTTTATTTTTGTTTTTTATGTACAGTGGCATATGAAGTGAGTTTGATCGACAATGTACACTCAGACATTGCTCGACTCCGTGGATTCTACGGACATTTAGTAATTGAGGCAAGCGGGCGTGAAGTTCTGTTGGTGGAGGCACGTTCCGGAATGGATCAAGTACGATGGCCTATTAAACTACTTAAGAAATGGTTTGTGGCCACGAAAGTGAGCGCGAAGGAGGATCGGAACAAAATTCTTGTCATCATTACTCATAAGTAAGTTATAGAATTACATATTTTATTATATATGTGGCTACTAAACACACAAGCTATAATGTTCTTCCTCCAAATTGAATTTGTATTCTTCTATTTCCATTTTTAAAACATTCTGTTGAGGAACTCCAAATAACACTAAAAGGCTACAAATTAAATATGTATGAATGTCGTCAAATCTTAATAAAGAAAATACTATTTTTCAGATAAGGATTGAATATATCCAGATTTTTCTTATATCCATAGTAAATATCCTCAATTTTTGGATACTTTTGTAAATAAATAATTTTAAAGCTTCCCATTTCGAAGCAGCCAATGTTCGGTTGATACTGTGTTTGTCGGATCAGTGATGATTTTTAGTTTATCATTCAGCAAAGTTATATGTATGGATTGAAAAACAATATGAAATTAATTTAAAGAGAAACATACAGAAAAGTAATCAAATCATAAGCGGGTTATGATTTGTCGAAATATAGTGGATATTTTATGTCATTTAAGAAATGTGACAATAAATTCCATAAATGCGCAAAATATGTAAATATTAGCCTATATATATACCCCATTCGATATATTTAGATTTACACTGAAGATTTTTTTTATCAAACTGTATTAAAAAAAAAATTCGTGAAGACAATGAGAAGAAAATTAAGTTTATTTTTTGTGAATTATACCTGAAATCGGTATTTTTTATCCAATAAGGCATCCCTAAGCCTCAATGACGGTTCTACCTTCTTCCTAAAAGGCAAAAAAATCTTACGGATGTAATTTTCTGACAAGTCAGGTCATGCAGCCTTGATGGCGCACTCCAAAGATTTCACAGTCCCATGTAGCTTGTTACAGGCATCTCCCTGGACCTTTTCCTGTATGGAATAATCCAAAGTATTAAGATTGGACGAGCAGGGCGGCCACATGTTCTTGTTCACTTTCAAAAAAATCTTGCCTCTAGAAAACCTCTTCACCTTTGTGGGCCTTGTTATGGCATTTTACTACCTCCTTGCTCTTGATTGTACTCCCAAGTAATCTTTAATTATTCTTTGGAGCGTAACCTAGATCACATTTATCTTTTTAGCCTCACTGGATTTCTAGCAGGAATATTTTTGACACACATAATCATGGTCATTGTTCCATTCTGTTCTTTCCAAAACATTCCTCGCCTTTTTGGAAATTATTCAACGGTATTCAAATCGCTTTTTCATGCCATACACGGCCATCTGGCTGATATTGAAATCTTCTGTAGTGCAAGCATTTCCAGCACAAGAATTATTTTATCTTCTTTGAAGAAACTGCCAATATTTATTAATAAAAAACAATTGAAAATTATTATTAGAAGAGATTTATCATGGCCTCACTTTTTTTAGTGTAAACTTAAATGTAACGCATGGGGTATATGATAAATTTATTTATATATATATTTATACAAGGTTATTTTTATGTTGACGAATCACATATAAGATCCCATACACAAAAAATAAGTCATTAAATATTTGTTTTAATTATTATTGTTACAACTCTTTAGTACAAGTTTTTTGTTTTTGTATTGAAGGTACACCAAAAAGTAAAAAAGAGAGTTGAAAATCCCTGATATAAACTGTCAATTCCAGAGAAAAGACTCCCTTAAAAAGTGTATTTAAAATATAATCAAAAAGAACTTCCTTTGATCTCATAAAATCCTTCTCCTCCTTTTCTTCCTTTTATCTGGGAAGTATAAGGATGCAAAAATGCAGTTAACTTAAAAGTCTTTTTGTGCAATTCCTATATTTTTTGTGTAGCATTATTTATTTTTAATATATTTTATAACAATCAAAAATGTATGCTTCAACTTTACATACATAAAAAGATCTAATAAAAGAAAGTAATTTTCTATGCAAATGACATGCAAAACGTAGACTGATATATACATATTGTTATTTAATCAAATCATTCTTGAGCTTTTTTAGCTCCATTCAAATTAACGTAAATTTCTATTTGACGATTTATATTAAAAAAACATATTTTGATAAACATCTTAATCCACTCAAAAGAGATCAAATTTAAAATATATATATATTATTAAATTAAAATTCGGGTAAGATCAAAGATATTTCACTCTTGTTTTTTTTAGTAAGAAGCTATTGATAAGAATCTTTATGAATAACCGTATTCTCTAACGTCATAGATTACATAATAGCCTCATGTTGGAGGCATCAATATTTATAGTTTTCGAGTTATTATAAAAGTTGTCAAATATCCTAAGAAGTTGAGGGAATTATTTCCTTATTTAAGACCTCTAATAATAAATGTTAATTTGGGAAGAAGAATATAGATTTGGGATTGATGTTAAAAGTATTCTACGTTTGTGAGTCTTAAAATGACATCCAAATATAAAGTATACATTCCAAATAAGTTTATAGACTTTTCTCTACAGTAGATTTTTGTTCAAATTTAATTTGGTAGTTTTTATATAAATGACTACATATGAAATAATTTTTTAATGGTTCTTTCTTTGATGTCAATGTTTGGTAATTTTGCTCTTTGGTTATATGTTTTTCATAAAATTTTAGAAAAATTGACCTTATGAAATATTTATTAGTATATTCATTTAATTAGTTATAAAAAAAGGCCTATTCAAATAATATATTGCAATAGTATCGATTAAGAATACTCTTTTTTTAATATCTTTTTAAATTATAAACTGGAATAAACTATAGTATATGATAAATAATTACAATAAATCATTAATTCATTTTTTCAAATATACTCAGGCTTAATTAAAAAAATTATAATTTTTTTTATCGATTAAATTGTACACGGCGTATACAGGGTTAATCAAACCAGATTAAAGGTTTTTATATATGAAAAACTTGGTTCTTTGTCTTTTTTAAAATGGCCGACTTCATTATAAGTATTCCATATCCCAAAAATAATAGAAAAACTATTGAAAATCATTTTTCACTTTCTCACTCCAACAAAAACCCAATTGATTGTGTAAGTGTGAATTACAGAACGAAACATGGAGTCCAAATACTAACGTACATACTGTCAACCCCATCAAAAGGGGATATTTATTGTTGTTTGAAAAGAAAATAACACGTACAATTTTTTCAAAGGATAGCACCCAATACCTAAAATTACAAAATAAAAAATAAATCAAATTAAAGTTTGTCACTTATTTGAAAAAAAAGAAGAAGAAAAGAATAGATATTTTATGACATATGAAACCTTCTTATGTGCGTATGTAAGTCCATATTGTCTATAAAGTAAGCATTGGCTGAAGTAACACAATCAACCCTTTGATACAAATAAACTTCCGTTTCAAATAAAGCAGTGATGAGACCTAGGATGTTATATGTAATTACATACTTATTCAAAGGCCGCGAGAGTTATATTTTTTTTTTCTTCTTCTTTTCCAAGTTCCTTTATTTGTCATCCATGTATTTGTAAATAAGAGATTTCAAACCCGTTTATCCTTGCTTGTACGTTACATACAAACACAATAACTTGAACAAAATAATGGCAATATCCTACAATAAATTATACATGAATAGGAAATCCTTCTTCTTTTATTTTTTTTTCACTTTTGAACATCGTGCTTCCTTCATTCGCCTTCACATTTTCTCCACCTACCCCTAAGTCGTTTTTACATCTTAAACATACATATATATATATTTATGTAGGTCATATTTCCTTCTTATTCCATAAATTTATTTTTTATTGCTCCGAGAACACTGAAAAACAACAACTTGCAAATGAAAGGAAAAGATCCCAATTGCTTTTTAAGTTTCATGGTAAAAAGTTTATTTTTTTTTTTTTTTTTTTTCCTAAAAAAAGGAAAACAGAAAAATGATTGTTTCGTTTTTCTACACAAATCTGATTAACCTGAAGATATTTTTCAAAAATAATGATTACTTTATTAATAATTAGTGTTTGAGATTCTTTATCCAATTGCCTAGCTTGATGCGTCGTCCAAATTGCCCTATAATCGATTATCAGTTATCCAAGAAGAACTTGACGGGTTTCAATTGTAAATTAAACTACTATATAGTGACGTAGAACAGTGGACAATGCATTCGGCAGAAATTATTCTTCTGAAATCAATGTCAAAATCAAAACAAATTTTTATTCTCGTTCAATTTTTTATTTTTTTATTATTATAATAATTTTTTTATCCAAGTATAGAACAGTCCCAGCATACTTTTCAAGCCATTGTTTAGCTTGAACGAATTTTTCCCCATATAGATTAGTGTAAAACTAAAAGACAAAATGGGATGACCTTTCATCCCATGTGTTATAATAGGAGAATTGACTTTATTTGCATCAGTCAGATGGATTAATTGTTGTACCTCCAAAAGACAACTGTCAAGATTTCCTGACAATCTGTTCCTTAGTTTCTGAGTTATTTGTCCTAAGTTTGACGCTAATTTTGTTATTTCCAAAACAATAGATCAAAAACAATTTTGTGTTTTAGTTTTACACTACTTTACCTAAAAGGTAACTTCATTGAACCAATAAGGAGAACAGACTACATACACTCAGAAGTATTGCTATCAGACAAAGGAATTTCTAAAATTTGTATAAAATTCTTTGTAATGACAAAAAACTAAATCAGACCTACTTTATACATGACTAATTCTGCTTCATCGAGTCAAAATCAAGGTCAATCTAGGTGGTATTCTATTATGAGAAGAAAACAAACTCAAATTAAAAAAATGGAATAAAGTAACTATGAAACGTACTTTACAAATATCGCTGTTCGTCCAAATTATACAAATGGTTCTGAGGAAATACTCATTTGAAAATTGATATTCGTAGAGGCTGACAATACCTTAACCCTATGTTCCTTTTGTGGGGTATTTATCCAACTCAGATCTTGTTTGCATCAACCTTTGAGGTGATTTTTTATTTATCAAATACTTTCTGTATCTTATTTTTCTGGATGGTACTTCTTTAATTTCTGAGCTATTAACAAGGTCCTAAGTTACTTATGGAGGTTTCAAAGAATTTTTTAATGCATTTTTATTGTTTATCTATCCTAATAAGATATTTGAAATGGAGAATAATATTTAGAAATAATACATCCTCTACCTTCAACAAAATTTAATATTCTACATACTACTATCCAACTACTATTTTAAATAATGAATTTACAAAAAAAAATTGTAAATTGATGCTCACAGTATAATAATCAGAGGTAAAAAAATATGGAATTTGAAGATCGCACATTTGGGATCATACATTTGACAGGGAATGGGAACCTATTTAAATATTTTTTAGGATGGTAGGAGAGGGTATTGGATACTTTTCAGTCCACCACATTGAGATCTGATCAACAAAACCTTTTCAATATGAAGCATATCAATCGTCTTCATGATAACCCATATATTTTATTTACAAATGCATACTCCTTACACCAATATAAAATACTTTTCTAAGTGGGAATCCTTAGTGATGAAATCTATGGAAACTGAGGAATACAGGATTCACAGGTTATTTTTTTACATAATAAGCAATTGTAATCTTACTCTTCCCAACCATAGTTCATTTAGAAAAAGTATCAAAGTGAATTAGGAAAGACGGTATCAAAAATTAATGAAAGTGTATTATCGAGTGAAGTCCCCTTTAAAGAAGCAAGAAGGTCACAAAAAAGCTCAGGAGGACTTAAACCTAATGAAATGGACTCCTGAGAAATACCAGAAGATTATTCAATCATTGAAGGCCAAGGCTGCATTAAGAAAATTCATTAAATTAAATTTGAGGGTTATTAATTATAAAAAATACTACAACCAATTTAAGTGAAGGTACTATCAAGCACTAACATGCGGAAGGCTAAAAATTTAGGACGTCCAATCCGAGAGGGGTGTCAAGTTTTGGACAAACACAAACAGAGGGGGACAGTGTCAAAAATTGTACTTTTTCCGGGCGTCATAACCCCTTCTAATAATAGCTACCTGAAAATAGTATTTTTTTACCAAAGGTGTAATCACTATTCTTTTATTCTTGAAGAGAGAACAGTAAGTATAAAATAATCACATGTGCGTGAAAGACGAAAAGTAAGTCTACGGATTTATTATGAGGTTATAACCTTAAGTTCATGTTGGATTTGGAGAATAATTGAGGATCATCATCACTGTAATTCCTGCCTATACCAATGCTATATACGAAGTGACTTTGTTTCTAATCTCATAGCTGCTCGTAACTTATTTAATGAAACGTCCTGACAGCTAAGCTGCTCACCTCCCAAAGACTCTTCAAATTAATTGAAGTTAATTTTTGAGGTTTTTTTACTACAGGCGTTTCATATTATTTTTATCTCTTAGTATATAATGGGGCCAACTACTAAGCAGTAATGAAGTGTTATATTACAGAAGTATCTATTTTAATGTTGTGATAGTTAAACGCATTGGATTTTTAGGGAAATAACGGAGGGCTTATAAATTTGGTCAATAAGTGTCGAAAATTTTAACACAGATTTTGAAAATATTTCAAAAACGGATAGAAATATAGATGACTAGCAATGGGTTACACAGCATTGCTCGGCAAGGGAGACTATGGTAAAAAAAATTATTGAAAAACTATTCAGAAAATAATTCTGGCTACTGATAATTCTAATTCTCTTGCTATGATTTTTGTATTTTGGCATTTCTTCTTAAAAATTGACGTGTGATGAAAAAAGGAACGAAACAAAAATTATAAGAATTGACAAAGAAAGAAAAATTATTCAGAAAATGACATATGTTTCAGTTAAACATCCAATTTAATGTGTTAAATTCATATCCAAACTAATCTTTAGACAAATTTCTATGAACTTTATTTCATTTACTAATCCAATATTTAATTGGAAGTTCATTTTTTTGCACCTTAAAAAAACTAAATTACAATTTTCACCGTTTTCTGTTTTTGCCCATAACTTTTCTGATTTATAATAAATTCAGAAAACGTGGTTTCGGTATAGTCTTATTTTTGAGACGCCAATTACTTTTTGATTTATAACTCAACCACTTACTTAGTCTCAAGGAAGCGGTTTTTGTATTTTGGGTATAGAATATGACCTCCCACCTCCAAAAACAAATAAAAAATTGGGAGCTACGACACACAAACACAAACTCTACTATATATAAAGAGAGATTACATAATGTTTTTGCTAGGTACAAATATACACTAAATTCCATCAACTTATAATGTGAGAAAGTGTTGTAAAAAATATCAGTTTGTTGTGTACTGAACAATTGAATTTAATTACGAAACTAGAAAGAAGTTATCTTTCACGTATAAATCCCTTCTTACAAACATTTATACGCTTTTACAGAAAAAAAAAAATGGAATCCTGCCTTTCATTGCCTTTTATTTGACTCTCGAAATAAATGAAAGCTTTAATTGCCTATAAAAATAGCAAAATATATCTCATTAAGTCATTAGTTATAACGTGTATGTAGAATATACATAAACGTGAATGTCTTAATTGCTATTCAGAAAATATGTAAATACACATGGAAGGATCCAACTTTCCCTCTGCTCTATTTCTCTCTCATTAATTAAACTCTAAAAACCAATGGATTTAGAATTAAAATGAAATATGTATACAATATAAATACATATATTAAGTATTAGGAACTCGGAGAAAAAGTTGAAGTTTATAATGATATTTCACTCCCTTTTCTGTCTGTCTTAAGATAAAAGATTTATGTGAAGAAAACCAGGAATTTAAAGTCCATGTAACATAGAGAGTGCTGAATATACTTAATTCATAATATGTAGATATATATTTTTTAAAAGGAAGGAATTAATTCATAATAATAAATTAAGGGAAAAAACCAAAAAAGAAATTCATTATTGGATTAAGTCGAAGGAAAAGGAGAATAAAATTTTATCACTCTGGTAATTCCCTCCTTTATTCGTCAATCAATTATTTTTTTGTTCTTTTAAGAACAGAGTCAAAAGATCTTGAAGAGTATTCAAGGTCAATTCTCGACAACAAACTTATCTCATTCCTTTCACCCTCCGTTATTTTAGCTATACCTAACATAAAAAAGGATATTTTAGTAATACAAATATATACAGGGTCAAACAGATAAACCCAGACAAAGATTAGCTTCATCAGGATGAATAAACAGGACATTGAAGTCAAATTATGGGCATATATGATAAGTTGGGAGTCTCAAGTTGGTTCTGATTTTACTTCAAAAATATGGAGCGACGTAGCTCAGCGGACGGACCTCTCCAGAAATTATTCTCTTGAACACAATGTGTGTAGATTGAATACACAATCGCTCCTAAAGAAAAAAATGTACAATATGTGTTCTAAACAAGTTGATTTTCTTTGTTTTAAAATAATCTTCTTAATTACATCATTGTTAGATCTAATTGTCAACTATAAATTGATTCCATCCTTTCATTTTGATCTATTAAAATGACGTGGTTATTATGTATTTATGAGTAATATAACTGTGGTCATTAGAACTTTATATTCTGCAATATATTACTTATTTTAGTAATTTGTATTAAATGGTCAAAAATTTAGAGCACTTATATGTCAATCAGCCATAAAATATTCAATTATTGCATGATCTGTAAATAGTTCTAAAAACTGATCATTTTAAAATAATTACTCTCACTTCTTTTGGATGAAGCATCTACAATTTGATAATACAAGTAAGAACTTGAACAAAATCCCATCATGTACATAATGTATACTGAATTTATATTGACTTCAAAGACAATTCCTAGCTCAGATGGAGTAATTGTAATACTATTATACTTACTTATACTTAATCAATGCAACTTCATTTGACAAATTAAAGGATCATTTAAAGATGAATAACGAGGGCATTGCAATCTGATTAACAGACTATATGAGAGGTGAGAGACTTAGCAAGGATTTGGTTCTGATATTTGCAGAGAAAATATTAACAATAACTATGGAAGTGACTTAAACAGCGATTATTGATGAACTAGCCACAGCAGGAAATGGCGCCAAAACTAACATTGTATCCACCGAATGTCCCAGGACAACCATCTACAATTTTTTAAAGGGCTTTAACCAGTCGGGCAACATTTCCAGGAGACCCCAAAAGTCCCTAAAGGACAAAAAGAGGACTTCCAAATTCCTGGGTACTTTGGAAAGGTAAATTGAGGCAAATACAACACCTTGTTGAGAGCAATGATGCTGAATTGGGCCCTCAAAGACTCGGGCTTTATCTCCTATGCCCAGGATCAACCTCACTTCCCTTTGGATCCTTGGAGCCCCTGAACAAGATCTGGAAAATTGGCCAAATTTCCCCCTCTCAGATTTTTCTCGGACACCTTCACAATCATCAAGCATGGGGGTGGAAACATTATGTTCGGGAGGGTTTTTCGGCAATGAAGAAAGAACGACTTCACCGCTTTTTTTTTCTTATAATGTATCTTGCTGTTAAACAAACCTACTATTCAAATTATAGACTATTCTTTCTTTTTTTTTTGACAGTGGGAAAACTTACTAAATTAGCAAGGGATCAAATACTCTTTTATTCCACTGAGTTTGCTGAGAATAGTTATGACACACGTCTAATATTATAAGCATCATTGAAAAAATGGGATATTTTTTACTATTGTATTTTATAACTATTAGTTCATAATTCACATTGTAGTCGGAAAAAATAAAGTAAAGTTTTGTCGACTATAGAGAACAGATTATATATCAACAAATAAATAATTATCAAAAAAGACATATTACAACAAAATAATATATCTCATACTTTTCTTCCTTTTTCCTTTTTCATATTAATTGTAGAGGTAGATAAAATAGAAAACTCCAAATTCATTTGAAACCTCAGTAATTCATTACAAAAAAAAATTATAACAAAGAAACTAATGAAGTACCACCCCAAAAACATGGATACAGAAAGTCTATGTTAAAATAAAAATTAACATAAGAGATGCAACAAAATTATGATCCACACAAAATAATGCAATTTCTATGGTGGATATTAAATCTTTACATGACGACATTATTCCGAAAGTTGTCAATTTTAAGGAGGAATAATAACCGAATTGTACAAGAATAAAAACCCTTCAAACTTAATATTTTAGTTAAGTTTTTTGTTTTTTTTAAATTTTTGAAGCCATTTTGTAAAGTTTTATTAAGATTTCTTAATTTAATATCTACATAAATATTAAGACTACTATGTTTTTTTTATGTTTTCGAAAATTCTCCAAAACTTTAATTCATATCTATAAATATAATTTCTTTTTCATAAGTTTTTCAATTTTGAGAGCTTTTCATGAATATGACCTAATGCATGTTGATTGTCAGCACAAAAACAAGCAAGAATGATTTTTCTCAAATTGAGTGCGAAATACGGTTGTTCTCTTCAACAAATTATCATCAATTTCTATCAGCAAATTATTCTTATTAACCATAAAAGGTGCTGCCGCAAATTGTATTTAAAGTTGCTAAAATAGATCTGTAAAATAAAAGATATTTTAAAAGGGGCTGTATTTGGTCCAACATAAGTCTCTTAAATTATATAAGGATTTTGAACTATAGCTAAAGTTCATAGTAATCTTCAATCATGCCCTTAATTTAAATAATACCCCTATAATTGACTCAAATTTGTCTATAAAATATTGGAATTTTCTAGAATGTTTTGATATTGTCACACCATACACTTCAAAAAGCCTCTTTTCAACAATATAATTTATTTTTCGTTAAACTCTTGACTCAAATGAATTTTACACACTTTGTATGTATGTATGTCAAGGGTACAAACTTAAATCACATACACAGAAATATCATCTTTTGCAAGTGACATAATAATTTTTAAATGATTATATTTTACATAAGTATAACTTATTTAACTTTTTTTTAATAATAGTGAGTCTCATTATATATTATTTTTCCATACTCAAAGTCTTTCAAACTTTGTTAAATAGGTAAATGCTGAGGGAGGAGGGGAAATATGTACAGAATATGATTATTTCAATAGTGAAAACTTTGCTGGAGCTTCATTTTGATAAGAGGCTTTCATTGTCTACCTAATTTATTATTTAACCTTCAAGACTTCATGATGAAAAGCAAGTAAGGATAAATGTAACACTAACAAATGAGTTGCTCTCTTTTTGTGTGTCCTATCCTTGAAAGTAATTCTATTTTCTTATCTTAGTAAAACAAAATGAATATATGTACATTGTACACAGATATATACTCTTGAATACTTGTAGAATAATTTAACTCCATACACATTTCCTCATTATTAATTATGCTAAAATGAAAAAAATAATATCCTTGGTTCAAAAAAAAAAAAAAAGGAGAAATGTTTAATGAGATTCAGAAGAAGCCCCCATTCCTTTTCCCTAATTATTTAAATAATTAACTGTGACTATTTTTTTCTTTACAGAAATAGTTCTAGTGGAGAAGGGATTTTCAGCTTTTACTCTCCACAAGCCAAAGAGATAGTTGAAGCACTCAAAACAGGAGCAAACAAAACGAAAAAAGTCAAAGTGAACCCCCTAAAAGCCTTTTTCCGACGCTCCTCAAACTCTAGTAAGGTGAAAAGAAGTACAAGTGTTATGGCTCGCCCTCTCAAGGATGTATCTCCGCACCCAATACCCTCTCTTTCTGTGGCATTAGATGACGAAGGCGGCTTTCGCAGAGAGGTTGACTCTAAGAAAAAGAGTATGAGTGAGTCAGATCTTCTCTCTGTGAATAACAAGGCTGACTCAGGTAATAGCAGTAGCAATGCCAACAACAATAATAATAACCGTGTTTCTGAGTCCATAAAAGCGGATGGGTACTACAGATCCTTTGACGACATCGATGACATTGATCTAGGAGTTCTTGCCTCTTCTAATAGCCTTGAGGCTGCAGTTGTGCTCCGACACAAACAAAGTCCACCCGGACTGCGCTACTCCTTCAATTCTTCCTCTGATTCAGGGAGAACATCAGATACCTATGCTGAGACCTCGAACGGCTCTGTCACTTCATCTTCATCCACTACAAATCACCCTAATAATGTGACTCAATCAAGACTCTATTCTAGTAACTCTAATTGTTCAGGTGACTCTGGGACACAGTGCTCCATGAGTTCAGACTCTTCCAACTCTAAGCCTGGTAATTTAGAGGTCCTTAAGGAACAAGTGAGTCCAATTTATCCTCCTTTCGATCAGAATATTTACGGACAAAGTATAGCCATTAAAAATATCCCTCCCTCTTCCCCACCTCCACTGCCACCGCGATTTGCTACCGTTCGGAAATCTTTTACCCTTCCCCATAACATTAATGCCATCTCTGAAAGTATTAATAATCATCATCACCACTCATCTGGAACGGAATCA
Source organism: Lepeophtheirus salmonis (assembly GCF_016086655.4). Taxonomy (NCBI): domain Eukaryota; kingdom Metazoa; phylum Arthropoda; class Copepoda; order Siphonostomatoida; family Caligidae; genus Lepeophtheirus; species Lepeophtheirus salmonis. Next base: position 20,638,955 of record NC_052143.2, read on the forward strand.
AACAAGGTCAATGAATCCATTTATACCACAAACAATACTTATGAGAATCTGGAGTTGAATACTCAAGACAAAGGAAACAAAATGGCGTTCCCCGGCCTCAATCTCTCATCTTCAACGGAAATGCTTCAATGGGGCGACTCAAAAACATCCCAGATAATAATAATAAGCAGCAACCGTTGAATAGGACTCTTGCACGACTCAGTGGTCTTGACTCAGCACCAAGCACTCCAGAGTATATACAACAAGAGTCTCCTAGATTGGCTAGGTTTTTGGGTCTGACGCCAAACTCTCTCTCTAGTTCCACACCTATGGACTTGGAAAGTCGAATGTCTTCTTGTGAAAGTCTTTCCCAAACAAAAATTGGTCGTATGATGAGACATCCTCGTTGGCAGAGCAATGATGGTCTCATGACTCCTGGCTCGTTACAATGTACCCCTAATGGGTCACCTTGTCGAGCCATTACTCCTACTCCTATGCGATTGCTTAAAAATCCATTGACCGTAGCTGGACTCGCTGGACCAAACCATTTGCTCATCAACTCTTCCCAAGGTCCTTCACAACCCAATGGCCCCTCTTCCACTTCATCCATGTTTAGTCTCTCTTCTCCTTCTCATCATCGCCTCATAACTCCTCAGTACCGTACACCGCATCATCACACTGGACCTCGATTTATGCCACGCTCTGCCACCTTAGACAATCTTGAGGCTCCGTATGCTTCCTGGAGACGAGGAGACTCTGTCAAAAGTAACGTTAAATCCAACAATCCGCGGCGAACATCATACTCTCGGATCCCAGATAACCACAATTCACTTCCTATGAAAGATCCAATTTACATGACCATGAAACGGGGTCGATCCAAACCATCATCCTCACTCATTCCAGACTCTGAGTATTTGGACATGAGTAAACTCAAACTTGGCTCACCACAAACCAATACCACTACGGCGATCGTTCACTCCCAGCCGGAAAAGTACGAAACGGTCATTCAACAAAGTCATGAGGATGAGGAATATGAAGTGGCAATCCCTTTTGCAGGATATGACTCACTCACAGTGCTTGTGCCAGAGGATTCTACTCTGGAAGAGGGTGAAGAGATTATTTAAGATATTTTCAAACTCTGAAATATATGTTTCTTTTTTGCTATGAATTTATTATTAATATGTATTATTATAAATATTATTCGAGGCTGTGATGTTTCCTCCTTTGTTAAATAGCGAAGAAGAAGACCTAAAGGACCTTTGGGCCGCTCATTATATAAAGAAATGGCTTGGATTCCATCTGAGCAATTTTTTTTCCGTACAGACATAATATAAATTAATTATTTGTCAATGTTATTTGTTACTATGAAAAAAAGAACATGTCATGTTTAGGATTTGTAATCAAGACTTAAATATATATATATTGGTGATGATGAGATGATTCAATTACCATCTAATGAACTCATTGCAAGAATGGATAATCGCTTTTGGTTGTTACTGTTATAATTCCCCCCCCCCTCGGCATACACTTGCAAAAAAAAAACTAACTAACCAACCAAGACAGTTAAAAAAATGGACCTTTTATAATAATACATATATATATATATAAATTAACGAAATATAATTTCAATTTTTTTCCCGAACCCCCCAACAAATTTTAAAATGATTCTTTCAATGATTTTTTTATATCCATTTTTTGATGTTTTATTTGTCTTTTTATTTCTATGGATTTTTTTAAAAGTTGTATCAATTATTTATTTATGAATGCTCTAAAACAAGAATAAACTGAGTTTTTTATATATAAATCCATGCATGTTATTTGGTTACGTATGTATGTTCTTATATGGGTCATGTTTTAAATGGTTGTCCTAAGAGGTCCAACTCCTGGTTCCTTGCGGACATGTATAAAAAACTATTTAAAGAAAGAAGAAAAAAACTTTAATAGATATTTTATCCCTTCCTTATCCTGGATAAAAAAACAATCTAGGTAAATATGTATTGGGAATATTTTCCTTCATCAAGTATATACATAAATCATGCACATAGAAACATGCTTTTAATATATAACTTTTTTATGAGCAGGTTGGGTGAGTTATTGGACCTATGAAACACTTTCGATAATTGAAAATAACAAACAAATACATAAATAAACAAAGAGTTTTTACAAATATTTGCAAATAGGCCTACATGAAGCATCACGAAATTCCTTTTTTTATTCTTTAGGACACAACATATGACCCTTATTTTAATAAATGGATATTTTTAAGCATGGACCTATTAGTAAATAGACGTATAATTGTTTAGTATAAAAAAACGTAGAGTAAAGATACAAAATAATTTGTATTAACTCAATAACCCCAAGGTCTAACATTTCTTTGGAATCTAAGTCTCAAAATTTGTAAATATATTTTCTGACTATTACTTAACAATTAAATATTAGCATAAAAAAGATATACTCTTTAATTGTTGTTCAAACACATGGATTTACTAGTTTCAAAATTTGGATATAATATATCCCTTTGTTATTCTTCTAATAACATAATAATAAACTTTGTCTAAAAAATAAGAAAAAAGTGTCGTTACGCCACATTCAAAATGTGAAGCACGCCATTTTTGAACTTGCTCTCATAAATACAGATTGTATATGTATATTGAAAGTACTCCATTTCTAAAAAAAATATAAGAAAAGGTAAGGTATTATCTAGATCATCATGAATATTATTTTGCAAAAACAAAGTATCATAAAAATTAAATATTCACAGAGATATTCAATATATTAATTGGTAGAAGTTAAAAAATCCATTCATCATCCTTAATAGGTTAAAAAACCAGCAAAACAATTATTTAAAACTAATGGAGGTGTATTATGGCAAAGCGTTGCCAGAAATTAATGGGCATGGATTGCAATTAGATCGTATATCAATTACATAACAAATTTAATTATCAATTGATTTGAATTTTTACCAAATATATATATTTTTTTGAATACTCTTATTTTGACGGGTACTTCACGCCCCATATTTTAGTTATTATATAATAGACAAGTAACCCCCTTTTATACGAATACAACAATCTTTACTTCAAAAAGATTATAAAGATGTAGTTTCATGATAACTTGAGTTGTTAGCAGGAAGGGAGAAGGTTATCAACAAGGACATTGTCAAGGACTACTTTAAGTCAAACGAGGCCTAACAATTATAACTCCGCAACAAATCCTCAAGTTTACTCTCCATCTTTTATGAGCAAACGAAAATGTCTAATCATGTTTTGAATATAATTAAATATGTATAGGACAAGAAATTCACAACTCAGGAGTTAAATAAGAATGATAACAGCTGAGTAAAAGACAATTCATTTTTTAGATTACATATTCTAGAAAAACGGGTCTAATAATACAAAGAATAAATTATTATTATTAATCGAGAAACAAGCTACGCATTTAAAATAACAAGGTAAAATAAAAATTTGTTTATGAAAAGTACATTAAGATTTAAATGTAGTAAAAATCTAAGGCTTAACCGGCGTTGTTTGGGCCAAGGAGGGAGAGGGGAATCACATTGAAAATTGTCAAATTAATGGAGAAAATTAAAATAATTATTCGGAAAATACTTCAAAATACATCTATAAACTAATAATTATAAGATGAATGTTCCGTTGTTGTCGAAAAAAGATCCTGATAATTCTAATTCTCTTGGATTCTCTCTATAACAATGGAGTGGGAAATTGAGTTTATCTTAGGGGCCATTCATAAACTACGTCAGCAGGTAGGGGGAGGGAGGGGGTGCATCAAAAGAAGATTTTTGTCGACTAGGAGAAGGGGGATTTGAAAAATAACAATGTCGTTGTAACATTATATAAATAATTAGTAGTAGAGTTAAATGAAAGGAAGCGTACGTTAAAAACGCCTGGTTAGTTATAACTTATAATTTATAAACTAGTTTTCGACCGTATTAAAACTACATAGTTTTATAAAACATAAAAGTACATGATATAGCAATTTATTTTGTTTACAATCCATCAATAGAGAGTTATCTATGAAGCCATCATGAGTAGGAGAGACGACGATTATGAAAAATGTAATAAATATTGCAAAGCCTTTAGACATGCCCATCCGGACCAAAGTAAGAAAGAAAAAATTGAAGGTGATCAGGAGTTGTGGAATGAAGTCAAGCATGATACTGAAATTGTGGCACAGAAAATCTCTGAGTTTCAAATTCAATCTGCTTGTTTCAAGGCAAACAAAATAAATGTTTGGTCTCAATTTCCGGCTAATTCATCATTGTTGCCAAGACCTAGTGTTCAAGAAGATAAAAATATAGAATTGAAATCTGTCCAATGATCTGACGGTGTAATGGATATCTAGCCTACTTGGAGTATTTTCAAAAGAGCCAACCTTGGTCAAGAAAATTTGAAATCGGATTAATGAACAAATTGTTAAACGACTATGAAATTCAGGATTATCGATGGTCCCTGAAAAACAAATAAAAGCTATATTGTGAAAATGAAAAAAAGAAGAAAAAATTGAAAAGACTACAATCAAATGATCAATGGTAAGGAAACAGAAGGATAAAAGTAAAAAATGATATTAAAAATCTCTGTGGAGGTAATTCAGAAGCTGCTGCCACTCTAAAATCCATCAATAGAGGAACTCAAGTTAGACCAAGATTGGAAATAGATCAACATCAGTCATTATCGACAATATTTGATATGGTCAGTTCTTCCGCTGATGAGAAACGGAGAACGGAAATTATTCGAAGCGTTCAAGCTCTTAATAACTTGAATAATGAACTTCAGTCAATGGGCTTTCGTTTGTCAAGAAGTTCTACTTATCTAAGAATATTATCTCGAAGAGCAAATACTCTAGAGGGTTCAAACAGTGCCAGTGAAACTTTTGAGGAACCCTTATATTAATTAATTAAGTAAAACAATTTATTTTTTTAGAATTAAGACACTCAGTATTAGAACTATTATTCAAATGCACTTCTTTTTATACGAGTTTTTCAAATAACTCGATTTATCATTATTATTATTATTTTAGACCTGAGAACAGCTTGAGGAAGATCAATACTGATAGATTGTTCGAAAATCTTTCACTCATGATTTGAAGGATCTTGAACCACCATTTGGATCCGACGCTATTAATTATTTCGCTAACGATGATAAAGCTAGAATACCAGTAGGACTTGCAGCAGCAAATCTTCAGGCTCCGATTTTAATAAGTCTTAGATATAAAGTCAGACTCCTCAGAATGTATGATCCCTCAACTTCCTTTACACATGCTTTTGACTTAAGGAACCATTTTATATCGGAATCAATAAAAAGGAAACCTATTTTGGTTGTTGAAACTTATGGGGGCTCAGGATATAAGTCGAAACTTGTACCTAATGAACTCTCTTTATTTCTGATGACTTTATTTCCCTAGAATCACAAAATGTCAACAAAAAAAAGAAGTGATAATGAATAATATTTTTTAATGTAGTTTTTTTGTCAAATTAGACGTTACCAAATATAATTAAACCAACTAATAATCAACACATAATGGCTATTAAATTGCCTAATATTATCATTTACATCAATTATGTTATGGTATCAAATCTTATATTTGCCAATATATTTTTTCTAGGAGGCCCTAAGGAATGTCAAGCCATTACATTGTTCTGTCAATTTGTTCTGAGAGCTAAAGTTTGATGCTTCGAAAACATGGAGGCAATACTGCTGGACTCTCCGCTTCTAACCCAGTAGAAAGGAGGATGGCAAAATTAAGTCATGATTTATCTAGTATAATTCTACCCCATGACACTTATGGTTCTCATCTGAATTAATCTGGAAAAACTATCAGTGGATTAGAAATTGTGGAACCGCCAGTATATTTTCATAATTTGTCAAATTTCAATTTTTTTAGCGTCTTTTTAGCCAAATTACATTCAATGGAAAACAAAAATTGAATCCCTAAACCAATATTTTTTGACTTTTACTGTTCTTCAATGCAGTCCTAATTAGAAAAATGTATTAGTTCAAGAAGTAATTTATCTTGCCCTTTCCATCCTGCAATGAGGCGTCACTTTAAATTTCAGAATGAAAATGATGCAAATGATCCCAATTTTGCTCAAGAAAATAATTTAAATGATGTATTGGTAGTTGTAGAAAATTTAGAAGTACATTTATCATCACCATTTTGAGATGCTTGATCATTGATATTTTTCTATTCATTTCTATATTTTATCTCTGTTTATTTATTTATTATACATAAAAAAATATGTATAAAAAGACCATAGGAAAATATTAAAGCAAGGCATCATTTAAAATAAAAGTCCTTATGAACTTTTAATTACTCAATTTATGATGAAAATATTTTCAGCCATTTTCAGTTTGATTAAAATAGACATGGGGAGAAGTCAGCATTTTTAACCTCCCCCCGAAGGTTAAAAATGCTGACGTAGTTTATAGATGACCCCTAAAACAATTACTTAATTACCCTAATTACTTATCACACTATATCAATCCGGTTAAGTAAGCTAATCTACAAAGTATCATCATAGCACCCCCCTCTCAAAAGAACTACCCTTATTATTGGCTTTTGTAACCTTAGTATTATAATTATTAATTTAAAAATAACAACATATCAGACGCCTTATATTTATATTAATGCTATTGTATTTTAAATTGTTCTAATTCCATGATTACGATACTTTTTAGAAATAATTCGCATAAATTTTTTACCCAAATATTTCGAAAAGGACAAATTTATGGACATTAATATTAGTTTTACAAATTAATAAAGTGGGAGTCGGATTCTCATTCTGAATTACAATGAATGAATATATAAATTTGTATTATTAATATTGTTTGGTAAGTATCACTGACGTCTATTACTACAAATGAAGTTATATATTCAAATGTAATTGTATTATATCATGAAAATGCACATACAAATTCGTTGAAGGAGTCTATAAGTGACTTATTAAGGTGATAATAGCTTGGCTTGAGATCTATTGGAGGTATGAATTCCCAGTTCTAGATATATAACCCTTGTAATTCAAGTTCCTTTGAAAATTGTTTGAAAAAAATAAAAATTATAAGCAAATTTTAATGCTTTATCGATGTGTCAAAAATATATTGGTATAATGAAATGGACTTTTAATAAATAATTATTATATAAAATAGTAACTTTTTATAATATTCTATAATTACATTTATTTGGGTTGTAAATATAAAAGAATCTCGATTTAAAGAATTTTATTAAATAAACCATATTCTTACTTCATATAAAGTATCGATTTGAGAATATTTAATTTCCATTCGAATTCAATTAATGGAATTTTTATGCTTTAAATTTTAAGAATAAATATGTTGGATTATTGACCACCCTAGTGTTTGTGGTTGTTTAAAATCAAAACAAACATTTCAGCCGATATTTATTTTTTTATTGCGATATTGTTACCACAATTTCATTAGATTAAGTTAAAATGAGCTTCAATTTTGTATTTTTCTTAGTCAATTAATACCAATTATCTTAATAAAGCGTTAAAGTTTGTAAAATTCTTCATAATGAGACTTTAATTGGACTTTTACGCGCTTGACAATAGCCAATAATCCTTCGTTCTAATAAAGTGACAATGCGTACATTCACTAATACACAAGAATGTCCCCGAGGGGTGGGCTGGAAGGGCTGTAGACCCCCACCAACACCAAATTAAGAGAATTTTTGCTTTTTAAAAAAAAATTAAATATTTAAATTTAATTTTTTTTTTGTAAATGCAATATTTGAAATTTAATTTTTCATATTTTTCCCCGAAAATTGAAATTTTTCTAAATATTTCAAACATTTTTTTAAAAACTGTTCTTCAATTTTTTTTTTTTTCCAAAAAAATTTTCCATTTTTTTCCACCCTCTCCCCCCAAATATAATCCTGTTAATTTTAATTTAAAACCTACAAAATATATAAATATCTATTTACGGCCCAAATTTCTAGAGACTAATTATTAGTTTGTTACTATAATAACAGTAATTTTTTTTATGCTGGAGGATTAACTTGAATAATGAATAATAAACTGATTAAGGGCTGTATTGTATATTTTACCTTATAGTAAATTGAACGCACCAAATTTGAAGGAGAATAAGGATTTCATTAAATTTATGGTTTTTTTTTGTATTACTTGATCCAAAAGGTCTTAATTACCATGAACATCTTTGTTTCACGCTGCAAGAGCTACCCCGACTCCAGTTTCTTCATTTGTACATTATTTAACTCTAGGAACTCCTGGGATTTATTTGTTAAATAGTATTATAATAGATTGATAACTGTGTTAAGATTCAATGTGCGTTTTCAGCAAGGGTAAAACTAAATTTAGTTCCTATATTTCAGGAGATATGAAAAAGATTGTTGCTATGTTAACATTAAGACACTCAGGGATTATAAACTTTATTTTATGGATTAGACACTATTTTTTATTGTTTCGATTTTTAGTCTCACAGAAAAATCCCTTCAATTGAGATTTGACTGTAATAGGCTATTAATCCAAAACTTTTGAGAAAATATTTATCTTATAATGCATCTTTATCAAGTTAACAAAATATAAATATGGAGTTCATCGAGAAAGTTAATTCTATAAATGATAAACTCTGATAGAAAACTATGTATCCATTATATTATCTTCTTCTGTAATTATAATTATTTTATCATTAAGGAGGGAATGCGCCATATTGCAAAATTGCAAAATCTGAAAATAATAATATCATTGAATATACAACAAAAATAATACACTTTTTGGTAACAGAAGCAACCAAGTAAAATGCTTCGAAATAAATTTGCTATTAACTCCATGTGTATTAATTTGGATGGTAAATTAATATGATATGCATAAGAGGCCTTGAAGTATTTATTATAAGAAATATGATCATGATAGTAGATAAGAAGTACTTCTAATATTCTTCAAGGGTATAAACACATTTATATACAGAGTGTAACAACATAATTTTATTTGGTCCTAAAGCCAAAAAACCATAAATCATAATTTTTTTAATTTATGTTTCGTAACGATTGTATCCATTAAAAGCTTTGTTGAACACAATTTTATAAATAATATCAGATAAGTGACGTCCACAATTGTCCATAAATTGAATAAATCGAACTTTGGTAATGGAACGAAATTATTCAATTGAACTCAATCTGCGTAGGTTCGCGTCCCGGTGGTTCCTAGGGAAGTAAATATACTAATCTATATGGTCTTCAAATATAATTCGTAGGACAGATTAGTAATACTATAATGTTTGTTTATACTTAAATAGTGCAACTCTATCTGACCTATTACAAAAACATTTTATAAAATTAACCTATGGATCATTTCCTCCCATTAAATAAAAACACTTATTCAAAAAATGGTAAGAAATTGATAACTAAAAATTATAACTGATTTTAAGTCTTTTTTTTTTTTTTTTTGATAAGGAAAGGGTGAGTTATGTCATGAAATTCACATGCTTAATATTTTGTATTGTATACAAATGGAAAACAAGCTCAGGATAAATTATTACATTGAAATCAATGGTTTTTTGTATACTTACTCGTTCCTAGAGAAGAAAATAAACTAAATTTTAAATGGACTTTAAAGACAATACCTAAGGCACATGGGGGTAAATATATTAATATAATGTTTACTTCTACTTAATCAGTACAACTCCAGCTGAAAAATAAAAAAGAACATCACATTAATAAATAAATAAATGAAACTTTGGTATTTTGATAAACCGATGATTTTTTTTATTTATTTAAATATCTGTCCATTAAGAGGTTTATATACATATTTTTTAAAGGTGCCAAGTTAAATGAAGAATATATCTTATTTCTATAATTGTGAACGATTAGTTGATAATATAATTAGTTAATGGAGATTCTGCAAAGGTCTTTCAGAAAAAAAAACCAGTTCCAATAATTGTAATTAAACAAACCGCATAAACTCAAAATAACTGTAATTCAAAAAAAAAAAAAAAAAAAAAAAAAAAAAAAAAAAAAAAATAGAATCTTGACTCTATAATGAAACCACGCCAACCCTGCAACTGTTTTTACTGCCAGATTGCCACACATTATGAAATTATGTTGTTGCACCTTGTATAATACTAATTAATTATTTTTTGATTACATATAATAAAGAAAGCTAATATTCATAAATCAAAAATTTATAATATTATGTAAATAGTCTGTTATTATTGCATTACCACTCACATTAAAAAAACATTTGATTTTTTTAACTCTAAAAAATAATTTAATGATTAAATGAAGCCCCTTAATTAAAACTTTTAAAGTGAAAATAAAATAATAAATAAAACTTTTGACACTTTTCTTTGAATAAAAAAAATCAATAACTTTTAATTAATAGTTTTTAAACAAAGAGATCTATCTTGATTTACCTTTTCATCAAAAAGTAATATAATTAACAAACATCCAAAGTCACCTTTATACCCTATGTCGCCCTTCTCCTCAATTATTGTACCATTCTTTTTTTAGTAGTAAGCATATTCACAGCTTCACCATTCCAGTTTATTATATTAACATTCAAAACACTAATCAGGTGGATGAACAATATTATTGACCTGAGACTAAAGCAAGATGATTTATGTGTCAAGCTATATTCACCAAGATGAGACAACACTATAATGTTGAGGAATTGAAAGTACAAGAAGTTTTATTTTAAACTAGTGGATTTGACTTTGACAACAAAACCAAGAGGTTTTCATGATAGTAGAGCTCAAATAAAAGATCAAGGTCTTTGGTTATATAGTTTAGTGAAGAAGGGGACCTAAATCAATGAAAAAGGGCTCTGCCTGGGAGTGCTGATTCGATAGAAATATGATTTTTTCATGAAGTCATATACAGTTCATGAATAATCAAGATAATTCATTTTGGTCTAGTTTTTTGTTTGTATAAAATGAGACATTCGGTTATAGGCTGGATAAAAGATAATAAATAACTAGTACTAATAATACATTTTTTACTTGTAATAAATCACAATTTTCACTCAACCATCCACCGTTGTTTTAAACAATCTGCTCCTGCTTGCCCCTCAACTTTTTACAGCTGATCTTGAGGAAGCTTTTGTCCAGGATGGATAAGCGTATACTGCGGTAGTTGTTAACTGGCCCTTCTCCTTAAATATCAATGAGGCTGGCTTTCAAATTCTCGAATATGACGTAGTTAATTGATGCAGTATCAGATGAGTGGGGAGGCCTTCCTTCATCAACATTTCTTGCATTACTTTGTAGTTGGGTGCTGTCCTACTGCAGCCACCAATCTTCTCCGTAGGTCCTCCTGACCCAAGAGATAATTTCTTTCTTTACATAATTAATGAAAGTGGCTGGCTGAATCCAACCTCATGCCAGGTTGAAGAAAGACGATAATTTGTTGGTGGCAAATTTCCTTTTCTTCTCGTAGCGTAAATAGAGGGAGAGGGGGGGAGAATCTTCACATGCTGAGGAATGGTAAAAGCTTTTCTTTTTTGATACCATCTTACCAAGGGAAAATAATCTCTTCCAGCAATAGATCGGTTTTCAAACTTGTCTCGGTGTCTCCTTGTAACTTTTAATATCAAGAACCCTTTGTACAAGCTTCATTATGAAGATCCTGCCCAAGTTAAACATCCGTAAGAGTCTCTTGATTGTGTCCTTTCTTTCTTTCTCCTCTATGACATTTTTGATAACCTATACAGTTTAATCTGGCTTAACCCTTAGCATTTCCCTCTCCAAGAAAATTCTTACTGGAAGCATCAAGGTCACAACTTATTTCTGTCGATGTCGTGCTCTGGCGAGACAGGACTAAAATAGTTTTGTGGGATCCATCTAAGTAGTCGGATTCACGTTTGATATGATGATAATCAGGATGAAATGCTTAATCACTCTGGTTTATAAATATTTTCTTGATGTCAATGGATGAACTGATTGGCGGCCAGTAGCCAATAACAATGCTACATTAATTTTTACGGTTAACTAATAATTTGTGGGTATTATCACTATGTCACTTTCTCCCCCTCTCCACTTCCTTTAGTATCTTAAGCGGTTTATGTATGTGTACTTATATTTGTATTTACCTATAAATATCCTCCGTTTGTAATAAAGTTTGGTTGGACTTATGTCTACTACCTCCTTATCCTCCCTGTGGTTGGGGAAAAGGACATCTCCCACCAATGGTGTGGATTACCTCTAGATTCGGATGGATGGGAAGACTCCAGAGCGTGAAGCACTGTTCCTCTAGTCCCAATGAGCAGGAGCTTCGAATCGCTATGGTGTTCTTCTATAAAAGACCAAGATGTTCTTTTCTATATATGTATTTTTTTTTAATCACCAGCTTGGTGTGGCATAGCAATTTTTACTAAATCAGTTTTCCCCTCTAGTCGTTTAGTATCTTAAGCGGTTTTATGTATGTGTACTTATATTTGTATTTACCTATAAATATCCTGACAGTCTAGTTTCTGCTATGTAGTATGAAGTTTAAATTAGTGTTACACATACTAAGTTTCTGTCATATTTTTCATTATTGTTAACATCATAACAAATTTGCATAATCTTCAGCGAACCTGTAATATCCCATTTTACAAACGGAGTGTTAAGAAATATAAATTAAAGTCAATAGCGCAATCTTATATAATATTTTTGTAAAGGGATGGGCAGAAGTATCGGGAAAATATTTTCAAGTAATTTTAAATGATAGTGGATGATATTTTAAAACCAAATTTATAACATATTAATTTTAAATTGAACAATTTAATAAATGTATCATTCAATATTATCACCCTCTTGATGGATCACCAAATTTAAACAGCATGTATTTTTTTTTTAATTAGGAAATATTTAGCTTTACAGACAACTTTAGAGATCTCAAAAAGCTTTGGGAATGTTCGTTTACCTTCCTTTTTAGCTCTGACAATAGGTAGAAATAACATGGGTTAGGGTATGGCTTTTGGATGGCTACTCATCAGCTTTGACAAGAACGTGCAACTTACTATCAAGGTAATACATTTTGAGCAACATTACAAGGCGCTGAATCTTGAATCCACATGAACCTTGTATATGGAATCTCAACATTCTTAAGAAAGTCCGAGTACACTGAAGAGGTCAACTTGAGACCATCCTCAAAAATATGAGCCGGCATGAATTTCTCGTAACTGGTGATCAAGCCAATTATCATTATCTTGGACGGTAATTTAGTGTTCATCAAAGGAGGAACATTACATCTGTCATTTGTAAGCCAGTTTGTAATCATTCTTTAGGTTGTAGGCAGCGTCCAAGGTGAAGCTTGACTCATGACAGAATAGCTTTATTATGCCTGGATTTAATATTCATATTTGTCGGATTTTCTTGCCTCTTTGGAAGCTGATGTCCTTCATCTTGGTGACAAGAAAATAATCCCTTCCCCAGATGTTGCACTTAAAACCCAAATTTGCCCTGAATGCCCCTGGCCACCGTCCTCCTTATGATAGACCTCCTCCAAACATGAGTAGACATTGAGAACCCAGGATTTGCCTTGATGGACCTTTTGAGCCCAGTCAGGAACTGGCCAGTCCGTTTTTTGCCTTGTTGTGAATCATTGAGGAACAGCTGCCTTTATTTGCTTTCAAAATTCATAAACGGGGCTCCTCTCATATTTTGTGACTTTTATTACTGCTTTATCATCGTTCTCCGGCCTCAAACATTACTGCAATCACTTTAAGTGTGTGTGTTTTTTTTTTGCTGTTTCATGGTCAAATTGAACAGATTAAGTATAAAAACAAAAGTTGTTGTCTATGGATTGTACTTACAGGTTAAGTCAGAGCTTAGCTAGATAAACGCACTAAATAACAACAAAAACAAAAAATGAAATATTTCCGGATACTTCTTCCCTCCCTGTATTTTTGCCCGAAAAAAATATAAATATTACCTCCATCGTTATTGTTAATATTATACTTATATTTGCTAACACATAAAAATTTTGATGGAACATTTGTTTAAAAAAAGAGATGAGATAAAATCTTAAAAAATGATTAAAGTGATGATCAAATCACATACATTAATTTGAGAAGTCTTTTGAAAATAGCAATGTAATGACAACTGTTGAAATCCCCAGTAAAGTATTATTAAGATTTGGAAGCAATGTAACAGAAGGCTAAAAATAAGTATAGAAAACAGTATACAATATCGGACAAAAAATACAGAAGATTCAGTTATGTTTTTGGAATATCCTTTTGTTCATAGGATAACTAATTTATAGTTTTTTTTTGTAGTAAAAATTTGCATAGTTTTTACAATATTTCCCCACCCTCCTTTGCCAAAAACAAACAAATCGAATTAAGTTATACTATTATTTACTATTTGTCTGCTTTCGTTTATATTGTAAAACGTCTGTTCACTCAACAACCCTTTAATTTAATATTAAAAACTGTTGGACTGCTTTTAAGTCGTTACATGCATGGTCGTGTTCTTGAATATATTGAACATACATATTTATAAACACAAAAATGTCATTCCATTAAAAAAACAATAAGAGGCAGAGTAAAAGGCACACAAATATAAATTTTAACTTATTCTATAATTTAACATTAAAAAAGTATCATGTAACCCAACATAATAAAACAAAATCACAAAGCACTATGAAATAAAATATAATATATGTATATATATTTTTAAATATGAAATGTACTAAAATAATAAATTTATTTGAAATATGAGAAAAGTTTTTGACAAATTTATTAAAAATATATATAACATTACTACAAAATATTTTAAAGTTTTTAGTGGGTTTTTGATATATGACTTGAAATTTTGTTGGGAGGAAAGAAAATGGATAATTAAACAAATATTGTGGCTCGTGGAGTTTGCAATGTTTTACGGGAGTCAAAACAGTTCAAAATTATAATAAAACGAACACCAAGTTTAAACATATCTAGTGATTGATATATACAGCAATGCAAACTGGTTTCTGTTTTTAGTTCGCCCGTTTTTCAGATTTTGCAGCTTGAAAAGTGAATTTTCTTTTCTGAAACGGAGACCAACCCATTGAAAACTTAATTCAATGTTATAATTGTAAGCTTTTGTTGGACTCAGACATTGTTAAGGATCAAAACCAGAGTAACTCTCCTCCAAAACATTAGTCAGAGTTACCAATCATATTGATTTTCGATTAACATCACTGGATACATATGCATAGTGGTATACTGACGAGACTAATATTTTAGTATCAGTTCAAGTTCTAATATATGTACCAGTATTTCGGTGTTGTTGAACAAACAGATAAGTCAAAATATTTTTTTTTGTCAGTGGAGGAAAGCTCAGAAATAAATGATTTTTTTTATAAAAGAAAAATTATTGTGAATTATTAATGAAGAACAATTATGTTTGAGGTCTGTAATTTAGCGGACCAACTTATAAAAAATGTAGTTGGAATTGAAAGTACTGGTTTCTATTTGAGATTAGTATAATATTGTTTTAAATGTGTGAGTACTTTGGGTACTACTATACAAAGTGGGTATTTTTAATCGGGAAAGTGATATGATAATGTACATTACAATTTATTTCAAAAATAAATTTATCAAAAGACAAATATTTTGCTCATGCATTTAGGGGTACAAAGCAAAGAGTATTATACTCAAGCCAACCACCTCAAGAATTGAAGCAACCAAGGAGTCACCAGTCTTATGTTTAAGTTTATTGAACTCTCTCTCCAAGACACACCCCACATAATAGTCAAAGGGGTTTAGATCCGTCAAGCAAGGAGGCCGTATTTTCTTTGCCCAAAACATAAAAGTCTTTAAAACGTTGATTTCTCCAGGATAAATTCGGTTACAATTTGGACAAATTACACTAATTAAAATTATTAGCGTCATTCCGGATCGGTTAACATCAATTTAAGCTCTCAAGCATCAACATTATCAACAGTTTCTTTGGACAGGCTCATAAACTCAATAATATTTTTGGCTGTGCACCCGGTACGGATGAATACAATAAAGGCCACCTCGTGCTCTTATTCGGAGGAAATGTCAATGATTTTGTATTGTTGACTAAAATAGTTTTGTCATCTGAATTAAATTAGCTCACTTTCATAAACATAGATCTTAGTATTGCTAAGATATTAAAACTTGCTCTAGATTTAAAATCTCCACCTTATATGTGATATCGTTATACGGAATAACACTAATTTATAGCTATTTACAAATTGGACATTGGACACATTTACAAAAAAAAAAAATAATAAAGAAATGCATCAAATCTTTATTATAATGAACAGAAATATAATAAAATGTTGTATATATAGGGGTAGGATAGTATTATTCCAATATTTAATGGTGTGTTTATCTATGTTTCAATGTTGTCCGACTCCAAAATGATGACATCATGTAAAATTACCCACTTTACAAATTATAACTAACAAATTTAGGATGTGATAAGCAGAAAAGTCAATAAAAAAATCCGATTTGCTTTGTTTGGTAGTAATAATCCAGATATTTAATTCCATTAAATGAGCTGTAGTACATTTTTGTACTTTAGGTTTGCAAAAAAAAAAAAAAAAAAAAAAATAGGTGAAATGAAATAAAACACTTCTTCACTGACTAAGTGTTGCCTTTTATGTATTATTTCTTTGTAGATTGCATTATTCTGATGCATAAAAAAGG
Source organism: Lepeophtheirus salmonis (assembly GCF_016086655.4). Taxonomy (NCBI): domain Eukaryota; kingdom Metazoa; phylum Arthropoda; class Copepoda; order Siphonostomatoida; family Caligidae; genus Lepeophtheirus; species Lepeophtheirus salmonis. The sequence goes on from NC_052143.2 coordinate 20,655,564, forward strand.
AGGAGGGTAAAACATATTTGCTTTCCATCTATCTATTTAGGCAGGGAAATAATGGCAATAATTTGGCATATTAGATTTCAACTTTAATGTGTGCAAATGTTTGTCTTACATACATAGGTACCAAATATCATATTTCTATTCATGCATTTGTAAATACTTGGTTAAAAAATTTATAATTTTGTATGCATCAGCTTGTTTCATATATATACTAGAAAGACCAACTACTTGGTACAATAAAGACAAAAAAAATCTGATAACCAAGTCAATGTTTTCTTTGTTGTGTGGCATGGAGCAGTTGATTCATAATCACTTCCAAACTTTTCTAGTTATTTTCTAACTCTCCAGATGAAGAACTTGTCCAGGTAATGGAAGTTTACAATTTCAACTTTGTTTTGTCCAGTGCAGATCGCGAGAAGGCCAATCTACCTTTTCCACAATTGTTAATCTATACCATTTATTTTGAACTGACCCCAGATACTTCTGGAATGCCAAAAAAAACGAGAAACACTGTCCTACTTGGACATGAGCAACATTGCATGTTCTAAAAAAACGGCTACACGTTGTAACACATTGGCTGAAAAGTATAAGGCTTCACATATAAATGGTGCAATTTTTTTTAAGTTTCCTTCATTTTCAGTTAAAACTCAGCCGTCAAAATTTCATTACCAATTTTTAGTTTGTGAGTTATTGTGCCGATGCTTTTTTTTATTTCCAAAACAATGGATCAAAAACAATTTTGTTTTTTAATTTTACAGTACTTCTTGATGGGAAAAAATAGCGTTGAAGCTAAGCAAAGGATCCAGGGGAAGACTTTGGTATGAAGAACACTGATGTATACCTTGGTGTTGACCTTCAGACCCTGCTTGAATATGAAGGGTGACATAACGTGACTCCCGCTAGTATCAACTCCTTAATGATCCTAGGGACGTTATAAGGATTTTTACCAACCATCTATTGTTCCTCAAGTTATTCTTCTGGATAATTTTTTCTCATTTGAGATAACCAGACAAGATCTTTCCAGGGAGACTTATGTTTATGTTTTATCAACGCCTCGGTTAGGGGTACTCTTTTCTCCCTATTTGAAAGGATTAGAAGTTGTTACTTGGGACGTAAATAGCTGTGTGACTGTATGCTTCATTGATTATCCGATGGACAGTGGAACGACATGCTACTTCGATGTTTTCAGTGATCTTATTTATTGATTGCACATAATTCTTATCATTTTTTGTTTTTTTATTTTCCTCAACTAAGGAGGAGTTCGGACGATTTTGGCCGCTTCCGGGTAACAAGGCCTCCAAGAAGTCATCATCGGTAGCTCCATACCACTTTGCTCAACACATTTTCTGAATAGATAGTTCACTCGATCGCTTTAGATAAAAGCAAGTTGTCTATTTTAACATTTAAATTGCACAAAATACACAAAAGTGCACAGCGAATAGTGCTGATTTAAAGGATTAAAAAACAGAAGGTATCACACCCAGCATCCGTGTTACTAAAAATAATTTAGCATGTCGAACGGAAAGAACAATTTAAACCTATTTGATAAACCTTTGAGCACAAAATTATTCGAACAAATTTTGAACAATGAAAACTCTTCCTTTCTTTGACACTTGCAACTATTATGCAAAAACAAAATACTTGGAGACATAATTATTATTCTTTTTTTTGATTCATGGGTAGTGTAGATAAAATAATCAAATTTAATTCTTTAAGAGTTGAAATGAAACTTGTTTTAATTGAAAAAAATCTTTTTTTTTTCTTTCAATACATAAATAACAATTTAAGGGTCAAATGACGCTAGGAAGGTGAAACTTCCTTTTTTCACTTTTATAGGTGTAAAAATAAATGAATAGATACAAAAAATCTTTGCTTCTTATTCTTCAGAAGGAGGGGAGGAGTGAAATGGATTATCTTTAGATAAACAGAAAATAATAGCACTGTATTTTTATAGATAGATGCTTATATGCTTTTTTTTTTTGTAAGCCAAGCACATTACAAAGGATTAAATAAATGACTTTTTCCTTCTTCCATGCATATATATATATTATCTAAGCTTTCTTACTCATTCACCAAGGGCCAGGATCTTAATTGAATTTGATAAAAAAATGGTTCATATTTTATCGTGGAGGGTTATCATCTATTTGCTACGTATGTACCCATGCAAATCTACCTTCATCTCAGATTATTTTTCTCTATTCTTCTTCTAACGAGGGAAAAAAAAACACAAAAAAACTAACAACTTATAATATACACGATTCGTCAAAATATTTACATATCTAGTAGCAATCATTTAAGGGCTACAAACCTAAGAATTCTATCAAGAGTCCAAAATGGAGCTAATTAGAATATAGTCTACAATTTTGCCCCTACATCATGTTTTATCTTTCAATCTCAAAATTGTAAATAGAGTCAGCAAAAAGTTGATATTCATTCATTACAATCTTGTAATTTTGCTCTCAATTAATTATGTAATTTTTCAGTGAATCATCTATTATTTTGTCTCATGGCAACCAAGTCACGGGAAAAGACTGATGTAAAGAAAAAGTTGAACAAAAACTGTACCTGCAAAGTCTTAAAACAGTTTTATCCCAATAATGGCATTTCCTGTAAGACTATGAATATCATGAACTGTGGCGTGAACTTCATTTTTGAGAAAATCTCCGCCGAGTCCTCTCATCTTACTCACTACTACACGTGAGCTACAATTATCACCAGAAAAATCAAAACTGGGGGTTGATCTCTCTGTTACAGTAAGTTGGCCATGCATGCAGTTTTTAAGGGGATTAAGACTGTGACCAAATACACTTCTTCCTAGTAAAGACGACCGTGTAATGAAAAAAAAAAAAAAAAAAAAAAAAAAAAAAACAAGAGCATACAAAACAACCGTTTCCTTTCCTAATTTTTGAATGTAGTTTTTTCAATAGAAGGTGTTCCACTCTCTCTTCAATCTGTCAAAAACAGGATCTAATCATACACTGGTCACCTCCAAATGGGGGGGCTTTAAAAATTGGACTGTTAATTTTATCATTAATATAAGTAGCTTTAGTAATTATTCCTGACATTTTTGCCATCCTTTGTGCACATACAAACTTTACTAAATAATTGTCCTCTCGTGATCATGAGTGAGTAAAAAGTCAAAAGGCTGCGCATCGCAGAACTCCTAGGTGCTGAAGTTGAGTTGGGGAGGATTATGGACATTGTGAAGTACTCCAAGAGCCTGGTTTTAAAAATGGCCAGGATAGAAAATGATGGCCAGGGCCTCTTCAGGAAAAACAGGATTTTAAAAAGGGATTTGGAGTTCCTGTCCAGCTTGGATAAGAAGATAAAGGTATCGAGAACAACTTTTCCGTGGCTGCTAAGACTATCAGAGCGACTTGGGCTTGTTTTTATATAAATTTTCAATTATAAAAGTTATTTTTAGTCTACACTTTTGACTTCCTCTGACAAATTCCTAAATCATAAGAATTCAATAATTTCCCTCCCTCCCATTAGCCAACAATTCTTTAGTGCAACTCTTACTTACATTTATCTTTTCTTTCTTCCAGCAGCAGAAGGGAAGATGGAAAAAAAAAAAAACAGATGCAAAAAAGAGTTACAAACATTACATGGACCATTACATTGAAAAGGAAAGTTATCGTACAAACACACATGCATAAATATAATTGATTAAAAGGGAGAGGAATTGGAAGAAAGGACTAAGACTTGCTTCTTTATACAAATGTATTTACAATCAATCTATAGCATGTTTTTCGATGCCAAATTGCTCCTTTTCAATATTCAAACATACGCACAATCGATCCAACTTAGTTTTTTTATATGCAATTCCTACGAAAAAGTTGTACAATTACACACATATATTTCTACAAATGACAATGAAAAATAGTAGTAAATAGATATTTGGTAGTAATGATAAACAGTTAAGCAAAAGTTTGGTTTATTTTTGTGAACAGCGTTGGGATTTCAATGAATGCACACTTTTGAATTATAAAAAAACTCCCCAGCATTGATCGTAAAGATAGGACTGATCCACATTTTCTTGGATCTTGGTCGGGGTGGATCTTCAAACTTAAATATTTGAGTAAATATCAGGTTCACGAACTTTTGGATCCTTATCCGAAACTAAATTAGACGGATATTTATTTCAAATTTTACGCTCATTTTACCCAAGTTCGGTCCTTAATAAAATAAGATCCAGATTATTTTTATGTTTTTACAGATTCAAATATAAAAACAATGGAAACCCCAATGTTATTAATATTTGAACATAATTATTTTTTATAATCATTGTCATAATAACATTGGACACGTCGTTACCTTTAATGTATCTCGTAAACTATTCACCTAAATGAAACGGAAAATGTCCTAAAATGGTAGCTAGACAATTTTTTCTACTATAAGGTTAATATTAAATAATAATTGTTCACAGCTTAGTAAGAACTAATTTGTATGCAACCAATTAGAGTTAAGAACACTGATTATGGGAATAAAAGAAGAAACATTGACCATTGACGCCTAAGTACAGTTAATTTTTTTTATCAGTGAGTTAACTCCGTGTGGAATGGACATACAATGCTATTCTTTCTGTAAATGTGGCTCCAAGCCCAAATCAAAATAAATATAAATGCTACGTTTGATATAAAGATATTATCTTTATAAGATTTTTTGCAATATATATTTAAATCTATTCAGTCAAATAGCATCAGCTTACTGAACACTCATATTTTATCTCATGGTCACTTCATAATTTGTCCCAATCGCCTTCATGAAACCTAATTTTAGATTGAAGGATGCACGAGCTGATGTTATTCTAAATACCCAAAAGAAAAACAATATTATATTACTAAAGTTTAACAAAAGGTATAGATATTAGACTGACTATTGTCATAAAAAAATATAATGTTTTGGAGGTGGAGTGGAACAACGATTCTTTCAAAAAAAAAAATTAATATTAAGTTTCTGGAAGGATCTCGAGAGTTAAGTAAAAACATCATTATCTTATGGAGGCTGTAAATTCATATTTTATCACTTATTATGTGGACTCGAACCTGATCTCCTGACTATGGATGACGAAAAAGTGATTTTCATTAGTACTTCTTCAACTGTGTGACACCATCATTACTTATTACCATATAAAAGTGAAATTAATATTAAATATATGTAGCCGTTGTTTAATAACGAAACTTAAGCGCCTGCAACAGCTCAACATGCGCAGGTAGGACGTTGTTTGATATTTTTACGGCTAGCCAGATGTGGCAGTTAAAAAGATAGCATCGACTAGCAAACTATGTATTCACAATGGTGGAAAATGTAGTGTGTTCTTGTTAAGAGTTGAACTTGACGGGACAATGTCGAGATTGCAAACTTCTGAAACCTCAACAGGTATTTTGTATGGAAAATCAGGAAGGAACTGAAATACTCTGGAGGGGATTATGAATCAACTGTTCCATGCCTCACTGCAATTAAAACATTGACCTGGTTGTTGTATTTTTTTCTCTTTTTTTACTTTGTTGGGCACAGAGTATGTCCTTAAAGCTAACCGGAACTAATATCCTTCCTTTTCTGTGTATTGAGTGTAACTGAACTATACACAAAGATACTCCTGCAACAAGAAAATTCAAGATGATGTTCAGGATCCATAGGAATTTTTATATTTGCCAAATGAGATTGTCATCAAAACCAGCTCCCATTTCCGAGGTTGAGTCGATACCTTAATTGACATCAAAGGCGAATTTATTAAACCATTGTAATAATTTTTTTTCAGCTTCATTTGGCATTGGTTATATTAAAATCTGATGATTAGTTTAGGGAAAATACATTTCAAAATAGGTTTTGGTTGTTAAATAGAGGTCGCACTTTGTTAGTCACCCAACAAAAAAAAACAGACAAAATTAGATAGGGTTTTTTTGTCGCATTTCAATTGTTTTATATCATTTCCCTTATTATTTTTTTGAATTATGATTGGTTGAAATTGAGGTAAAGTACATGCCAAGCTCTTCATGAATTCCCTAAAATTATGAAAAAAAGGGTCTATAATTTAGGAGATGAATAACTAAATATTTATGATTGATTCGGAGATTTTTCTTTCCTTTTATTTTAAAAGAAAAGTTGTGATATACGATAAAGAGAAAATTTTGTAATGATCAATTTATTATATAAAATATACATTAAATAATGCCCCATACATATAGAGGTATTGATTTTCAGCAAGATATGAATTAATGTTTTTCTATAAAGCTGATCGTTGTTCTACTAAAATTGGAAAAAAGTAATTTACTAATGTGAGAAAGACAATATAGCTAAAATGCTCTGCCTTTATATTAAGTTGTAATAAATGTATTTGTTATGAATTATTATCACTGATTAGACATATATCTTTTTTTGTATGGATTAAAATGGCAGACCTATTTATATATAAACACTAAACCTCTATTTTTATTGTGTAAATATTGTTTTTGTTATACTCTAGCTACTGACTGCTCACATTATGTTTAATTATTGTAACACTTACCCTTTTTATAAAGAGAATATAATGTCATAGTTGGGTAATATAACCTATTAATTTAATTATTTATTATTATAACATTTTCACAACTGAATAATAAATATTTAAATTCGCAGAATAAGTATGTATACAAAATATTAATTATAATAGTGACAAGCATTAAAGTATAAAATGTTAATATTTGTAAGATAAGCTACATCTTCATTGCATCTGACAACATTTCCTGCAAAAAAAGAGTATTTAAAAAGAAGCCTAAAATTAATTGGTAGCTGGCCAATGACCTCATTCGCACAACTGGAATATTATATTAATTATACAATGTAGGGATTTTAAATCCGGAACACGTTTATTGTTCAATATACTGGAAATCCAGAAATATATATTATGGAAGTGTACTCTTTGAATTTAGCTGACAAAAGTGTACTGGGAAAACGTGGACGATTAATTAATGTTTATTTTCTCCTAACTATGAAAAGGTATTGTGATTTTGTGATTATTTTTTGATATTCTGTTTCCACCGTCCTTTTCACATAAACAAACTATATTAAACATTTAGACATCCATAAGCGGTCAACAAGCAAAAAGATAGCAAATTTCAGATCTCCTAGACGCTCGATTTGATGTGAGGAAGATTATGGACATTATTAAATGTTCTAGGAGCCTGGTTATTAAGTTGGCCAAGCTGAAAAAAAATGGAAAAATCTCTACAGTATTTTAGGAAGTGGAGGGCATAATTTAAAGAGGGATCCGAAGTTCTTCTTACGCTTGGAGAAGAATATAAGGAAGGATCCTATTAAGTCGATGAATCGCCTCGCGAACAATTTCTCCGTGACTCCTAGGACCATCAGGAGGCTATAAAACACAACTTGGGATTAGTTTATTTCACAAGGACCCCACGCCATTTTCTGATAGAGGGCATGAAAGCCAGGAGGTGCGACAAGTACAAGAACATCCACACATAGATCAAGGCGAATGGGTCAATTGGTAAAATTTTCTCAGACAAGAAATCTTTTACAGTTGACTAATTTCACAACAGCCGGAACAACTGCAGGCTTGGGGAAATAAAAGAAGAAGTCCAAGGGGCTACAACTCCAAATATCCAGCCCAAACAATGGTCCTCGGTCTTGTGGCCTCCGATGGAAAGAAGATGCCCACTGCGGTCATAACACAATAATATTATAATCGGGTTCAACAAATCAATGCTTATAATATTTATGAGGAGCAAGAGTTGACCTTTGAATCTTCAAATTTATGCATAGTGTATATGTTTAATATTACCAGCTTGATAAAAAGTTTTCAAACAGTTATGAAATTTAATCTAAGATTGCACATGGTACTTAAATATCCATATTTGTTGATATATTGATTAAAATATCATATTCCTTTTTATCACACAAATCTCCCACCTCGGGTAGAAATTACCTTCCCCAAACACACTCTATAGACATGGCACAGTGTTCTCATGTAGTTAGCAGGCATCCCCTAACACGCTTCTCAATGTCTGTTATCAACTCTTCCAATCCCCATTTTTGTAGGCATCCCCCTCAATTCGCATTCATATTGAATAATCGTAGGGGTTCAGTTCAGTGGAGGGAATCATATCTCCTTTGAACAGAACCCCGCTCCAAAGATGAGTTTGTAACGACATTTGCGTTGTCTTTTCAGTGTGGGAGGGAGCTCCATTCCTTTGTAAGACAAAGAGGCAGTACCAAAAAACTTACTGAATCCATGATAGCATCTCCTTCTCGAGCGTGGTGATGTAGTCAACCGCATTCAGATGACATTGACCTCCTCTAGACCACAGAAGTGATGCCCCGAGGTCGACTACTTTGAAGCTTGTCGTCCAGGTCCCCACCTCGCACGAGAGTAGCCATCTCGATCCATTTTACCAAAAAATTTAGTGAAAATGTTGATCAATCCCAACTTTTTTTATTTTTGGAATGTTTTAACTTATACTAATTACTCAAATTAGTATATTTTGACAGGTCCCACAATATGCTAATGCTTTAGAGATATTGTGTTAAGCAAGGTTAATAAATATACAAAGTTATAACATAGCGCGTGTACAACCGATGTTCGACTTCCACCACGCTTTTTAATAGTGACCTTATAGAATATGATTGGTTACGTGTTTTGTCAAAATCTGTCTGCCTTCTCATGTAAGTCAGTACAATACATGAAATTGAAAATTCAAACAAAAATGACGTCATAGAACATGATTAGTTGCATATTTTGTCAAAATCTGTCTGCTTTGCCCAGAATACCTCAAATTGAAAATTCTAGCAATAGTGATGTCATAAAATATGATTAATGGCAGGTTTTGTCAGAATATGACTGCCTTGTCTAGAAGTCAGTACAGTACATCAAAATTGAAAATTCTAGTTTTAGTGACGTCATAGTATACGCCTGGTTTCGTGTTTTTTTCAAAATAGGTCTGCCTTGCCAAGAAGTCAGTGCAATACATCAAATTGAAAATTCTAGCAATAGTGATGTCATAGAATATTATTGGTGACGAGTTTTGTCAAAATATGCCTGTCTTGCCCAGCAGTCGGTAAAACACATCAAATTTAACATTCTAGCAAATCCGATTACATGTTGGTCTAACCTTGTACTTGTATTAGCCTTGATGCTAAGTTGTGTGTGTCTGAGAACTTTCTGTTAAGTCAGTAAAGATAAAATTTGTTGATTTCCTGAAAAAGTACAAATACCCCAATTATTTATTTCAAACATCTATCAATATTTTTCTTTTAGTTGAGGTTAAAATAATAAAAAATCTTTATTCCCTTTGCCATAGCTGTTTTTCATTGCAGCAGACGGTAGATTTTAATTTTCTACAGCCTTAATATACCAATAAAAAAAATCCGTTTTTCCTTGATATATTTTTGAGTATGTACAGAGTGGGGGACTCAAAACTTTGAGTAGCATGATTAAATTGATTTTTATGGAAACTAGAACAGACCACTCAAAACCAATTTTTGGCGTACCACACGGTCATGATGACAACTTGAAGCGATTCTAAATTGGGATGAGAGGTTCGCAGACTTTTCTCTTCGAGACAATCAAAACTAAAAAGTCCTTGAAGTAAGAGTTGGATGAGGACTACATAGAAGTAGGTCAGAAGACAGTCTTTCTGGAGATGTTTTGGGGTTTCCTTGTTGTGGGTGGCTGTAATTGACTTTTTTGTTGTTTTAGGTAGTCTGTATGGAGATCCCGACGATCTTTACAACCTTTTGATAATAAAACTGGTGCAAAGGAGATTGCACAAGCGTTGCCTTTTTTGATGTTACTCCAAATTAGATTAATAAAATAAAAACATTTTTATTTGGTTTCATCTTTCGTTTGGTTGCGTAATGAAACCTTGTAATACAAAATAAGGGGAATAAAATCGTAATTAAATTATATTCTATGTTTTGGGTCATTCCTTTGTACCTTATGAGAGATTCTCCTACCCATTTGTATTGATTCAGTAAGTAAATAGCTGATAATCGATAATTAAAAGAATAATGATTCCAAGCCTAAAATAAATACTTTAAGTCAGGTTCCGCTGTATATAAAAATGAAAAAAAGTCTTCAAAAACATCATTTCTTAAACTTATAAATTGACTACTAGTAGTATCCAAAATTACTTGGAGTTATTAAGCGTCGAAAAGCCCACAAATTTTGCTTTAATAATAATTTAAACAACAATACTTTAAGTAATCCTTGGTGTTGCGGTACGTTTTTACCAAAGCACACTCAATAGTTAGACAATCTCTCCTCATATATAGAAATATAATAATAACAAATTAAGAAAAAAAAATCCTATGATTTCGTGAGCCAGGGGGAACTTTAGCTCGTTGCTTAACCAAATGTTAAGTCACATTCATTTGTTCAAATGTTAAATAAAGTACTTCCCATTTTTTTAAATGAGTTAAACTAAACACGTAAGACATTTTTTCCATTTTATACAGTGCTCCCTCTATATTATAGTCCTTTTTTTATACTTTATTGGTATATGAATCAGGGACAACTATATTCAGTGCACCCTATAATGTGTCTTCATATATTATTTTGTTTTACTCGCTAGACAACTTTTAAGTTGAATCAATGTTACTTCTTAAAATCTGTTTCATGATAATTAGTAAGATATTTCTCTCAATTCTGTCAAATTGTTTCAACTCACTGACTACTCAAATTGTATCTCATGATCACATAATTAAATGACCCAATTTCCTAATATTTTTTTAGATTGAAGAAAATAAAGTTGACTTTACTATGAAAACAGAGGAGTGCAATTTTGTTTAATCAAACGATTAGGATAAATGAATAAAAGAAAGTCAATGAACACTATTTGAGGTTCCCCTTTAGTTTAAAGAAATATATTTTGTAAGCCATTCATAAGTGAACATCAAAGAGTTTTTCTCTGTCATAAATACATATATCTACAGTTTCATCATTTGTAGGGTCAATTTTTTGTCTTTCTGAATGTCCTCATGATTAAATCTTGAGTCTAAGAAATTGCCTAAATTTATACACATCTATAAACATTTATTTTTACATTTTTATTCCACTTATCGTCGTCAATTTGCTTCAGTAATGTGATGTAAAAAAAAGTTTTTTTATGTGTATCAGGGTTATCATAAAATGTACATAAATATGGATGTTTTAATAATAAAACGTCCAGATGTATGTACTACAGTGTAGACTGTAGTACATATTGTAAATAAATAAAATCTAGATTAATATGTGCTTGAGAATCTCTAATGATGTCATAAATCGAAAAATGTGATTATATCTAAATAGCACATAAAAAATCCTAACAAGAAATGATTTCCATTACGTAACAACCATAACGATAAAATATACCTATTAAAACTACATATAATTACCAACACGTGAAAGTAAGTAACTCAAACAGTACTTAAGGTTAGAGAGAAACCAACAAATAAATGATATAATGATACTATTGAAGAGGTCAATTGTAGGACTTTATGATGTTGTATTAGTCTGAAGGTATTGCATGTTAAGAGAAGTAAAGTAACTTTCAGATTTATCTTAAATTAGAGTTGGATTTGATTAATACTCGAACTCGAAAAATAATCGACATTAGTAAAAACATTTTTTTTTTTGTAAATTAATCGAACTCATCCAAAATATCTTTATAACGAATAAACTTCTTTTTTTTCGAATTAATTTTTTTTGTAGGTATTTATTCATCCTTTAACAGACACCCACAGAATTCGATTGAATTATAAAAAAATTATCTCATAATAAGACTAAATTTGAATAAAAAATTTGTTTATCAATTTGATATTATGGCTAAAATTGCCAAATTATTAATTTACCAAAAACAGTCACTTTCCCTCAAGAATACCAGCTGTCTTCCATATATAAGAGCCCATTACTTCATCAATGTACTGTTTAGGAGTTTGAGTCCATTCTTGAAAACAAATTTGAGGAAACATAAGGAAAAATACTGGCGCAGAAAAATTTCCTGGGAAAAATTGCCTGTGGAAGGTTAACCTAGGGAAAATTGCCATGAAGTTAAATTACACGTAACGAAAACTGATCGGGAAAAAATTGCCCATATTTTGTTCAAACTTCATGATAAATAATAACGCATTATAAATTCACTTAATGTCATTTATGACAAATATGAATACATATTTGTTCGTTCCATCCCCAAGGGAGTACCTTCAAGTTTAAATAATATTATTGCAATGAAATTTCCTTCCAATTTTTTTATTTGGGTCCAATGTTTTAAGAAATTGAACGAGAGGATTAGTAAGGAGGAGGGGGGGGAATAAATAGCTTAGGGCATCACAAAATATGGTTGAATCCTACTTCCTCGGTAGTGTGGGATTGCTAAAAACCAGTGGTTTTTAGCAATCCCACACTACCCCCAGTCCAATCTGAAGGGAGAGGGTATTCAAACATTTTTTTAAGAGGCCCTAATATTGATTCCCCCTCCCCTTCCTTACTAATCCTCTCGATCTATTTCATAGACGATTGGATTGAACTTAAAAAATGATATTTGTCTGTAGAACAAAAATGACTCCTCTTCCTGCAAGTCTAAACAAAACAATCGCAAGATATATTAAACAATGGACTTTTAAACCTGACAAATTATATATTTTAGTTTACAAAGGGGACTGTTAACCCTTTTTTAATATTTTTGATGCTTTTTTAAATAACTTGAAAAAACTATAATTTTTATTGATTTGTTTTTATAATTTAAATTATTGATCTTAATAAACAAAACTCCGTATCTGAAAGGACAATAATAAAAAAATCAGCAGAAATATCGACGGTTGACAATACAATAAACTATATATTTATGTGTAGCAGGGTAGGCCATATCACATAAGTACAAATAATGTATTTACCCTTGTTATTAGACTATAATTAATTGTTTGAAATAAAGTAATTTGTGTAAACATTGATGATGCAAAACAATTTTATATTATTTAGTATGCCCTTTTGTACAATATTTTTCCACACGTTATGGATTTATGGGTTTATTTGTTCAAAAAAAAAATGCTTTATTTTAGAGCCTGTATTTTCATTAAAAAAGCGGCTACCTATTCAACCGATTTACATTTTGGTAAATAGAGTATAAATCTGTCTAATATTGATGGATTAACAAAAAATTATCTAATTATTTTAATAGCTAGGTACCACTATTGTAGTGTAAAAACCATTTATAACTAATTGCATGTCTGTATGATACATTTTCGACTAATTAGTCAGCTAATTGGCCACCCATAATATCTTAACAATATTTTTTATATTATTTATTGTTACTATTTGAGAGCATCTTTAAACAATACGATATTGAGCCTCCTTAGCAATTGAGTCGTCTAATTTATTTCCAACAAGCATAGTTTTCTAGTAGAAAAGCATTTAGAGAGACATCTTTTTAAGACCCATCACCTAGGATATACTTTTACACCAATAGTGTATTTAAAAATTCCTTAAATCTTAACATGTCGCTGGAAAACTCTTAATATTGAAACAGAAGGAATTTCAACCGATTTCAAAACATACTCTTCTACTACAAGGTGCTGAGGTTCACCATACAGCCATGCCTCAAAGCCACCTACCCAGAGGACAATTATGCGTGGACCCAAGATGGTGCACCCTCACACACATCGGGCAAATGCCAGAAGTTCTGCACCGACAATATGGCTGATTTTTGGCCCAAGGACATGTGGCCATCATCTTTGCCGGATTTGAACCCGTTGGACTTTGCTGTGTGGGGCACTTTGTAGAGGGAGACTAACCGGACATTTCACCCGAAACTGGGCTGCCTGAAGGCTGCCATTGTGATGGAGTGAAACAACTTGTGCGAGAAGTTCATCATCTTGCAAGGATTTCCGCCGCTGTATGAAGGATGTGATTGCTGCTGAGGGCGGCCATATTGAGTTAACATGTTCACAAAGGTTGTGTCTCAATGTTCTGCTTAAGAAAATTACAGAATTATTTTATTACAAAATAAAACTATTTACATTTTTCTAAAAACAGTCATTCAGTCCCCTTTTGTTTCCGAAGCCTGTACAACCTTACCTTCGGCCTAAAAGTTAACTTGGACTCATTAAAGCCCATGTAGTTCTTTTATATAAATATAAGTATGAGAGATTTGAATGGGATATGAGCGTTATTCTGCCTGTCCTGAAGGTGGAAGTCGCTTTCTTCACCTAAGACCTTTTCTTGACTTTTTTGATGATATTTCCAGAAGTCTCTAGCTTCTTTATAAATATTTTAAGAACGTTTAGGACCTTATAAAACAGCTTTAAAATTATTTACTCACTCATTTTTGTTGATTTTTGTTCCTAGTTTTATATTCCAAAGTATCAAACACATATTAAACGATGTATCTATAAATACTAAATACGAGATTTTGAAAGAAAATAAATATTCTCTTAGGATCTTTGTTAGATGTAAACACCAGAGAAATTCTGTGAAAACAGGAAAAAAGTCCTAGTATCCATTTTTTTCTACGAAAAGTTACAAATCATTCTTTCAGTAATATATTAATATTTTCGGGCATTGGTGCAAAGTGATGTTGCTGGTAAGATTATTTGTCCAGCCAGCCAGCCAGCCAGATATTGATGAGAGAATAATTTATTGAAACAAAATTAAATAGTATGTGAAGTAAAAAATGCTCAAAAAGATTAAAGGTATCAGGAACGGATAAAAAGTAATGAATTATGATGTTATGATGAAATCAAAGTCAAAGAAATTTTTGTTTCATTCAGCCGCTCAAGATCAATTTATCAGTCATCAAAAATAATGATGTTTGCAAAACTCACCTTTAATATGTTTATCAATATTTTTGTTCTTTGATGGATCACATCGGGGAACCAATATAAATGGTTGACATCCTTCCTCAATGTGTTAATAATTGAGGCTTAGAGTGATGTTTCTGACATCACAAATTTTATAACAAATAAAAAGTGACACCATTTAGAGTTGTTGATATAAGCTTTTCGTGCTTATAAAAATTGTTTGTTGATTACTCTCAAATATGGTTGATTTCCAAAATGAAGACATCATTTAAAACTACTTATAAGGGATCAAACTTATTTAACAATATTGTATGTGATATATTTTTTTAATTCGTTAATGTTTTTTGTTTTTATCATTAAGGAAATCAATATGGGAACCAAAGTAACAGTATATATCGATCCAACGAATAAAAACCTAGTTTTACACAGCATGGGATCGTTATGCAAAAGATTTTTTTTATTTTTTTATGATTATGATGAAGTTAAGAACTGAAGATGAGAAGGATCAGTCCTCAAATTCTCATCGTGTGAAAAATACATACATCAAAATAAGAATTCCTTTTTTTCATACGAAAATTGAAGATGTATATCTTAATTTAAAACTTGTAATAGAGGGGAGATGTGAAATGGACGGACAATGTGGTAAAACATTTTATTTTTCTTCTCTGATACCTATGAAGATGCATTCCATCAAGAAGAAAAATAAGGCTTTTGATTGGACATTCATATTATAAACTAACTAATGACTTTGTATTATACATTTTCTTTTGGCGGAGTTTTTAAAGAAATTATTAAAATGCTGTTCCCTTTCGGAAAACACTTTTTCGTTTTTTGGGAGTAAATGAAGAAACTCATTTAGAGGAAAATAAAATTTATAATGGGCTTATCTATGACGTAATTAATTTTTAGAAGTATTTTCTATACTACACATATTTACATTTAAATATGGCAAAAAAGTTCCGTGTGCTTTGAGCATATTAAGGGATTTCTAGAGGTTTACCGTATAATTTTTAAGCTAAAAAAATTAAATTAGGCATTTATATGAAAAAAAGTAGAGTAATTGTGTTAATTATAATAAAATGTTACTCAAACTGTGGGCTATGGTGCAATATCACGTTCTAAAAAGAATATAATAAAGGTGTCCTTCAGGGTGTTGGCTATCTCATTAATTTGATCCGAGATTAAGCCAAAGTTTGAAAGTCACTAATGTCATGCAATGAATGAAATTTTATTGGAAAATTAAACTTGTTAAGTATTTTATGACGCGTTATAAAGTTTAAGTACCCACAGCTCCATCACTCGTATATACTTTCTAGGTATATGATAAATCAGTTATTTTAATTTATCAAATGAAGAGATATTATCAATTATTAATTTAATAAAAATTCCCTTGAGTAATAACGGCCAATAAACCCTACTATTTCTAAATCTCACTATTTAGTCGAAGTTAAAAGACGTCAATACTACTTTGACACATTTAAAGCTAAGTGTTCATTGTGGATTTGAAGTTAATAAACGATCTTTAGAATTGTACAGACGCTTAAAACCTGAAATAAACTTTTTCTGAATATATTTAGTTTGTCGTTTACACTTTTGAATATTGCACAAATCTGAGTAAGTGGGTTACACTGGAAATGACTTAATAATACCAAATTTGAGGATTTATCATATTTTGTAACAGATAGGATAATAGCGTCCACAATGGGATAAAATTGCACTGAATTGCAAAAGCTGTACCTTCATTTGTTATATTCATTCCTAGTAATATTATGGAGTCCAGATATTTTATGGATGGAAAGAATATCGTCATCAATTACAAATGTGTTTTTCACCCTCTTCAGTCAAAATTTGGAAATTTGGTTTATATAGTGTCAAGAATAAAATGAACTTTTATCAATTAAATAATATGTTTTTATGTCCAAAGGATAACATATTAGTGAATAGACTCTGAGTTCCTATAATTCATTTTTATACGACTTCATAAACAAAGGTTAGTAAAAAGTAAATAAGAATAACAGCATTGATTTTTAAATTTCATTTGCAAGAATGCAAATATTTCAAATAGCATATTCCAGATAAACTTTATATAAATAATGGAACAAAAGTGTTTTTTACTTATATTAGATAGTCTTGCAGCAAAATAATACAACAACAGGAATGATAATATTCTTTAATTTAAATATAATTGTATGTTAGCCACATGGAGTACGATGTAAAAAAAAAATGTTTTAGTTGGCTCATGCCGTATTAATTAAGCAATAATGGAAATTTTTTTTGCTTAAGTGACCAAATCCTTAAGGTACATTGTATAAGTTTGCCCACATGTCATAGTTTCTCTTCCTACCTCAAAAATGGAAACAACAACAGTGGATCGTTGAAATTCATCTATCGCAACCTTTTAATATTAACCCAAATAAATTTACAATGCAAAAAATATATTATTGGAGTAGGAGGAGACGGATCTTTTGATACATTCGGACAGTTAGTACTTAGGAGGATCATGAAAGTAAATGGAATGTATCATTATAGGGAATAGGTTGGGAGTTTTCGTCTCTTATTATGTATACCGACGGAGGGGTCTATCTGTGGACTGAGGGATGAAACTGGAGGAAATCACATCTCATTAAGTCAAGCACTCTTTATTCTATCTATCATGAATCAATACAATATAATTACTGTATGGTTGTAATAAGTATCATGTAAATGCCATCAAATCCATTAGCTATTTAAACAGAAAATTACTATCAATATACCTGTATTGAAGTAGACCGTCCAAACTCTTACGATTGTCTAATTTCCTTACTTATTCGAGCAATTATGATCGATCGAGTCTACTACTCTAAAAATTTATTCTTTGTTTCGAATTTATTTAATTATTATTAAAAGGTCGTAATAATTGATTTTAGACTATCCGTTGCCACTGTCTCAAAATTGGAGATAGAAAGGGAAAGTATGATGTGCGGTGATCTTTTACACTGTATCCAACTTTTATGCTATTACTATACTTCTTTTTTTGAAATAAAATATTTTAAAGGGAAAATTATGAATCAAAAATTAGTTGCTGAATAACTAACAACAAGCATTGCCAAAAACTATGGAGAAGAGCAAAAAAAAAAAAAAAAAAAAAAAAAAAAAAAAAAAATCAGTTAGTTATGTGTATGTATACCTACATATGCGTAGTATATGTACATATTTTATTATCAATATTGAGGGTTTGCTAATTAGCATAAAATGCATATCGGTATCTGTATTAAACATTTATGACATGATTCAATAACAAACGCTGCAAATCCCTGTTTTTTACGACCAGGATGCTTCCTTCCCTCAATACACATATGTACATACTTTTATAGCTCTTGTATTCATCGATGACAACACTGGTTCGCATATAAATTGACTTCCTCTTTGATCCAAGCGGAAAAACCGAAAAGATATAAAATTAATGATAATTCCATGTTTTCCCACATTATAATCTTAATTTTACAATCAGATAATATAAATTATAAGATGAGGGAATATGTTAATAAAAGGTTCTTGCATTGAGAAAAATGGAATTTGAATGATTTGCACTTTATAATATATTATGTATAATGTCTTTACAGTTGGGTTTTCTTCAATTTAGTATTCATATAGACAATGCAGTGGATTAATGCCTCATTACAAGACGAATACATGTATAAAATTGAAAATTTGCCTCTTGATCTTAGCTAACAAACACAAAGATTAACAAAGGATCAACCACTTTTATGCTTGTATTTTTTGCCACTGTCGATTAACTTGCACCTATTAGCCCTTATATTTAGTACTTGAAACATTGATTTATTGAAATTGAATGAAATCTTGTTATGTTGTTGATATCCATACGATTAAATGTAAAAAATGGGTGATAGTAAGGCGTTGCTAGCCTTCATCATTTGGAGGGGCTTAGCTTCAAAAATTATCAACACTGTTGGGGATAATTATTTAAGTAGGTTTATTTTATATATATACTAGCAGAGGTTTTGCAAAGCTGAATGGAAGGGAATAGAAACAAAGAAGAGGGAGGGATGCAGAAAGATAAAGAGGGATAAGAGAAGATGTAATAGGCACAGAGAAGGAGTGATATATAGAAAGAGAGAAGGAAAAAGAGGTTTTATTTCGGTCGAAACAGGCTCTTAATGTCCTCAGAGGCTCAAAAATATCCTACCAATAGTTTTACGACAATTGTCCGAAAACAATTTAGTTGTAGTACAGTTGGCTGGACAGACATTTCGCAAAAGGACAATTTATGGAATGTTCATTTTACCAACCAACATTTTACCGAAGTACCATTTGTACAATAAATAATATTTATAATATTAATATATGTGATTTAGAACTATACTTAGAAAAAAGGTATTTTTCCTATATTCTATATGTCATACATGTAAATTAATTGTTTTCTGTTATTTTGTAGATTTTTTTTGTACTTCAAATTTTTACTGTAGTAGTACTTTAAGTAGATTAAATAATAAACACACTCAAAAGTAACTCGAATGGAAAAAGTTATTTAGCTTCTTCGTCAATCCATTGGTATTTTCCAATAGGAAAAATCTATCATGTCGAACGATAATTAATTGATAACAAAGAAATATTTAGGACTTATTCCATTCGAGTTGCCGTTGTATTTATACATCATTTTATTTACTTAAAGTTCAACAATAATAATGATTCCAACTGCATTCGAACCACATACTACTGTGTTGTGTTTATATAATGATTATTAAATAATTAATCAATTTAAATTGAAATAAAGTATACATTAATATATATCGAATATGTAATATCCTTTTTTGTCTAAATGTCCAAATAATTCCTCGACAAAATGCCCGTTCTACTGGACTATCCAGGACTACTGTGTTCACGGTCCAGAAGCCCCCTTTATCTTCCAGCAGGACGGGACACCTGCCCATATATCTGGAATGACTCAGGATTAGCTTGCTGCCAACATGCCATTTTGGAACAAAACATTTGGCCACTTTAATCACCTAATTTGAATTCCCTTGACTACAGTGTGTGGTGGCAAATTAAGAAGAAGGCCTGTGCTACCCGCCACCCGATTTTGGAGTCATTTAAGGCCAGTGTCAATGAGTAATGGGCAACCATGGAAGACTATTGCATCATCAATGTGTGCAAGGCCTTCCGTGTGGGCGCTTGGAGGGTGTCATAGCAGCAGATGGCGGTTATATTCAGTAATTATATTCAATTTTATACCAGAATAGATTCTTTATTATATAACTCTCAAAAAAAATACGTCATTTTTATTACACTTTTAATTATTTGCACAAATGGTCCGCGTATTTATGCAACTACCGGTATATATCATTTTTTTTTTTTTTTTGGGGGGTTCAAATATTTTAGACCCCCTCTAAAGAAAAAAGTCTAGTGATTACACTGATAGTTATAAATAATGACTTAATTGGCTAACTACCAAATAATTTGGATGTCTTTACTTTTTTAAGGAAAGGATGAAAAATACTACAAATTGTGATTTTTATTACGGGATTTTCTAATTTTATATCTCTCTCAAAAAATAATTTTCAAAAAATCTTATATTTAATTTTCATAATTAGGGATGTACCAATTCATCAAAACGGGCTTTTTTTTTTTGAAAAATCGGAGTTTGTTATCGAAATCTGCTCACTACTATTTCTTATAAACTTACTTATTTATGTACATTATAAAGCTATAAAAAATAATATTTTCACTAATCCAAACCTTTAGTTTCTACCTTTACAGCCCCAGACAAAATTATTTTTTCTTGAATTTATATTTTTTACAAGTACGAATTTATCTGTAATAATAGACATAAATAACAAAATTCAATTAGTGACGTGTATTTTTTTTTTATTGTAAGTCGTAAAATTCATTCAATAAAAATTTCCGTAGATATCGAAGATTCTGTGTAAATAATGTTCATGGACAAAAAATGATGCCCAACGAAGAAACTACTCCAAATCAATAATTAAATCTTTTCTTATAATTTCACCCTTTAACATAGAAAACTTTAATTTATTCTGATCTTTCATAAATATATCCAAGTAAGACTAGCTTAGAATGTATTTTTACTTCTTAAAATATAACTTAATAGTATCAAATATTTACTTTCGAATCCCGAAATACCGGATCATACAAACGGATTATTATGCAATGAAAAGATCGATTCTTGAATATGATAACAATCTTAATAAGAAGAATCTAAAGATTTACCAAAGTAATACGTATGAGGGGATTAACTGCGGCTTTGATTATGTAAGGAGCAATCCCTGATGAATATCAATATAAATGTCCTTGAAAAGCCATTTGATTAATCCTCACAAATATTTGCTCAAATCTTATTTACTCCACATACAAAAATCCCAACAAACTAATTTTAATAACCATGGACCAGAAAAAAACGAAAAAAAACGTTTCTTTACAAATAACGGCCACACAGAGGGAAAAAAAGATGTCCATTCCTATAAGATAAAATGATTAATGAACATTGAATGGTTATCAACTAATGAAAGCTCATAACAAATTCAATTCTTTGTCTTAATTTAAACTTATAAAGTAGATTTTTTGTGACATCACTCAATAGTAAATAAATAAAAGAAATATTCGTTAAATGATGTGACATCTGAACATTGTTAAATAAATAATACATGGTTTAATATTGAGAAATACATCTACTTGTTTTGAAATATAGATATCCACAGTTGACGTGTAATACTTATATATTCGTATATATTATTTATTTGGCAATACATAATAAGATGGTAGTTATATTTGTAGCCTTATAAACGATTTTCACATAAAAAAAAATACACACAAAAATCAAAATATTAAATGTCTATCTATATAATACATATTTATACAGAAAAATATTATGATAATTCAAAAATGTCAACTTATCAAATCAAAAAGTAAATAAATAGTATGTACATATAAGTGGTTAGCAGAAAAATGGCCTTGAAAACTCTAGACTAAATACCATTTAATATACGATAGTACAGATTACAGTGTGGGAACCCAACAATTGCAGTAAAATTTAACTACGATATATTCCTGTTATTTTAACTAGAATGTTTTTAACTACACAACTAAACAACACCTGAAGCATAAATAAACAGGTTTTGTTCTTATAGCATGTCTCTTAATGTTAAAATGTCGGAGCAACAACAAAAATAATGACGCATGTGAAATTTCTTCGTGCTGTTGTCATTGTCAAAAGGCTTTAAGGACCGTTGTCATCTTCAACCGAACTGGCTGCAATATCTATAAGTCTGTTACAACCCCCATATAACCAAACAGAACTAAAACTTATGTAGCAATAATGGCTGACATCTGGACTTTTTTATGGGGCTCTCCTCCAGCTCTAACCTCAACCTCTTGGATTTTGTAGTTTGGAGCATTTTGGAGAAGTATGTTTGCCGCAACTCTTATTCTCTTATTATGGGATTCGCTCCGAGCTGCTATCATGGCAGCGTGTTACGATATGGACATGGTCTTTATCGTCTCAAAGTCTGTCATTCCCTTCCGCAAGGGAGTTATTTCTTGTGATAAAGGAGATAATGTATAAAAAATAATTTAGCATTTTAACATATCATAAAATGATTTTGAGTTGTATTTTATTGATTGTATAAAAATCACGTTTTTCGTAATTTATTATTTCTACTTCAAATTTTGAGTCCCAGCTCTCTACAGACTATGTTAAATGTGCGGTGGAAATTTTAAATAACTATATTTTATTTTAAATGATGTACAACAATTAATTTTTTTATAATATGTATTTACAAAACAGAATGCAAACCTCCATTATTTTCAAAAAATTACAAATTTGATGAAATATATTTTGGGAGACGTTCTTGAAAATTCGGTCCACAAATTTTGGGCTATGCTACAATTGCGGAAATAAATCAAGTGAAGAGTCAATATTGATGTCCATCACTCATGTTGCACGTGCTAGAAGTGCCAAACCTCTAAAAATTAAAAAAATGGCAAACAAATCTAATTTATGTCTTTACTTTTTCCACAATAAAAAAATAAAAATACTATTTCAAAGATTATCAAATAACCAAAGCATGGGCCCGCTCTAGAAATCTTGAGCGCACTACTGCTTAGTTACTAATTAATTTTGTGGTTTTTAATAAAGAGCGTGCTCTCGCTGAATTAAAAATGAGTGGTGTTTATTTTTTCGCTCGTATTGGAGTATTTGAATTTGACAACTCTTTATGATTGCATTTGATTTCCATATTTTTTTTGATATTATTTATTCCAAAAAAAGTTGAGAAATAAGGTACACGATTAAACAAAACTTAAATATCTAAAATTATATTTGAAGTAGAAAAAATCCATAAAATGATTAGTCCAATGTTTTGACTATTAAATATTTTATTCTCTGACAAAAAAAAATGATATTTCAAAGTTTTCATCTTTTAAACTCTGGCATCTATTCTTAAATAATTGACTACCCTAAAGAAAATATTCTCTCAACGGGACATCCTATTAGGATGTTTCGTGCGCTATCATTCAGTTAGTCTTGATAACTAATTTGAGGTTGAACACAGAGTTCTCAATTTTTTGAACTTATACTTGCGTGAGATTTTGAGATCTTATGTAAATTTACTACATTCAAATATAACAAAATCGTATTTCGGTTGGGAATATTCGTTGACAAAAAAGAAAGATTTATCTTCTAACGTAATCTCCACACACAAAGAGCTCTCAGGGAACGGATGTCTGAGTCTTGTTAGAGTGGCCAGGCCCATAAGAGGCAAACTCGTCAACTGAAGACAACAGAGAGCCACAGATACAGCATAGCAAAAAAAATTGTAGCTTATCTTGAGAAATAACTTGAACTATCTTTTTTGTAATTTTTAAATTACTCTTTAACTTTCAATTTTTTTTTATTGTATCTCATAAGATGCAGAAACGGAATAAGTAATACAAATTTTGCACGTTATTCAAGTTTGAGTTTCACTTAATAATGCTTTGACTATTGATAAATCTACTCTTACTGTCCGTTTTTCATTTTTGAATTCTTATTAGGACTTTTTAACTTTAGATTTTGTTGTCACTGTCATGGACAAAAACAAACATAGCAATTTTTTTTATTTAAAAATTTGGATTATTTGAAACTTCGAAACAATTTTGAAGAAAATTGTACTACTTTGACTCAACCAAAAAGATTCAAATAAAGTTTCCACAGCACATTTGGCGCACCCAGTACATACTCCAAATAAACTTGACCTATGTATTATAATTGAACTTACATAAATATATTATGTACAGTGCAAACATCAAGATCTAACGATGAGTAACGATTGTAACAATATCAAATACAATGATAGCATTTCTGTAATGACCCATACCACCTAGGAGTGTTTAAAATCACAATGTACCATCCCCTTACATACGCTCCTAATGATATGTTGAACACTACTTTAGTAGAACATACAAATATATAATTAAGTATTATTCAAAGTGCCTTATATTTAGTGAGTAGAAACATAAAAATGTTTCTGGGATATGAGGCTACCACTTTATGGGAGACCAAGTGAAGCCTAGAGGCTTACAAGAAGCATAAACTACTTTTTCAATAATCTTTTCAAGGAAAATTATATTTACTTAATGTGGCTTGGTAAGTCCATCTACCGCGGCGTTATCTTGCATACACAATGTATTTGTTGTCAGCTGCCGATTTGGTTTGTTTATTTTCCCCTAATCAGTATTTTAAACATTGATGGTTAAAAAAGTAATTAACTCTTGTTCAAGCAATTAATCAATGATAATCCATAGTTGGAATAAATTGGCCAAGAATTGCCTTACTTCTTACATGTGTATTTTTTATTTATTTGTTTTGTATACAAGGTTGTATGGTCGCTCGGGAGTTAATCTCTTGGACTTGGTGTGCACGTTTGCGGCCCAGTGACTCCTCGAGAAAGAAATACACTAGTGTATTTTAATTTCACCAAAAGATTCGTAGGTTAGATGTAGTAGTTGTAATATTAAAATGTTTACTCATACCTAATCAGTGCAACTCCATCTAACCAATTAAACGAACATTTAAAGAAAGAAAATTATATTTTATAATTATGCTAACGATATGGTAGTATATACAATTCATTTCTAAGACTTATAGATTAAAATATCCACATATGTAGGAGGGTGGTCCCAAAAGTTGAAAAGTTTCTAACTTAAAAAAGATTCAATACATTTTTCTGAATGTTTTCAACATATTCTCCTTGCAACTCGACAAACTTCTCACAGCGATGTTCCCATCTATGTAATCCATAGAAAAATTACTCGGAGTTTTTCTCTGCAAAATAATTGTTCACAAATCGTTTTTTGTTTTGCCTCAATTATTCCAAGTTGGATTGACTTACACGCATCAAATTTTAACACAGCAAGTCTTTATATTTATGTTTTTTTTAAATGTATTTAAAAATTACACTTTCAAAATAAATACTTAATGACAGCTCCATATTCGATTTTATCCATTTTTACAAAAACAATCACATCAAACGACTATTACATAACAACTGCACGTTCAAATTGGCTGATACTTTAGGGAGTAACTCTCAGCAGATACTAGATAAATGTTACTAGCTTTTATTTACATGTGCTACCATCTTCACGTTGAAGTCAGAAATTTTTTTTAGACCACCCTCGGATATTCAAAACTATCTTTAATATCTTACTTTGAATAATAAATACGAGAAAATTAACATGAAATCACCCGACATCTTGATTAATGAATCTACTTTGGAATAATTCACGTATTAAAAAAAATTGTAGATTAAGTGCAAAATTGAAGGGAGATCTTTGACAAGCCCACCTGTCGGGGTCATTTAGAGTGAACGGAATAAAAAAGAAAAATTCATTCATTGAGGAGTAAGTTGGAACCTGTCATTATCCAAGTGATTTCCAAATGGTGTTTTTTGATTTTCTTATATTGATGTATGGTCAAATAGCGTGGTAATTTCAAAATTTGTATATATATTTATATATATATATAGAAAAGACATCAATCTCTTGACGATGAAATAAATTATTTTTTTTAAAATAATCATTTGCTAAAAGTTTCAAACAGTCTTTGAAAAAGAAAAAAACAAAATCAAGACATTTAACGACATTCAATTCACAGATGTTTAAAAAATACTATGTACGTTTATAGCAACAACGATTTCTTGCTGTTCATTCAGGGGCTTGCTAAGTGTTATGAATAATGCCTTAAATATAATCCGATTAGCATAGATATCCTATCGTATGTGAGACGAACAGCTTGACTTTATTTATTTTTTTATTTGCAGAGAGCTCTTTGTCACATTATAAACGGATAATTTAGCATATTTTTTTATAATATTAAAATACTTTTATTTCAAATCGTTATTTTTACGCTAAAAAAAACTACCAACAAAATGATCCATAATTGTTGCTTGTGGAAAAAAAAATAAGACATCAGATTTTATTATTATTATAAGTATGAGATTTGCAGCTGGCGTGTAATTTTGACTCAAGTGGTAGCAGGAGAATGAAAGATAATTGGGTACTGTTAAAGCTATATAATAATAGGTAATTTTTGTCAAAACAGTTGACAAGGCAGTAAGTGACATGTAAAGATTTACTGGCGACAAAAAAAGTATTTTTTTTTTTTGCATTTTAGGTCTTGTATGTACGTATTTAGACCGAACGATGTCATTAAAAAAGTCAGTATTATTAATCTACCACCTACAGGGTGTGAAAGCGATCTATGCCACCTCTTTGGCGTTCTCTCCTGGGCAATTCAGGCACTTAGGAAGGTGATTTTTTTTCTTGTTAGATAGTTTTTTCAAACTTGCACTAGTTCGAAAAAAAAATGGAATCTATGGACGAATTCGTTGTGCCAAATATTTAGAAAAGGCACGTAGACCTCCTTGGAATCCGCACTAAGAGCGATAACATAACAATTGCTCTAACTCTTGGACCATTGAGATCTTCATTTGCACAGGTAGAAGGGAATTTTAGGGCTCTTAAGGTGATTTTGTGGCGACATTAATGCAGGCAGAGGTATAAAGTCGATGTAACGATTTTGACGACTTTATTTCGCCAGACATTAGGCATCCAAACTCGCCGGATCTGAATCAAATGGATTTTTTTTTGCATGGGATATGAACTAACGACAAACAAACTCAACCCCCTGCAACACCAAATACGAACTTATCAGTCGTATCAATAATAATTTTGAGGATTTTCCTAGGGCCTACTTGTACTTTCGTCCTCATATAGAGACTATTACTTGAGGCTGGAGGTGATTATATTAAATAAAATAAAACAGAATCCATTAAGCTGTCAGAATCAAGAAATATATTTTTTTAATCTTATAACCGGTTGGAGATAAAATTGAGCTTGAAAAAAATAAATCTTTTTAGAGGCACAAATAGTTTGCTTACCCTCAAAATGTTTGTATGGATCTAATTGCCTGGTTATTTGACACTTTTCGCATTATTTGACTTTTACTTTATATTATGACTTTAAGTATGCTATTTATTTTTGGTCTAAATCAATGGAATAATCTTTTGATCAATTTTGTTTAACCCCTCTGCACTAAATCTAAGAGACTCGAAGGAAAGAAACAAAAAGTATATCAACTCGGGAAGAAAATAGTCGCATTTAATTATGACAGATTTGTACAAGAAATATTTAATATTTGAAAATTAATTTTGTGAATAACTCTGGATTTGGAAAATTTTTGCCAAAAAATGTAATATTTCAAATTTAATTTTTGAAAATTTTTTCCAAAAAATATCCAAAAAACAAGCTTCCCCCCCCCCCAACACCAACAAAAAAAATATTATACATAATCCTGCGGGCGCCCTTGTGAATAACTTCTACATGTTGCATTACTATCTACTCGACTACTCCAATGACAAGGACATCTTATAACTATAGAGTCAAACACGACATCAGAATAGAGGAGTGTTGTTCAAGACTTTAACAGGTATATAGAAGCTCCAGCACATTAGATCCAAATTCATTCGTATTATCCATTGAGTCTTGATTAATTATTGATTGATTGATTTCTTCTCTTCTTTAAAAAAAATTCTCATTCCAATATTTATAATTTATAAAACAGTTGTCATTATTTTTTTTTAAATGATTTTAATAGCAGTTCGAGCCAACAGTTGAAGCATCTTCATAATGAAATAAATAAGTTATTAATTACCCAAAACTTAATGCCTGTAATTTGTGAATTTGTTAAAAATTTTATCGTTTAAAATAGGTTATTATGAAAGGGAATCGTACTTACATAATTTTCCAGAATAAATCATCATTATATATATATATAATTCATTTCTTTTGGGAATGTGTCCTTTCTGGAAAATTGTATTCGGTAAGCTGGATTTCGGTTAAGTATCTGTACACGATAATTTATATTGTCGCTTCTTTCCTTGGAGTCACTTAACTCTGTACCATACAAATATGTTGTAAAAACCAACTTTTTCTAATTCAGTTTAGGAATATAAGCACACTTTGGAGTTATAATTTAGCTATAACTTATTTGGGAACAGAACATTTTTGAAAAAAATACCGTTGTGAAACATTACACTTGGTTTATTTAGGAAATAAAAACAGTTTTTAGTTTAGTTAAACCTTATTCATTCCGACCAAAAAATATTAGTAATTTGAGCCTTATTTCGATGCGATAAATATATGTACTATGGCCGTCTTTAACCAATGACGTCTTGTAAGAACATGTAATTTAGACAGCAGTCTAACATATACTTCAAAATATATAGTATAAAATTTAATGGGAGGATGTAAGTTAAGATACGAAGGAAATTATTCTTCTTTCAAATTCAGTACCAACACGCCATAAGTAAGTAGAACTAGATTGGCGGATCAAAAAAATGTACCCTAAAGCAAAACGATATAAATTATGTTCACATATTCTAAAAAAATATACATAAATTGCTAACAAATGGATTTTTTTTTTTAAAAGGAGCCAAATAACAATTTTTCAAAGGAATGAATCGTAGCCTAGGCCGAAAAGTATGAGTCCATTTCTGAATAACAATGTATCTATCTTACATTGTTAAAGGGGTGCAAAAGTCAGTTTATGATTTACAGTTTTTTATTTCCATAAATATTCAAGAAAAATTATTATACTTTTATGCTCATATAAGCTGACACGCGAGTAATGTTTTTTGCTTAATAACGCAAGAAATTATATTCATGTTCATAAGTTGCTGTATGACTTTGCTATGCAATAATAATATATTAAATTATCTAAATTTGCAAATAATTATAACGACAAACCCAAAACGATAAATAAACTTATAATAAATGTGCAAAAAAATGACAATAAATTATCATTTGTGTCTCTGAACATTAGCCAAAATGTTTGTTTATTTATTTATCTGTACATTTATGCATTAACACATACTTTAAGAGGGTTGTGTTTGTGTTTTTATGTGCTATTAAAGCTTTCAAAATAAAACTACACAGTTTTGCCAAAACTTTACAACTTACCAATAGAAAAAAAAAAAAAAAACACGATTTGCTTTATTTCTTAGAGAAAATGTCATGTTAATATTGGATCTAAGGAGTAGTGATGGGGCAATTAATTGGAATCGGAGAATCGATTGTTTGTTCTGGAATCGGCATCGGGAAAATAATGTTTAATTTGCAATTAGAAGGCTTTACTATTTTTTTTTTGTCTCCGTCACTATTTCCCTTACTCGAATTTTATAATACATTGCCAAAAATACTTTCAGATCACAGTTCCATAACAATTAAGTTGGACAAACTGCATTTGCAATCAAAAAGTATCTGGAAGCTAAAGATGGATCTTTTTTTTAGGATTAAATGACTGACACTAAAATCAAATATATCATACTTGACATTTTAGATAGATGGAGGACTAGATGCATTCAAATTAATTTTGGATGCTTCAAGACGAGAGTATATAAAACTTGGGAGAAGACTGAGTAAGGAAAGGAAATTAATAGAAAATTGTGTGGATTGAGATGGTGGTACAATTTCTCAAGAAATGAATCCCAATTACTCAACATTAGTTCTTCCATCGAATCACAAACATATTGAAGGATACATGGAATTATCAGATTTCAGGTGCATCCGCAGGATTATATTTTTTTATTGTATGTGTAAAGGAGGGAAAAGGGGAGGGGAGGGGCTTGGTGTTTAGATAATTTTCGATAAAAATATTCCAAAATTAAATTTCGAATATTCAATTTTTTAATATTAAATTTTTTGAAAAAAAGTTTCAAAAATCTACAGCTGTTCATAAAAAAATATATTTTTCCGACCTAAAAATTTAATTTTTTTGGAATAAAATTTTAACTATTAAAATTTTTGAAATAATCATAGGTATTTAAAAATAATTTCAAAAATAAAATATTTTGGAAACAAATTTAAAAATTCCTTTATTGGGGAAGGGGCTACAGAACCCCCCGCCCACGCCCTGCCTGGGTTTATAAGCATTAGAAGATGCATTAATATTAGGGTAGGGATCTTTATTCAAGGGTGTTTCTTTACCCTAACATGTTTTTATATACTATGTAATATGCACAGATAATATATAAATAATTTTTTTATTTGATGGTGTAACATGTGTAGAAAAAGAAGTCTGTAGCAACGGAAAGAGAAGAGCAACGCTCAGTGTTATAATGTTATTTAATGTTCATGTTTTAAAAGTATAATAAAAACAGGCATGCACCAGTTTTATATATTTATAAGATTACTTTTTTTTTCTTAATATTTATGTTTCTTTTTGGTTGATGCTCTTACTGTGTGAATAGTAGATCCTGTGACTTTTTCAATCAAACTATATCATAGAATTTCTCTCCCAATTCCCGGATTTCTCAGGGTTTTACATTATATAATATAAAAGTAATGAAACAATGATATTACCCGAAAACAATTCTGTCTCACAACGATAATGTACACCACGATTTTACTACAGAAAGATTTTATTCCACGGTTTTGTCCACAATCACTTTACGGTACACATGCAGGTTAGTATTGTGTATTTCACAATTATATAACACCCAATTTTTTATGAAAAAATGTATCGTTTATCCCTAACTGTATAAGATTTGTTGTTCTGGGTTGGATTGGGTTACGGAATTAAAAAAGAGGGGCCTGTAGGCTCAATCTAAAAAACACTGTTCTACTTTATATATAATGAGAAGAATAAGAATTGAGAATCTATGTGTAAGGATTTTTTTTTGTAATGAAAAAAACTAAGTATAAATCGGAAGGGAAAAATGTTTGTTGGAGTGATCTCTTTCTTTTTTGTTCATTATTCAATAGGTTGTCTATGTACTAGTTTTTCAATTTGAAGTAAGCATTCTCGCCAAAAATTTTTGTATTTTTCTTAAAATGTATAATGAAATCTATGAAAATACAATTATAATATTTACACTATAAATAATAGAAAATTATCCTCTTTATGACAGATGCTTTTGGTGGGGTCAAATGAATTTCTAAATTTCTATTTGGCACCTGATGTTAATAAGTGGTCTTAGTTCAGTTATTGCATAAGTTAGGTTGTCGGAGTGTCTTAAAATCAAAGAACATATTGAATCACAATAGAAAAAACAAGCTATAATTTACGTCTATTTCCCTTGCTAAAAAAATACGTTTTTCTTACAAATGGTAATTCAATTAAACTTTACTATATTATTATTTTTGTATTTTTCAACATATCTATCGAGTGATTATAATGTGTATGATTAACTATTATTATATTAATCAAAAAGTAATTTGTACTTGTGGTGTCACACCCTCGGTAGTGCCGGAGTATGACCCTTCACTTCTTTGCCATTTATATAGTAACGACAATCTTTTTAGGAAATTGCTAATAGTAATATATAAATTATATTTTGGCTCAGACATAGACTAAAAATATATATTTATATATATCAAGTTGCTGACGTCTCCTATGAGCCACTGAACTTTCAACAATAAATATTGAAGATTTTCCCTTTTATAGCAGTATTTCATTTTCTTCCTCTAAAATCATAGTTGATAGTAACACGGGTCTTAATTCGTTAGTACCATCTTTCTCTCTCCCGCTTTCTCCTCGCGCTCATTCATTTCTTTACAAAAAAGGCAACCTTATCCATGAGTAAGATCCTCTATTAATTTTTACTTTTTCTTAAAATATATAAAGAAAAACTTATACTGTAAAGTATTTACTATTTATGTACTTAAAGGCTCTTGATATTTTCCGCAATACCGAAATTCATAAATGTGTTTTCCGGGATCCCGCTCCAAGATAATTTCCCGAATGCTCTTTCATTGCATATGTATGTATATACAATGTACATAAAACGTAGCATAGAGAAAGAAAAAGTTTTTATTAGAGAAAAAATCTTTTTATGCATATTTAATATCAATAAAAAATAATATAAATAAAGATTACAACTTTTTTCAACAAAAAAAAAAAAAAAGATTCAAATATTTGTCAATAAAGTGCTCTTGTTGTAAGTTATATAATATCAAATCAAGTCAAAAATATCTTATTTCCTATTATAGAAACAATTTAACAATATTCAAAATGATATTTTAGTCCCTGTTATAATAACTTATATTAAATTTCCAAAGTATCAAATGAATGAAATGAAGACTTAAAACTCTTAAAATACTAAAAAAATTAATACACTTTTTTACTATTTGTTCTCTATTTTTGTCTTCATCTCGGAATAGGGCGTTTACTACGTAGTATCATTCTTAGCAAGGCATAATTCACAACAAAACAATATATATAATTGCATTTATGTACAAGTTGTAACTTGTATGCGCAAATTGTACAAGTTGCAACAACAGAAGGAAGTGAATAATTTTGAATCAAAGATTTGCAGTACTTGGGATGCGGATCATGCATTTATTAAATATTCCTTGGATGATCTGAATAGTGGGTGCACTTAAAGAATATTTCAATACACGTTAATAAAATAAAAGTATTCTCTGCAATTCGTTTTACAAAGTTTCACTGTTTACAAACATCTCAACTTGTACAAAGCGTGTTTTGCCACTATTTAATAATAAATAAAATTGAAAATTAACGTGGTCACCCTGACAGTCCAAGGAATATTCTAGATATTTGTGCAAGAATAATTTTGTGTTGACTTACCATATATTATGCTCTTTCAAGGCCAATTCCATTGTATTTTTGTCTTTCTCTGTATACAAACAGCAAATCATTAAATGCATCCATCTTCTTTTGTATAAATTCACATGCATTATCAACAAATAGACAACCAGTCCTTAAAGAGTCAGAATCTATTGTTTATATGGTATGATATATTGTGGGACCTTTTCTTAAATAATCATCTCTTTTGACAAATTAGGATTTCAATTTACTATTTTGTCTGCCTCAAATAATAAGAATAGTTGAATAAATGTCAATCCATAAACAAATTTAAGTACATAGATTTATAGAGTCAAGACTCAAAACGTGAAGTAGTATGACTAAATGATAAAAACGTGATTTTTCTGGAATCAAGAATAATAATAACTCAAAACTAATTTGTAATATGTTTATTACGATATTTAGCACTAATTTTTTATTGTATATGTCCTCCTTCACAATCAGTAACTGCTTCGACTAGCCAGCGAAAAGATTCACAGCTCTTGACGATGAAGGTCAACCCCATGGCGTACCACGCTGTCAAATGGTAGCTCGGAGTGTATTCAAATTTGAATATGAGGATCAATAGACATTCTTCTCCAAAACGTCAAAACTACAAAGTCCAGTGCGCTTTATGTCAGAGCTGCAGTAGGGCATCATGGAGACAGTCCATAAGTGAGTCATATTGTTTATGCTGAAGTTTTGGTTTTTCCTGTCTACATGGGTTGAAAATGACTTTTTAATATCACAAGTAGTCTGGATCTAGATATTAACGGTATCTGGAGCCTTCTCGGCACTGACATCGGTGCAGAGTAAGTTGCACACGTATTGCATTTTCTGTTGTTGCTTCGACATTTTTACACTTAGAGACATGAAATAAAAACTAAGCTTGTGAACATCAAAAAATATATAGGCATAAAAATCACAATAGAATGATACAATGACAAACATTGCTAACTTTTGTTTGATATATTGGATAAAAAATATATTTTTGCAAGAGCAATATTATTGTAATAATACATTTAGTTTTTCCTTGTTTTTGTTGATACTTATTTCTTTTGAATAATTAGTGATTACTTTGCTTTCAAATATTAAAATTTGAAGGGTTTAGATAAGAGAAAAATGAGGGAGGGTTATACAAAAATAATTCATTGAGACTAGTAACACCTTGTTCAATATCGTTATCTTTATTGAGGTTTGTAGAAATATAAGAAACTCCATCAATAGAAATAATAATACAATAACATAAGAAACCGGCGAAAAGTTTCAAGGCAAACTTACCTGGAACCGATTATTTCAAAGCAAAATAGTGTCTAAATATTATGTAAATATGACATTTTTCCTCAACTTTCACGTTATTTTTTCTTCTGTATCGGTTCATTAGCATGATTAAATGTATTCCTTTGAGATATAATGGTTAATCATAATTTATAAATTATAATTATTTTTCTCCGTAAACTTTAACTATTTCTTACCTATTTTTTCTATTTAATTTAAAAATTAATTTATTTGGTTTCTTTCTTCTAAAAAATCTTTTTAACAATGAAAAATATATATAAATTATAGCATTTGAAATGGAGAGAGAAAACAAATAGATTTACAATTGGGAGGGGTCCTAATCCTGGCGTAGCTCCGTCATCAAAATAGTACATTTGTTCGTCAATAAAGGTATCTGGCTGATCCATAAAAAACCCTACATAGACGAAGTAATAAAAAAGGGAATTAGGGACACAGGTGATGGTTGCATAACTTAATCTTTCTTATCCTTTCTTTTTTTCACAGACATCAATTCACATAATACATGTAGTATGGTACACAATTCAATTTTCACAGCGTGTATATTTAATTCAAATCTTAAGCTATACAGAAAATGCACATCAATTATGATATATTTAAGACACCAATAACGAAACAAAGAGCACACACCTTCAATATTTCATTAATACGACTACAATATTATTTCTTACATAAAAAATATTTATTGGATTTACATCAGAAGGCATAGTATACAATCCACCCTGTATACACGTACTATGTCATATGCAAACACCTGCAATATTTCATTAATACAACTACATTGTTCATTATTAGATCAAAATAGGGTTATGCTATACATCATGGAGCACTATACACAGTGAAATCGGTGATATGCTGTCATATATTCAGACAGATAAACTTTGCATTATTAATATAGATAGTTTTAAAATAATTCCACTAAAAATCCCAATTTTCCTTTCATAATGAACTAAATCGAGTTTTCCTAATTTCTAGCAAATATGGGACTTTGAACAATGAACAGTGGCTTAACAACTTTTTGGCAAGTAGATGGAAGAAGTTGATAGTCTAAGATTTTTAAAGTAAAAAAATTTTTTAAATTCTAAAAAAAATAAAAAAGTATATAAATTCTAAAAAAAAAATATAATAATAGGGATATAAAAAACTTTTTTTTTAAATATTGCTGATGCACCCGTCAAGCTTTGTCACTGCGTGATTATATAATTTGTTAATGGAAGCTAGTGTAGAAAAGTAATTTTTACTCACTGAGTCTCAGATGTTATAATGAGATGATTAATGTAGCTCATACAGGCCTAAAGAGTAGAGACATTGACGTTTCTACTATTAAAAACCGATTTTACAATATCTAATAACGACTGCAACCATAATCTTAAAAGTGATTTAGAATTTATGTTTTTTTCTTGACTCCTGAATGGGATATCATTTAAAAAAGAAAGTTTCCAATTGCTTATCATCTGGAAACTCATCAGCCTTTTAAACGTCTATGTAGCCAGAAAATATTGATACATGTAATTTAGGTCGAACGATTTACTTTCTCTACTTTTCTTTAAAGGGGCCAAATCTAGAAATATATGGAATAGATATATTCTGAACGAAAATGTGATCAAAATATATTGAGACCTTACTTCATTATAATTATGACATATGATTTTATTTGCTTTGTTACCTCAAATAAAGTTTGACCAAATTTTCAAACCTAGTTCTTATGTTTGACCAAATAAATAATAATTACATTATAGGAGAAAATGACAGTTACAAATAAATGTATGTACTAAATTAATCAGAGTAATTCTTCCCATGTGTTACTTGCTTCCTTCGTCACATCAGTTGTCATTATTTAAGTGCTAAGAACTGAACTTATTTTCTTACTGTATTCCATTATATTCAAATCCTGGCTGAACACTCGTGTGTACAGATAAAAGACGGAGAGGAACCTGAGGATTTGTTGCAGAGTGTTAATTTAAACCCTTATTGGACTTTGAGTAGAATTGAAGATCTAAATCAGAGTAATTCTAACCCAAGTCCTTGTTTATTTCCTACTCCCATTCATTAATTGTGACAACTATTTGTTGCTAATCGCATGAAACGTCATAACAGCTGCTCTCCTCTCAAACATTTTTTAAATTGTCAGATTGTCTACGTTGATTTTGTTTTTTTTAACAAGCCCAATTTTCATCACTATTCGACCATTTGTACAACATTTACAATTTGTTAATCAATGTAAATATACTCATTCCTTGCAGTATGTATGAAAAGCAGACATAGGTCGTACTATTCAACTATGTCTATAGTACCTACATCAGGGCCTATTACCATCAATGATGTTTTATCTACATACTTATGTCTTAAATGTACTATAATAGATCATTTTTATCTTTATACTCTCGGTTTACTTTTTTCATCATTATTTTTACATTGGAATAGGCTTGAGCAGCCCGTTTTACATTTTTTACATTCAAACAACAAACAAATAAAATACATAATATACATTTGTATGTAAGTATTTTAGTAGAATCATATTTCTTTATATACCAGATAGACAAACTAATGCATTATCGTCATTGTAATACTATTATGATGCCTATAAGTATAAAGGAATAATGACCCATTTTCTTATACGTATATCTAAGCCTATTTCTACATTTATCTCTATGTATATTAGTGCGGTTAGATTTTCCTTTTATTTTCAAATTTCGATTACGACTTTTGTGGAAATCTTGTCATATGGTAAGAAAATTGCCTATGCAAAATTGCATTGTCCTACGAGGTCATCTTTAGGTCAACCATCTTGATCAAATTATGAAAATAGGGAAAAACTGTTTATTTAGTGAATTTAGATACTAAAAAGACATTTTTAGATATTTTCCATAAATTTATTTTGATAGATACTTTTTTAACCTAAAAAAAATTTTCTAAAAGTTATTTTTTCAAAAAATTTTATACATTATCAGAAAGGATAAATCAAAGTTTATTTAAGTTAATCTCTTTTTTTTTGCTCTATATTATAGCTTTAGAAAAAACTTTATAAATTTTAAAAAATAGATTAGAATAATGTGTATCATAATTAATACATGCAAAATAATGATTATTGCTTTATTTTCATCCTTATTTACTAAATAAATAACTTTTGTCTCCTTTCAAATTTTGAACTAGATGCCCTACCTAAAGATGACATCGAAGAAGAATAAATTTTGTACAAGTTGTTTTCTTACCACACGATTTTTTATTTTTTTTTTTGAAGTAAACGTAATCGAAAATCGAAGAAAGTAGAAATAAACCCGCCCTAATGTGTATGCATTAGCAAAAGAAGCAAAAACTTGCATAAATACATACTTCTTCATTTGACAGATCCATCAATGTTGCCGTATGTTTAATTATCTCTCTCTCGATGCATCAAAGTCGATTTCTTGCCTCACTAATGTCGTTTGTATATATTTATTGATTGTTTGAAACAGTATTATTATGTGCATATCCAAATTAAAAATTTCTATTTTGGCATCATTTCCAACATGAAGTAGTAAAATAAGAAGCGGTAAACTAAAAAAGTTATAATGATGGCCAAACATTAGTTGAGTAAAAAAGGTGGGGGGATATTTGTAGATAAACATAGATGTAGTATATTTTGGTAGTTCTCATTGGTTGATTTACAGCAGCTGACTCCACAAAATATGAACTCAATAAATATATTTAATAGGTTTTTGATCTTTATATAGATTATTAAAGAATCAAAAGTCTTCGTTTAGAATTTCTATAATTCCTTTCACTGCAATTTATTTTAATAAAAGTATCAATTAAATGCGTTAAATAATTAAGTGCACGAAAAATTGCCCTTAGGTAAAAATGCAAGTGGAAATTTTTCATTGTGGAAGATTGTCCTGGAAAAAATGCCAGTGTGGAAAATTACATTTGGGAAAAATTCCCGTCCTTTGCAAACTTTTTCAGATTAACTCGGGTGAAAATTTTGTTTTGTACAATGGAAGGGCTACCAAGCAAGTTAAAAACAACCGCTGCTGCTTAAGAAAAAATAAGGCCTCTCTTAATACTTCAAAATGAACCCTATGTTGATTAAGGTCTATTGCAAAAACAACAAGTAGGTTAAAAAAGCCGCTGCTGTTTCACATATCCTATAGGCCTCTTCTGAATGCTCCTAATTCTTCATAATGAATCAAGAACCCATGGATTGATTAAGGTTATGGTAAAGATCCCAAGCAGGCTAAAAACCAACACCATTGCTTCACGAGGTATTTATTTGTTATACGGTATTTTCAAATGGGACAGTCATGGTAAAGCCCCCGCCTGGTTAACCTAGTATAACCCATATCAAAACTAACAAATGTGCAATATATGTGGGCCCAGAATGTATTTAGGAGTATTCGGAGGAGGCATATATTATTTGTGAAGAAACGGCAGTAGTTTTAAGCTTCATTGTTTGTCCTTTCATTGTAGAAAACAAGTTTTTGGGGTGAGGTATAGTGACTTTGTTAGCAAATGACGGGAAATTTTCCGAATGGCAATAATCCACACTGGCACTTTTCTCCACGGTAATTTTCCACTTGCAATTTTCTATGGGTCAATTTTCCTTCACCTTAATCATTGATAATTATTATTTCGATAATAATTAGCAGTTGGCAACAAGACAAATACAAAAACTATTCTTGTTCTTTTTTTCTTCCCCTTTTGTCAGTCTATGTTGAAAAGGGAATAAAAAGGCTAGCTATATAATTTACCTATATGTCATATATAGCATACTAGCACAGGGTTACCCGGTGTTGTTCGGCCAAGGACAAAGTGGGACATCACATTGACAATGGTCAAAATAATTCTATATACAGAATTATTCTATTATACTAATAATTATAATATGAATGTTTCATTGTTGTCGAGAAAGATTCTGATAATTCAACTTTTATTACTATGATAATAACGAGGGAGCGGGAATTTGATTATATTTTATACTACATAATATACTAATCACAAAATATCAATTTGATTAGGTAAGGTAATACACAAAGTCTCATCAGAGCACCCCTCAACCGTAAATGCTCTTAAAACTGGTTTTTGTAACCTTAGTATTATTATTTATTTATTTATAAATATTGTGTTATAATTTTCAAATAACATACCAACATATATGCATAAAAAAATTGCCTAGATGGGAAATCCATTATAAACATTCCCAATATTTGCAAAATAGCATTTTCTGGCATTGTAAAGAAAAACACAAACCTGGGTATGACATAAGACGGGGTATGATTATATAAGCACTTTGTTCTGTAGCTGTGGTTGGTGACAAGTACATACAGTTTAACACGTACAATGAGGGAATATATAAGTATATTGGTCAATATGACACGGAAATACAACTAAAAAAACAACTCATTTTGTTACGAACTATTGTTTGTGTTGAGATCCATGTACAAAAATTGTGTTCGTAAAAAACGTAATTCATTCAAAAATAATTACCTATTTTGCATTATATTTATTTTCTGAATAGAAGGAATCCACTCATAAAATACATATTATGAGACAAAAATGCATCAGCTACCTAATATACATATGTATTTCATGCAAACTACAAACAAACAAATAACTGCATCTCAATGCATTTGGGGGAAAACAAGTTTCTTTGTGTCCATAAAGTTATGCACACTCGAAATACAAATTTTGTATCTACTTATGTTGTTCAAACTGTATGCTGGATATATACCCTCTTTTGAATGGAATAGAACAGAAAATTAACAAAATACAAAATGGTTCAAGCTTCATTAAATAACAATATAAAGATGTAGAAAAGAAAATAAATTCAGCGGTTGGACGCAATAAGAAAAGGGACATCTTATTCTCTTTTTTTCTTTCTTGTTCTACCGTTCTTCATTATATTATGCTCATAAAATTCAAATTCCTTCTTTACCTATCTAAAATGTATGGTTGCCCGTTTTCTCAGACTCTATTCATTACCTGTACGTATGCACATACCGCATTTGATTTATTGAGTGCAATTATTTAAGAGAGAGGTGGGGAGGAAAGTACTTTAGACAAAAACTTGAGCTGATATCATCTACATAATATAATTTAACTTCGTTCTCTCATTTAGTTTAATAACGAATGCAAGAAATTTCTTTTTGAATATGTATTTATTTATGAAACTATTTTGCATAATACCAGGGCTCTCAAGTTTTGGAATTAATTAGACGTGGGACTTATACGTAATGTTATTTATCGGAGATCTCAAGCTATTAAATAAGTTATGAAGAATAATGGTATTCCACATATAATCAGGGGCGTCTACAGGGGGTGGGCTAGAGGGGCTGTAGGGCCCCTTAAATTTAGGAATTTCTGCTTTTTATTATTATAAAATTTAATATTTTAATTTTTGTTCAAAAGAAATAATCATTTGTAAACAACTGTGGATTTCCAAAAAAATCATTTTTAAGGAATACATATAAATTATTCAATTTAAAATAAAAATTAATATTTTAAATTTTATTTTTGAAAATGTTTCATAAAAATTAATTTTTCGAGAACGGAGTAAAATTAAATTAAATTTTTAAATTAAAATTTTAAAATTTTTTTCCATAAAAATTTAATTTTTTATTTTTTTTTTTCAAATTCCAAAAATAGTAAAATAATAACAATTTAGGTATATAAGGTTATAAAATGAACGAAATCTCACAGGAATTTCGATCAACTTAAAATAAAAGTGAAAAAAGGAAACTAATCATATATTATTTAAAAGAATGAATGTGACTTTAGATGAGATTAAGCAACGACCTTAATACTCCATGGCTCCTCAAATCATATAAAATTTTTTTTGTCTCAAGCTGTTATTACTATTTTTTTATTCAAGAGGAGATAACAGATAACTATTAAGTAATTAGGTGTGATTGTGCTCCAGAAAAAAATGAGGGTAACACTGAGGTACCCAAAAAATCACTGTTACATATTTGGCATTGTTTTCTTTTTAAATGGAATTATACACAAAAGTTAAGTTTCTAACTTTTTCTTTAATTGAAATTTTCTAGCTTTTTTTTGACGAAAATATTAGTATTACTAAAATGAAGTGGATATCTATGACATGTACTGATAAAATGGAAACTTGAAACATTTGAAAAGTCCTCCTAATTTCTTGGCACAAACCTTTAAATGCAAAAATACACACATGAGATTAAACTCTACCATAATCAAATTAGTCAATTCATGAACTCAGTTAGTTTATCTATAAATTTGATTAGTTAAAACCAAGGACAATTTTATAGAGTAGAATAATTATTCAATGTGGGAGAGAATTGAATTAAAACAATAGTATAATAAATATCTAAGGAATTACTTGATTTGTTTGGATTTATATTTTATGTGTTTCGACTATTTATTAATAAATAACTTTTTTCCAATTTTTAAAAGATAATAATTGCGGGATTTTTTTTTGTTCAATTTCTTCCTATTACTATTTTATTAATAATTATATACAGAATATTGCCAGGAGATCCGTGCACTACTTTATGCAAACTTCCTCGCGTGGGTTTGGGCAAGTTTCCAAGATGACAATGTGGTCCTGCAACAAGACATAGCTCCTCCAAGTACTGCCAAAGCAGCTCAAACATGGTTGATTAACAACATCAGCTTCTGTCAAAAATATATATAGACCCTGTATTCACCCAACTCCAACCCTTTGAACTATTCCTTCTGGTCGGGTGTAAAGTCTAGGGTATGTGCCCTTAGGCAAGAAAGTATGATGTCAATGAAGGCCATTGTAAACTCACAATAGACTGATATGTCCAAAGAATACAGAAGTAAGACCTCCATAAGGATGCGTTTTAAGGTCATCGTGGACGCTAAAGGGGACTGCAACAAAGATTAGAGGAGACGATATAGCTTACAGCTGGTTTCCAAATATTTTTTTGTACATTTAAAGTGCCTACAGAAATATATCTTGTTTAAATGAAATTATCGATTGTTGCAATTTCAATGATATACCTGGTAAACAAAATATATCAAAATATTTTCATTGTAGTACTACTGGAGATGAGATATTTACCTGAACTAAGTTAACAATCCGGACCGCTACTCTATTGCAGTAAACGATTTGTTTATCATATCCTTTAAATGACAGCATTGTACCAAACCCTTAAATACTGAAAATGTCACCTTGGAAAAAAGAACTTACAATGTTGGCTGAATGATTACTGTCCATCTTGAAACAATGATCATTTCTATAATTGAGGTCATTGAAAATAGCTTTTTAACTCTCTGTATTAGGAAAACAATAAGGTTTATTTTCGAATTGTTTTTTTGTACAATTTTTCAATAGTGTTGTTATTTCTCATTTGCAATGGCCACAGAAAATGAAAACCATTCGTCATTAGACGTTTTAATTAACTCGAATTTAAATGCACTGATTAAGTACAACAATATTTTGACTATGATAATCATGCCTTGTAAAATCTTTTGTACTCTCCATCTATGCATTATAATATAATCTTTCATTAAACGTATTTAGTTGAAGGCTCTTTCCCTCCCTTCCAACATAATGATGAATTACATAATTTAAAATAAAATAATGAAACGAATTATATCGTTAATGGGGGTGGCTAGGAAAAACGTTCTGGTATAGTTTTTTATGCCTAAAATAGTCTTTGCTCTGTTATCCAATGATATTATTGGAGTCCTTAGATTCAAAGCCTCTAAAAGAGGTATAATACAGTTGACTGAAGTTTCCTTAAAGATACTGAAACAACGACACCAAAGGCAACGAATGGTTGATTTACACTACGCCGATGTGGGTTTATCTAAGTCTTCGACAAGAAGCTTTTTACTGTGGATCTGTCTTACAACGGCAGTATCAATAGGTGGATTGATGGGTCCATTGCGAAAGTGGAAGATGTCTGATTCCCAAAATGAAATGAAACCCACCACCACTATTTAAGCAACCACTAGGAACCCCTCACAACCCATATGTACCCCCAAATGTTTGAGCTGTTTTTGGATACGGCCTGGCCCCAAAATAGGATGAACCCCACTGCAAATATTTAAATGTACCCACCCCTATTTACACCCCGAAATGGCCCCCGAAATTCGAAAATGTTTTGGGTTTCATCTCATTTTGAGGCCCGGTGGTATCCGAAATAGCCCCAAATTTCGAGGTATAAATGGGATTTGGTAGGGTTCCTAACTCTTAGGTTATGTAGGGGGCGGGGGGGAGGTTGGTAGGGTAAATATCTCAGGCTTGAAATTTCTGTAGTAAAATGTCGTAGAAACAGTTTTTCATATTTTGAAATGTAATATTTTCTGGTTGACGTTCTATTAGTCGACGTTTTGTCCATTGAACGTTTTATCAATTCGACGCTTTGTCCATTCGACATTTTCTCGGTCGACGTTTTGTCTGTCGACAGTTTGACCTACTACCCTCATCACCAGACATACATGCTTTGGGTTTTTATTTTTAGAGCTTACCCGAGAGGAAGACTTGCCACGTCCACCATTCAAGTGTCAATCCAATCAAGTACTCCATAATACAAAAATTGGCCAAAATGGCCCTTGAAGAAAATCCCTGGGGCTTTTCGGAGTTTTCACCCTGATCTAAAAGATTACTTCGAAACTGTGGGCTCAAGTTTATCATTTTAATTTAATTATGTTGATACTTTAAACTATATTAATAAATTTAATTAATAGTTTCATTTATTAGGACATACACCAAATTTTTTTCCAGCTACCCTGTATAAAATAATTGGTTTTCCGAGGAATTGAATCTATGTAACAAAACCTCTCTTTTTGGCTCTTTATGCATGTATTGTACTTCTTAAAAACTGTAGAATAACCGTATAAATACCATAGCTAAATGCAATTAAAAAGCACCCAAGAATCTTTGTAAATACATCCCTAATTCAAACATGAAAAGT
Organism: Lepeophtheirus salmonis; assembly: GCF_016086655.4. Classification (NCBI taxonomy): domain Eukaryota; kingdom Metazoa; phylum Arthropoda; class Copepoda; order Siphonostomatoida; family Caligidae; genus Lepeophtheirus; species Lepeophtheirus salmonis. Next base: position 20,699,661 of record NC_052143.2, read on the forward strand.
GTGAAATAACAAAAAAAAAAGGTAAAGAAAAAAAAAACCCGGGAATGGTTTTATTTATAGAATATAAAAAAACACATTTTTTTTTTGTCAAACGCCGACCTTTTTATTTTAGACACATAAAAGAATCATAGAGCCATGAGGTTTTTCCCACATGAAAATATCTCAATAACTATGTATGTACATGCTATGTAGAAATTTGGTTTACTCATTATAACAAACTGTTCCAAATAAACTTTGCTCAGAGAATAACACTAATATATTTATCATTATTACTTTTATTTTTAAAGTTTTTTATAAAATTTACTATGTATATGAAGACAAAAAAAAATTAATTCAATGTATTCTCCATTTTGATAAAGTCTTTTTTGAGACGACCCCTGAAAAAGGATCATACCCTAGCTCACTCCTCCAGATCAAAATTTGTGGCTGCTGAGGTGAGGGATCGCATTAGTGAGGCAATATTGTTATATTCAGTCCTGCAGGCACTGGTTTCCATCCTTACTAAAAGATAATAATCGTATGGATTTAAATTTGGGAAGTTGGGAGGCCAAACCTCTAGGATCAAAAAGTGATATGCATTGGTCTTCAGCCATTCAATCATTATCTGGGCTTTGTGCGCTGGTGCAATCTCTTGATGGGATTTGTTAAACTAACCAGCAAAGTTCTTCATTTAGGATACAACAACCCTTTTTGAACATCTTGCTTGATTTTTAAACATAACACAAAAGAAATAAGATTCTATAACATGGTCTTCCCTGCTGATGCCTGCCAATGCCATCATAGCAGACAGATTTTTACTTCTGATGAGAGTAGGGACTTTGTGAACATCTTGGTAGGTTCACCTATCATTTGGGTGTTTAATGATTGATCTAAACGAAAGAGTTTTCATCAGAAAAGAAACAAAAGTAAACCAACAATACATTTTTCCCTCACTCAGCGTTTATTGGATTATCGAGGAGAGGACGATACTCTAAGTGGTAATATCTATTACCAAGATCATCAGAAACAGCTCGATAGATAGTTGCCTTGCTTACCTGGCGATCGTCTGCCAAGACTCGTGGGATGAGTTTCTTATCTTTCTGAGACTTATATTTCTTCCTCATATCCTTTTCAGATCGTTTCAATATATCTATAATTTGATGGGCATTTCGAATTTTGAAATTATGAGCTTAGTTATTTCTTTTGCTCTATGGCTTACGTAGAAAAGACTAATAACGCCATTTTTTTTTCTCTGTTCTATATGTATCCATTGTTTATTTTAAAAGCATTAATATAAGAAAATGTAAACTAATTCTCACTGAACCTATAACCTATTTGTCAGTTTTTAATTTGAGTCATGATAAAAATTTCCAATGGTGATTTAAGATTAGCAAAAATCATCTGAAATGCAATGTGCATGGGTAGAGAAATGTGAAATAGAATTAATTTAGAAATAAAAACATCGTTGCTTACATAAAAAAACATAAAAACCCACTTTCATATACATAACTAATACAAATATATATGTATATGTATGTATCATCTACTTAACAGACTACAAAAATAAGTATACCCTTAAGCTCATTTATTGAAAAAATTACAATACCTATTGTACATATATATATATATATATATCATATTTTTTGCAAAAGTAATGATGCTAAATATAAAACACAAACAGAAAAAAAGGAATATAAACTATGAAGTTTATTAGTAGATATACATTGGTAACTATTAATATAATAGGATAACCCTCATTAGTGAAATGGGATATCATTCACTTTATAAAAAGGCTTCTTATTCCTTTGAATCTACGTTTTAACACAAATAGGTACTTTTCAGTATACTCCTGAAACATTAAGTTTAGTTTTATGCAATTATTTATTTATTTTAATAATGCCTTGTTTTAGGATTAATTCGTATATTTAACAATGTGAGGATTAAGACGTACAGCAGTAACTACAAAATTATTATATTGTAGCTATTATTTTAATATAAAACACACAACTTCGTTAAAACTCATCTGTCCTAATTTGATTTCTCAAAATTCGAATACAGTAAATAATGTTCCAGAGATTTTGTTTTCAAGGATAGAAATGTAATGTTTCTAATATAAGAATAACAAATTATATCCTGTAGAAACTCCAAATTCAAATTGTTAGTATTAGTTTAAAATAAGAATTTATTTTGTCTTGATGTCCTATATTTATCCAATAACTTTTAGCATTTTATTTGATACCTACAAGTTTTAAATGAATATAATAATTTAAAAATTTAAATAAGGTAATTTTATAATGGTTTAAATTTGTTTAATTTTTGGTATCGCTTTTTTAACAAGTTTTACATAAAGCATGTTCAATAATGGTGGGTTAATATGTATGAAAAGTATGGGAACTCCGCTCAGAGTCAATCGATTTCCAAAATGTTAGATTAAAATACTGAAAAGTGCTTTAATTTGATTTTTTTATGTGACATATGGCCTAAATTGTCCCTAGCTCACACATAAATAAGCTCTAAGCTGGTTCCATCATGGATAATGGTGGCCTTCAGTTGTTCATTGGGCTCCCGAAAGTGTCGCCTTGAGGAGCCCCAAAATAACACCAGTTCAGTGGAACAATTTGGGTTGGTGGAGGCCAAGAGTCTTGCTTTCCATGCTAGTTGAGAAGGATTTTGTAGCAAGTCACACGCTTTACTCGATCCAAAGGCTTCAAACCCTGTCAAAAATTCCTCCTGTAGACATTAAGATTTATGTTTTGCTTTACCAAGTGACATGTAGTGGTCTACCTGCTATCAAATTCACGAGCAATTTTATTGACCGTCACTTTTCCTCTTCTGCCACCAGTAGTAGGTCAAAATGTCGACAGGCAAAACGTCGACCGACAGAACGTTGACCGAAAAAATGTCGAATGGACAAAACGTCTAGCGTAAAAAAGTGGACCGATAGAACGTCGACCGGATAATATTAGATTTCAAATTATGAAAAATGTGTTTCTATGACATTCACTCCAAACATTTCCAGCACGAGATATTTACCCTACCACCCCAACATGAACTAACACTAAGGAATCCTCACAAATCCTCATTTATATTATTATTTTATTCTTTTCGGGTACAGCCGGGCCTCAAAATAATGTGAAAGCCGAAACAGTCTCAAATTTCGGGGGCCCTTTTTGGGTGTAAATGGAAGTGGGGTAAATTTAAATAGTGGCAGTGGGTTTCATCCCATTTTGGGGGCAGGCTGTACCCAAAAATAGCTCAAACATTTGGGGGTACATATGGGTTGTTAGGGAATCATAGTGGTTACTTAAATAGTAGCGGTGGGTTTCATCCTGTTTTTGGGACAAGGCGGTGACTGAAAAGACCCCCAACATGTATAAGGGGATTGGGAGGTCCCCTTACTAGTAGTTTATATAGAAATGGTGCTGCTGGGTTATGTTTCAGGCGGGAAATGTCTGAATGGGATATATTGCAACACCATTTGGAGTAGCCCTTTATTTATATTTTAAGGTCGACCTTCTGTCAGTCGACGTTTTGTCTGGTCGAAATTTTGTCTATTCGACGTTTTCTCCATTCAACGTTTTGTCGGTTGACATTTTGATGGTTGACGTTTTGTCCACGCACTGTTTATTTAGACCCTTGTTTACAATTAGTTATTAGGTTTGAACATGGAAATATAACAAATAAGACATAGGGACGCCATTTCAAAAAGTGTGCAATTTGAAGGCAGAGGTCTGCATATATTTACAATTTTCTATATTACTAAATATTCCTATTCATCTATTGTTTTTCAATATTGAGAAAACATTATCTTAATTTATTCACACAGATAGACATTTCCGTTTTTTTATTCTACTCTTTGGTTTATTTCCAATCTATTATTGTTTGGCTTCTTAGTAGTACAATATATGTACATTGATATGTAGGTATATATGTATAATATATATACATCAATGAATTGCACGATTGTTAAGAATGCGATCGTAAAATATGAATATGTTCAAACAAATAAAGTCATTGCAATAGCGTAGTTCAAGTATTCGTCATAAAGAGGGTATCTCTTCGTCTATCTCATTCTATGAGTAGTATATCATATTTTAATTTGTGTATTTATAGAGAATTAAAATAATAGCAAAACAAAGAAATAATATTTTAGTCAATAATTGGAGAAGAAAGCTATCTTAGGAAACGGTGAATAAACATTTATTATGTTTGAGAATGTTTTTATAAATAGGTATTTTATTGTAACTTTAGTTCATTAATTTTGATAGAACCATATAAATTACATATATACTTATATAATTCAAATCGACGCTTGCGTCCGCTGGCGATTTTGTAATGATGCCCCTGACTGATGACGTTTCTTTTTTATTGCCAACATAAACATTGTTGTATCAACAAACTTTTGTGCAGTTTTGGGCGTCACGGTGACAGCTACTCAAGATATAAAGAAGATTGAATGCAGAAAAGAGGAATGGCGTTGTGCCGTGAAGAAGATTTTTGTGCAAAACAACATTTTTTTGGTAAAAAGGCTTAAATTCATATTTTCTAATTTTACGTAAATTATAGTTACTTATTACGAAATATTTCATGGAATTTCTTCAAGTTTTAAACCAAAGAGTAGTCCTACATTTCATAAATGCTTAATAAAAGTTTCATTTGGTTATTTAATTCTACGAATTAAACGTTAAATACATATTGAAGAGTCCCTTGACTTAAAGTGTTTTCTGTTATGTATTGCAAGGGATGTGGGTTAATAAGTTCCTAGCCCAATTTATCTTTTTGTACCCGTATTATACTTAGCGTTGAATCAGCTATGAAAACATACTTTATGACAAAAATGAGTTTGATAACTTTTTGGATTTACCAAACATGAAATTTTGATTTTGCATTTTTCTTTTTGCCAAAGGTTGAATCTATTTAGTCGCTCGCTAATACGTTTGAGTTTTCAAAATAGGTAGAAATAATTAATAAGAGAACTTATATTTTGTAGATTATTAACTTATTCTTTTTTTTTTTTATGTATGCTTGCTCACGAAGATTTCAAAATTCTTTTTATCATTAAGTAGGAAATAAGTGATATTTCAGATGTCTCATGGTTTTATAATATAAGTAAGATAGATTCTAGAGATCACGGGGTAGAATTTTAGCTCGCGGATAGAATACTGTATTTCACAATTATACAACCTCGAGTTCACCTAAAAATTAACTCGTTTGTCGCTTACTGTTACATTTTACTGTTAGGGTTGAATTTCGGTATTCAAAAATGCAGAAATGAAAAAAATGAAGAAAATTAGAATTTAGAATATAATGGATAAAGTGAGTGGGATGTAGATCCTTATTTATTCGGTTTAGTCCAATCTGTTGTTAAGATCGGCCCTTCGGACTGTCAGAACTAGTACGGATTTTAAAATAGAAGAAATATAAATGATTTAATTTATCAAGAACCGAACTTTATATCTTTTTATCACTGAACTTGGCAGTACTGCTGTCTTCATTCCTTTATAAGGAGTGACACAATCCTCGGTAAAATTAGCTGAAAATACATTATTTCTTATTAAAAACATAAAAATAAATACTCAAATTTTATATTGTTTACTATTTAGTAATAAGGACAATTTTCCGGGAAATGAGATTCCCGAGAATTAATTCTATCTGTTTTGCTTTAAAAGAACTATTTTGATGTAAATTATGTTTGCAATTGAAAGTATTATTGTATTTCTTGTGTAAGTCATAAATCCTATAATTAATTGCCACATTATCTAGAATGAGTTGACTTTAAAATATTCTTTAATCTTCAAGAGCTTTGAATGGGTTAATTAATGAGTCTATATTTAAATAAAAAGTTTATTTCTAGATGATTGTTCGATCAAAATGTTTTCGATCATCCATGCCCAATAGACTGTGATATTTTTTTCAACCTGTACGTTCTTTGGGATATATTTTATAGTTTATCAAACATTCATAACAAAATTTACTTTAGTTGAAGTGGTAATTATTGAACAAAAAAAGAGAATATTCTATACATCAATAAAGCAAAGTTTTTCTGTCTGTATGAATGTTTGAAAAAAAGTCATGTGGTGCGCTGTATATAGAGTTCTCTGATGATATCATAAACATTTTTCATCAAAAAAATAACAATGTAGTTGTATTATTAAACTATAGCAAATGAGTACATAGATTATCAAACTTGTATACAGGGTGCACTGTATAAAGTGCTCACCGATGAATATTATATACATACTTTTGCTCTAAGAAATAACAATTTATTTATATTTATTAAATAATGAAGGCGTTGTGCATTTATAAACGGAATAATGATGATATTTGTTTTTGTTATTGCTCTTTAATTTACCTATATCATAAAAGTGTATAGTATATTTCAAGATTTGATTAAAATATGGTCTGTGAAAATGAATTAATTCTTGCAGGCGTTTTTATTCAGCATACAGGAACAGTGGTTTGTTTGTTTTGTTAGTGAGCGCTCTAAGGATTAAGGTATTCATCAGTCATATTATAATTATTTCATTCTAAAGAACAAAAAACGTCATATGAATTCATAAAAGTATTGAATGGTTATGTGTGAATGTGCTCATGAAAAACAGAAATTATCACTGAGGATTTCTTGGGGAGTTATCTTTCACATTATTAAAGCAAATATTGAATTTAATGCGGGGTACTACTGCTAGTCTTTGATAAAATAGGGAATTGGCAAGTAATTGATTAAATTGTGACTCAAGAGCACACAATATGTTTACTGATAAACCAAATACTGTAAAATATAGAGAATACAATATTTAGGATTTGTGACATCTTATTTGTACAGCTGAAATAAGCCTGAAAATAGCCAATTTCGACCAAAAATCCCATTACTGTCAAAAATAGCATGACTTGTATGAAATAAGATACCTCAAAACATTTCTGAATTCAGTTTCTTCATTGTCTACAATAGATAAAGTTTTTATGTAGAACTTTATAAGTTTTAGGACGGATATCCAGGTCTAAACTGCATTCTTCAGTCCTAAATAAGGATAGAGATAACATTATTGACGATCAATTTTGCCTACTTTAAGTTGAATTAGCGGCATATCCAAAGGGTTAATTAAAATAATCCTTGTTAATATAAATCGGCGATAATTCGCAGGAAAATACAATTGAAATCCAGGCTCAATTGTAATAAAAATTATTCTAGCTTGTTTTTTTGTTGACGGACCACATATACAAGCATTCAATATAGACGAACTAACCGACCACATCAATATGCCTCCATCATTTAAAAATAGAGTCAAACAAACCTTTTTTTCATATATTTTTTTTATTCTCCTGTTGGAAAAGAAAACATAAACACTGGAACGTACAATACAGATTTATTTAGTTGTATATAAATATGTAGCAATTCTCAAAGTGGAAATTCTCTTTCTTTCTTTCCTTTTTCCAACCCAATAGCCTTGACGGTTTCTCTTTTAAGTTTAATTTTTGGTTGAAAGAAATATTGTATTTTTATTTTTCAGACTAGTAGCCCTAACATTGAGGAAATATATATATATTTTTATAGATTACAAGCCAAAAAATAAAAAGAAGTATTTTAAAGTTTATTTAGTGTAAGTTGCAATCCATACACTCTAATTGTCTGTTTTTCTTTAAACCTATGTACAAGCTCTGCCAAGATTTCAAACAGCATCAGTTGGGGAAATAGAAAAGATTTATTTATTTAGGAAGATACACATAAAAATTGAAGTCAGTAGCCCCACAAATGGAGGTAAGTATATTCATGTAGTTAATTAAGGGTCATGAATATGCAAATTGACTATTTTTAAAAATAACATTTGGTGAGTAGAGGACGAAAAATATCAATATATATATATACAGGGTGGGAATTTTAAATCAGGAAAATGTAAGGATAATGTATGTGACCATTATAATCCATAACTTTATTATGCAATTAACAATTTTTTTGGGTCTTACATGACGGGGTACATAGAGAAGTCAATCACTCAAACCTACCACCTCCAGTTTCAACCACAGTCTCCAACCTGTCCCGGAACCTGGTACAAGCCTTGACGAGAAACTCATTGTCCATGTTGATCAGTGGCTGGAGAATGGAACTCACCAAGTCATCAACAGTGGGTTGTGCCCGCTTATTGGATATTCCCTTTGCCCAACACATTAGGGTATTACAAATGTTGTTTTTTTGAAAATAAATCCAGTTCAAATTACCTGGTTTGGAGAAACGGCACCAATTCTATCGTGACACCGCATCTGTTATCATCAATTTAAGCTCTCTAGTATATTTATTTTTGGTGTGCCTGGTACAAAGGCCCACAATAATGGCCACAGGGCGATTTTATTCAGAGGACATCTCAAGGAATTTTTATTTTTACTTGTACAGTTTTGTCAGCTGAATTGAAACTGATGAGTACATAGATCTCAGGGTTGCCAGATATCGGACTCTAAACTTAATATGGATTCAAATTCTCCACCCTGTATTAATTAAAAATGTTGCGTCATGTGTATTTAGAAAATCGTTTGTGATTATATTCCAATGTTTCTGTTGGCTTACAAATTGTGTCAATATTTAAGAAAGTATTATACACAAATGATTATTTAGATTATTTAGTCTTCTTATTATTAGTGAAAACTACATTTTGCAAATATACAAATAGAATTGATGTACTATGTACACTTTATGTCTCCGTATTGCTTAATTGAAATAACTTTTGAAATATATTTGTTACATAGCAGATTTTAACTTCATGGTTTTTTATATCGCTTAAATCACTTATCAAATAGATGATAATTATAATCATAATGGATTGTGATAGGTACTGAAAAAATATGAGCATTAAGCAATCATAGATACATCAACTGATATTACTGATTTCTCTCTAATAAGGTCAAAAAATACTTTTGATGAATGATGTAGCTCTCAATATTCGTCTTGGTCTTGACCCTTCAAAGTTTTAACTTTACTACATATCTAGAACAGTGATTTTCAAACTTTTTACATTGTCATACCGCGTGGGCACAAATATATAAAGCTTTTAAAATTGACAGTATTTTACTGAATTTGAGAGTTAAAAATTGAAACTGTTATGACTATTCTAAATCAACTAATTGGAACCGAATTTATTTTGGAAAAAGAAACATTTTTAAGACTTTTTCGGAACCACCAATTAATAGTTACCTAATAACTAATAATTTGCAACTATAAAATAATATATATTGGTAATTACATTGCATATTTTTGTATTTAAAGTAATCCAATTAAAAAAAAACTCATCTCAATTAAAAGTAATTTAAAGATTAACAAAAAAAAACAAAAAATTACCTAATATAAAAGGATCGGTTCTAGGAAATTTGGAAAAATTAGGGCAGCAAAACGTAAATTGTTCATGAATGTTGATTTTCTCATAATTATGAAAAGGTTTAGTGATTATTTTTTGATGTTCTGTTTTTTATTATTGAAAACATTAAATTATTGATGTATTTCGAAATCAATCTCTCGAGTCCATGTTTTGGAATTAGTAATGAAACGGCTTTAAAAAATAATACGATACTTCATATAATTATCAAATTTGGTTAATTGTGTGGTACGTATGGTTGAGGCCAACGTTATGGGAAGGTTTTGGGTCCTAAAGGATTTCAGGTAAAGATTAAAACACCATTCGAATGACATACTCTCTTTTGTGTTTTTTATAATTATCGTTAATGATTATGATTTAAAAAAATAACAAAATTCTACAAAATAACATTGATTAATTACCCTATATGGTATATATGGTTAAGGATGTTTTTGTCTTTTGGCAAAAAAAAAAATCCAAAAAAATCGGTCAATAGTACGCTCATAGTTCAGATTCGATTTCAAAGTTGTGCAAAACAAAACTTTAAATGTATCATTATGTAACAAAAATACATTAAAACTATATTGTAAGTAGATATTGTGCAAATACTTACTGGAGATCGGAAAAACATTTTAAAGTAAATAAATATTCAGTTAAGAAAATTTCCTCTAGGTTTTGCTCATAAATAACATAGTTCCTACATAGAAATGTATAAATAAATTAATTACTCTGAGTAATTGAAGAATTACAATCCTCCCTCCCAAATATATGTAGAATAATATGGCCATAATTGCAAATTTAAGCCATTAATAAGAAATATTGCTAAAAAGGATAATGATTTATTTATTAAAAAACCTCTTTAAATAAGGAATTTATACTTTTAACCATATAACAGGGTGAGATGTTGAAATCTGAATAGTCCATATTTGTCACTTGAACCAGATATATTCCTGTTGAAATCTCACATGCCCAAAAATATTTAGAGACAATATAGCTGTAACGCTATAATGTCTTTTCAAAATCTTTGAAGTAGCCCTTTCTGAAATACACGATAGTCTCAAGACTTCTCCTGATCGTCCCAGTATTTTTACTGTTGCCTTCATAGCCATGATGTTTTTGTGGCTAAGGGTGGAGACCCAGGACTCTACATGCAACCAGAAGGCGTAGCCCAAAGGGCTTGTGTCGAGGGAATACGGGAGCCATATTTCGTCTGGCCAGAAATTGAAGACCACCTTATTGTTTCCTCTAATGCAGCCCCCTCCGGCGTCCACAATGACATCAAGACTCTTCCTGATAGGGCTTGTGTTCGATCTTTCGTGCCTGAGGGTACATACCTTAGACTCTGCATGCGACCAGAAGGCGTGGTATAGAGGGTTTGTGTTTGGGGAAAACAGGGACAATATTTATTTTCACCAGAAACTGATAAATGCTATATTGTCACCTTTAATCTTCCATGCAGCCTTCTATAGCGTCCTCGTTTGCATCAAGGCATCTTCTGTTATCAGTCCAGTGTTCGTTTACAGTCTCCTTCATGGCCAGTTTTTTTCGTGCCCAAGTGTACAGGCCCTGCACTCTACACGCAACCAGAATGTGTGGTCCAGTGGATTTCTGTCTGGTATACGAGGGCATATATTTGTTTTGGTTAGAAATTGATAAACGTTATATTTTCTCCTATAATCTTCGATGTAAGCCCCCTTCGGCGTCCACAGTAGTCTCAGGGTCTCTTCTGTTTTTGTCTTTCATATGTATTTCTTTGTACATATCAGCCCAAAGTGTGTTTAAGGTTGCCTTTATGGAAATCATGTTTTTGTACATAAGTGTACTGGCTTTCGACTCTACACGTAAATAGAAGGTGTAATCCAAAGTTTTTTTGTCGGGCGATTACGGAACATATATTGTGTCACGTTCAGACACCATTTTTTTTCTTAATAACATAAAAAGAAAGATAAACAAATGAGATTTCTACACAGTGTTTTGAAACATGCCGTCTATAAAAAACTAATCAATTTGCAAATAAGTTATTGTTTATATTTCAGTGTCGCACCCTGTAGAATGTAATTATAAAATATTTGATGCATCTTCACCAGAAAGTTTTAGATAATTCTAATTTTTTATAAATTATTTTCTGTCTAAATAAACGTTAAAAAAAAAGATATATATATATATATATGGGTGTTGTCCTTTTCTAAATCCAAAAGAGCGGGGAACGTTGTAAAAACGTTCTGAATTTCTCTTTTTAGAAGATAAAAATAGCGCAAAAAAAAAAAAAAAACAGTAGGAAAAACTAAGACGTAAGATTGTAAATCTCTTCATTTTTGGGGTACAAAAAAGAAAATGCAATAAAAATTTCACCAAATCAACGGGAGATGACAATGAACAAAAAAAGAAACGAAAAATATATAAAATAAAATAATGTCAAATGAAGAAAATTACAACTTGAAAAAAGAAAAAGAAGAATAAAGAGATTTCTTATCTAATAGATGTATAATATATATATATTGTATTTATATCACTACGTATTTTGGGCGGATATGAAGGGGATTCTCTCCTTCTCTCTGCTTCTTTCTGGATGTATAATTATCTTGTCGAGATTGGAGGCAGATATCGAGGCACATCCATTATATGAAATGGTTGAGTTTTACTGTAACATAATATAACATTACATAATATATCTTTTCTAAATAGAGCAAATTATCTTTTAACAGAACATAATTTTCATTTCTTTTTAATTCTCTTTTTTGTTAGACCAAGAGCGGAAATGCATGGGTCAAGGAACTGCTATAAACTAGCTGTGAAAGATCTGTAAAAACCAAAGGAATTTAAAAAATGAGTTTTACCCAGATTTGACTGAACATATTAGATCAATTTTCGTTGTAGCAACAAGCAAAGAAGGCTTAACATAGCTGTAGCCTCCCCAACTGCAGGAATTTTTGAAAAATTACTGTTCTGAAAGAAAAAAAAGTTAGGAGGCCCCTGCTTATTGCACTATGGACACTTCCCAATTGCCAACCGGCATTGTATGTCTTTGAGTCTTTTGGTAAATCTTTGGTGGAGTATTGGGAAAGAGGCAAATTAGAACAATGACAACATAGGTACTCGACAAAATCCACAAAAACGGTACAGACAATATGGAGGATTCTATATGACAATCAGCAGGGGCGTCCCCAGGATTATATATATATATACAGTTTCAAATCTATCGCCACTGTGTTTTTAGGAAACAAGAAACCCTGATAATATTCTATAATACACCCCCATTCCACGGGTAATGCAGGTGAACTGCAGGGCCTGAGGCAAGTTAAATTTTTCCACTGTCACTTCTCTGAACGTCAAAGAATATTTCTAATATCCAATATACATCCCAGCCTTCCGGTAATACAGGGAAGTGCTAAAATGTGCTTGTTAAAGTCTACCTTGAAGATCATAAAAATGGTTACCGGAACCGTTTTTGGAGCCTTAAGAACCCGCATTAAAATTTTCAGGAAAATTTATCCATTGGTTTGGCCGTGATTGAAGGACAAAAACACACAGACATTTATTTTTTATATATAGATATGGATGTTATGTACAATCCCAAATCTAACTTTAGTTAGGTAGTGAACTGGGATATTAAACACCCCGAGATGTATAGAAATACTTATATTCTTTTTAAATCTACATTGTATCACCAATATAACTTTTTATTGAATTGAATTAACAGTTTTATTTAAAAGTCGACCATTTTTTTTCTTATGACTTCTTCGATTTTTTTGTTTTTCAATGTGACGACTGAGGCGTACAACAGTAACTACAAAATTATAATATTGTTGCTAATATTTTTTATAATTTACGCAAAATTTTCATAACGGAAGGGTACTGATTTGATTTCTACTAATTTGCATATTGTTTTACACTAAGAATAACAAATGGTATCCTGTTGAAATCCCGAACTCATGTTTTTGAGATTCTTTTATAATACGGATCTTTCAATTGTATTTATGATGTAAGTTTTATTTCTTAGGGTTTCATTTTATACAGTTCACTAGCTGTATAAAAAAGATTTGTGACGGCGGAGAGGAGGAGTTCTAGGAGAACGTATCCGATGATTCGATTTCGACTTGATCAAGACAAATACGAAATTATTGAATGATCTCACTATACCATTGAGATACATTATTTATATTTTCCTTTTTTAACATGGTCCCACTAATTTGTAGACGATTTTTCTTTTTATAGAATATTTATTTGATGGAAAAAACTATAACTACGAGTTTTTAGAGTCAATAAAAATCTAGAACAAAGATACATTGACATAAAAAAAGATTGTTCACTAACAGAGAGTTAAGCTCCAATAGCCGTTTCAAGAAAATTATAAAAAGTTGTGATCAAAGTGAACTTAATTTGCTTCTACAGAGAAGGGATCAAAATTTGCAGTACCATAATAAAATTACGATAAAAGTGATTTTTATGGAATCAAGAAAAGACAACTCAAAACCAATTTGTGATATGTTTCAATACTATATATAGCTATATTTTTATTAATTATGTCCTCCTTTACAAGCAATTACAGTTTGAACACGCCGCCAAACATATAGACAGAGACTTGGCTTACACCGCAGAAATGATGGCAACTCGGAGCAAATCCCACGTGAGGCAGATGTTCTCCTCCAAAAACGCTGTAGACTCTAGGAGGTTATGGTCCAGGGTAATAGAAATACAAGGTTATGCCGTCATGTAATTGGGCTTCACATAATTTTCAATTTGATGTATTTTACCCATTTTACTAGGTAAAACAGACAGATTTTGAGGTCATAGAGTATAACAACGGTACTCTAACAATAACAGTGAAGGAAGGCGATATATAGCTACTCTTGGTAACAGTTATACTCTATGACGTCAATATTAAAAGCGTGGTGGAAGACAAACTTCAGTTGGAAAAGCGTTTTGGCATAATCTTGTATTTTTATTAACCTTGTTTAGGGTCAGGACCATATGGAAGCAGACTGGAAGTCAGCCATATTGTTTTGTTCCTTCTAGGCTGTATGGGTTTAGAGATTTCTTGATGTTTCTCCGCATGATGTTGCCAACACTCTCTGCAGCCTTTTCGGCACTGACATCGCCGTGGAGGAGATTGTACATTCATTGCCTTTTTGTTGTTTCTTTAATGTAAGAGACAAACTAATAAGATAAAAACAAAACTTGTTTATTTCAGCGGTCGTTTGGTTGTGTAATCAAATCTTGAAATCAAATGCAACAGCAAGTTTTGGATCCCCAATTTTTATATTTAGATTGGACTTGGGTCGTGAATACATATAATCTTCCCTTAGAAGTAACCCCTAAGATAAATATGAACCTTGTATACGTTATTTAAACTCAAACACAAGTTGTTGAACACAATCAAAAACTATAGTGGACATTTTTCAATGTCCTCCCTAGATAGCCTTTTCTTTGACAAAAAAAAATAATAATATTTATTTTTTGTCAGAATCTGATCTTTTAAAGCTCAATTACATTTTCAAGTGCATTCCTTTCATTCTTTTGCATCTAAAGTGGATCTCTTTTAGAGTGTATCTTAAGTCATGTAATTTATGCTGTCGACATGAGGAAGAAAAAAAATCTAAGGGTGGTGATGTCTTATCTGTGTGTCTTATGTATCTATTAGGTATTCAAACAATACCTTTGTTTGTAGGTGAGCTTAAATATTCTATTATTCCCTTATTTTCCTCTATAGAACTTCACCAAGTACAACATGTACATTGTATTAGAAGCAATTTTTTGATCATAATTATACCTTATAGTATCAAAAATTATTTCCCAAAATGTTCCCCTTCTGCAGCCGCCATGGCCTCCAGTCTGGGCATGAAGGCCTTTCTCATGTGGAGGAAGTAGTCATTGGACAAATGAGCCACTCCTTTTTCAACGGAAACCTTCATGATATCAAAATTGCAGTTGGGGACTTTGCAAAACTGGCTCTCCACGGAGCTTTATATTTTATAGTGCAGTGGTGAACAGTCCGATCATGGAGGAGGCGACAAGTATCGAGGCCAAAAATCTAGGAAGGTTGAGTTTTTATGCCCTTATATCCAGGTGCTGAGTCTTTTTGGCAACAATAATATCCTTCTGTGTAGTTGGGATCCAACCAAGGTTTCAACCTCTTTTATCACCTCCTGGTACTCATTGGCTTCAATTTTAAAGGATATGCCTATCAAGAAGTCTTCAATGACAATTTTTTCCTCCACTTCTTGTTTTCTTAGAGAACATCCTGACTTTACAGTCAAGTTCAACAGAGCAATCTACAATGTCTGCAACATTCTTTACTGAGAATGGGCGCGGAAAAGGTCTACAATCCGTTGCCTTTTTACCTCTATTACTGCTGTTTGTTGACGCATCTCAACGAATAACATTACTATTGGGTATGAAAGCTAATACATTTGAAACAAATTTTTCCCCTTTATTCCCTTATATTAGATAAGAGATCAAACCAAGCAAAACAATAATAAACAAACCATCATTTACTAA
The DNA here is from genome assembly GCF_016086655.4 of Lepeophtheirus salmonis. Taxonomy (NCBI): domain Eukaryota; kingdom Metazoa; phylum Arthropoda; class Copepoda; order Siphonostomatoida; family Caligidae; genus Lepeophtheirus; species Lepeophtheirus salmonis. Next base: position 20,715,476 of record NC_052143.2, read on the forward strand.
GCCAAATTGAAAATCATATAAAAAAGTACAATTATAAATATTTAAAAAACTCGCGTACAGATTTATAAATTCTAAAATTCCTTTATAAAAAATATGTTTTTCTTAGTAAGGACTTCTTGACTATTTTTCTAGCTAAAAAATGTCAAAAAATTGAAACAAAAACAGGGAAGAAGAAAAGAGATAGAAACAAAGACAGAGAAGAAGAAAAGAGATAGAAACCAAGGAAAGGAAAAGGATTGGATCCGTGGACCCCCTTGAATGTCCGTTTTTTGGAATCTTTCACTCACTACGGTTATGTAACGAGTCCTCTTGTGTCCATGAAGCTTGAAATAATTTATTTGTACAGTTTGCGACATGAGGGTAAATGTTATAACAAATTGTATAATATATCTTTTCTTTTTCTCCTTTTTCTCTCTCTTTGTTTCTATCTCATTTCTTCTTCCCTTTCTTTGTTTCTATCTCTTCTAGCTGGGGCATACGAATACATATGTAGCTATATTATGAGATTAATTCAAAAATGAGGTTTTTCTTTAACATATTGTCGTGCCCTTATCTTAAATTGACAACGATATAGAGCGTTTTTGGAGAGGCTCATTTTTTAAAATCAAAGTTCATACTTTCAGCTATCGAATGAGATTCTATCAGACTTTTTGTATCTATTTGTCTTGAAGCTATGTGCTTCTGAATAAAAAAAACATATTTTCTATATTAAACAAAGATTATTCGAGTTAAAAGTATGATGCAGATATTTTAAAAATGGAATTAGAATTTTTAACATTCGTCTTTAAAATATAATAATATAATTTATCCCTATCTTCAACACTGAGGGCTTAAAACAGCTTTGAACCTTAAAAATAGCAACAACAAAATTATGGCCTTTTTTTGAAGGTCATTAGAGAAAAAATAAGGCCATATTTGGAATCAAGGGATCACATTGTACTATGTTAAGCATACGTTGTTCTTCTGTATAAAAAAAGTGTGATTTTGTTGGATAGTGTAATTTAACATTTATTCTAAGTAATAATAACTCTATGGAGCTCTAATTGACACAATACCATTTCAATGGATACTGTATGTTATTTCTTGTTTTTTTTTTTTTTTAAGCCTTCTTCCCCAATGCAGTGATTTTTTAAATACATAATTCCCCAAAAATAAAAACTATAAAATTACTCTCGATATTTTTTCATCATCATAAAGTAAGAATGAAGTTAAAAATTACCCAGAAGGTCAAAAAATGCATGCGTGAAAAGGATTACTTATTTTTTTAATTACTATTCTTCCTCACTTTAGAAAAGATATAATGATGTCTATGGTTGTGCCTTTACTAGTTATAGGTATAAAGTTTGAAGTAATTATTATTTTCCTTTCTCTTATTTTAGACACGTTCATACCCTTGAAAAAAGCCACTTGATGATCCTTTATTCGTTTCTTTTGTATTCTCATTTTACGATCTACAGAAGCTCATTATTATCTATGTACGTATATATGTATAACCTATTTGAAAATGGCGTTTTCTTTTCTTCTTTCAAATTAGAATAAAATAAATGAACGTAACCTTTTGACGAAAAGCAAGAAAAAAGTAATAATGAAATTGTATTCTTTTTGAGATGCTAATATTGATGTGTACATACATATTAATTAACTTATTATCCACTTGATAATATATACAAGATAGCCCATGGGTTACATATCTATTATACTAAGTATTGGTCTCCTTGTAACTACAGAATACCAAATTAATAGTATTTCACGATAAATTCATGAAGAACTTGGATGTAATAATAAAACTAATTTCAAGGGACACTCTGTCAAACACTTAAAATATTTAAGTGCATCTATAGTGTTTGCTTACAAATAAATTAATTTTTGTATCGAGTTGGAATTTTAAGACCCAGAACAATTTTAGACCTAATTATCTTGGCAACTCTGAGATCTATGTTTATGAAAGTATACTCATCAGATTCATTTGTCAAAACTTTATAAGATGAAATACAAAATCTTTGTGATGTAATCCGAATACGAATGCTGTTGTGTTTCATTGCCGGGAACACGCCAAAAGAGATATTTAAGTTTACGAAGATAGCTAAATCAACTGTTTACGATACAGCCAAGGCTTTAGAGGAGTCTGATGTATCCGGAATACTTGCCAAAAAAACTCATAATCGTTTTGGGATCAAGAAACGCACTCTAGACTTCTTGAAGCAAATGCTCCAAGGAAATGGTGCCACCCAGCTCTCCAGAGTTGATCCCCTTTGACTACTTGTATAGGGCGTTATAGAGAGGGACTCCAATAAACATTAAAAAAATATTTTTATTTTTTGATTCAGCGGTCATTAGGCACTTTTTTTTATGAACAAGTTAGTTTAGGAGAACATCCTTTTTTTTTTTATAAATCGGGTTGGTTGTTAAATAGAGGTTGCACCATGTACATGGAGAGAAGTAGTTCAGTGGACAACGCACTCTGGTGAAATTATTCCTTTGACCACAATTTGTGTAGGTTTGTTTTATGATCGCTCATTGAAAAGGTAATAGACATTAAACATATGGAATTCAAAGACAATTCCTAGGTCAGATGGAGTAATTATAATACTTTAATGTTTACTCATAATGTTTACTCATACTTAATCAGTGTAACTACATCTAACCAACTAAAAGAACTGTACAATAGCAATCCAGGACATATTGAATCAGACTAAGCGAGTATTATTGCACTCTTTATAACTTAACCACGAAAATAGTATGAAAAATGAACATGTCAATCTTTATTTGGCGTATTGATTGTAAAAAATAAATATAGTGATCTTAATCTTATTCATGATTTTTAGATCACTTACGGATACTTTCCACACTTGACGTCATTGACAAATAAACAATGAAATAAGAAATGCTTCATTAATAGCTTGTAAACAAAAGCAATAGCTCGAAAATGGTTGCACAATGTACCTTATTAAATAGATTTGACAAAACCTTGCTTGTGATTAGGAAACCCCCATATATTGGGTACAAAAATACACAGAATAAAATACTTACATAGCTATTGCTCCTAGATACTTTCAAGAAGGTGTATGCTCCAACATACATCTGCTTCTAATTAATTAACACCTTGCATTGAGTTATGAACAATAAAGGATCTTCATTTCATGGTATTAAAAAAATGATATCTCTACCTAGTTCCTACCAATGTGTATATTGTAAAAGGGGCAATTGAGACATAAAAACAAAGGTTACGCTTAAAGCAGCAAGCTGCTTCATTTATCTAAATGCAATGGTTTTCCGCCAAAAAGATCCTTGTGGTATTTTCAGCTGCAATGTTTCATTTATATGTATGATTCATTAATGCATTTCCTTTGATGACTCTTTAGTCTAGTTAATAACCTCTCTAACATCCCTTCAAATCTTAAAACGAGTACTTTCCTGAGGTGTTACTCAATACACAAAATTGATGTAAATACTTTGTACATAGGATACTATAAGCATCAATGAACAATACCTGGTTATTACAGTATATATACAGTATATATAAATAAATATATAAAGAATATATCAAAACTATTCACATTTACAGCCAACTGGCTCGCGTTTTCTCCTTGTTTGACTCGCACTTAAACAATAACCAGTCAAAAAATCACAAAAATATAGCAAAAGTTTTTAGTACAAAATTTTATCATTCTAGCGTTATCTAAAGTTAACTGATTGAACTTATATAATATGAGATACACTTTTCTAAAAATAATCTATTGGAAAAGTAATTGATTTTCTTTTTACTTCATATATCATTAAGAACGCAGAAAAATATTCTTGGAATCTTCAATACTTCATTTAAAATTTTTTTAATAACTCAGTACATAATAAAGCACAATAATAGAAATAGATAAAGGAAGTATATGGCATATCAAAATTGTTCAAGAGAGATATAATTTCTTACTCTTTAGACAATTTAAGATTTGCCATATTAACAAATGTTATATTGATTTTAGCAAAAATATTTTTTTATATATCCAGAATTTATTCCAAACATTTTAAAATACTGAAAAACTTGTTACAGTATGTTACTACTTGTACATGCAATGATTGCTTAACTTTAGTTATTCAAAGATAAGATGCATATGGAAAATCCCTTTTTCTGTATCCATGAGAGCAAGTCAATTAATATAATTTGTCCTGGATTTCATATGTCTATAAAATTACATGAACACTGTATACATTTGTAATTTAATGGCCAATCAGTTGCCGAGTTTGTTCTCAAACAATCACAAAAAATCACTCGGATACAAAAACATAAGATTAAGTTATGATGCATATATTTAGTTTAATTCTTTTTTAGCATTTGATATAATTGAACTTGCATAGTTACATATAGCTAAGGTTGATAATTTTGGTAAGGATACAAAAGCGTGCGAGGAAAAAGGAAGAAATACTTATGGCATCATTGATTAAATATAATATATTTCCTCCTCTATCAAGAACGTTACCAATTCCCGCCTTTATTATTCAATATTATATAATATTAGATTCTGATAGTCGATAGAGAACTTAATAAAAGGGCTAAAATAACGTTGCCTTCTCTCTGGATTTCTGAAAATGGAGGCCCAAGAGTTTGGAAAATACTTACCAGACGAGAAACAGATGGTTTGTCGGATTTGTCGATATAAATGTGCATTTAGTCACCTATCTAGAATTATACGTCACTCATTATCCTCATCTCATATCAAAAGTATAGATATTCATCTATAAAATCAAGTTAATGTTGAATACATCAAGTCAGACTTTAACTTTGATCTCACAAAAGATGTGTATCGCATGTAATATAACCTTATCCACTGCTAATCAACCTACGTTCAAAAAATTTATTGAGAAATACACGGGTAAATTCTTCCCTTCCCGAAGAACCATCATTAATTCATGGAGGATATTGGTAATAATATCATTTATAGAAATACCCTTATTGTCAATTGTGAAGTTAAGATAATTTTCAGCATGTTTAGAGTCATCCACACCAAATTACGAAATGGAACTCTGAATTTTGTACCATCTAACAATAACTATTCATTTTTTTTTCAAATCTAATCATAAAATAGGATTCTATTTCAGGTAAAATTATCAAGAATTATGATACACATCTCATTCAATGCCAAAGACAAGTGCTTAAATGGTCTCAACAACGGGGATAGTAGCTTTGAATGGTTCGCAACCAGTTTGTCTGACACTAGTTTCTTCGCTTAATGACTTGGGTATTATCAATAGGGGTTTCAATATTACATAGGCAATAAATATTACTTTTTTATCATTTAAGGATTAACTATTGTTCATAAGCTCCAAGAAATGGTTTTCTGAAAACTCGTAAAAGGAAAAAACAACTGCTTAAATGGTCACAACAACGAGGGTAGTTGCATTGGTTGTAGCATTATAATTAGCAATTGTGCTTATCCTTCATTAGAATAGTATGCTGTTATACAAGCATAAATAACGGGATTGATGCCCTTAATAAGGAGTAATATTGACGGGCATTACTACATAATTAGCTTTTGCACTAAATCTCTACAATGGATTTAATTCTAACATGTTTTTATTAGTATATTTATTGTCTAATTTTATGATTTTGACATTTACTTTATTGTTAATAATTATTTAGACCTTATACTTTGAGAAATATCCATCATGTGCACAATTGTATATGCAACTTCCACATTAGGATAAAAGGATGATGGTATTTTTGATTAAACTCCACTCTGGCAAGTGTTTAGCAACTTAAAGTTATGACATATTTAACTTAGTTCATGTCAAAACAAGAAATATTATTTGGATCAATCTATTATTTCAATATTCTGTATTTATAATTTATTGTTATTATTAGTTATATGATTCTAATTGTTTAATTTTGTATATTTAAAATAAATGTATGATGGTTTATTTTTTAGTATGTAGATTATATTTAATTTAAGCCTTCTTTTTAAATTTGGAATTTCAAATATATTTCGAAATACTCTACTTTGTCGTTTCATTAGTTATTATTTTGAGAATATGCTTCATAATGAATTACAATTTCCATGGAGTGTGACGTTTTCAAATCTACTCTAACGGATATAAAACGTCTAAGTCAATTATACGTAATATATCTTTATTAAACATATTTTTAATAAAAATAATTTCATTATACCCTCAAAAATCATAATAAGGCAGGCAACTGATAATGACATCAGTATTTTAAACAATGATACCATAAGTCGTTCTCTCCCCTTCCCCTTCTCTTTGCACGCGTTTTTCTCTACAAGATTATCAACTTTACCTATAGCGTATGTCTCAATATAGCTTGTACACTTTTTGAAGCGCTAATAACATACTTATTATTTCATTTATCTAAAATAAAAGATTTGGAAATGTTTTGTTGACTCAAAAGACTTAATAATTTTCTTAGATTGTTATTTTATCTTCATAAACATCAAATTTATTTTAACTGTCTGACCTACGGAAGAAAGTGTACGCACGTATTATTTAGAGTTTTGTTTTATATTTAAAATATTTAATGTTGACTCCAAGTACAATTTTAAAAGCACAAGCTACATCTTGAAGAATCCAAAGGATTTTGTCACAAGTATTAGATGTATGGGAAGGTCAAAGTATTCTCAATTAGGCATGATGTTGCGAGTAATGGCAAAGGATGGTAAAGTTTTCCTCCAGACTGAGTAAATAAAAAAAATAGTAGAATCCAATATAAAAGTTTTTTGGTCGGATTGTTTTTCCTCCTATTAAAAACTCTTATACAATTGGAAATTAGGTAAGGTCTCAAATTGGAGATTCATACTACAATCTTAATAGAAATAAAATTAGAAACATAGGGAATCTGATCACAAGAATTTTGGCAAACGTCATAACCAAACCGGAATCTTCTTGACTTCTATTTGTAAAGTGCCGTTAAGAAAAAGGTATGCGCTACCACTGACCGTGTAAATATCATCAGCCTCAAGACCTCTGCGTAAGAGCAATGAACCAAAATGACAGCATTGCCCATAAATTTAGTGTGTCAAAGGTTTAGGAAAAGGGTGGTGAAGTATATTACTGGAGAGAACGGAATTTTTGTGAAGCAATACCTTTCTATATGTAGTTATTAAAAAAAAATTATCTGAAATTAAGACTAAAACTGGTATTATTTGTTCACATAACAAAAGTATCTGAGCAATGTTGAGACATATTGAATGTCCGTAGGGTACAGTTGATTACTTTTTAAGGATAAGGGATTCCAATATTCTTCTCCTATGTTTTACATGGTCGTTTTTGCTAATAAAACTTTACTCAGAATAAAGTTTTTTTTACAGCAGGTGACGAACAAAAAAAATTTGCTTTAATGCAAATGGAAAATAACTGATAAAGAACAACTCAGTGTTACTTTACATTTTTTATGAGTACCTTCATACAAAATTACTTAATACTTATAACAGTTGATATGTACTCTCGCCTTAAGAATTAAATAAAAATAAATATTAGAGTATTATAATAAAAATTATATGTGGGATGACTGATGAATACTTTAATATTTAGAGCACTTACAATAAAAACAAATAAAATTAACTTTAACATACCAGTGCTTATATTTAATTCAAATCTTAACACATTCTGAAAAGGAACATTAATTATGATATGCATAAGAGACCAATAATAACAAAAACAAAGGGAAACATTGTTTTTGATATACATTGCAGTATTTGTACACGCTTGCAATATTTCAGCAATACGAATAGATTTTTATTTTTTATATCGAAAATATTTATACGATTTACATTTATATACAGTGCAATCTGCATTTATATGTTCCATGATTTATTCACATATGCTAATGGAAGCTTAAGCAACATATTTTTGATTTTTATAAAAACGCAAGGTAATAATTATCTTCAAAACTAAACATTTTCCTTTCGATAAATGTATATTTATAAATGCATAAGTAAAAGGAAAAACAACAAACAAGTATTTAAAGAAAACTTTTAAGAAAATGATTTCTTTCAGAAGATCCACTCTGGTCATTTATAATGCATTTCATAACATAGAAAAAAAATTCGACACTCAATTGTGACAATAGCATTTGTACTATTGTGTAGGAAAGGACATAAACGTTTTATGAACACATTGAAGAATATTTGTGTAAGGCATCAAAAGCTGTTCTTCCATTTTCTACCATAATGATTGCGTCCTTCAATATTATTTTGTTTGAGTACTCATGCACCAACCTGACACGGGCATTAATAAACTTTTATATAGAGTATGTTCAAGTATAGATTGTACAAATTTTTAAGTCAATTAATCGCATTTTATTTCATTATATATATATATTAAGGAACTGTATATATAACCCTGTTGTGAACATAGATAAAGGCCTCATATTTGATCCTCACAATCAAGACAAATTTTGTAGATGCCAATGTATGTACATAAGCATGTATTTAATAAAATTAATCGAAAAAAAGAAAAAGTCAGGCATGGAAGTACATTTATTAAATTAGAGAAAAAAATAAAGTAATTTTTTATTTTCTATTTTTTGACGCTATAAAGGATTTAAATTGAATTTATAATATTGCATTTGCAATTTAGACAATAACAAGAGGAAAAGTTAAACATTGCAAAACGTGGATGAAATTTCAAAAGGTTTAATCATAACAAGAAATGTAAGAATGCAGGAGTTCAACTTGTTTAGATGATATTTATTATTCGTCATGGTACCTTGTATTCTTTTTCTTGTTCTTTCTTTTTATTTCGAAGAAAAGAATGATCATTTTTACTCAGTTAAAATAAAGATATTTAAATCTTAATATTGGTGAACCTGGCGTGATATCATGCCTCCTAAAAAAGTTCACAAAGTTAGGAGGAAATATGAGGTATCTAGGGGAATTGGCTCTCTACCACACCTCGAAAAAAAGTATCACAATAGACTTTTTCCCCACTTTTTTCTTCGAATTTTTGCGACTTCATCTCGTTGGATTATTGGCCTTCAAACTTGCTCTATCTGAATCCAATGGACTTATTTGTTCAGAGAAAGATTGAACGACAAACCAACCGAACCCTTTGAGACAACAAAGATGAAGTTATCAGTTGGATAACTTGAATACTCTGTATAACAGTGTCAAGGTCATATACACATATGTCCCCAAGTTGGTTATCTTACTTCAATTGATCTTTATTAGAGGCCTTCTATGATACATATTAACACGTTATAAGTAAGAAGAGCTATAAAAATACCTTCTTATATACATATATAATTTAGTTTAAAAATTTGGATAAAAAGTTTGACAAATACTGCGAGTACTTCAAAGATAAATAACAGTTGGTATTTTTTACTTATTTGGCTAACTACCAGATAATTTCGGGGCATTTTTTGCTTTTTCTTAGAAGTAAGTTTGCGTTATAAAATACAAGTAAGGACGTATATAATTAGTTAATTAGTGTTGTGTCGATCCTTCTTTAGGACTGAGGACTGCAGTTCATTCCACACCTACATGCCGGTCCTTAAAAAAGGTAAGATCGATCCTTTGTGATATCATTTAGGTGTCGCCCTTTTTTAATTACTTTGTTATATAATTGTTATACATCAAATAGATCGAGTTATATAACTAAGAATAATTGGAAAAATTTAGATCCTTTATGTTGGTTCTAGATGCACTTTTGAAGAAGAAAAAGGAGAAAACTGCATTGATTCAATGTCGAATTAGGATGATCGAATTACCACATGACCTTCCAATGATTCATTTATCTCAAAATATTATTGTTGTTTGGTCGTTTTCTTCTCCTTATTTTTAATTGTAAGGCAATTTGAGAGTAATAACAATAATAATCAATATCCTTATGCCTAGTGCATTCAAGTGATGTATCAGCTCGTTCATCATGTTCCTTTTTTTTCCAATTTTCAATCTATGTAGCATTTAAAAAAATTGTCAATTTGGAGCACTTTGTATGTGTTTTTTAAAGAGATTTTAAATTGGGGATTTCCCTATTCCTTTTTGGTAAATTTATTTAAAAAATTGTCAAAATAATAAATTATTTAGATACATTGAAAGAAGACATTTCATTAGATTTGAGATTTCTTTCTCAAAAGCAAATTGGCTTTGAATATATTTATTATTTTTTACTTACAATAATTCATCATTTTTTAATGGGATTACATTTTTATTCAAATTATTATTGTTTAGAAGTTATATATATATTACAAGTTGTAACTTCTACAATCAGCAGATTGTACGATTAAAATTTATACGTCTTATTTATTATTATAGAGCCGTGGACCTTGAATTCCATATTGAGTTACAAAATACTTATGAATAAGCTATTTTGATGGTCGATTGGTGTCATTTTTGAATATTTTAATAAAATATACAAAAAAAAGAAAGAACAAGATGGATTATTAGATTTCGAGAACAAAAATAGTATGTACACATTTTTCAGGAGATTTGTTAGCATTTAAACTTAATTAATGTTTGACTGAAATATCTGAAATTTTCTGAATAAATTTTCATTTTTATTTTCATCGCATGTAAATTTTCAATTTTTAAGAAGAAATCCCAAAAAGTTATGTATCTTGTTAACTTAATATTAAACTATGGTATTTTAAATTTCTGGAAAATTTTATTACATAATTTATGCAATATTTTCAAACATGAATAAGTTATCGAGGGTTATTTTTGCTACAACATTATTCTCCATAACTTTTTTGGTTTTGTAATGACAAAAAAATCTTAGTAAGTTTGTGTTTTTCTTAACAATGACAATAAATAATATTCACTATATTTTTGAAAAATTAGTGAAAAACAGTTTTTGACAAAATTAAAGGATGAACTTTTCCTCTAGAAAAATATTTTTTTATTTATGTTGGTATGTTATTTCAAATTTTTAACCCGATTTATAAAAATTATATAATTTAAGATTGGTTGCGAAATTAACTATTAATTAACAACTTGTTAAGGTAGCCAGGAATGTATAATTTCACAGCAGATAAATAAATATATTGTATATTTTTCTACGTTTTTGGGAATAATTGAATGACTTAAAGGCTATTTTATTCCTATTTGAATAATCATTTGTTCTTGATTTAATCCAATAACTTTATTTTTAATCATTATATAATATTTACACAAAAAAATTGAAAGTTTATCTCATAACGTAAATTAAAGAATCAGTTGATTTTGGTTGTTATGGCACCCTCTGTATGCAGTTGATTGCCCTTTAAACACACCCCACCATCATGATAAATAAAAAAATATTAAGAAATATATAAAGTTTTTATCACATTGATTTATACTATTTATAAATGAAAAAAACAAAAACATCGAACGGGGATTCAAAACCAAACCAAAACATAAACAAAAAAAACTTTGCCTACTTTCAAATTAATTTATATTCAATATCCCTCAAGAGAGGGAGAAGAGCTTCCGTTTTTTTCCTTCTATATAAATATATATTTTATTTCAACCCTCTATCCCTCCCTAAGCGCTATGTAGTACTTTGGAGAAATAGTTTGAAATCTAAAGTTATCAGAGTGGAACTAATATAGATATATACATATATATGTACGTTTATTTATTCAGCCAAGTCTCCTTGTTGCCAAAGACAACAATCCGTTGTTTCCTTCAATCCAAAAGTTTAAAAGCAAATTTGCATAGAAAATCATTGCCCCATATATAATATTGTTCTTATGATACAAATCAAATGAAAATGTATTCTAAAAATAATTAGGGGAAAGTTAGTTTGACAACTTATTAAAATGATTTAATAATTATTTTTCAATATATAGGGGTTTATTTTTATTTTTTCAATTGACTTCTTAGTGCCAATGGTTCAGTATTTAAATTAGTTTAAACATGAAATTACTACATGACTATTTATCTCTTTTTTTTTTTTTTTTTTTTTTTTTTTTTTTTTTTGCTAAAAAAGCTCAATAATAATATTACGTCGGTGGAAAATATGATTCTCTGTTTATTAAATCCCTGTTGTAGGAAGCTACACCTGTTTTTTTATTCCAGAGTTGGATTGAAAAATAAAACTAAAATCATAAGTTTCAACAACCAAACTTTAGCCATTTGATCATGTCTCTTCAAGTAGGAAGGAGTGTTAGTTTATGAAAATGAGCTTATTAATTTTTAGCCCAAATTTTCTAATGACCACGTTTGTTGGAAAAAATGGGGGAAACGGCCACTAATACTCCCCCTACCTCTATTACTTTTCCAACTCTAAATGTGTGCTTTTTTAAACCTTATTAAAAGAAAATAAAAGCTTGCGAATGTTGTGATCATTAAAAGCCTTTTATATTTATATGAATATTTTAAATTAATAAAGTATAGTTTTAAGGTTTTAATTTTGAATTAATGTTTCTGAATTTCTACAGTTTAAAGAAGTTACTTTTATTTCAGGATGTGTCGGATTTTGTTTGCTAAATATATCAAACATGACGTCACATGCATTCATGACAAACATTCTAACATGATGTCCCTTCGATGCTGTCTGTGATGTTAGTGAAAATACTGTGTTAAGAATATGATCGGTCATCTACTGTACTCGAATGAGTTTTTCCTTAATTAACTGTTCTGAAGATAAATATTCTTCACGGTGAAGTGAGTACGGAGAAAAGAACACGGTGAACTTTCCTGTAATCGAAATTATGTTTATCCAACTAACAACTACATAGTGCTATGTTCAAGACTAATACATTGAGGGATCGGGACCAAGACTTTCAAAATTAGTCACAATATTTTGATAGCTATAAAACTATCAACCAACATTCTCATATTCATTCATTAATTCATGAAAACACATAAAAATACTTATACTGGAGAAGAGTTTAGGAGTGCTGACGGTAGAATAATTTTTTATGAAACAAAAAATTCCATAGACCTGAAAATGTTCATAGCCAGGAAACTTTGTCATAAAGATAACTTTTACAGGGTGCAGCGACATCACATCCTTTTTCCAGAAGGCTATTAAAAAAGTTTCATAAATCTCAAAAGTTTTAGCTTTATTTGATAGAACACATATAAAATTGTTTTATACAGTTTTGAAAATCATAGCAGATAAATGAAGCCATTTTTGTGTTTGTCCTTATATAGGACCGTTGACTACGGTACAGTGGAGTTAAGTCCCATTCATTCCAATGCAGTCCAGTAAAATTAATTTTTAGTGACGTCATTGAGGATGTTTTACATTTTTTTTACTTATTTTCTTATATAATGTAATAAATTATTTATCTAGTAAAAAAGTTATATGTTTGTATTGAAATATGTATTATTGTATTTGTAATGAAAATAAAAATATTTTTTGCAAGATTTTTGCATTGATTTTAATAAATAACGCATATATTTTATTTAGGTTAATAAACAATCGATATTTGTATGAAAAATTCTAAAAAACGACAGTTAAGGACTATTCCCAGGGACCAACAGTTCTATGAGCCGATAGGACCGGTCCTAAGACTAGAATGGTCTTAATAAATAAAAACTGACACAACACTACTCATGATGATCTACATAATATACAATTTTATTCTTATTTTGATATAAATTACTTTAAAATATTGATATTTATAGATTTATTCATATATTTATTTTACAAATATGGTGTGCCTCAACGTATAAAGATACTTTTTATTTTTTTGAGGTATACATTTTTTTAATCTTATTTTATTTTATATTACTTTGTATATTATAGTAATCAAGGAATATGTTTACAAAATTTGAAAGTTAAAGATCTTTTTTTTATGCTTAAAGAAATGTACTTTCAATAAATGAGTTGTTAAAAATTTTTTCACCAACTTGGATAGGACTTTGTTTAACCTTTTGTTACAGGCATTTTTAGTTTTTTGATGTGATTTACTAGTTTAAGAATAGTTTTTGTTTTATTTATAAAAACATCATTTCATAATAAGTAGATGTTGAAATGTGTAAATTATTTTTGAGTCTCGGTGCTAATGGGCTAATACTTATCTCCTTGACAATCAAAAAGGAGCTTTCATGAAGATCAAACTCTACGTTTCCAATTTTTATCCACATTTTCGTCAATTGGCCTTCCAGAGCGTGGTGGTGCATTTTTGAAATTAAAATTATAGGAACGGAATCCACGAAAGCAAAATTGCCAATGATTAGCTGTTACAATATTAGAACCATAAGACTATTCATATTTTCAGCCTCTTGACTTGCCCTTTCGCCTTGTTCGAAGAAAAACTGTAAAATATGGCGTATTTTCTCTTTTCTGGTGTCCATCTTTGACGACCACTCAAAACATTCTGAGTCAATCAAAAAAAAATTAAGAAAGTTTTTCCTTGCAAAATCTTATCCTCCTTAATCTTAATCCTTTAGCCTTAACCCATCGTACTTATACAATGCGAGATACAAACTACAAATTCTATCTATTGTAGAAATAATGGACTTCTTTTTACTATACCTATTATTTCATTTCCCCACTTATACAAAAACATAATTTAATAAAGCAGTTGACACTATTATCTTTGACTTTAACTGTCCATTTTTTTAAATGACTTTCAAATATCAATAAATTATATCGGATGGCAATGAAGAAGAAATAACTTATTCTTAAAGATAAAAAAAAAAAATTCTTTTCGTATTTGACCTCGTGATTTATTAGGAATTTAAAAATCAAACGATGATGATTACATCCCAATGCATATTATTATAAGAGGGCCCATGCCAAATCCGGCTTTTTGTTTGCATAATAATTTATTCACATAAGTGAGGTTGAATTCATTGATTGTATCATAGGATTTACATATTTTCTTTATATAAAAATTTATGATAGCAGAATAAGTATTCATATTTTAATTTGATTATTCGGAATGGCCTTTAATCTTACAAATATTTTCTTTCCACAAGTAACTCTTATTGTGTATGAGTTGGGGATTTTTAGAGGTAGAGGGGTGTTGTTTTTTTTTTACATTAAAAAAAAAATTTCGATTACACCTACATTGAAAAAGTTGTCGTGAGGTAATAAAATGACCTATGCAAGATTTGATTTTATTACGATGCCATCTTTCAGTAGCACATCTTTCGGAATAAACTTCTCTGACAATTGTCTCATGCCCAAAATAATCGATAAAATTCCATGGCACTAGCCAACTGATATATCAATAACCTCTGCAACTTGTATGATAGTCCACTTACTATTTTCAAAAACAATTTTCTACACTGTTTAAACGTTTTCAACGTGCTTGGGCGTCCAAAGCGAGGCTCGTCATTGGCATCTTCCCGGCCATCTTGAAAGAGTTTGTACCACTTATAAACAATTTTTAACACAGAACAGTTTCACTGTATGCCACTGTCAGCATTTCAAGTGTTTTGAGCACTTATTTCATTTTTTAATACAACCATTTATGTAAATTTTTTGATTTATGTTTTTTTCTATAACAAAAAATCGCCGAACGCACAAAATACTTTTCACCATTATGGCTCTCAAACAAACTAAATATATTATATAGCTTTAAACATTAAATATATGTTATTTTTCTAATGTACTAACATACAAAAATAAAAAAAACTTGCATACCGAATATACGTAGCCGCGAAATTTGAAAAGTCACTTCACTGTTTGAACACACCTCGTATGTGAACTGTACAATCAATAATTATGTGGTACCCCACCAATACTCTCATGTAATATTTAAATAGGTATTAATTTTAAATATAAGCTTTTATAAAAAAATATTCGATACAAATCTAAGTTGCGTAAAAAAATATAATCTCCTATGAGATATAGTATAACTTATTTGATGAATATTATGAAAAGACTTTCCACTTCTACGTTCCTAAAGTTAGACGCTGCCTCATTACCAGGTATATCGACTGTTGTCAATATCAAAAGCTTAATATAGCTTGAAGGTCAGTCATATACCAGGTTTTTAAATTATCACCATATCTGTGAAAACTTTCTGAATTTGTCACTTTTATTCTTTGGAGTGGTGAATAAGCAAAGCCTTGGATGGATGTTCCAATGGGCCATGGTATATTTCGTGGAACATAGAGTAATTGTTTTAGTTCTGAATGGCACTTGATTTCGTTTTTGTTTTGTGTGAAGACCATTTCATATTGCAGTTCTTGACAAAATAATAACTTTTATTAAAAAAAATGTAAATTTATCATTGAAGATATAAAGTACTAGGATACATTTTGTGATATAATTTTTTTGAGATAGATCTTCGTTGAATTATTGATCCTGCGTTATTCCTTATGGATGATATTTCAGTTATTGACTTTTGAACTTAATTTGTAACCTCAATAACTTCTTGTCCATGTATTTTCTCATCACCAAAAATATGTCCTTCTTCATTTGTACATCATTTTACTTATTTTGAAATTAAGTAGCTTTACTGGTATGGAAAATTGCCTCGGGAAAAATTGCTAGTGGAAAATTACCAAACAGAAAATTGTTGTGTGCTAAATTTCGCGTCATTATTAAAGAAAATCAGAATCTCTCTGTCCAAAACTTGTTTTGTTCAATGGTAGGGTCAACAAGCAGGTTAAAATATTATTCAATGACGGTAAGTTTTTCAGTAGCTTTAGACGTATGCATATCCATTTTTTTGTCTTTCTTAGATTAATAGTTTTGTGTAACGTTCATGTTAATAAATATTGCACTTTAAATAGCTTTGTAACTCTAAATCTACTTTTTTTTTCTTGTACAGTACTCTTATTCGGGATCTATGTCTACCTAGACCGTCATATTTAGTTTACAGGAGAATATCTATAAATATATACGAGTATAAGGTTTATATGTTTATTTCGAATTTTTATATCATAAGATATAATTTATAATGAAATAATAAATATATTAAACCATATTTTAGTTCTAGAAGTTGTTATTACTTTCCTGCAAGACTCTTGAACGTTTATTAGAACAAACTAATTAGACGGTAGTCTGAAAAGTGTCTGACCTCAACGTGAAAATGGCAGTACTCGTAAATAAAAGGTATTCACATCTATATAGTATATGTGAAGGAAAATAGGAAAGTTTTAGTCATTTCGGACGCACAGTTGTTATGCAACAGTCGTTTATGTCAAAATGGGCAAAATCGAGTATGGAGGTTTACAAAGTCCCCATACACAGAATCCAAAATGGGTAGTACTATTTAAGCGGGGTGAAGAGATGAGAGAATCCCTGGGAGAAGTGTGTAGAGTTCAGAGCTGTGGAATCGAGAGACTCAAGTAATTAATCTAACGACTTGTGACTCGAGTCTGACTTGAACTAAAATGACTCGTTACTCGACTTGGCTAAAGAATTACTAGTAACTTGAGTCAGACTTGAAAATAGATAACCTGCGACTCGTAGGGGATTAAATTGAATATAATGTTAATGTATCTATAAACAAGTTTAGAAAAGAAAAATACAAAAGTAGGATCATCTTAAGCAAGGACAACTTGAGAGAAGGGCCAGAGAATAGAGACATAATTGAGTCAGCTGTTATGAGAAAACTCGTCCGTCTAAATGATTGAGAGAAGAGAAGATTTGGAACTACGCAGAAATACATTTCATTTATGGTCAGTTAAGTGGATCTTTCGTACGATGCATTTGGATAAATGGATCTGCATCCACACATCTTTCCCGTTCCAAATCATATTTTTACATTTGGATATTCTATCCATATATATTTTTATCATTTGTTCGACATTATTTTCTGTTCAAGTAATCTCTCCTCTTTGTACCTCACTCCATGGATCTTATCTTCTTTAATGGGAGGATCGTTCATTGTCTATATGCCACTTCATTTCAAGGTCTGTGATAGTGACTTATGACCTTGTTAATCATTGTCTCTATACGTAAACTCCTCCAGATTTTCTTCGTAATCATCGTGTACTTCCATAAGTTAATTTTTACAAGTAGTTTACTTAATTTTTGGAATCCTTAAACTTATAAAAACTAAAATGTTCCATCAATAGACAAAATAATCGACTCAAAGTATCAATGAGAAACAGAAAGAGTTATCATCCTTCGTTAACAGTTCCTACATTGAAATTATAGAGTCCATTCCTCCTTAAGTCAACTGTGCTTCGTCTTCTACTCTTAAAAACCTATTTCATCGATAAAAGTCCTTCAGTGTCCTTGATATATATAACATAGAAATCACTCATCCACATCAGCCCTGATTTCTATATTACTTATAAGTCTCTTTTGTCAATGGAAAATAAATGGAAGAAAATTCTAGACTCTGAATGTGTCTCTTTTTTTCTCGATATTTTGGTCTACATAGCATTTTCTAGTCTGATATTACATGTAAATTCCTATGAGGAACTTTTTAGTGATAATTTGCTTGATAAAAAATATAAGTGACTTCGTAACTTCTGTAAACTTATACAGAATATTTTTAATGTTATTGAATTCCCAAACTTATTTGGTCTGGAATCTTTTCGTATTTTTTTATTATTATTTGGATAAATAATTAAATAATTTCTTTATAAGTTATATATATTCATGTTCCTGATCTTTACTTTGGTTATATATTTTAAAGAAAGCTATATTTGGATTACACATATATTTAGTACATTTTATTAATCCAAAAATATTTACTAGATTTGGCTCAAATTTTGCATTCATTTCTAAAAAAGCTTTATTCATACATAATAAATATTTACAATTTATACATAATTCCGAGGGAATTTTGTAATTTCTTTGTATTACTACATTAGAGACTTCTTTAGTCGTAAATTAATTAAAGGTGGAACTGAAAGAAACACCTTTTTCAATACCATTGTAGAGTGAATATGAAAATTTCTTGGAGTATGTATGATATACAACAAGGTTGGAGTTATTGGATCTTCTTCTACTCTATTCCTATTTAATAGAAGATTCGACAAATATTTTTCTTCTTATAATCGAAAATTTAGAATTTCATACTGTGTCAATTGTCATCGTCCTAAAGGTTGACGACCAAACATATTATATTTAAAGTTTTTCTGCAACAATTATTTTTATTATTCAAGTAAATATTAAATTTTACAGAA
This sequence comes from Lepeophtheirus salmonis, assembly GCF_016086655.4. Classification (NCBI taxonomy): domain Eukaryota; kingdom Metazoa; phylum Arthropoda; class Copepoda; order Siphonostomatoida; family Caligidae; genus Lepeophtheirus; species Lepeophtheirus salmonis. Next base: position 20,734,453 of record NC_052143.2, read on the forward strand.
ATTGTTAGGTGGCATAGACTTCAATGATCGGTAGAAGTTCAATTAGGACGTCTAGTGACCTGTTAGGTTATCCCCAAAACTTAGGCTGTGGTTGACGACAAATTTTAAAATGCTTCCCAAGTTAAAGCAGGTTGGACTCGGAGAGACTTGTCATACGATACTTAACTATATTTAGAATCCAGAGAGAGAGATATAACCATGAATCATAAATTGGATTATTGAATACTTAAATTAAAGGAAGAGAAAGCATACAAGAGAGATACAAAATGGGCATTCTAATGTCTTTAATTCATTGATCGGTATATTATTTGAAATAAGACTAGATTGTAGTGAATTTAATCAATATTAGTAAGAATACACAGTATGACAAGCGATATTTTTAAAAAGGTTGAATAACATTATTAATATCTCTAATGAAATAAATCATCATTGTAATTCCCACTATTTTATTTTTGAACCCTTTTTTAATCCTTGCTTTTAATTTTAATAGAAGTTATTATTAGATCATTTTGAATATTATCATTTATATACTTCAGAAACTAATTGTTTTGTCATGAGCTTGAAAATTTGACCGAAATATAAAATGATCAAAATGATGCTTTTTATCACATTCAATGTCAATAATTTTTAGCAAATATAGACCTACAGCTATTAGTTTTTCAAATGTTATAATTAGTGAATATCTTCTTTTTTATTTTTTTGTTCAAGTTATAACTTTCTTGACCTTTTATTTTTAATTTATGAAAATATTTAATTATAAAAAGTAAACATTAAGAAAAGTATGATTGACACTGTTTTTTTAGACTTTGATGCCTTGTAACTACTACGGCATTCTGGAACGAAGCATTGAACACCACATCGATTGATTTCAATACAAAACACTTATGAATAAACCTATGTCCAATAAGAGTAGTCAAAAAAATCTTACATTTTTATTACATACCTAGATATTTAGAAGTCTATATATCTTAGTAAAATAGTCAATTGTGAAATTTATTATAAGGCTAAACAAATATGATAAAATAAAAATATAAACTTAAATCAATGAAGCACATAAATAAATACATATTTGCATTACACCATTATTTACACTTGGGTAATTTCGAAAATAATTTTAAGTGTTAATGTCATATTAATATGCTTTACAATTGTCGTGGAATATAATTTATTTTGAAGTGGCAATCAATACTGAAATAATCGTTAAACAAAATTAATATTATTCAATATAAGTCTTCTAAAGTTACAAGATCACAGATAATTTGTTAACATATTTATCGCGTAAGAGTTCACATAAACTGTTTATGCATATGTGCTGGTAATAGGACAGTTGAATATGTTTTGTGGCTTTGCTGATAAAGATATTTAGAAAAGAGAACCACATTAAAAGGATCGTCTTCTATTTTTTTATTTTTTTTTCTATTAAAAAGAGACTCACAGGTAACAATGGAATCAAAAGCAAGGATGAAGTGTCAAGAGTTACAAAAATAATACAGTCTTATAAATGGACTCAGTGTCATAGATATGAGTTGTTTGTTTGTTATGTACATCAATGCCACTTAAGGTCTCAAATCAATGAAAGAGTGCTTTAAAAATATTAGGAGATGAAATAGTGTAGACTTGAAAGAGATACTGAGGAAGGAGGATACTCCGTTTTGTTCCTCACTGAACATTTCTTTCCAGTATTATTGATCTTGATTAAACATATTCTTCGTTCTTAAAGGGTATATGCACAATGACTGATACTTCCATTAAATGAGATGACATCAACCGAGTCAGGTACCATAACCTTTTCTAAGGAGATGAGATCCCTGAACATGGTGGATATCCCAAAGTCATAAACACATATGAATTCAACGGAACTACGAGTGGACTCAGATCCATATATCCATATGTTTGTCGAAAAAGATCCATTCAAACAATCCCTGTTGTCATAGAAGTAATTAATTTGATGACTAAAGTTTATCATTTCTTCCTCCTTCGCCCAATAAAGTAGTTTAAATGTAGCGGGTCTCGTAGTGCTTCTTATTCTCTCTTGATAAGATATTATTGATTGGAGGTATCCATGGAAGGGATGTAATCATTCATTGCCGAATTGGATCGGTCATATTCTATTCCGAGACGGAGTTGGAAGCAAGGGTATTAATATTATATGAAGGTTTTTTATTAATATTACTGAGGGTGAGGAATGAGCGAGGTTTCTCTTTTTAATTTATTTTTCTATTTTAAGTACCGTACATCTTTTTCTTACTCTCTTCTTCCTCATAAAAAATATAGGATTATTCATACTAAAGAATGCCAAATATTCTAAAACACTGAATGGGAGAGGAAAAAAGGTGTATGAAATAGGAAAAGTAGGACCCGCCATCATGGGACTTACATACACGAGTAAAAAATGGAGTGAGGGACAGAGATAGAAAGAGACAAATTCCTCTTCTCCATTGAATAGTGTGATGTTATCAAGTCAGTATCGAGTCTTTAAACAAAATACCTTGATAAAGACTTGCGACTCGAGACATTTCATATTGACTTGCGACTCGAGTATGACTTGAACTGTAATTACTCATGACTTGACTTGATCTCAGCTTTGGAAGAGTTATAAAGATACAGTGTTACAAATTGTATTGAAAAAATCAGAAAAATGTCTTGTATCTTTGTTTGGTCGGAAACATTTCAGATCACCTTAGTATAAGTAAACAACGCTTATTCTCCATTGATATGTTGCGTACAGTTTTACAAAAAGATGTACCTTCATAATAACTCATATTGTATTTGTTGAATTTGCTTTGAAAACAAACAAAAAAAGAATATATATATATATAACTGCCTTAAGGATATCATAATCTCTTTTTGTTTTTTAACGCCCAGAGGAGAATTTTTGTAAAGTGTTTACTTTTGTTGTTCTTCATCTTGAATCCATTGTTTTGTCTATACTCAAGTTAATTGAAGGAGTTTCTCTCTAATGAAAGAGCAGGAAGAGTATGTAGTCTCTAAACCATAATACCTAATATTATAGGTACCAACTACACTTATATACAATATATATTAAAAGGTGAAAGCACATCTCCTCATTTTTTAATTTACCTAGTTTTGTATAATTAGGTCAATGAAGGAAAATATCTTCCCTTTGATATTATGTATGAATGTATCTCTCATCTGATTATGAAGAAATAAATAAGTAGTCGAGGAAAAAAGATAAATGTTGGAGATACAAGTCAACATATAGGAAAATGATTGGTTGATTCATACTTGAAACATCCTTAATGATTATATAAAATGAAGCACACTCCTTTAAAAAAAGTTATATATATATGTAACTAACTTTTGTATATACAGAGTGTTGAATAGAACGTTCGACTTTTTTTAAAGTTAACAAAATTCAAAATTATCATGGATCATGAAACCAACATTTTGGTGTTGGTAAATTTTTCTTAATTTTTTTTTTGTGCCATCATAAAACCGTTACCCTCCATCTAGTCAAAGTTCCAGCGTTCCGGAAGTGCTTCAAAATGAAGACAAATTAAAAAAAAATCATAGTATAATTAAGGCATAAGAAAAGAAAAACTTATTTTATATTTTTTGTTAACTTGATTGTAATTTTTTTACTTTATTATGGTGTTGTTTTTGTAAGTAAACACTCATTTTTTGAATTTGGTCAACTTTGAAAAATACCGAACACTCTATTGTCCAAGATATATATGTTACGACTTTGGTGCACTCTTTTGTGTAAGCACGGGTACTTAGGTAGCTGATTTTTCTTTTGTTAGATAGCTTGTTCAAACCTCAAGTAGTCCAAAAAAATGGAATTAATTGATAAATTTGTTGACCAAAATATTTGAAAAAGGCAGGGAGACCTCCTTGGAATCCGCACAGGAAGCTACTAATTGGACATGCCAGAGATGAAGGTGAATCTCTGGATCAACATGGTTGCCAATGGGAGGACTAAATATGTGCCAGCAGGACTGGCTCTTGGCTAGATCAATATAAAGTCTCAAATGCCTCCAAGACAATTTTGAGGACTTTATCTTGCCCTCCCAACTCTCTGGGACTGAACCAATGTATGTTTTTTAGTGTGTGGAGTGCGGCCAAACGACAAACCAACTAAATCGCCTGCAACAACAAAAGTGAACTTATAAGTCAGATCAAGAAGGAATATCAGGATTTTCAAGAGAACCATTTGGGCAAAGACCTTATAGAGACCATAATTGAGGCTGGAGGTGATAATATTAAATAATATAAATCAGAATCCATCGGGCTTTTGGAATCTGGTTTTATTTGTTTAAACTAAAAAAAATTACTTTAAAAAAAACACATTTTGGCAGCACAGATAGATTCACACCTAATAGATATTTTCATTTTCTTACGATATCATCTTTAGGTAGTACATCTTGTTCGTTTGAAAGGAGAAAAAAAATTATTTATTTCGTCAATAATGATTAAGAACAGTATTTATTATTATTTTGCATTGATTAATTATGACTTACATTATTTTATTCTATAAAAAAAAAAAAACATTACAAAAGTGTTTTTCTAAAGTTACCATATGGAGTAAAAAGAGGTACCACCATAGGAAATTTTGATTAATCCTTTCTGAAAATGTAAAAAAAAAACGATGAGCAGATTATCAAATTTTCCTAACTTTATCACACTTTCTTTGTTCCATTGGAAAATATTAGGAAAAAAAACTTTTCAAAGTGTTTTTTTTAGGGGAAAAAATGTTTATCAAAACTATTTTATGCAAAATAAATAAAAATGTCTTATTAGTATCTAAATTCTAAAATTAAAGAGTTTTTGCTTTTTATCATAATTGTATCTAGGTTTACGACCTTATAAGAGATTAGCATTTTTGGTATAGGTAATTATGATACCCTATGACAACTTTTCTGTACTAGCTGTAATCGAAATTTGAAACAAGTTAAAAATCAATCCCTTCTAAGAATATATCTAACAAGAACCTTACATATACTTGTATATGTTCGATTTATAGAAGAGAACAATATACCCAAAATTAACTGTACAATGAAAAAAAAAAAACAATAGATTTTTTGTCAAAACTTTTTTTTTGTTTGCAAAAAAAAAAAAAAAAAAGTGTACAAGTAAATTGATGTAGGAGGAAAAAAATCAACAACAAACCAAAAAAGTATTTATTGACGGTTTTTATTTTTGTTTAGCAATTAATGTTGCCATGTGGGCGTATGTAGAAACATTGATATAAAAGGCTGTTGAAACAATAGAGTTTTTGTTGCATACATATTTAAAAATATGTATATATTGTGTAGAAGTGCAGCCTTGTAACCAAGTATATAGCAAATTATAGACATTCAAAATTATAGAGTGAATATTTAATTATAACATTGGTAATTTTAATAACAAACTATACATTAATACTTTCATTTTTTTAATATATATTCAAATGGTATTGTTCTTATGTTAACTGTGGACATTTGAAAAGTAAATAATTACGCCATTAACGGTGTTAGTTATTTTCCCCTTAAACTATTATGCTGCAGGGCATCTTGCCTTACGAAATTTCCCCTTAAAGCCATTTTGCATCAAGGATTTTTCACCTTCAAACATTAATAAATAATGATAGAGTTATTCCCCAAAATTTCAATACGTACATACTATGGAGATCTCGCTATGCTACCAATTAAAAGTAGAGACAAAATTGTTAATAAAATTAGTAGAATAAGAAAAATAAAAATAACGATTCGAACGGAAGAAGTACTGATCACTACTAAAGTTATTATTCATCATTAGAGATGATAGATTATTCATGTTAAAAAGACTCATAGATTGACGAACAAGCTTAATAGAAATACAAGGTTAGATCATCATGTACTCAGGCTTGCTAGAAGTTTCAATCTGATGTATTTTACTGACTGCAGGGCAAGACAGGCATATTTTGACAAAATACGCAACCACTCATAGTCTATGATTTCATTTTTACTATAATTTTCAATTTAATGTATCATTCCGACTGCTGGGCAAGAAAAACAGATTTTGACAAAACACGCAACCACTCATTTACTATGTCGTCAATATTAAAAGTGTGGTGGTAGTCAAACATCAGTCGTACACACGTAATGATATAGCCTTGTATTTCTATTAACCTTGCGAGAAATTGTATTCCTGTCCTATTAGAAACGGAACATACGTTTAGTATAACTTTTTACTTCGTTTACCTATTTCTCAAAAAGAATTGAAATTAGGAAATAGCCATAACGTATCAACTGTTGACAACAAAATACAGCGAGTATTTTTGTATTAGCGATATAATACCCTGTTACAGAAAGAAATATGTATTATCTAAAAAGCCTTTAAAATGATTGTATCTGAGGTTGGAAATGAATTTAAACCCCTTGTACATAATATGGAAGGAGTTCCTCTTTGACCATTATCATTGATCTCTTATCATGAGTAAGGAATGAAGTGTGAAGTTCATATTATATATTGATTTATTATTGTAGATGAAGATAAACACAAATTAGGATTACACATTTTCATTATTTGGGTGAAATAAAAAAATATGTAAAGTTATGAAAAGTGAAAAAAATAAAAATTCTTACCTGTAAACAATCTGCCGAAAAAAATAAATAATAAACAGGTACAATTTATTCCTTTATTTATTATTTGTATTGAGAATTATCAAAAGAGCCGAATTTATTATCAATATTTTGTATCAGAGGAGTAGCAAATGAGGTGTAGAAGGAAAATAAATGAAATTTTATTTACATATTATGTCAAATTAAATATGAGAAAATATATTTTTAGACCAATGTAGATTATCCGTTAGCCTACACCCGGAATAATGTTTCATAATTCAGTTACTTTGTAGAAATGTCAGGGTTCTATTCGATTTAAACACATACAGGGTGGGGATTTTAAATCTGGAACAAGTTTTGACAGCAATATCTTGACAACCCTGAGATCCATAATTATAAAGTGTACTCATTAGATTAAGCTGACAAAATTGTATAAGAACAAATACAAAATCCTTGAGATGTCACCGTCTACGAACGCCGTTCCGCCATTATTGTGTGCCTCCGTACTTGGCGCACGCATAAGGACCCCCAATAACTCCATACAACGTTATACAATAGAGCTTAAATTTATATTATCAGATCTGGTCTTATGCTAGAATTTTAAATTGGTGCAGCTTGGCCAAATAAATCTAACTGTAAAAAGATTTGTTCCCGTAAAACCAATGTTTTTTAATACCTTATGGTTTGGGCAAAGAAATGTGACCTCATAGCTACTTTGAACACTTTGGAATACTATGTGGGGGGGCGTCTTGGAGAGATAATCCAATAAACGTGGACATAACACTGTTGACTTCTTGCAGGGCTTCCATTCTCGAATAAGTGTTCAAAATGGACAAAGAGCTCATTATCAAGGCCTATGTCAGGTTCAGGGCCAGGTTGGAGGATATGGTTGAATCTGATGGTGGTTAGTTTGTGTGGTAACAATTGTCTTCACTTACTATTCTTCCTATTTTTAAATTGCTGAACTTATTTTGGGAAATAAATTGTAATATACATTCATTATTCTACAATTTTCCGGATTTAAAATCCCAACCTCCCCATAACTTTTTAAAAATGACTTCTTTGGAAAATAAATTGATGATTTTGTTTTGATTATATACCTTTTTTATAAGAGTTTTTTCTCAAAAAGAGATACAACATTAAAAACAGATCTTCTGGATTGAAAACCCATTGATCTGAGTTAAAAAGAAACTCTTATATAGGTTCAATAAATAGTTAAATACCCTGTTATTATTTCTTTATCAAGTAATTGGAAAAGCATATTCTTCAATGATCAACTCATATGACATCCACAAAGTAAAAATAATAGCCACATACTTTTTAGGATAGAATTTTATATACATGAACGTCCATCGACGTCATTTTGTTTTCCTTCTATCCCCACTTGAATCATAGATTATTCTTCTTGTATCCATATATTATATACGTTTTCAGTTAATATTTTGTATTTATATACATATTTCTCAATTAATTGTTTGTAAATAAAAATAGCCTCTAAAAGATTTTAAACGATATATCTCGCTTTCAATTTTCAATTTTTTTCTTATACGCAATATTTTGTCTTAAAGGAAAAAATTAATATAAAATAGATGTAATTTTAGTGTCCTTAGACAGAGATTAGAGTACTCAGAAAGATAATCAGTTGGTTTTGAATTGAAAAAAAAAAAGTCCTTAACATGTCAAGTTAACGAAGTAAATTAGGCCGGAGGGACAAAGCAAAGGGACTCTTTTATCGAAGTGAATCTATGGTTATGATAACAGGAATAAAAAAGAGGAGTCATTGATTGTTTTACAGATTTCGCCTTCGTAGAGGATTGATCCATTCACTGATCTAAAAATATGGGTAATTAATTTTGTCATGATTTACTCCCTTTACAAAGATTCAAATATAAACAGCTGTCTTTAAAGGATTAAGGCTACCACATTTTTTTTTGTCTCATGCCTAGTTAAATAAATGTTATGTTTTTAAATTTGTTTATCCAAGAAGTTGAAATAGATTATATTTTTCAAATTTGAAACGTTAGTCAAAAATTATTGATAAAATAAAAAATGTGTTAAAATTTGTAGTTTGACATTTTAAACACAATTTATTCGACCACTATTTTACTCTGATATATAGTGGGATACTAGCAAAAGGTTACCTGTTGGTGCTGGAACTAATGGCCAAGCACATTATAATGTATATTTATATTAGAATGAATTTTTTTAAATGTGGTAAATACATAACAACAACATATATGTATGAAAAAATTGGTCTAAATAAAAAAATACCACAATTATTTTTGTGAAAAAATTGCAAAATCGAATTTTGTAAAAAAAAGGTAAACATGGTAATATTTTTCCGTACATATGGAAAAAAAATTATGAAGAATAATGTTAAAAAAATAAACAATAAATACGGCAAAAATTATGTATTCAAATGTTCTGGAAATTGAAAATACTGTATTCATATTATATTAGGGTTTATATTTTTATATGCAAAATGCGTTGTTTTTTGCATTTTTCTTTAAAATTGACGTTTGATTAAAAAAAGGAGAAAAATAATTCAGAAAATGACAGATATTTTAGTTAAACATAAATTTTTATCAAATAAATTTCTACAAACTTTATTTTGTCTAAGAATCCAATATTTAATTAGAAATCTATTTTTTTGCAACTAAAAATAAAAAATAAATAATAGTTGAATAAATTTAGAAAACGCTGTTATTGGTATAGTGATTTTTTGAGACGACATTGAGTTTTAGATTTATAATTATACGCCTTTTCTAGTCTTCTTGAGCTCCGAAAATATTTTTTCTGTTTAGTTTATATATTAAACTCCCCTTATTTGAAACCTCCGAAAATCAGTCTTTGTCTGACCAAGTTCAAAGGAGGCACCCTTGCAAAGTTTCAATTCTTATGCCCAACGCTGTGGGTACCCATAAACAACACACACACACAAAATCTACTGATGGTCGACTTCCAGAATGATGACGTCAGAAGAAGTTCGAATAGTATTGCATAGTAAACTAAAAATGACAATACCTTGAAGACATTGTTTTGATGTACATAATGATTGAACAAACTGGACAAATTTCTAAAAAAAAAAGTTAATAAAAATGTATTTATAATATCTCCAAATATTTAATTAACGTAGCGTCAAAATGTTCCTAAAAAGTATAAGGAACTATTTTTTTAAGCATCCTTTTTTTTATAACATGAATTAGTCAATTATTAATAAATAGAATGGAGCTTCCAGAGGACTCTGTCAATGTTTTCTCACGTATAAAGATATATCTATTTACACATATAAAGATGAAGATTTAAACCTGTCTTAGGCAGTAAAAAAATATAAACAAACAAATAAATAAAGTGCAGTAAAAAAGGCTATTATCGCCCATATATACAAAAATAAATTAGACTCAGTCAAGAGCCAATAAATATAAATAGACAAAACTAACTGTTAGTGATTTACAAAGAGATACAAAAAATATATACATATAAAATTTATATGGAATAAGATGTAATTCAAAAAGTTTTTGGATTAGGGACGCTTTATTTATTTATACTTATTTATCTGTTGTTGTTGTTGTTGTTTTGGAGGACTCAAAGATTAAAAAGTTATAATCTATAACTGCACAACTTTATTTGTATTACTAATAAATTTGTATTAGAAAAATAAAACATTCGGCAGAACGTGAGGCACTCATAATCTTTTATTAGTTTTTTGTCTAGGTAATTGAGCTTATTATGTACACATATATGTTCATATTCAAAATACAGTCATACACCGCTTACTCTAGATTTGACCCATCCATATTTCTCTATTATACAGTTTATAATTTCACAAGATTGCATACATACATATATATTTGGTTCTTAGTGTGGACAGATTCAAACAGTTAGAACTATCCATGCAATCAATCCATTACTCTAAGTGTTTGTATAAATTAGGGGCCTAGTCGAGAAATTGGAGAGCTTATTAAACATAGACAAGAACTGAAGAAGGGATCTGTGTAATAGGAAAAATTAATTTTAGCGATTAGAAAAAAAAAACAGGTTATTGTGTGTAGTGTTGGTTCTTAGTTATTCGCTACTATCAGTCCTTGGGACCAATTTTTTTACTCTCAGTACTAGATCTGATTTTAAAAAACTATTCAAGTTGAGGGACGTCATGAAGGATCAAAATGTTGGTGGGAATAAATAAGGACTGACATTAAAATTAGTTGCTTCTGCACTTTCTTCTTTTTTGTTCAAAATTTAATCGGTCGTCGTGGTGTTAACTTTTCTTTTTGAAGTAAGCATTCTGTTATATCCTTGGAGTAAATTGATGAAAAACAAGTAATAAAATAAATATGAATGAATTTATGTGTAATTACAATATTATTTATGCACTGAAGCTTTTTTAAATAGTAGGAGTTCTCTTCTTTATAGCAGTTATTATTTTCTCCGTTAAAATCACATAACAGGGAGTTGATATTAGCAATGGTTTTAATTTAGTAGTACCATATGTATTGCTCCCGCCTTCTCTTTCTGCTCTACCAAGAACCCCATTTCTTAGTATAACTGATTAATGCGTTTATTTATCAATAATAATAAATGAAAAAATAGCCATGAAGTATCAAGTGACACAAGGGTACCAAGAGCTGACAACAAATACATAGGTTATTTTTGTATCAATGAGATAACCTCGTGTTTTACGCTCAGTACAAAGAGGTCCATTGCAACAAGTGCATTCAACAACCATTTTGCTCATATTGTTTGTTTTTCTTTATTATTTTATATATTTAAGATTGACAATATACAGCTTTGTTTCTAGGAACGAGAAAAAGATCGAAAATTTGAATAAGTTTCTAAGAAGGGCTTCATTCTATATTTATATATATCTGATTATATTCCTATATTAATCTGTTATAATATATACTTTGAAAGTTTACAGAGTAGGGACCTAAAATTTGTGTTAGTGTATAATTATTTTTCATGACCAAGTTTCATTACGCAATCAAACGACCAGAAAAAATATGGCTGACTTCTACTCTGCCATCGTGTGGCCTTCCCCCAGGCTGACATCAACCCCCAAGACTTTGCAGTTTGGATAGCCTTAAGGAAAAATGTTTGTCTCACGTTTTAGCCTAATTTGGATTCGCTCCAAGGTGCTATCATGAGACTTAGGTGCGCCATGGATCCACCTTCATCATCGAGAGCTGTCAATCTGTTCACCAATAAGTCCAAGTTATTATTCCTTTTAAAGGAGAGCATCTAGAATATAAATTTATTATTTACATATATCACTAATTGGTTTGGAGTTGTATTTCCTTAATTCCATAACAAACACGTTTTCCGTAATTTAGTCATTGCTACTATAACTTTTTTTTTGGTCTCTGTTCTGATATAATTAAAACTTTAAAACATTATATTATTTGTCGTTCTACAAATATTATTAAATCTATTTTTCTTGATTTATAACTCAAGTTTGGCTTTTTAAAGTGTCGCAATCATTTCCAGCTACAAAGACAGTTTCACTATTAAGCGGCAGCATTCGAATGCAACTTGTGGCAAAACATCTGACCCATACAATCTCCAAATATATTTAAACAGTAATAGAAAGCTACGAGTAGTTGAGACAAAAAGAAAAAGTGCTAGAACTTTCCACGGTTTTCTTTACTTATTATAGTTTGGCCAAGACAGGATTATATTTAGATGTTCTGAGCATAGATATACTTTTTCAAAAGTATGAAAAAATTAAAGAAATAATTTCATTGTAAGGGTCATATTTGGTTTGTGAGTGTTTTAAACAAAGAGTGTATATTTTGAGTTTGTTTAAGGATGTATATTGCAAATTTCTTGCTAGTTTCCTTGCATTAGTTGTTTTAATAATTCCCATTCATTTGACCGTAACAATGTGAGAACCATTCACCTTTTAACCAGACTTGTTGATATTATAAAAGTCATGATATTGTTGTAGATTTATTATTAAGAGATAACATCTTAGTCAGTTTTATTTATGAGCATTCCTCTTAAAGAGATGTTGTTCGTATGTTAATTTAAAAAAAAAAAAAAATCGCCCAATTATAGGTTATGTCTCCTTTAGTTGGTAGTTTTTCAAATAATATTGATTGGGCCCAAGTTTGATGGCTTTTTACTATTAAGAATTAGCTCAATCGGCATATAAGTACCTTTAACGGCGACAACAAGTCAAAAATAGTTGAAGTTTAAACTAATCATTACATAAGTAATATAAGATATTAATTATTATATTCTAATATTAATGACATGGTTCCTTCAACAGGGATAAAAAAATAGCATTTACCTCCTCCATAAAGTGGCATGCTTTCATGTAATAAATTCTTTTTTTTTGCCCAAAGTGTTTTTCCATGATCCAAAGACAAAAAAATAAATTTTTATTAGATTAACCACATTAGAAGGTCGAATTTAACAATGTGTCAAAAAAAAGAGATTCAAAAAGAAAAAAATTCCCTTAAGGACATATATTTTATGAAAATATTTTTGAGGGATCACAGGTGCTCTTTTGGGTTCTCCCTTAAATGTCAGCTCATATTAATTAAATAACAAAAGATGTGCCATTAGAATATTGAAGTCTTTTTTTTGTGGGAATAGCTGTAAGGTAATTGAAATGAAAGAATTTATAAAGACCTTGAAAAATTGATTATAATTAATTGTGAGTAATAACATAATATTTATATAGTAAGTTGTTACAATATAGTTTGATATTTGAGTATTTTACTTGTAGTAGGGTACTGAATAATTTTAGAAGGATACTATACTACATTAGTAGACTTACAATTATGGAGGGAGGTTTTTGGCAAAATTCTGCAAAACAAGAGCGTTAAATTTTGAAAAAAGAGAACTCAAATTTTCCCAATTAATTAAGTAATTTGTAGTCAGCGAAAAAAAAAGTTTTATACAGATAATTTAGATTAACGATTGCTGTTTTATATTTATTATAATTTTTTCATAAATTTTGACTATATTATATCGATAAATCAAGAATTTATAAATATTTTCTTACGTTACTTTTTGCCGTCGATCAGTATTGGTTGTTTAAACATACTAAAAGTCCGTTCAATGCCCAAATTATTCGATGGACCAATTTGAAATTGGCAAGATCTTAAGGACATGGATGCATCTCATCATTACCACCACTCATCATCTTGCTTAAATGGAAGATAAGGACTTTGCAATTTGGTGAAAAAGTATTAATTCTTTGTCGCAAGATTCAAGGGAGATTATTCAACAGTCAATGGCTTCCTCAGATATCAAATTATTTAGTCATAACCCTGATTGCATCATATTCAAAGTTTAACATCTAAAAATAGATTTTTTTTTTATAGTTTTCCCGCATAATGAAAAGGGGGTTTTGCAGGTAAATTTTACCTGCAAGGAAGCTTCAAATACTCATGAAAGTTGTTCTTTAATTTAACTTAAATCCAATTTTTCTCTATTTTTGTCCTCAAATCAGCATTAAAAATTAGCCTTTTCTACAAAATAAAAGAACAAAATGAGTACAGCCACTTTTACAGTCAAAAATTGGTTTTAGGCAATTTTGCCGCGAATATTTTCAGTACTAATATTTTTTCCGCATGCCCATCGCTTTTTTCCAATGGAAAAAATTACTGCAGCAAAAATCTACACAGCAAAATTACCAGTTACACAAAAAACATGTTGATACCGCTTTAAGTGGCTTTATCGACATTTGTGGAAAAACGGATGAAGTTTTTGGTATTCGAACCATTAAGAAAATATTTCCATAATGACAACACTATGAGGCCGGTTTAGCGTCCGGCACGACTTGCCTGCATATGGATAGCACTAGTATCGCGGCAAAACTCCATAGGATCTTAAATATGATAATTATGACTGGAAACATTATGAAATGTTAAAAAGGTTAGTTAAAAGAAAAGTTTTTATCAAAAATGATAGCACGGAGTAATTTGAATTTCGGCAGAGATATGTGACTTCCTGTTAGTGTTTAAAATTAAAGGCACGCTAGTAGCTTAGTTTGTACTTCAAATAGTCCATATTACAATTTAATACTTTTAATAACATTGCTTTACAAAATGTAATACTTTCTTATAACTCTCATATAAAATTTAGTAAAAAATTCGTTAGTATATCTACAAAAAAAAATATTTTTTTTTACTTGAATACATATGTTAAATAAAATAACAATCACGGAATCGCCGTAGCACATGAACAACGTTCCTTCCTCTGCACAAAAATGGGAGGGCAGACTCTACAACGTCAAAGACTTGGGTTCTGGCATAATTTAATTTAATTTATGAGAGGTAACACTCAAGTTGAGACATTGTCTGGATGTTTGGTTGTAATAAAGCAGCTGTTCTCCTTATTCACTGTGGCATCAAAGGTGAAAATTTACTGATAAGAAAAGAACTAAACTTTGCCCGAATTTTTGTTGGACTAGAGAAAATTTAGAATCTCTTTCCTTTTTCCCAACCATCTCAGCTTGCTCTTTTAGAGATAAAATGTATTTTTGTTCTACTCCGTGATTTTGAATCAATGTCATTCCGAATTGAAAATAATTAAATGAGTACCACTAGATAAGATTGACTCTGTACATATGCAAAATTACAAACCCACATAGAAATTTAACAAATAATAAAAGTTAATTAAATATTTTACTAATAAAAAATATGCAAATTTTTGCTATCCTCAAATTCTTTTCAATTTTATTCATGAATGAAGGTCTAAATATATAAGTCATAAATACTTTTTTGTTCCTTTTCTTAAATTTTAATTAGAGCTACTATTGATTAAAATATTTTTTTTCTGCTTAAGCATAACTTTACTTCATTTTCTTCCGACATGGATCAAATTACAACACTAACTATTCATAGGGTAGCTTATATTTTTTGTGTCTGCATACATATATATGTACGAAGGAGAGGTTTGGATACATAGAATTCTCGTTTAGAGTATGTGTTAGACGAAACAGAAGGTAAAGTGATTATATTGATTTTAAAAAGTCAGAAAAGAATATAATTCATTTTTTTTCCGGGAAAGTATTATTTATGAATGACATTTCATTTTTTTTACCTTATTATGAAAAATGATGTTTTGTTCGTAAATCCATAAAATAATATTTATATGTAGATTTTTTAAATCTTTTGCTAAATTTTGTCAAATACTTACATATATACCACCTATGGTGTTTTTTTAACTAAGCAGTAGTGTATGACACATTACGTTTAGGCGTTATTCATTGGATAATTAATCATGTTTATAAGTGTGATATTAAATTCATATTACTTACGACATTAGTAAATAATGGAACTTAAATTTGAAAATACGTACACAGTGTCCAAAAATATGAAGTACACTTTTTAATATTGAAAATTTCATTTTTATGAGATTCTGTGATGCTTAAACTAAATACTTGGTTTACATTCATTTTTTTGGAAATCAACTATGGCTGAGCTTCATCAACAAACAAGGCAATGGATGTTTTCCTAGACCAACCTCCGCAGGGCCACGGACATCAACAGCAACACTGGAGGTTGTCCAAAACATACTGCAAAAGCAGAAAGACTCAAACCTGTTTGTTCTGAAAAGTTATATATGAATAATTTTTATATTATGCTGTGTATATGAGCAAGGAGTGAGGAAGCCTTTCAAGTAATATGTCCCTTAGGCCTCAGATTAGCTTAAACTACCATTTTTTCTAAATAAGTAGGTAACCTCTATGAAGCCTCAAGTAAAGACGACATCACCCTTACGGGATATAAAACGTCACTCAAAATCCACTAATGGCTCAATGAATCCATTGTCTCATTTCTTTATTTATATTTTGCAGCGATCTCTTGACATTCACATATCAAAAAAATAAAACATGACATCTAGCGTGCATTACTCTATTACTATTGAAGGGCTCCACCTACGGTTTAAATAACATACATCATATCATATCGCTTCTGTTCCCTCCCTCTGTTTTACAAGGCACATCATGAAGAAGACACGTTCATACCTTTAGGCGTTTATATATAAGTAGTATCAAGTCCAAAAATATCCCGCTAAGACGAGCCGTTCAAAAATGTGGAATTTTTTTGATTTTTGATTTTCTCCCGCCATGGAATTGACAGATCATCATCATGAAGCCACAAAGTCCATGCTTTATTTTAACGGATATGGGGACAGGTGCTTTAGAATAGAAAACCTAGACTAAAAAATCCATTCTTTTCAATTTTCGGTTTGCAAAAATGGGGTTGCTTAAGGGTGTTTTCCCCTTATAAATTGATAAAGTCATTGTTTTGTAAAGAGACGGGTGTTGTTTCATTCGAAAATGATTGACATAGCTCTATTATTAGAGTCATAGCAATGTGATGTGTATCTCCTTAAATAAAAAAATTGAGCATATAAATGAGTAAAATATGATTTTATAAGGTATTTATAAATAAATTATGACTAATGATTTAAGATGTTTACATACATAGATATTTAAATCCAGAAGTTTGAATTCAAATACATAGTTAATATGATAAGTGAAAATGATTTTAGGTTATTAATTATTAAATCAATGATTTGTTAGAATTTTATTCAAGTGTTATTATCTAGCCAAATATTTTTCAGAGTTGAAGAATTATATTATATATACCAAGTATCCTCTAAATATATCTAGTGTCGTCTCTAAAAGACAACACACTATTCATCCCCTTTCCTGGAGCTGATTCAAAGAAGCATTCAACAACTAAAGATACAAGTATATTTTGCAGAATTGTTATTGCAAACATTAATTTACATTATGATCCTTTATTTATGTCAGTTAATAAAGTAAAAAAAGTTTGCAACTATGCGTAAAATACAAAATAAACCGACAAGTTCATGCAATAGACAAAAATGAACTTCGTGAGTTGATTGAACATTACTTTATGGAAAACAAAACGCTTCAAAAGACGAAAAAGAAGCTTGATAAACATTATGGGATCTCTTACCTACGATTAAAACAGTTTATAAGAGGTTCCATCATTTTCAGAGTGACAATCAGAACACAAGTGACGCTGTAAGTATTGGATGCCCTCTTGAGGTTACTCCTCTAGAAGGCATTGATAAAATCTACTATATGGTGATATATGACAGAAGAGTAAAGTTGTATGAGATTGCTAGTACTGTGGGCATCTCGAGTTAGAACCCTATTTCCATTAACTTTGCGACCACAACTGCTTAAGTCTGAGCTCTTGCATTTCGTGATGGAAAATGACTTTTTGTGCATCTCAGTTTTCAAATAGTCCAATAACAATGAATAATATACACATGTAATAGTTTTACCCTTGTCAGACTATCGATGAGGATTATCCTTTACGAATCCAAAATAAAGTAACCATAATCTTTCCGGCCGATTCCCCAATCCAAACGAATGCCAACCAGAGATAAATAGACCCATCTGGCGCGTATCCTTCCAAGAAATACTACTAACTAAACATAACTTCGATACGCGCCAGTAGTGTCATCTCTCGGACTATACACGGACTTTTCAAACGATCCTCGTATAAGCGTATTCATTTGATGGTTATTTTCTTGTTTTGATAACTAAAATGAAAAAGAGAAAATATCCTTTGTGGCCAAATTCTCAACTTCTCTAGTTTAAAAAGTGGGAATCCAAAACTTGAAGTAGCATGACTAATTTACGAAAACTTAACTTTTATGGAATCAAGAAGACACAACTCTAAACCAATTTGGGATATGTTTAAATACTATATTTACCCATATTTTTAATCCACATTTGCTCTTTTACAAGCAATAACAGCCTCGACATGCTGCAACCCCGTTTAGCAGCTTTTGATGATAAAGGTCGTGTCATTGGCCTACTAAACTGGTATCATGGTAGCTCGGAGCAAATCAAAATTTGGTTGAGAGGCGCGGCAGATATTCTTCTCCATAACATCTCAAACTAAAAAGTTGTTCAAGGGGAGAATGTCAGGACTGGGAGACAACCACATAGTGGCAGGCCAGAAATCCCCCATATTGATGCTGCATAAGTTTTGGTTCTTCTTGACTATATGGGGCTCTTGACTTCTTCATGTTGTAGGCAATAAAATTAAAATAAGTTTTTTTCTCTATGTAGACACTAATATACATTACATACATGCATTTTGAAGCATATCTGTAATAGAATCCACCAGATGCTTGGGGCTCAGATTTATCTTTTACACCCTTCACCCGTAGGAAGACAAGATTAACGATCTATAAAGGTTAAAGGAATGATAAGGATTCAATAACATTCTCTTTCTCAAATCAACTTGAATATTTTACATTTCTAAATGTTTTTTGGTTTTTTTTTTTTTTTTGTAGAGAGCCCTAAAAATAAATAAATGTATTTGTTTCCCAAGCCTTCAAAACACGTATGAATGAACTTTTTAGTTTAAATGATCGATATCTATATATATATGAACATGCTATTTAACTAATAGAAACCATTGTTTCCGCTGCATTTTTGCTATAAATAAACCACAATAATTATGAATAATAATTGATTAAAATCAGCAGTGGTCAGAATAATTTGACAATGGCACAGTACAAATGAATCAATTGGTTACTTAGAAGAATAATGATTCTAATCAGACAACAACAGAAGATTTTTCATTAAAAAAAAGAATATTTCTATTCACAAAAATAAAAGATTAATTATTATTTTAATTATTACTAATTTTTTCTAAAGAATCCCGAAAAAATAAGTGATTATACTATTTTACACTCCTTTCATTGGATTTTTCTTTCAAGATGGAGTGAAGTTATTTGGATAAAAGGATATGTCTTTTTTTATTTCCGTTAATTGGATAATCATGGCTTTTAGAGGGGTTTGTACAATGGTAGTGCCACCAGGGATGAACACACGCCGTGGCTTTATTTCGATAGAAAAATGACATAAATATAAATTTATAGGTATAAAATACAAAAATATAACATCTTTATTTTAGTACCCATTAATCGGCTTAAAAGATTAGAGAAATAAATTTAATTTAATGGCAATACGGTAAATTATGGGTTGATATCAATTGAATTTCTATTAATATGTATATCAAGGAGATTAAACGACATTTCTATAACTAATTAATAAAATTTTAAAATCACTTTCAAATTGACATATCTGGGACTACAAAAATGTTACTCTGAGGTAGCGAGTATATTTTCCAAAAAGAAAAGTTTTTAACATTAATTGAAATCCAATTTTGACACAAAGTAAGCAAGAGTCGAATTTTTTCATTGATAATAAAAGTCAACAAAAATTTTACTTTTTCAGAAACCTTTTAAGTTACAAATCTAATTTGTTTAGTTGAGCAACAATATTGACTATATTTGATAGAAGTTCAGAACGAAAATGTTCTAATTATGTGATAATGAATTATATTGTATCAAAACGGAAAATAAATATATATATGTCCAACTATTGCCACTTCAAATGAGTACCTTAGATTTAAAAACAAATGAAAAATCAAGATGCTTTTCATTCTATGCAAATTTCTTTAAAAAGTTAATTTATTTACTTGTAAATTGCATTTTTTCAGGGGTTGGATGACCTTACCTGAAATATATAACTATATTTAGACAATTTTAGAAAAAAAACTTTCAAAATTATTTTTATATACTTTTGGAGAAATGACTTTATTTTCATGTATATTACTGATTTTTGTATGACTCATAAGTTATTTTAAGCCTATAAAAAGGTAAAATACTTTAAAAATTCAAATTAAACGCTCTCAAAGTCATAGTCAATACGAAATAACTAATTACATATTTGGGATCAAAGTGTAAAATACTACTAGAATAAAGTATGAAATTTAAAATAATCGTTTTGTTAACTTTTTTAGTTACTAGTGTTGGGTTTCGATCTGAGATTTTTAAGGTTCCGTCCTGATCGATCCCAAAGAAAATTTAATCTGAATCGATCTTATTTAAAATGGGGCCTTGCCCGATTCTATAGATGAATTGTTGATTACGCTATGTGTTTTTCAAAACAGTGCACATTGGGAGAATAATGTCATATTAAGTTAAAGCTGTTGCATAAATCATAGCCGTACAAATCATAAATTAGAATGGGTGGAAAAATGGTACATTGATTGACATCCCGAAAATGCCGGTCTATATATTGATACAAAAAATATCAGTCTACAATTTGAAAACCATATAATTTCAGTTTATGATCGGATATTGCAGACTGTACCATAATAATTTAAGCATATTATCCACAAGATGATCTTTAGCTTATTGTTTAAAATATTTTTTTGAAAAAGATAGCACATTTTGAGAATATTTTTTCAGCGCCCTCTATATGATTAGCATACAACCATATTTTATATAAAATAAAATCATCATTGAGGGCGTTGCATTATTTTACCACCAGATAGTTTCCCACTATAATCCTTTGTTTTTTTTATTTTTATTTCCCACAAGTCAGTTTTATATTGATATGCCACTAATATCCCTGGCTAATTTATGAGCCATATATTATGATAAACCAACAACAAAAAAAAGAGCCTCTAAGTGTTTGATCCCCTCAAAAACCAACCCTAGCTTCCTACAAAAAAATAAAAACATTACCAAATTGGTATACCACACATTATTATGATTTAGGAAGGAGGAAACTATTAATTAAATTTGTCAACATGTACACGTGGGTTATTATTTGTTGGCAAAAAACATTGTATAATAATATGATGGTGTTGTATCTCACTACATCCTACACACCCAAAAGACACAACAACAACACGTCTTCAGAGATGAACTTTTTTCAAAATTTATTGGCTCTTACAACATGGAAATAAATAATTTCCTTTCAACCTCTTAAATACAAAATGATTTATAGGGCTTTTAAAGAGGGATAAAAAAAATTGTGTAAATTATTATTTTTTTGCGAATGGAATATTGACTGATTTTCACATTTATCTTTAGCATGGAGCTAAAAATTGACGGATTGACTCGGATTCAGTTCGGTTCGGATCTTTAAGATCAAATTTCCAAGTAAACTTTGGGTATCCAAAATTAATATTAAACCGATACTTGTCTCGAATTTAAGGAGCATTTTACCCAAAATTTGGACCTTCATAAAATAGGGTCCGAATTAATAATAATTTTTTACTGATTAGTGATGCAGAAACAAAGAATAACCCATTGTTATACTATTACAATTATTGTTACTTTAATATTGGATATGTTGTTGTTTCTATTTTATCTCACAACCTCTCCTCCGAAAATACACATAAAAGAGGGCCAAAGCCTGGGCAATTCTTGCCAACGATGGAATTATTATTAATATATAGTTGAAAATAAGAAAAAAAACATCCACAGTTGAGAAACAACTACTGTCTATATTTTTTTTTTGTTAGTGATGTAACACCGTGTGGAATAACCTTATGATGCGATTGTTTATGTAGATGTGGGCCCATGCGCTAATCAAGATTATTAGAGATTCTGAGGTCAATATAGATTATAGCTTTTTCTTACTGCTTAATGAGTAATTATTACTTTAAGCTTTTTTAGATCTGTAAAATCCCTCAAATCTTTTTTTATAATAAAAGTTCAAGTACTCTTAGTCTGTTCGGGGCTCGGATGTTTTCGGATAATACAGTTTTACTTACAGCCTACTTGGGTACTTGGGATCAGGCTCCAAGATAGCTAATTTATCTACGTATAGGTTATATTTACGCATACATGGGCTAAACGTAGCATTGATCTGCTATAAAAATGTGATGGAACACAAATAGAGAGAAAAGAATGTGCAATAAAATGCTCTCAAGAGATTTTCAATGGACTTAGGGGAACTGAAAAACTTAATAAATGCTTGCAGACTTCAATGCAAAGAAAAATTGGGGTAGAAATAGTATATCCTATGAGTGTTGCATTCATTGATGGTGAAGAAGAAGAAGGAAGATAAACAGAAGAAAGTTCTTTATGAAGAAAAGATTTTTTTTTTGTTCAAACAGAAGAGAATAAACTTTTGATGAAATAAATGTCTTAGCAAAACCAAAAAAAAAAAATCTTTCTTTTGAAAATAAAGTAACAACAAAATTATTTTAGAATCAAACAATTTCCTTTCCATTTTGTAATTATCTACTGGTATATCAACATAAAAAATAATATAATAATGCGATTTGTTGTGCTTC
The DNA here is from genome assembly GCF_016086655.4 of Lepeophtheirus salmonis. Classification (NCBI taxonomy): domain Eukaryota; kingdom Metazoa; phylum Arthropoda; class Copepoda; order Siphonostomatoida; family Caligidae; genus Lepeophtheirus; species Lepeophtheirus salmonis. The sequence continues at coordinate 20,757,107 of NC_052143.2, forward strand.
ATACATTTTAAAATAACCCAATCATAGTCATTTTTAATAAATCGGAGACAAAACATTTGGATTTATGACGCTTGATTTGTACTTCCATTGGTATTTTAACCATATATAAAACAGTTTTCCTTTAAATGTAACCATGCAATCTTTATGTGTGATTTGAATACCTCTATCGATGGATTAATCAGTGTAATTCATAAATAGAAATGAGAATAATAACAGAATAAGAATAGGAACTTAATCCTTTCATATTCTTAGCTCTTTGTTAGTGAACCTGGATATAATACCATACAAGATTAATACAAATGCTTCTTACTCCTCTGAATCTACACATTAAGGCCAATATGCCCCTAAAACATTCAATCTAATTATATGTAATTATTTATGTATCTGGATGATGTCTTGTTTAGGATTTATTCGCATATTGATGAATTTTTAATCGAGGTCTAGTGAATTTAGTCTTTTTTTAATATATATATTTAATTTTCTAAAGTCATCAAAAACCTAATTTGATAAGTTTTAGGACTAATATTCAGGACTGATCTGGACCGAGCCGAGACTGAACGGGGCTGAACTGTAGTCTTTAGCCCTAAGTAAGTACAGAAACAACACTAGTCAGTGTCAGAAATGATTAAAAAAAGAAGAAATAAGGTTGATTGACGTCATCTAGGACCAAACTTCATAAGCTTTGAGACTGAACTGGACCAGACAAAGACTGCAATGGACTAAAATGCAGTTTTTATTCCTAAATATGAGTGTACACAATTTAATATAAAATAAATTAATATGGATAAAAGTAGCGATTTTCTATCCCTCTTTCTAAATTTGATAAACTGGATATAGAGCCTTATTATTTGTCAACACTAGATCCATAATTTTTCTTAATAGGTTAGCTCTATAAGAAGTCTTTCAACTCATTTTACAATACCCACCCAATAGACTGATTGTTCACTTTACTGTATATGGTATCCTCTGGACTTTGGCTATGCCCTCACTATGGTTTAGTGAATTTAATTACTGTTTTGCTCAAAAATCGTTCTTTTTTTTATTATTCAATTATTTTTAAGGTTCCTTTAATTGGTCAGATAGAATAACAATTTATGTCTTGTCGAAACTCCAAATTCATACAGTTAAGATTATTTTAATTAATTTTTCTATCAGTCTTATATTCATGCAAGTATTTGAAGCATTTGAATTGCTATTTACATATGTTTAATGGATGGAATAGTTTTAAATAAATGATACAAAAGGTAAATAGCATTAATATATTTGTTTAACTGTTTATTAAAAATTAAATACATTTTATTACTGGGGTTCCTTTTTACAGAGTTTACTCACCACGATATAAAAAAGAATGTTCACTAACAGAGGTTTAAGGAAAATTATCTTTATCTGCTTTTGTGTTGACGTGCATAATAGAACATTCATAATTCATTTCAGAAAGTAGCATAGATAGAGATTTTGTGAAGATATTTATAAATTGTGTTTTGTTTTGGTGTAGCGTTATTTAACTACCGTAAGAATAAAACATTGTACATCGTGTTAAGTTGTGCATGTTTCTGCTTCTTTCCCCCTTGTCTGTGTTCTAAAAGTTGATTGGTTGAATTCCATAGTTGCCAAGAATGGAGTAATTACCAATGGATTTTGGGTTTCACCCATTTATTTCATATGATAGATTGTGTGATACAATCAAGGTCACAACGTGACAAAAATCAAAAACTTCCTCGTGGCTCCATGATTACGTTCCTTGAAATCCTCAATTTCCTTTCCGTTGATGAGAAATCAAAAATGTAAAAAAATATTTACACGCATTTATTTTCCAGAATACTCTCTTCTTGGCTATGTTCTCACACCTAGTGATCTGATTTGCTTATCAGATTTCTTAGTTTATCTATTTGTTTTTTTTTTTCTCGTGTTGTTTTATTACATTTTCAAGGTTAATTCACGTAGAATTGACTTTATTGAATAATAATAATTATAGTTACATTATAAAATTAACAATGATATAATTAATTAATATACATAGAATATAAATGTAGATCATTATCTTAATTAAATGAATATATTAATAAAAATAAAGAAATATATATAGATATTATTGAAATTTTTTTTTGATATTACGCATTTTAAGATTATTCATATGATTTACATGTTTTCTTGAAAAACAACAATACATTGATGATTAGAAGTATCATAATATTTATTTAGGTACAAAGTTGTAAACATCCCAATAATTGCAAATAAAAAGAGTAGTTTAGCAAATGGAATGAATGATATTATTTATTAACTACCATCTAATACAAATTGGCATTAAATATAAACATGTTTTACCTTGCTAAAACAAAAAAAAACCGCTTTATTTTGGTTTACGTTGTCTATCTTTCTTCTTTGACCTTAATCAATGTTCTGAACGTTGAGGTTAAATTATGATTACCATTTATTAATCTGTGAACAATAAATGAATGATAATTCCACAGTAAGGAAGAAATTGTTGAAAATGCCTAATAATTTTGGGCCTTTTTCTGCTTTTTTTCAATATAACTTCCTAATTCTAAAAATGTGGCGGTGAATTTTGACTACTATAAGTACAATCTGCGGTGCCTCTTAAGGATTAATGAGATTCATTTGTTCATTGAAATGAACTTTAATTTCTTTAAAAATGTATTCCAGGCTCAATTTTGAGAAACATTATTAAAGCTTTCTTTTGGCTTGACGTGCTAAAAACATGCAATTTTATTAGAATGACTCAGTAATATTAAAAGTTGGTCATAAGTTATATACAATGTTTTAATATTTAGTTAAGACTTAATTTATACATAATTACATATGGGATTATGAAGGGATCAATATGAATCACAACGGACACAGCTATTCAACTTCTATGAAAATAAAATATTGTAAATTCAAGTCGTTTATTAGTGTTTTAAACTTGAGTTTAATTAATTTTTTTTATAATTCCCACATTACGACAAGACAAGAATTAAGACATTAAGACATTTCAGACAAATAAAAAGCTTTGGCACTCCAAACATACATGAAAGCGTTCATGTTTTTCTACATTCAATTTAATTTAGCAATTTCATTGGAGTATCCGACTTTTTTATGCCTCAAAAACTGTAGAGCTTTATTTAACGAGCACACTGGTGTATGTTTGTGTACTGTACAAGCCTGGTACTACCTTATGATTGGAATACTGAAAGGAACGAAAATAATGGCTGAACTATGAACGTTAAACGAACAAAAATTAGAACGGAACGCTGAACAGAACACCAAAATAGTGGAACGCCTACAAGCAAGCTACCAACTGATTTTGCTCAATTTTTCTGTTTCTTTTCAGTCAAGGTTGTGTGACATAATAAAATAACACGACGTGATATCTACCTCCAAAATTAATTCTCTCTCCCTGTAAAAAAAACCATTAAGAATTTGACAGAAAAGTTTTTTTATTTATTTATAACCATTTCTTTATCTCTCAGAAGTAGAATATGTATTAATTGAATATAGTCTTAAAACTTTTCAAATATAAAATACATATTGTTATGTACATGGTACAATTTATTATTTTTCTTTGTATATAATACACACACATATACTTTATATCGCTTTCTTTCTTTCTCAAATTTTTTTAAAGTGTTGAAAACACGTACATCTATCTTGTATGTAATTCCAACCCCCTTTGTTTGATGTAAACAATTAATTTCTTCTGAATCCCTCCCCTCCCTACAATACTTTATTTTTCAGTGTTTGAGATGTAAAAAATATGTCCTACAAAGATGGGTTTGTCTTCAAATTGTCGGGATGACCATGCTAATTTTCTGTTTCTTCTATTTTTACATACCAACAGGACATTTATTATACAATACTACTAATGAGTTAGTGCAGTATGCGTGTACTTTTACACCTCTACTAATAAAAAAATATGTTTAAATCGTTAATGCTCTCAGCACTCAAATTACTCGGGAGACCATTTATTTTTATAAATTTAGCTCCTACTAAATTTCCATTGCCTTCTTTTAAAATTACATATTTTTTTAGTTTAATCAATAAATTAAGATACTAGATTATTTTGGTTGAGGTAAATGATCACTGTTTTTGTTTCTGTAAGTAAAAAATAAATATACGCTCTCGAAATGAAAGTTACATATCGTTTAAGTAATACTATCGTTATTTTAAACAGTTGAATACTCATCAAAATATTATTTATTGTTAAATATGCATAGTGTGAATGTTCTGAGTGCAGATACTTTCTGGTTATGTACCTTAGCCATTTTTATGGTGGGGGATGATTTTTTAAGATTTTTATGTTAGGGGGTGTTGAATCTCCCCCAATCTCCCTACAACTCGAGCACTCTTTAAAAGGGCTTGCTTATAGCTTATCTAATAAAACATCATGGCAGCTAAGCTGCTCTCCTTACAATTTTCTTCAAATTGTGAGGATTACCTAGTTCAATTTCGGTTTATTTTATTTTTACATAACGGTGGGACATTTTTTATACACTATTGCGTGTTTCATATGATGTACAGCCATGGATAGAGTTGTAAAAAATGTGACCTGCCGTTAAGTTAAAAAAAGAACCCATCAAAATTTATCGTTATAATTATGACAGGGCAGTTACCCGGGGGGCGGGGGGAGTATAAAGTGGTTCTACACTGCTCCCCCATGACTAAGCTTTTTGCTCTGAAATTTGACAAAGAGACGATATTTTTGTCGAAAATGGAATGTATTTCGTTAAAAAAAAAAATTACAATTGTGACAATTTCATTTATTTATATGCGCCAATTCTAAGAAAAAAATTAATATATATATATCCAGTTAACGGGCCTGAATTTAAATTAGTATCATCCCCTGCTACGAAAAGGTGAGGAAAGAAAATAAACATAAATACACTTTTTTTAATAATGCACCAGCAGGAATTACTCCAATATCGAAAAGTATATGTGCAAATGGATTTTTTCTCTCCGTCTGATCAGGTGCTTATTTTCTCCTACAGATACGGGCAAAAATTACATAAAGATGACAATTTTGAGATAAAAAGGATATACAGTTAGTGCTATAATTTATTTTTATTTTTTGGTCTTTCGAAATACAAATACATCATTTATATTTCAAACCTACGCGAATTTAGTTCAAGATAATAATTTTTCCCGTGTCCCGTGATCTGGACTTCTGATGGTTATGTGTAATTAATTAAAGCTATATAGCTACAAATTACTCGATGGTAGTGTTGTTCGGTACACCGGTATTTTGACGGTTCCAGGTTACTTATGCATTTTAAACGGTGTTATACTACATTTACATTAAAACCGGTACTTGGAGCGTCATAACGTGATCAAAATATTGAAACGTCAATGACGTAACTCTCAAATTTATAAGCTAGCTTCCCTTCCCTCCCAGACATGCAATTCATGATGTTCTCTATGGCATTATTATGCTATGTTTTAATTAAAAAAGTATCGAAAAGTATGGAAACACTGGTACCCATTTTGGTACAGGAACTCGTCTGAAAACATTGGAATCGTTACAACACTACTCACCGGTATTAAAATAACCTGTTTCCACTCAGTTCGAGATTAAAAAAATACTCAAAACCATAAATAATAATCGTTCTCTGTAATTTTGCCGCGAACATTTACACTCCGTTAATTTTTCCCCCTACATTGTTGCCGCATGTAATATTGCCTCGAGGAGATTTTGCCATATGACATATTCTCCGCCTTTTAATCTTTTTATATTATCGATTCGAAATTTACTGTTGTATCATCATCAAATTAATTATATGGCTAGGAAAAGAAGAAAAAACTAAGATAATGATGAAATAGTTAATAAACAATAATAAAGTAATCGTCAATGAGTACTAATACTATCTGGAGGAGTCCAATCCCACAACCTGTTGTAGTGGAAAGAAAGATAAGAAATTCCACTTGATCTACTTATATGAACTTTGAACAATTATTAAGCTATAATATTTGTCGCGGTTGTAACTTTATATCAACACCTAAAAATGATATATTCAAAATCAAAGAAGAACAGGGCTGATTATAAACTATTTAAGCAATGGTTGATAAATGAAAAGTCAATCATATTGATATATTTCTAGATCCTGCAACCTTCTTGCACTATACAAAAGTCAAATCCCAATTTATATAAAAGTATCTAATTAAGTAATATGTAATCATCACGAAAAATAGCGTAGCTAATAAAATATTTCTGTTCGTAATTATACTCGAACATATTCATTAATAAACTATCAATTAATAATTAGCGAACTATATATACAAAGATTTTTTTATTATTCGCCTATCTATGGAATTAATATGATCTAGATACAACAGTAAAGTTTGATCCTATATGGCATGCAACAAAATCTCCTCGAAGGAAAATTACAATCGGCGAAAATGTTAGTGGCAAAATTACCTATAACTCCAAATAATATATAAGAATGTAATATGTATGATTTTTTATTTTTTACAATTTAACAACCTATTTAAATCATTCAACAGTTGTTAATTTTTTGTTTGTGAGGATTGAACAAAATAATACTTCAATATAAAGTTAAAATTACTAAGTGCATCCATTATTTTGTTTGTTCTTCATCTTTTTTTATGTAATGAAGACAGATAACGCCGTTTAAAAGTAAAATTGTATAAAGATATAAAAATATTATATAGGATTAGTAATTATTAATTTTGTATTATTATTTTCTTATCTATTCTTCATTGGATTTTCCTATTATATTTTATCTATTCTTTGAAACAATAAAATATAATTATCATTTTTGCAGAAATAGATGTATTTGTTCTATATATTATATTTTTTGTGTATTTTATATAAATTGCTGTGCATGTGATATAATATCCAAAAAGAAGCAGAAAAACGTATATAGCTCTCATTAAAGATTTTTCTATTAGGCTTGGATATATCTGTATGGGTAATTAAAGCTTATTATTGTTTTTTGACAACTACAAAACAACCTTCCACTTCCAAGTACTTTTGTATATTTATTTTTTTCAAAAACAATCAAAAACCTTCAAAAACACACATAGGTATAAGACATTAACAAATATGTCTTATAAATACACAAATGACTTTTTGACTTCCTATAACTCTCATGAGTGTATTTTCATGATAGATGATGCAGGGCTGACACATTCCCAAATGTTTACCTTTAAAAATGTCATTTTTTGTGTGTCTTGGTTCAATAGAAAAATGTCAAATATTTAGATCTCTTTGTATATTTTCATAAATTCATCAAAAGATAATTTGATACTGAAGGATTAATTTTCATCTTTTTTTTTTTTACCTATTTTGTTGGAAGGTGTTTTACAGAGCTGCTAGGTACAACTACTACCTCTTTAGATTTGTTCTTATCGCGTAAACATGTTGTTTAACCTTAGCAAATTTAATATTATTTTCCCTATTTGAAAAAATGTACAATTACAAAAACATAAATATTGATGATAATAATAATAATACCAGAGATTAACTCAAATATTCTGAGGTCATTTTACAAATTGGAGATGAGGAGATGGTGCATGCACTTACCTACAAAGTAAGGCAATGTAGTTAAGAAAAAGGTAATTATTAATGAGTAGTGATGTCCAAATTATGCAAATCAGAATTATTTTCATTTTGTTCTCTTATTTGCATTATTTTGCAACCAGTCTATGAGTTTCCGACTGCAACCCAACACTAGTAAGTATATAAATAGTATAAACAAGTTTCAGATGAGACCAATTCAGACCGAATTTTTCATTGCAACCCATCTAAACCAAACTTCTTTTAAGAGCACTAAAAGTTATTACAGTCTCAGATCAGTTTAGGATTTCCAAACCAAAATCCAACACTAGTATGTAGTTGTTCATTGGTATCAGATATAATTTTTAAATTGAGACCAATCCAGAAAGATCTTTTTATTCCACATATCCAAACCCAATTTTATTTGAGATCGTTCTAAACCTATTTTTTCTTTGGGATTAATATAAACAGATTTTCTTCTTACACTGGTTTAAAGAAAACTAAAATCCTAACAGTTTCAGACTGGTTTAGGATTTTCAGACCAAATCCAAACACTAGTGAAAAACAAAGTTAGTCCATGATAATAATATATTATATGAAAAATATATTCAAAGCTGTAGGTAGATAGATATCTATACAAGCTTTATAAAATATCAACACTTATAGTAAGCTTTATAAAATAGGTTAGGATCAGATCATTAGGATCGTCTTGATAATTTTTATTTGAGGAGGTACAAAAAAATTACAACTATATATAATAACTTTTTATTAGAAACGCTACAATGGCTTTTTGTTAAAATACATGTTTCATTTAAATGACTTTTTTTTTAAAATACATTTCATTTATTTCCATAGATTAAATATTCTTAATTTTTAGCGACAATCACTCCCTTTTCCACAAACTTTTGCAAATGTTACTTACATAAATACCATCAAATTTCCCCACTGACATATCCATGGGGAGGGGGGATTTCATTCTTTCCTGCAGCGATGGACCTGGTGCAGACTCTATAATATGTAGAAAAACTTGAGGAATATAAAGTTTTTGGGGAGACACCGATTATTTGGGAAGGGAAAACTCCATAACTCTTTTTTCTTATACAAATTCATTCTTGTAAACTAATCAAAACCCTTTTTTTCATCTTCCTCATCTTCATAGCGCAGTAGTTCATCTTCGTTAACATATAGAGCACATTTATGTTTTTTTTATTGATGGCCAATGCAGTGATATTTGGGATTTGATGACGGTTATTAGTTTTTGACAATCATTGAGCAAATTATAATTAACAAAAAATGAAGCAAATTATATTTGTAATTTGACATGTTTTAAAATACATTATTTTTATAACATTTATGATGATTAATTAAGGGTGATGAAGGAAAATAACTTTTACAAATGGCTACTCAAGCTTATGCATAGGTTGAATAGTTGAAAATATTTTACTTGGTTTTTTACTTATATAAAATATCAGTAATAATGGGAAAATTTTGATTGATTATCATTGTCAAATTGCCTTTGTCAGCCGATTTAAATATTTTTCAATACATATTTAGAGGAATCTTATATATTAAAATATAGAAACAATACTTTTTAATCCTATCAATAATATACATATTTTTAGCAAGCAATATATAGTTTTTTTACATATACATACATAAGAGAGTATATACTTAAATTGATATTAATGGTTTTATAACAGGTGCTTTAGGGATAACATAATTTGAACTACGATACATGATGAGGGGGAAATTGTTACTTTTATAGACGATCTGGCTGAAAGGAACAAGTGTTTCAAAATGCAGATGATATTTCAGTCAAATGGAAGAATGCTGTGTTTCACCTTCCGTGTTACTCATTTGTAGAGTTCATTTTCCAATTGATTTAGCTCATTTGGAATCAAGGATCTATTCGTCCTTGGATAAATATATATATATATTTAGATACGCATCAATGAGAACAAAAAGTAGGCAATATCTGTTACTGAATAGAAATATTGATGCAAAATGATTTTAATATGTGTATAGTAGACAATATTAAATGGACAACTCATCTCCCTTAAAGTATTGTGGTTACTATCGAGGATATTTTACACCAGTACGAATATATTATATACTATAAAAATGTGTATGATGATGTTAATTTCAACAGGCAGGACATATCTGTCAATTAATCTTTAAATGAATTTGTGAAAAAAAGATAAACAAACAAAAATTAGGAACACTTTGAAAATTCTTGTAAACCCCTACTCAACTTACCCAGTCTACCCATCTTATTTCTTTAAAAGATACATATTTGTTCATATTTTTCTGTTTGATAAGCTAAATTCTAGAGATGTGCCAAATTTTTATCAGGTTTTGATTCCGATACCATCTATATGGACGATTTTGATACTAATTCCTTCTTATGAGTTTCATAAATAAATAACAAAACTGTTTACTTATTTGAATGTTTAAATTTTTATAAATTACAGATAGGGAATTATACATAATGAATTGTTAATAAATTTAAATGAAAAGAGAGAATTACTCTCTGTGCGCAGGAGTTAATTAATTTCTGGTTGGCTCATATTAATGAGTTCAATGCTCATCCTTTGTTAGATATTTAAAGTCAGCCTCCTTCTTAGCCCTTAACTTCAACTGTTTCACGAATAAAAAAATACATTTCACACTAACAATAGGTTATTTCTACTATTTTACTGGTTTAGCCCACATGAGATCTAATGGTCTTGAAATGTCTCCAGTTCCTAATTAAGTGTTATATGCTTGCCCTAAGAATTGAAATATGTCTCTATCAGTGCTCGATTCTGAACTTGTATCTTTTTTAATGGACCCAGGACGGATACTGATGACTCGAACTTGACTCAGGAAATATGGACTCGATCTCAGTTCTCTTAGAAAAAATAGTATTCAACAAACAAACAAAATAAGAAATATTTAGTGCAAAAGTTACTCAATGGTTTCAATATAAACCACTCAACCCAACTTCTTACATACGGACTTTTGACCAACAAATAATACAATTCAAATATGTAAGGGGCACTAAAAATGTGGTTATTTATAAATTGTTACCTTTATGTAATTTTTTTTTGTACAAACCTGCCAATTCTATAATATTTCTACATACTTCCCTCTCCCCTTTTTCTTTTTCCTTCTTTTTTTCAATTTGCCTTAACAAGGTCCTCCAGTGAAGCTATTCTATTGATATGTAACCGTAATGTTGTTTCCCAAAATGAGCTCAAATAAGTCATATTATCCATAGGTATCCTTGGAATCCGCAATATTGAACCGATTCCGATATTACAAAGAAATATCGATTCTTGCCGATTCCAATGCATCGATACATCCCTACTAAATATACAATTTTTCACAGTACACAGTAGTTTCGAATAAGCATCAACAAAAAAAGGTTTTTGTGTTTATGAATAAAAATTGCTGATAATTCAATTGACCTACTTTCAACAAAATAAAACACAAAAGCAATTAGCATACCCTGCTTTGAATTTTGCAAACCTTTTTTACGTTAACATATATAGTTAATGGATTGAGTTCCATTTAATGAAATGGTTATGGTTCAGAATATGTAGGATTTTAAATTGAATTAATTTTACTCTTTGAAGAAAAACAAAACACAATGCAACGCTTAGACTTTACCACAAGTAAAATAAATATATTAATTCAATATATGTTAGATTCAATCAATTTAGATCCCATAATAATAGATAAAGAAGTAATCGAAAATGTTTATTTCTCTAATATTAATCAATTTCACCATTCGGTAAGAAGAATTAACAACTTTTATTTAATTACCCACAATGCCAAAATGTAATTCTAATTATTGACAAACAATAGTATATATATTTTTTTAAAGTTTAATTAAGATTGTAAATGCATTGAAATATTTTATATGTATTTCTCAATATAGGGTGTACAATTTTATAGTGTTTCGTGTCGCCGGTTTGGCGAGAAATCCTCATTTATTGGCCTTGTGAATAGGTAAAACCCTTTATGTAAAAAAATGTAGTGTCGTACATTTAAATATGATATCCAAAACTACCCATAAATTTCGATTTAACGTGGCGTGAGATTTAAAATTATGAAGTGTGGATTGACTACGCGGTCTACTGATGTGACAATTTACTTCATACATTTGAAGTCATTTTATGTGAGCAAGTAAATGTTTTGTGTAATTGGATGTACCTATGTACAGGATATGACAACATGGCAAAATGCTTGAATATATATGCGCTTACAAATGTACCATAGCATTGTTGAATGTTCTCAAAAGAGCAATTTATCAATTAAAGGTAAATGAAAAAAAAAATGAAAAAACTCGGAATTGTTTTACTTAAAGAAAATCAAACCGAAAAGTCAACTTCCATTCTGAAACAAACTCCCATTTGTTGCATTCCTAATCGGAAGAAGTCAAAACCGTAGATTTCACAAATGTAATGTTTATTAAGTAGGGATGTAAAAATGGTCTTAAGGTTTTTCCAAATTTATCATGTGAGTGCACGAAATTGCATATTATCACCTTCAAATCGCAAATACTCACCCTGCAAAAATAAAATGTTCGGTGATTTAAAAGGTTTCTTGTTTGAGGTAGAGAAAAAGAGAATTTTTTTTTTTTTTTTTGGGGGGGGGGCTTGGTTTTTCCAATTTTTTTGGAAATAATTAGAAAAATCTATAGTTATTCCCACAAATTTGAAAATAAAATTTTAAATTTTTGTGGAAAAAAATTTAAAAAACTAATTTTTAATTATTGAATTGTTAGTGTAAAAAATTTCAAAAACCATTAGCTATTCCCTCAAATTAAATTTTTTTTCCAAAAAATTTCAAATATTTCAGTATTTCCTCTGCTACATAAACTGCCCAAACAACGATACTTCTTTTTTTAATTGGGGGTGGGGGGCTCAGCCCTACCAGCCAACCTTCTGCTGACGCCCCTGACATGAGTTTCTTTTTGTGCTTCCTAAATTTAATTCATCAAGACATATTCACTCCTACAACTAATATAGATTTTAAATCACAAAATTTCTTCTTTTTGATAGATTGAGTAGTTGAGGTTTGAAGATTTTAAATTGCAAAGTTCTTAGAAATAAATTGTCGATAGACGTATACTTCCCTTTTCTGAATAAACATGGTTTCTTACAAGATATTATAGAATGAAGTTTTGTATTTTTATGAGGAAAATGTATATTTTGTAATTTTTTTAAAGATACTATTATTATGCTGTGGCTAAGTAAAACAACTTTTTTCACAGAGATAACATGTTTGATCGGAGAAGAGTTGTATACGTGTACACACATGATAGATGTTCTAACTCACCTTAAATTGTGTCGTGAGTATAAATAAAGAGTAAAGTATAAGTTATAGTGTTGGATCGGTCTAAAAAAACTAAAAAGACAGAAGTTCCTCTCAGTCCAGTCCTAATTAAATTTGTCCGGATAATTCCTTATTAATTTTTTATAGTAACTACAACAGTTTAAATGACGCAGTTAGTAACTACATCATTGCAGCTGTGGAAGTTTTATCCTAACTTCTTTCAAAGAGACGAGATACCGTAACTATAAAGTGGGAGCTTTGTGACTAGAACTTATAATTCTCGTTCCAACTATTATTCATTCTTTTCTTTGTTTTTATTTTCTTCAGTCCGTCCATGCTAGGAGTGAAGAAATTAAAATTATAGCTCGGACCGTAGGACAGAAGGAACGACTAATGGGTCCTTAGAACTGATGAATGGTGACAAAAAACTGGACCGATAAAAAAAAAAGACTGAAGAGGGAATAAAAAAGAAGAGTGGTTAAGGATTGCAGTCCTCGGACTTATTTATAACTAATAAATATACAACTTTGATCGACAACATATCCCCTGACAGGGATGACTATAAAAACTACAGTGCTGATTGCTCGCAAATACCTTTGAGTTTACAAAATAGGGAGAAATTATTAATAAGAGTATTGTTATTTTGCAGGTTTCCAGCATATCATTATAATTATAATTTAACTAGAATGGGCACTCGGAAAAGCACAAAACCTCATCCTAAAATCAGATTAAGTTATATATCTCAATTTTTCACAAAGTTATGGTCAATTATGCTGCATTTTTTATGTTTTGATCAACCTTAAGTTCTCAGAAATTTACTGACCTCTTACTGTGATCATATATAATATTTATAGCAAGCAGGATCCTAGGGAGTAAAAATAAACAAACAGGGCCAAAAATAAAATCTTTGTTTAACTTTGTTGCCGGAGATAAAAATGCATACTCACAAGGATTTCGACAATATTCACATCCCTATTAATAAGTATAATGAGTACATCCAAGTATTTACATTGCCAATGTAAATACACCTTAATATAAAGATAATAATTGGTGTTTATCCCACAAACAGAAAGATATTTTTTCCCCTTAATTTGGCTTTTTATTGTCTTTGCTCCTTGTACTTTTATGGGGTTCTTCGCAATTAAACTAAAAGTCGAGCCCTGCAGGAGGGAGGGAGGGTTTAAATAACAATAATTTAAAATATAATTATAGAGTAATAAAAGCAGAGAAGCTTACCAGGAGGCACTAAGTGTATGTACGTAGATGGCTGGTTAGTGTTAATCTCCATGAGAAAATATATGAATGACTCTAGAACATAATTGGGAATCATCAGAGTTGGCCAAAATCCTTGTATTTTCGCATTGGGATATAGTGAAAGAACATTAGAATAATTTGGCAGAGCTTTTCAAAGGTTCAAGTCGAGTCACAATTTTCTTCATTTAGAGTCTCAAAATAAAATTTTAATGAAAACATTAAGAAAGACTCAGGGTCGAAAAGTCGTGAACCAGGCCAATTTTACTTTACCACGAGAGGAAAATATAAATGTGCCGCTCCATTTAAGGACATGTAAAAAAAAAAACATTTGTTAATAATTTTTTGAAGAAAATAATATCTACGCCAAACAGTGCTTCTATATCAATCATGATTATAATCAAGTATGAAGCATATCCCCCTCTCTAAAACCGGCCCTGGTCGTGAGTTCTAGACCATAGCTCTGATTACTTACGTCAAAAATTAAATACAATAATATAAATGATAATAAAGAGCCTTTAAATAATAAGTATATTTTGAGATAATGGATGTTGTAGTTTAATTGGATAGAAATGCTAGACGATTCTAGGTTGAAGAGACCTCGGCTAGATTATACTTACCTCTTCCCAGATAGGGATTTGGACTCTATGTAATCCATTTTGCAAATAACCCCGCAATAGTTAATGCTCGTCCTGGACGAATGAGTCCTAACCTTTGCTTTTTTGACATGTTTCCATGTTGTCGATCACTATTGTATTAACATTTGGGCTGACAAGTACCAGGCTTAACGAACAAAAAACAACAAAAAAAGCACATTAAGCATTCTGTTTAAAATTAGCTTTTTTTTATTCGCTTTATGGAGCAGTTTCCCCCATTCCACTTTCCCAGTCTTTGCTTCGATTTAGCATTATTTCAAGAAGCAGTGTCAAATTAAACTCGAAATTGTTTTTGCTCTATTGTCTTGGAAATAAAAAAAAATCCTGCCACACTTGTTATAATCAAGCAAAGATTAAAGAGCCTAGTTGTATAAAAAAAAAATTGACAACGGTCTTTTGAAGGTTGGTACTAACTGAAAATGAGGTGAATAAAAAAATATGCGGCGTCTATGTGGGAAGACTAGGACTTTTCATCCCATATGCCCATATGTTATATCAAGTACTTTCGATCGTTATTATGCATATGTGGCTAAAATCCTTCAAAATATAAATTTATATATTAAGCTTACATAATGTTTTTTTTCCATCAGGACGTTTCTCAAGGAAGTACCTATAAATTTATCAAAATCACCCATTGGCCTAGTTTATATTTATGTACTTAAACGTCCTCTCCTTTTCTTAACCTACATATTAGAACAACTGTTTTGCAACATTATTTTTCTTTAGCCTTCATATATATTTTCTACCTAGGATCATAAATCTATGATGATGAATCATAAAAAAAAATTAAATGATTAAAATAACACTCAGTTTTATGAGTACAATATGAATATAAAAATACTCAGACAACAAATTAGTATTCCTGGCGCCGAAGTTTATTTAAGAGACTAAGTTCATTTAATTAATTAAATGGATGGATGATGATAAAAGTAGTTCATTATCTCAAAATAATGACCAGAGATAATAATGAGTTTGTGACAAAGAGGTCAAAAAAACATTCCAAGGAAAAAAAAAGGTTAATATAAATGATTTTTATAGACGTACAATTTATCAAAATATTTTTGATAATGAGTTGGCTGTGGGCAAAAACCTTCCATTTCTTCTATGACAAACCCCTACGCTCAGATTGATTATTCGAACGTGCAATTATCCGATTATTAACTGGTTCTTTATTTGGTATGATCCGTGGTTAGAAAATATATCGTCATAATCGTCAATACTTACTTTTGTAATATTTTTACGTTAAAATGTAGAGTCTCAGGTTTTAGGAGAAAATTTAGAGTAGAGTTAACCCCCTTTCAGGTGTCAATGCTTAATACAAATATATCCTAAAAGTGAAATTTATGGAAACTCCGAATGGAGAATTGTTTATTTAATAGCGTATATAATGATGATCTTAGTTTAAAGTGGCCAACAACGGAGTTTAGCTATAAATTCAGTAAATTATCGGTTCGAAACTCACTAATTAATTAAAGCAGATTCAAAACATGTTAAAATAGGTCAATTAAAACAAATTAAGTGCAATTTTAACCATAAAAATTATGATTTTTAGAAAAATGACAAGATATGTCAATTTTTAATAATAAAAATCTTATGCATAGTGTTTCAAATAATTATTTTTATAAGACAAAGATTGTCTGTATAATTTTTGGGTGTCCCATTAATTCGTACAAAATGAGCAACTACTTGACCTAATAGTTAAAAATTTAACAACCAGCGTTTGTAGCTAACGTTCAGTGGGTCATATTGTTAAAAAAATGGTTGGATTAAATAGATGCTAAATTATATGAAGGAAGAAATGGGGAGTAGAAATCTGTATTAATAAAGCTAGGTCTGTCTGTATGTTGTCGATACCTAATAACTTCGAGCGATTCCAGATACTCCTGCAATTAAATAATTCATTAAAGTTGATGAATATGATAGGAATAGCAAATTACTTATTAAAAGTTTTGTTTATTTTTGTTCATTCAGCCTTTGCATTCATTTAATAAGTGAGTTGATTTATTTTGTTGTGTTTTTTGTAACTATGTGGGCCCTGCTGTATTTGATTATAAAGTGTGAATACTCCTCAGAGGGTAGATTTTTAAATTCAAAGAATCTTCTGTTAAATTAAACATTACCTTTTTTATTTTTACCTAGGACCTGCTCACGGTATAACAGGCCCTGAAGCCCATATAAAGTGCTTCCAATTTATCCCCATAAATCAGTAGTGGCTACAAATAGCATCATATACAGAGTGTTAAACTGCAATTCAGAGCTTCAGATTTCCGGATTTTCCGGGCATATATGATTAAAAAATTGCACTTTCTTTTTTTGTGTTGTGAAATATACATATAAAAGTTTCGCTTAGTAGCCAAAACACCACCATAGAGTCAACAACAGAAAATTCAAGCTATTAAATTTTCCGAGGCAGAACGTAGGTGTGCTCTTGTGATGATTTTGGTGAACAACGATCCGAATGTTAGCAACATTGAAGTCTCAAAATGACAGGATCGACAAGATTTTAAATTTGGATCTAGGATAAATATCAATGACTAGATGTCCATGGATATTTGGTATCCTAGCTCTCCCAAACTGAATCCAATAGATTATTCTTTTTCTGGATCTACCTTGATTCAATGTTGAAAAAAAGGTCCTCACACCACGAAGACGTCCCTTACCGACTCCTTAGTCCTTAAATGGCAGAATTTAGATCAAGTACTAGTATCCTGGGCCTTCACACGGTTTAGGATCCAAATCGACGACGATATTAAGGGAAATAGAGGCTACATTGAGTGAGGTATTTTCTCAATGATTGTATCTGCTGTTCAGGTGGGTTTATTTTTTAATTTTTTTTAATTTAATAAATCATTAAAAATGAACATTTTTATGTTAATTTAAGGTAGATAGATCAAAAGTGTCGGATTTCGTAATTTTAACCTGTATGTTTCATTGAATCATGACGCCTCTCTTCCCAGAAATAGTATAACCTAAAATGTCCAAATTTACAACATTTATGGAGTAGAACTCTTGAATGTCACTTCCCCATTTTATAGTACTAAAAACACCCCAAAATAAAGCAAAGGGTGCAGGACCACCCTAATTGTAATTTACTATTACCATGCATGACTCATGTTACTCGTACTATTATCCCTCTTTCAAAAGAATATTTATCTAATGAGTTGATGAAAATCATTCAAATGATACGCCAATGGCTAAGGTAACCCACAATAAAGAAAGTTAAATTAAGTTATTGAGTAATAAATGGATGAAATTTATCATTCTATTTGACCCAATTTATGTATATATTTGGATCAATGTCAAATAACAATGAAATATTAAAGAAAAAAGGGATTTGACTATTTTTTTAAGCTGATTACCATCACGATAAAAAATAATTCACATTTACGAAACTCAATTAGAAACCCAAGTACCTGTAGGTACTTGCAATTATTATAATGAGTCATTCAGGCAATTAGGAGAAGGAAGCTTGGACTAATATAAAAGAAACAAACTAGCTAATAAGGACTGTTTAATGTCCGACAAAACTTGGATGCAGATGCACCGCGCTAGTATTGCGGCAAAACTCAATAGAACTTTATACGATAATTATGAAATGTGAAAAACTCAAAAAAACAAGAACAAGAAAATGATGTAATTTGGATTTTTTCCACAGAAATTAAACTTCCATTAGTGTTTAAAATTTGAGCTTCTGTGAGATTTGACTGAATACAGGGCTCCCTAGGTGAAATTCTTCTAGATTAAAGACTGCCTATAGGCAGAGACAAATTCACAGAATTTCACAATAAATAAATTTATGAAAAAAAAATTCAAAAATTCCAAATATTAAATTTTCTTGTAAAAAGAAGAAATTTCTTAACTTAGGGAGGGATCCAACCCCTTCGGTCCCCCCCAAATAGGACATGAGCAAACCTAAAGTTAAATATTAACCGCAATTTCGTTTAACAGTCTTTAAAAAGGTTAGTATATAGAAATAGGTTATGCAAACACAGCAGGTGTAATAATCTTTCTGGGGAGGTCATTCCACAGATTTGTTTAGGTAAATGTAATAGTAATAGGTAGTTTTGGCACAAGAAATTTTGCCTTAAAAAATTTGACTTCAAGGATATTTCGCCTTAGTATATTAATAAATAATATTTACAATTTATTTTTGATATTCATAAACAAAATTGAAGTTCATTTTGAGTTTTTTTAATCCGAATTATTAATGTTAATTACTATAAAACACATTAAATGGTTGTTTTGTCTAGGAATACTGAAAGAATTGTGTCACAAAATTTCAATACATACATACAATTGAAATCTTACTATGTAACATTATAAGTTTGAAGCTGGGACAAAATAGGTAATAAAATTATTTTAATGAGAAAAACAAAAATAAATAGACCATTTTTTTTATCACCTCTATGTTTGTAATTATCATAGGAACTGATGTGATTATTCATATTATAAAATACTTATGGATTGACAAACAAGCATAAATTGAGGCAAGAGCATAATTTTATCATTATCCAACAGAAAACAAACATTTAATGCATTTTATAGAATAATTATTGCATATTATGATTTATAAAATTAAATGGAAACATTAATTTTAACCAAACATAAACAATAACGACGTATAAATTTTATTTATTTAAATATATTAAGGTAGAATATCCTTAGGGCAAAATGGCTTAAAGTCAAAATAATTTAAGACAAAATGTCCTGAGACAAAATAGTTTAAGTCAAAATTACTGGGTACCAAATGTACTACATAAAAAGTACAATTTCTGTTTTAATTTAATTTTTTCCCCTATTGATTTCATATTTATTAACACTTTATTTTTATAACAAATATTTTTTTTGAGGTAGTTGTATTATTTGGCCGCAAGACAGCTCCACTCTCTGTTTGCTTACAAATTGATACATCTAAGCGAAGCTCATTCCCCAATATATTAACCTTACTTTTACAAAATTAAGTTCTTTCAATTCTTAAAAATATTTCTAAATTTTCATTCTACGTTTTTGATTACTTACGTATATAGATCTCAATCGGAATTTCCATTAGCTATGCCATCAATTGCTAATTCTGGTGTAAAGATATTGAGGTATTGGACAGATAAAACTTCCATAAATATTTCTGCCAATTGGTAATAACAAGTAAAAAGTAGGTAAGTTTTTATATCGCTTTTTAAATATACTGAAAGGTTTAAAAAAATTGTTTTTATTTGTTTGTTTGGATCTGATCCAATTGGTTCTGAGTTTTCCTTCCCTAAAAAAATACAATTTATTTACTCCTGAAGAAAAGAAAGAGGAAATAACAAAAACACCGATATTAAATAAATAAATAAATATCCACTTAGACTTTGAAATGTGCCTATTTCAAAGGATTAGAAAAATTGCCTTACATCTCAAGGTTTTTTTGTTTAGTATTCTTCAAAGCAAAATGGAAGAATTTATCTACTTTTGAAATAAAATAATAATGGAATGTCTGAATATCCCCAAAAAGTTTAAAAAGAATTTTTCTCAATGTTCATATTTGAGTTTTTTTATAGTGAAACAAAGTGTATGTACACATATACATATATACCTAACAGGAAAGTTACTTGAGGCTAAAAAGGAGTTTAAAAAAGTTGGAACGGGTTTGGAATCTATCAACCATGATGGGAATGCTTTGCAAAAATAAAAAGATTTTTTAGAAAATCTTTATTTTATTAAAACTTTATTTATAAAGTAGTAGCTCCACAACCGAGGAGTTGCAAAGTTGAAAAGGGTGCTGAGATGTATTCCTTTTTTTATTGGACTTTTTTTACAAGTCCACCATCAGTGGTCAGGGTGTCGATAGGATTCTATTTTTGGAATTTTTTCGGCAAAAAAATCCACACCCATTAACACAAAATTATTTTTTTTTGAAAAATAATTTAAAATATTACATTTTTTGAGGAAAAAATGGTAAAATCCTATGCAATTCTCAAAAAAAAGTTATTTTTTGGAAAAAACTTTTAAAAATCGACAGCTCAACACAAAAAATTAAATATTTTGGAAAAAAAAATTTAAAAATAAAGTTGCATAATAATGATAAAACTTTTTTATTAATATTGAGGAAGAAAATAAACTATTAAAGATAGGAACTATTGGTTGTTAAAATAGAACCAGCAAGTAAAAAGACTTAAACCATCCTTTCTACCAAAAATGTTCTCATTTTATTGTTTTTATCAGTCCCTAAAATGTATTTAAAATATGTTATTACATCGTTATAAATTTTTATTTCCATATTGTAGATAAAAATAAACTATTATTATGGGAAGAATAATTTATTTATTTTAATTTTCCTACTTTTCTCGTTCGTAATCGATCAAAAAAAATTGTACAAATCTAATTGTTTTAAGGGATTTTCAGTAGATATTACTTTTATTTAATTTAAATATCAATGATTATCATTCACATCAAGCAGCATTTAATACAATGTTTAAATATTTTTTTAATTCATAAAGCTATTTGATGAAGTTTTGTCAAGATTTATTAAAAATATTTCCAAATACATTAGCCAAAAACTATAGAACCCGAAAATGATATCATTAAAAGTTATCGATAAAATTAATACATTTTTAATAGGCAGTAAAGGCTTAAGTCTTTTTATGTTTCTCTCCATTTTAAACCCGAATACATAGGAATAGCTTACAATTATTCTTCCATTAATAACAAAATGTTGCTTTTTTTGTTCTTATAAAACTTGGTTACTTCGACTTCTAGGAATTCCTATATGAGAAATGGGGAAATCACATTAAAACACAGTCGATACAAATGATTTATAAAGTGTATCAAACATTGGTAGTTTGAAAAAAAAGTCCTTATATTTTGTTTAGAAGATCAATTTTAATCCAGTATTTGATCAAAAAGTCCAAAATTTGCAATCCTCTTATGTATGTGCACGAACCAAATGTTGAAGGATAAATTGACGAATGAACAAATTGTTAAAACCCGTTTTGTAAAGATATTTGGAAATTGAACATAAATACAAATTATAATAACTTCAACATTCTTAAAATATGTTTTTATTCTTTCAAAACCCAAAAATTATTCGTTCATATTAAAAAGTTAAATGCCTATAAATGCATTTATGGGTATGAATAATATGTTGTTCCTATTCAGGTTTTATATTGTGCATAAAAGGAATGATTGAGTTATCAAAATGTACATTTACAAATAACCCACCAAAGCTAAAACAATGCTAGCCAGGTACGTTCCTTTTTCATTAGTAGGAACAGTTTGTACAGATAAAATGTCGAAGGACAAAGTGTTTTAAGACAAAATGTCGAATGGACAAGTTGTTTATAGGGATTATATATTTGAAAGGAAATTTTGAAATTGAACATAAAAACAAATAATAATAGCTTGGTATTCTTATATTAAGTTCTTATTTAAAAATAATAATAATCACCATTAAAAAGGTTTTTTTAAATATCACACAAATGATTTTACAAAAACCAGCTACAGATCAATTTTGATCAAACTTGGTACGAAGATTATATATGGTCACAGTAAGAGGTTTTGAGAGGTTAAGGTAGCACAAAACGTTAAAAATGCGTAATTGATCATAACTTTGGAACAAATTGAAATATATTAGATTTTAAATGGAGGTTTTGCATTCTACTGAGTGTCTAATTCAGTTTATTTATAGTATTGAAAGTTCTGAGTCTCCATTATGTATTTCAAGAATGATTAAACAACTGTTATTTGTATTTTGTATCAAAGTCTTCTTACGAATATTTCCCTAAAACTGTATTTTTGGACACATTGTCCATAGGGATTGAAGGATTTTTATTATGATTTTACAAATTAGTGGGGTCTGTGTGAGTAAGAAAGAGTATAACTCCTGATTTAGTTAGAGATCAAAGTTTTCTCAAGAATTTCATTTGCTTTTCTCACGAATATTTCCTAAGTAGATTAATTACTTTCCTATCAAATAAGAAGAGACATATTTAGGTATATATCTGGAGAGCCCCAAAGCTAGAAATTCCCTTCTTCCCTAATACCTACACAATTAATATTAATCTCTTCTTTCTTCATAGCCAAAGGATAGACATGATTAAACAAATTTTATATCTTTTTAAAAGCATGTTGTATCTTCTCATAGGTTAAAGGATTCGAAAAATAATCTATCTGTCTATATAAGTATCATACAGCTAATGGAGGGTCACCCTTCCAAAATCTTGCAGACTGCTTAAAAATCAATCATTAAGGGCTATGAATACATAAATATTTAATAGAATGAATATTATTCAAATAAGTAAGATGGTCACTATTGGGTGCTGACCTATAATATATGTTCTATGAGGGTATGGATAATTCTTTTTTATGAGGATAAATACTTTTTATTTGACCTAATAACTCCATGGGGTCATCCGAAAGTAAAATAAAACTCTTTTCCACTCAAGTGTAAAAAAAAAAAAAAGTATGACTCTTAAGAGGCTTCAAATCACGTGACTCACAGCTGCGTTTTTTTAAGTAGAAGCTTAATGAATGCATAATTGACGTCATAAAAAGTAGAGGAAAAGTAAAAATTTGTTAAAGACTTTGTGACGTGATTTCCCCTACTTTTTATTACTTTTAGTTTTCGTATTTTACAATTGTACCAATTTGTGGTCAAGATTGCCCTCAATTGAATCTTTGAAGTCAAACCGATGGACTTTGTTATGTCATTTTTTTAAAGAAAAATAAAGTAACAAATTGAGAAAAAATACTAAAATGTTAAAATGAGAGCACCGAAAATTATTGTTTTAATGACACTTTTTTTTTTTTTTTTTTTTTTGCTAAAATGTCCACTATTAGGTCAAACATTGTTTTAAGGAATTGTTGGAATGAATGGCGTTACCAAAAGAAAAGAAAAATGTTCTATGGGTAAAACAGACATTACTTAAATCAATGTTTACATTTTTTAAGCCCTCAGAGAAGGTTTTCTTTGTTTGTTCATTTCTTTTGTTGGTGATTGATTGACAGAACCATCCACGAAATTGGTTTTGTATGTACAAACTCTTCAGAACAAACTAAAAAGGATTTTATTGATAAATGGAATTTACTTTATTTTTACGTTGAGATCTTTTTTTTTTATTTTTTTGCAAAAAATAAAAATAGATCAAGTTTCAAGCTTTTGGAAGCTCTTTGACCTTGGCACTTCTTTGTATTATGTATATATCCAATATATTTTATTCTTGCAAAAAAAAAAAATAATAATAATAATGACCAGAGTCATCTGCTTAATGACTTAAATTTTTCAATATATGAGTCTCTTCCAGCAATAAAATAACGAGATTTCATGAATATCTACATATATATATATGTGGACTTAAAGGACAATATCAACGTTTTTGTATCGTCATGGGAACTTTGCATTAATATGAACACACCTTTTTTGCAAGAAAATACAAATATTTGAGTCATAGTTATTTTCTATCTTTTTGTAAAAAAAGATGATAAGGAGAATCAGTCAATGTCATCAGAGAATAAAAAGAATTGTTCTAGGTACAGCTTGACGTACTATGTTATAAATAATATAAGGAGTGTTTTTTTTCTTCCTATTATTCAAAACTGATTATAATTGATTTTGTCCTTCAATGTGTGTGTGTAACAATAATCAAAAGTATGTTTTGTTTATTTGAAAATGCATTTTTAAAAGACTCCTACACGAAAAATTAAAATTCTCAAGTTGATTGAACTTGAAAAGTTTACCATGATAATAACGTTAACGTATCAAAGCAATGATTTCCACTTCTTTCTCAATAAATATATATTGATTTGATAACCTGAAATTGTTGTTCGATTACCGTCTTCCATGGTCTTGTATTCCTTATAATTCGATCAATATATAGCTAGGGCAGTTTAAAACAGGTAGTGTTGTGTAATAATGACTAATTGAATGGAATGGAGTCATGAATGATTTATTCCGGTGGTTAAACCGACTCTCATATCACACATTTTCACCCAATCTCACGCTCTCACGCCACACAAAACTATTTATCTAAAAATTTTAATATATCAGTAATCATGACCAGAGATACCACTCCTTAGGATTTATCTCAAGAATTAGGGATATTAATGTTGCTTTATGTAGAATTTTCATCAAAAATATCGAAATATTGAGGGATTTAATACATTCAACAATAATTGACTACTTTCGTTTCATTAAATTAATTATACATTCAATCTTTGTTTAGCTAATGCATTTCCATCTTACTATTTGTTTAGTCGTTTTCAACTCGTTATCCTTTCGTCAAATTTTAACTGTGGCTAAATAATTTATTAGAAAGAACGGTGGAACATGTTCGAACTGATATCTTCCTTCATTTTTTTTATCAAAATATGTCCAGGAGAATATTTCATCAGCCATACAAAAATAAGTTTAAAACGCATACAGAACATGGTTACATACATTTATTATCATTGATTATTGAAGGTGAATCAGATAATATGAGTAAAATACAATAACTGATCAAGGTGAGTGTCAAATTGTATTGATATTCTGTTCAATATTATTTAGATTTCAGTATTAGTTCTTCGATTTGTAAGTGGAATCTAGCAATATTATTAAATTCCAAGTGGTATCAGTATGAATGGCTGACTGATAATCCGAAGGTTACAAATAGAAACCAAAACAAATAGAAAAGTTGTCTAATGTTTATAAATTATTTGTAAAATACCACAAAAAATAATAAGATTAATCAGTATTTGAAGCATAAATCTTAGAACCTATTTTCTTATTAAGGTAATATCATTTTTTATGTTGATTATAAATAAATAAATTAGTTTTTTCATTTCAAATTAAGCTTTTTGAGTATAATTGATTTCGAATATTTTGAAATTTGTTATATATTTGAACCAGCTTTTGAGTAAGAAAAATATTAAAATACGGATCAAAATATAGTGATTATAATAAAATATATTATATATTAAGATAATTTCTGCCGTGTGGTATATTTTCTGTTGGACACTCTATTTAGAGGGAAAATACAATGTCAATTTAATAAAATTATTTATTTTTTAAAGTTTAGGTCAGGTTTAAATAGAATTTAAATTTTTATATTATGTTTAAGAGAAAAATGAATTCATTCGAAAGGTGATTAATTTATCTCATATTTCTGAAAGGGTTTATCTACGGTTAAACGGTAAGCATTTTCGGTATTCATAGAAAGAAAAACTTCTAAAATCACATGACAATCCAGACAATTTGAAATTTTTGTTCTGAGGATAGCACTTATCTGATATAGCGTTTCATTAAATTAGCTACGAACAAAGGTGAGTTGATGATCATGAACACAGGTCCCACTTGGTATCAAGCAAGGACATGGGAGAAATAACTCTATTTTCGATCATTAATCATACTCTGAGTCCAACAGGACCTTACCCTTAAAACTCCACAACAAATCCTTATCATTACTCCCGTCATTTATGAGCATACACATCTAGTTACACTTAAACCTTAGATGTTCTCTCTTCAAGAACGAAAGAATAATATCAACAGGTTTTGAAAGTTAAAAAAACAAAAAAACTCGCACGTTTAAAATATTTGGGATATACAATTCTAAGTATATCCATGCTTTTAAATGATACAGTTCAGAAGCGATATTGAGTACAAATTACCAGAGGTGGGACTTGGAATCGAGACTTCCAACTTGACTTGATTACACCATCAAGTAATCTAGACTTACTCAAAAGTAATTTCATTTCTTTAACTAGACATCAAATACTCATGAAAGTATTTGTTTCTGAGCACTATTAGTTGACATTTATGATAGTATTCGAGGAATTGAACTCGTAAGCAAGGACATGAGACTCGACTTGGACTTGTAGAGAAAGGACTTTTCCCCACATCTAAAAATGGCATGTTTGGAATCAGTGTATCAAGTGCTAGATACCAAAATTAGGGTTGTAACTTAAAAGATTTTAAAAGTTGTAAAAATTTGGTTACACCATAACATTTGAAGTGGATTTATTCTTCGGTTGTATATGTAAATATTAAAAAAAAAAAAAAAAAAATACATTGTGTCTTCATCAGAAGAATTAATTAAATCTTTGACTACAAAAAATAAGAAGAAAATTGAAATAAATTAATTTTATGACCCGAGACTTTTTGTAACAAATTACGAGCGCATTTTCTCTCAAAAAGAACCAACAATTTTGAATAGAAATAATATGGGCATTATATAGTTGGATACACAGTAGTATTAGTGGTGGATTGATGATGTAAGGAGGAGCATTTGGGCCATATGTACCCATTAGTTCTTAGAATCTCTAATATTTTTTTATCTTTGTATAAAGAATACGAAAAGAGGGGGGAGGGAGCGAGACAAAAAAGATCGTGAGAAATACCCTTGAGGTTGAATTTGAAAATAAAAAAAAAATAGAAACGAAACTGAGTTAAGAAAATCTTTGTATCAATTATTTAATTGGAGACTTTTTATATGTGTTATTAATTTGCTACTAAAAGTCTCGAAAAACAAACAATGATAAAGTCGTCTAAAAGAGAAAAAGAGAGATCCCAATAGCCATTAATTTTAAGTTCTTATAGAGGTCTTTAAATCGGCCTTGGTTATGAATTCATATTTAATACAAACTCACGTTTAAAGTAAGACACTCCCTTTCAAAAAGTTTAATGAACTATCATAGACATACTTTGGTATGCAGTTTTACATAGGTAGGTAAGCTTATGACATATGCCTATGATTGAATGGGCTACACGTGACCTATTATTCATATATACATAGAACTACATTCATTAATCAGCAAAAAAAATTAGATAATATTAAATATTAAAAATTTCCGACTTTAAAATCTTATCTTATAAATTATGTTTATTAGCCAAGGAATTTATTTGATCTAAAATATAAATCTTATTATACCGTAATTTTGTATAATACATTGGAAATCTATAATTCTACAGTACAATCTTCTTTTGATCTTTTTTATGTTTTGAAATAATTTCTGTCTGCAGTGGCGTTTGCAATATATGATATAAGCACAATAAAATAATATAATAAAATTTAAGTCCTTTTATTTGATGGTTCCATTTTGACACCTAATAGTTCACTAATTCTCTTAATGTTAATGAAAAACAGTGTTTTCATTCTGGTAAAACTGGGTTATTTAGGTCCACAAAATTGACAAAATCAAACTTGTGATGTCACATGAAAACGTTATCTACATATTATTACCAATTGTGACTCTCGACATGCCTATAAATAGGCCTTACCTATAGTCTTGTGTCATTCCATACTTAGGACCCGTCCAGTTCAGTCTCATTACAGTCCAGCTCAGTCCAAAAACTTTTAAAGTACGGACATTGACGACGTCAATTAACTTTATTTCTTCAAATTAATCAGTTCCAATTCTGGCATTCTTAATGACCAGCCCCAAAGACTGATAGGACCAATCCTAAGACTGGATTAATACAAAATACACTACTTACATGACCTATTAATTATTATTATGTACAAGCTCCACACCTATGCGATGGTATCACGTTTATTAATTAGCAACAAAAACAAATACAAAAAATTAAGAATCCCTCCCTACTCAATAAAATCTATACTCGAATTAGTTATCAATTTAAAATCTTCTCACGTAGAGATTTTCTTAATACATATGTATGTAGACTGGACGCTTGAAAAGAATGTGATTTTGTCTTGTTTTTTGTAGGGACATGCAAAATGTTTCTACTTAAAAATCAAGATGTAACTATAATAAGTATCTCTATGTAGAAAATAGCCAACATTAACAGATTTAAAGACATTCCATCATGTAGTATCCCATACTACTAACGGATCCTTACATAAATAATCAAGACTACTAAGAGAGAGAGGACCTTACATAGTATAATGAATAAAGTCATAGAGCTTTCAAACAAGAGAAATTAAGGGTTACATATTAAGTATAAATATCATTGCTGCTAAATTAAGAGGATGTATTTCCGGTTATTAATTAAATAGATCAACAAACTACTGCAGATGGAAAATGTACTTCTACACGTACATACATAAGAGACCGTTATGGAGTTTAGAAAGAAGGGCTCTTCTCATCGGCATTTATTTCATTTATAGTGCGTTTTGCAATGGAGGAGGGGGGAATATTTATGAAAGTATATCCAGACAGCAGACTGATGCAGAATTATTTATATATATATATACCTACAAAATGAAATTACCATTTATATATTATACACATGAAGTAAGCAATTTATTAACAATTTTTCTTTTAAATTAATACTTCAAAAGAAATGGCTCGAAATAAATAAATATTGCGTTCATAAATAAATATATATTTATTAAAAGAGTTCATTTATTATAATATATTATGTGTTTTTTGTAATGTGGATTAAATTATTAATAGACTAAAAAAGTAACAATATTATTTCTTCGAAATCATAAATAAAATAGGCATACAACAATGAAATATAGCATACAATCAATTGATTTAAAACCATGCATAAAAATATATTGTGTAATAATACAATGATTAAAAAAAATACATTTTTTGGGTGATTTTCATTTTTCATAAAAAATAATTGTTCTAAAATTGAGGAAGTCATCATCCTCAAATAATAATGATGATTGGGATTTAAGAATGTCGACCGGGCAGTCGATTCATTTCCAGATATTCTGAGATTTCTTCCTCAGATAAATCAGATTCTGAGGACTCAGCATTGGTTCTGGAAGTCTTGTTCTTTTTGAGTGCTTCACGAATGAGTTTAGGTGTGAGGAGAAGATCCGCATGCTTCATCATGATATTCAAAAGTCTCTTTTCCTCATCCTCGATTTCCTTTTGTGCCTCTCCCACAATATTTTCTAGAGATTTTTTCTTGCTGTTGTAGTAGGTAGGGACTTTGGAAGGAGGAGGAAGGATTCTATCCCCGTTGTTCTGACAGAGTGAGGAATGGCAACAGCAAACTTGCTTTGAGGTAGGGGCAGCACCTTCTTTTGTATCATATTTGAGATTGGATTGAAAGGGAATGATGGGAAGGCCATGTTCCATGGCGTCTCGAATACAATTGGAAAAGTCTTCATCCTCTGAGGATTTAATAATTTCCTCTGATTTTCCTTCGGCAGAATTATCCTCAGCAATAGAGGGAGGATGGGATGGATTTTTGGTAGAGGATTTCGAGAATGAGGAGGAACCAAACTTAAGTGAGGATCTTCGTCGATTTATAAGCGGTGTTAACAGGGAAGTGGCTTGCTCCTGCTTTCTCTTTCGAAGAGAGGTATTGATAAGTGAGTTACGGAATAGTTTTCTCCTTCTTGGAGAAGGAGCGGGAGAGGTGAGAGAATCTTCTCCCATAACTGAGAGTGGAGTCTTGGATCCAAATATTTTGAATTTCTTTTTAGTAGATACGGAGGGAGGTGAGGTTCCAAGAGAGTTCTCCTTATTGGAATCAAAATTATGAAGAGTGCGTCTTCGGCGATTGAATGCTTTTTTTGAGGATTCCTCGATGCATCGAGACAGGTTCTTTCTTCCTACAGGGTTGAGTCCGGGTAGGTTTAAGTTTAAATGTAGTGGACTTGGAGATTTTGGTCTGGATGGAGGAGGTGGAGGTGCAGTATGGATCTTCTCCTTCATGCGTGGAGGCAACGGAGGGGGTGGGGGTGAGCCATCAAACTCAAAGATGTTGGCATAGCGTCTACGAACAGATCGAGGTTTGCGAGGTAGAGGAGGTGGGATTTCGTCACAAAATGCACCAGAGTCTTGAGAAATCCGTGAAGCTGTTGAGCCAAATCTCTTGGATCGTGGTCCCAAAACGGGACCCACGCAGTAGGGGGAGATCTCTTCATGTGAATCATTAAATAAAGCATCATCTATTTCAGCATAGTAATTAAGATTACTGGTGGACTTGAGCAGATCGGATTCACTTCTTCGTCTTGGAAAAGAGGAAGTTGTGTTGCTGTTGTACTCTTCTCCACTCGTCGTGGAGTCGACCTCTTCATAGTCATCATTCCTGTTAGAGGATTTAGCATTTGTATCAGATTCTATTTCTTTCTTTGAGGTTCCACTGTGATAGTGCATGAGATTGGAATCATCGTCCAGGATAGAACCTCTCATTGGAGCAGAGATTCGGGGATAACGATGTTTTAACATGTTTGCGAGTCAACTGATCTATAAAAAAAATGATGAACGTAAATATGTGCCTTAAATGTGGAAATCAAATCAATGCAAGGATCTTATGGGGTGTGAACACCGGAAAAATAAGTTTGTTAATGAGGAAAAACAGGATACATTTTTCACTGCATTCGAAGTGAGGAAAAAAATCATCCTCATTTTAAACACCTTGGCCTTGTCTTCCTCTCTAACTAATGAGGTAATTCATTGTAGTAAAAAATATTAATGCTTCAGACAAACGTTTATAATATTATACTTATTTTTGCTAAGTTTTTTTTTTATAAAAAAACAGGTCACGAATAATATTAAGCTTAATTTAACATAAAAACAATGCACTGTTGCTTACCTATGACTATGCAATGGAGAATCTCCAGAATATTTACTTGAAATCACAAATATATATATATATATATAATGCTTGATAAATAACTGATTAACTGGCTCCTTCTTTCGGGAAAAGACAATGTGAACTGAATCTCTTTCAACTTTAATTTTCCTATCTCGAAATTGAGAAGGAAAAATAAAAAAAAGAGTGCGTTTGACCTTTACGCGCCGTATTCAACCTATAAGTGGAGAGCGCTAATAGAGCTTACGCCCTGTTGTGGTTGTTGTGTTGCTCTAAAATGACGGGGAGAAGAGAGGCGTGCTCGTGAGTTACGTCAGCAACAATAGACACGGGTGTGGGGACACTTTCATCCGAATGTAACTCAAAGATCTTCGGGCTAAAATTGAGATTTATTTTTCTTGGAGGGTTTCTATTTTTTTACGCGGGGAATTTGAGTTATACATTTTCATATCTTCTTTAGAAGGTAGTATTATATTATTGATTTAATTTTTTGGACCTAACATCTAGCACTTCGTAGTGCCTATAAATGAATATTACTGGAGAACTAAATTTTGTAGTTATCCTATTAAAAAAAATTCTGGAAAAGAATTCCGATTCATAAGTATTAATTGGTATTATTAAAGCATGGTTTTTAACCTTAAAAAAACATACTCAAAACTAACTTCATTAAGTCTAATTAGAAGCCCACTTATACAATAAAAGGATGTGAACGTCTTACGGCTGAATGCCAAAAAAATAAGCAGAGTTTTTAATAATGATATATTAGCGAAATATTTTGTTTGGTTTCTTATCGCTTTTTTAAGATTCCTTGGAAGTTGGTATTCTGCCACTTAAGTGTCTCTTGCGATATTGTTCTAGTTAGATACATACATACTTAGTGTTTAATGTCCATTCCTTTTTGTTTTAATGTTATTAAGTTATGTTTTTTTTTTTATCAGAGTATTTTCGTTATTATCATGATGGCCATATCTACTTTTGAAAGGTCTTTCAAGACCCTTTATCTTTTCTTTTTCTGTTTCAAAAGTATAAATAAAAATAGCTCATGGACCAGAGGAGGTTTTTTTACAACTCATAAAATGTGATTTGAGTAATCACTAAAAGAGCAAAGTCATGAAATTCCATTCTCAATTATCTTCAAATATGAAGTAAGTTGCCGCCAAAATATACTCATTCAATACGGCACTTAATTTAAAGTGTAATCAATATATTTGCTATTTAAATTGCTGCAAGAAATGTAAAAATAAGTTACAAATCTGCAGCAATACAGCATAAACTCTCTTTAGTATGGATTCGATCAGTTCAGGTTGTGATGTAGTAAGTTTTATTTTTATTTCAATACCGTAAAATCAAATAAAATCCATCAATTATTAGCGATAAGAATATATTGTTAGTTTGTAATGCTTTTAAGTATCGAACAATCCGGATTCAAACACTCCACAGAATCAATAGCCGAGACTATTCAATCTATATGTAGTGTACATGTTGCAATGTCTGTACAAGCTGCAACTTGTATAAGCGAATTGTAAAAGTATCAATTTCTTCATCTTAAAATGCATTATTTAATTACCACCTATAACCTGATACTATCATTTCATTTTGATCTATTAAAATGAAATGGTTATTATTTCTTTATGAGTAATATAACTGTGACCATTTAAACTTTATAATGTGCCACATATTACTTTTATTCTAGTAATTTGTATTGAAATACCCAAACATTACACCATTCATAAATTGATCATCCACGTAATGGAATAGAATTATTGCATTATCTTCATGGAAAGGATAGTGAATCTTTTTCTTTTTTTTAATTATTCATCTCATCTTTTTATTGCGACTTGTACAATGTGATTATGCAAGTTGCAATTTGTACAGAAACCATGTAGAAAAATTCTTATTTTTTGTAACCAACTGATTTATAGTTGATACCCAAAAAGATGTTTAGATGCAAAACGAACATTATTGACCTTAAAAACCATCACCTTCCTAAACCTTGGTGCTTAGGAAACATTGAAGAAGAAAAAAAAATGAAACCCTTGTTTTTTGTTTTGAAAATAAAACCTTGTCTCGGAGATAAAGTTGATCAAAGTCAATCAAGAATATGTGTCAAATGGAAAATATCTTATTCAATGAATAACTAACAAACTGAATAATTAGTACAAGAAATACTTATGCAACAATTATTAGGCATAGTGATACTTGAGGGATTTCCTAATTGTGACACAACCTTGTCTCAAAAATAGAATCCTTAAAATGTTGTAAAGAATTGATTTAATATAAAATCGACCATAAATAATTGCTCACTTAGAACAAGTCAATCCTTATTAGTTATAATGAAAAATGATACTTGAGGGATTTCCTAATAGTCACGCAACTTTGTCTCATAGAGGGAATCGATAAGCATCAATTGAGAATCTATTATATTTGACAGAATTTTTTTTTGCATAATTTATGGCTAATGGATGCTTTTGGCTGAAGCACCATCCCTAATTAAAAGTTTATGGATCCCTGAATAAATGTAACAATTGTACTTAGAACACAATAGAAGAAGTACATAGGAGCAAACTGAGTTGTTTATGCCTTTTCTTTAAGGGAATTCAGAGGGTTCCCTTGCACATCTGGTATGTTTGAATATTTACGAGGTATTTATTTAGCAATGAGAGAAATAAATACTACATATTATATACAGAATCAGTTACATAAGAACACATTTATGGAACATACAGGTCATTAGGAGAGTAAGGAAAATATTTTTTTGTGACTTCATATGTAATGTTGTTGTTGAGGGAATGTCTCAAATACATGCTCATAAATTTCACCCTACGTAAAAAGGGTCTAAAAAATGGGAAATATATAAATAATATGTACAACAAGGCAAAAAGAGACGTCTGTATTTGAGATGATTGCCACCTCCATGATTTGACTTCCTACATGTAAAGTAATGTTGATGTCGGCCACTTTCGGGGCCTAAACAACCAAGTTTTATGACAATGAAAACCCTTTTTTCATTGATATGAAGGAAAATAATGTCAAAATGGGACATCAGATAAAAGAACTTAAGCCTTACAGTCTATCAAAAATCTATGCCTCTAATTCCATGTTTTATTGTAAATTATGACCCTCAAATTTATTAAAAATACGTTATTACATTGTTATACAATCTTATTTTCATATTGTAGACAATCAATTAACTACAAAATTGGGAATAAAAAAATATTTATCTACCATTATTCTAATTTTCTCGTCCCGAATCAACAGCAACAAAAAAAAAAATAATTGTACAAATCTCGCAATAGTTTAGGGATTTTTGTACAAATTACTTTAAGTTTATTCAAATATCACTGTTTATCATTAGTAGTATTCAATGCAGGTGTTAAGTTTTTATTTATTCATAAAGTCATTTGATCTAATTTAATCAATATTGATTTTAAATTTGTTCATTTAATTAATTACCCATATCAACTATAATCCCTCAAGAGGACGTCTCCTTCAATTATGATGTAATTTATGACGTCATTGGAAACGCACTATATGTAGAATGTCAATAAACTTTTTCACAAATTTATTTATATAGGTAATATTTTCCATTATACAATCAAAAGTTATTTACTTTCGTTCACATCAAATCGTAATAACATAAAGAAGACGTAATTTGAGCCGTACCCATTCATTCTCATGGTTAATTTTTTAAATTGATTTACTTATAGAATATGTATATACATATATAGATTGATTTACAAAAATCTTGTACGTATATTTGACCTTTTTTACTATTTTAATTCTCTGGAAATTCTTCTGAAAAATGTTTTGATGAATTTGTCATCAAATTTATAAATTATATAATTGGAGACTTACAAATAAATGGACATCAAAGTATCATGAATGTTCCTGAGTCATGAATTAAATATGTTGTGCCTTCATTGTGACGGAAATACTTTTCACATCATCCGTAGGTAAATTAAGAAATTCTTCAAATAAATGTACATATGAAGGTAAGTATTAAATTTTCCTTCCTGTTTGACTTGTTGACTTTTAGTTTGGGGAGTGAGTGTGTGTGGTGGAGATATAAATGGAAAACACTTTATTGTTTCATATCGTTGTTTTTTTTGGTTTTGTTTAGTAACCCGAATATTTTTGTTTATTAATTAAAACAATGGCCGTTTAAAAATGAAGAAAAAAAGACTCGTTACTGTCAACATATATAGGTCTGAGACTGGTTAGAGACCGTTATAATTTTTAGTGTACTGAACCAGTGACAAAGCTCGCTTTCATCATTTGGCCGGAGAGCTTAGCCCCAAAAATTATCAACTCTTAAAGGTTTATGTTTTAAATACATGGTTGAGATTTGAAATTAGGAAAGCTTAAGAATTAATTCACAAATCTTTTTCTCTTACATGAAGGGATCCATAGTGAAGGAAGTCAATCACTACAACCAACCACCTTCAGCTTCAACCACAAACTCCAATCTGGCCTTGAACCTGACACAGGTCTTGATGACGAACTCCTTGTCTATTTTGGCCGCTGCATTGAGAGTGGAGCCCGCGAGGAGACAATAGTGTTATTTGCACTTTTATTGGTATTTTTTCTTATACAGTTTTGATAGGTAAATCTAATGAGCACACTCTTATAAACATAGATCTAAGAGTTGCCAAGAAATTAATGTCCAAACTTGTTCCGAATTTAAAATCACCACCCTATAAATATACATATATATTGCGAGCAATGTGGAAAATCAGTCATTTTAGGTCATTACCCACCCCACCGCTTTCTTGAGCATCAAGGATCCCTTTTAATATCCTATAATACACCCCAGTCCATGTATTCTGCATGTGAACCACTGGTCGAAAAGGTGGTAATTAGCTCAAAGAAGTGGTGGTGGTTGGTAATGACACACCTTTTGGACCAGCGGTT
Organism: Lepeophtheirus salmonis; assembly: GCF_016086655.4. NCBI lineage: Eukaryota > Metazoa > Arthropoda > Copepoda > Siphonostomatoida > Caligidae > Lepeophtheirus > Lepeophtheirus salmonis. Next base: position 20,793,228 of record NC_052143.2, read on the forward strand.
CACTTACACAAATAATAGGCTGGGGTGTATTATATGATATTGAAAGGGGTTCTTGATGCTCAAGGAAGCAGTGGCGTTGGGTAATAATGCACCTTTTGGACCGGGGGTTCACTCACACAACCCTAGGGCCGGGGTTACCATAGGGTATTAGAAAGGTTCTTGATACTCAGGACAGTGGGGCCAATTGATTTTGATTCCCTTGGAGACAGGCGGTTAGCTTGAGTCACCCGAGGGCTGGGGATGATTATAATATATTCAAAGGGGTCCTTGATAATCCGGGTAGTGGTGGCGATAGATTTTGATCCACCAGCAAAACCTATTGACCAAGGTATATTTTGCAATATAAGATGAAGTATTTTATGAAAAATTCTTATCATACTATAGTTTGATTGTCTTAATGTAATATAAATTTCAATAAATATATACAAGATTAGGGATGCAAAGCCTTTTAATATAATAGGGTACATTACCAATTGAAATATTTTAATGGTTGGCAGTACTTATTAACTTAAATTTCTTGAAAAATGGATGTATAAAACAAAACTATTAAATACAAATTTATTTCTATTTTTGACCAATATAATTATAGGGCAAAATCTTCTTAAAAAAAGCTAAACTGTCAACCCTGGTAGAGTCTCAGAGAATATAATATTTTTCAATGTCTGTACGTATTATGACCGTTCTCAGTGTTTTGAGGATATTACGAAAATTAAGCAAACAAATACTACTTCAAGTGTGAATGAGTAGTGGGTCACACCTAAACATTCAATGGGCTGAGATCCCTGCACTAGATTATCAAATTTCTTGCATTCGAATTCTATCTTTATCAAATCCATAATGATCAAATTGCTTTATATTAATTGTTTAATATTCAAATTACTCACAATCATTTTACCTGACAATGTAAATGAAGTTAAAATTACTTTTGACCACTCTATTTGAAATTTTATAAATTACCCGGGCATTTTGCAAAATGCCCAATTTTCCACATTATCCTTAACATATATATCTGATAACATTTTTTTAGTGGGGGAGGACTTGTGAACTAATTTGGTCCTTTAAATATGTTTGGTCTCATTTAAAGCTCATTTAGACCAATTCAATGGTGTTGTTACCTTTATTGTATCTCGCAACCTCTCCCGCGAAAAGAAACAGAAACAAGGCTCAAAATCAGTTGACCAATTCTTCCCAACTATTGACAAATTATTCACTTATTCTGGAGGATTTTTAACAAAATAATAAGAAATAATTCTGTTTCAACCAATCAATCTTCAGAAAACTGATTAGGGGGAAAGAAGCAGAAACATTTACAGCTGATTAGTGAGGTATCTATATCTATACAATATAAATTGTTGATGATGTCAGTCGTTGTTCCAAATTGAGAACATGGACTTTCGATAAAGTATAGTGTGTGTCATAAATAATATTTGGTTCCCTCAAAAATAGGGGGGGGAAAGGTTCATAGTTTGAGACCAAAAAGATCGGCTCACGATTTGAAGATAATTAAATTTCGGTGCACGGACTGAGATCGTAGTCTGTATTTGGAATATTGGTATTATATCGAGTTCAAACACTTATATATATATATAAAGATATCAATTACAACATTAAAAAGACGCACGAACCATTTCTTGATGTAGATAATAATAACAAAAATTAAATGGACGTGTCCCATTCGTTACCCACTATAATCATTTGAAATACCACTGCTTATTACTACATTATGACTATTATTATTATTGTAGTTTTTATTATCTTTTGCAACAACAAGAGCAAGAACTAATACAACAATGGGGAGAAGCTGAAAAAATTGGCATCAAGGACCAGATGCTTAATGATATATATAAGTTCTTTATTCTTTTGTATCTATGTAGTTATTCTCATGCCATTGTATTTATGTATGTGCATTCCCTCCCACGAAACCATTTATTTCAGACCGGCATTGGAAGAGTGGACCTTGTTAATGAAGAAGGGAACACCGATGAGTGAAGTACACGGGATATCTTTAAAAATATATCTGACACCTAGTGGATGTGAAGTAAAAATTATCCTTGCAATGATTTAGGAATTGACCCTGCGTCCTTGTTTCATTCGCTGCTCTGTATAGACCAGGGATGGGAAACTGGCAGCCTCAGGGCCGTACAAGGTCATTGTCCTCACTCAGTGTGACCCACAAATAGATCCTTAATAATTAAAAAAAAAAGTAATTAATCTGCTAACCGATAGAGGACGCCATACACAAACAATAGCGAGGCCCGGGCTACTTTTCTCAAAAGAGAAGAAACACATCAAGAGCCATGGCCACTAGCAACGGCAAAAGAAAATCAAATTTTTGAGCAAAAATGGGGTGAAGTGTACCTCTTCACTAATTTTAAAGCGAAAACAATGTGTTTAGTTATAATATTTCTAATTGATAATCATTTGTGGAGTCTGTCATATCTATTTATTTGAAATGCTTGGTCCCTCCATTCATAATGCCGAAACATATTTGGCCCTTTTTATCATGGAAGTTGCTCATCTCTGGTATACATCACTTAATATATGAGATGTGTCGACATAAAAACAATCTTGAACAAAAATCAAAAAACGGAGAAAACCCCTTTTTATTACTCGTATTTTACTTCATATATGTTTTGTACACTGGTAGCAATGTATGACAAGTTGAAACTTGTATAAGAAAGTTGTACAAGTCACAATTCCTTTATATTAAAATGCATTATTTAATAGCAGTCTAATAACTAAATATTGATTGATGCAATCATTTCATTTTGATTTATTAATATATCATGGCTATTATCTATTTATTAGTAATATAACTGTGGGCATTTGAACTTTATAGTATTCAACAAAATACTTATATTTTAGTCATTTATATTCAAATAGTCAAAAATTAGAACACTAACATTTCTAATATTCATGCAATAATATAAAATTATTCAATTATCCTCACTCTAAATACTCTAAATCCTTCATTAAAGATACCCATAATTTATCTTTATTTTTAACCTTTATTTGATTTAAATAAAATCCATCAATTTTCTTTTTCTCTTATTATGACGATCTATTTTTGTTACTTTAAGTACAATTTGAGGCACTTTCAAGGGTTAATTGAAATAAAAAATAAGATATACAATAAGTCTTCAAAGAATAGAAATGTAATTCACAATCCATTTGGATTTATTTTCTTTTGTGTAGACGGGTCATAAACAATTTTCAATTAAAAAACTTATTTGAAAAATAAGAAGAATTTAAAAAAAAAAAAAGAAGTTCGGTAACCAAACTTTTCTGCATTAATGGCTTTTAATAATGTGTTCATGCTTTTTATGTATTACATTGTGCATAAAAGGAAACATTAAGGTATCAAAATGTAAATTTATAAAGACATGACCGAAATTTAAAGAATAATAGATATGTTACCATACATTAGTAGTTATGAGGTGTGCGGAATAAATTTGTAGAATGGACAAAGTATGGAATGTAAAGGTTGATCAAGAAGACGTTTTTAGGAATTACGTATTTGCAAAGGGATTTTGAAATTGAGCATAAAAAAAATAACAGTATCTTGGTATTTCTTAAATTTAGTTTTTATTCTTGAATAAAAACCATAAATATTAGTCACCATTAAAAGGTTGCTTTATTAAATATTACAATAAATATGTCTTTCTTATATAACAAATGTAAAAATGATTTTACAAAAAATCGGATTTAATGAAATTTAAATATGCCTATTAAATTTTTACATTATCTAGATAATTTTTAATATTTTTTTGAATTGTATAGAATCAAATCAAAATTTTATGAAAAAAAAAATATATATTCTAATGAATCCACGTATTCATAATAATTGAAATGTATACCTTGAATTGTGTTTTCGAAAAAACTTCCATTTGACACTTTATCCTACCACCAATTTCTAATAAAATCTGAGTTCTACTTTTAAAAACGGCCAATTTACTTTTGGTCAAAATTAAAGTTCTTATTTTTTAAATTGCCTTATTTTTTCATGGAAAGGCCCAATTATTCTTAAAATAAAATTATATGTCCACAAATAGAATATAAATCCGTTAAAGAATATTCTTAGTTTGGGTAACATCTCTATGCATTAGTACAAATTTAGTTAAGCTTAATTCCTCGTATAAAATTACCAAAGGAACATTTATGAGCCCAAAAGCCTATTAATTTTTTTTTAATGGATAAGTAATTAATAATATTTCTCAACACATAACAGTTATAAGAAAACGAGTATTCCTGGATTTGGCGAAAAAATAACTAATCTGTAATGCTTTTTTTGTTTTTTTAGCCAATAGTCTAATTATTACTCTAATGCATTTATAGAATATCTCGTATCCATTTTATATAGCTTTTGTTTGGATCCAAAATTTGAATGTTATATGTTATTTAAGATATAGGGTTAAAAGTACTTTTAATGGAGTAAAAGTATTTTTGAGGGAGAGGTTTGGTTGAATATGAATCTGTGTTCATCATATATAGCAATCCATTTTTATAAGTTGGTCATATAGTAATTGGCTATTCAAATCTGGATAAAACGTCAAAGACAAGACTATTGAGAATATTTATATAGAGCGACAAAGTTTTACTTGAGGGTGCTATTGTCACATAAGATCACGTCAGCTGTTGTTGGGGGATTTATGCTATATTTAAATTTTTTTTTCCTTTTTTTATATATTTCAAGTTTATTTGTCTTTATAGCGTTTTCACGTGATGCCAGCATAATATTGGAGCCAGTTTGAGGGCCCTAACAACAAAGTTTTATAATAATAAAAATCCTTTTTTCATTCATATACAGGAAAATAGTGAACTTTTTGATATCAAAATAGGACCAACAATTACAAAAACTTAAATTTTACTGTATATTACAATTTGATCCCTTAATTGCTTTGTGTGATTGTAAATCTAATCCTAAAATGTGTTAAAAATATCTCCAAAATCTTATTTACATAATTTAGACTATAGATTAATAGTATTAAGATATTTTTCTCTAATTATTCTACTTTTCTCGTCCCGAATCAATCAAAAATAATAATAATTGTACATATTTATACATTTCATAGATATTTTGATTATATTATATTCAAATATTATTGTTTATCAGTGGCATCAAGTACTGTTGAAAGAAGGTAGTAAGGCTTTTTTTTCATAATTTTTCATTCTATTATGATGCAATTTATGACGTCGGTAAAAATGTTCTTCATAAACATCATAAATTGGAGGGGGGAAACAGTTGACGTGAGCTTATACTACATCAGTGCTCTGAAGCAATCCATACTTATCTATGGAAAAAATAAGTTAATCAGGAAATAATAATTTTATTTCGTTGAAAATGGGATGGATAATTTCAAGAAGGAAATAAAGTCCACTTACAGTCATATAAGCTTGTATCAGCTGGACATCGTTAAATCAACATTCATTAATATAAAATCCCAGCATTGAACTAAATACATATTTGGTCATTTAACCTACTTGGTGTATGTGTATATGGTGATTTTTTGCAAACCCCTCCCATACCCCATAAATGTACATCATACACACATACCTCTTAATGGAAGAAAAGTTTTTTTTATTATTTTATTTTAATATTAAAACTGACAGCAGATGTGTTTCATCTCTTTATGAAGCATCCGAAACAGACATCAGTTTTTACGATCGAAAGGGGAACTTTGCGGATAAGGGTCTTTTTTGCAATATATTTGTATTTAAATAGAACAGGAATCTAAAACTCATTTTTGTTTGTCTGATCTCAATAATACCACAGGCCAAAAACAATAACAGTCTTGTACAAATTTAAAAAAAAAGCATCAATTGATTTATTTACTTTATAAATATTTCCCCTCTCCCCACCAATATTTCATTCACTGGTCATTCCTCTTAGTTATGGGCTCCATATTTAAACTTTCTGGTATAAGCTGAGATACTTTGCTATAGTAGCGATAGTCTAAAATACTCTTCTGATTTATGAGACATTAAATGGCTCTAATATGATCTTTCAATAATTATCATTCAAATTTTTTTATTCAATTAGTAAGTGTAGTGACCTATAAGTGCAATTTTTAGCGCTTTTGAATGGTAATAAGAATAATTTATCAATACAAATAGAACAATAATTATTTGAAGAATACATAGGTAAACGTATAATCCACTCTAATTTTTCAGAAAAATCGCCCAAGCTTGTTTTTGTGCTGACGAGTTTCATATATTAATTTATGTAAGAATGAGTATTTTTTTCTAATGCAAATTTATCTCCAGACTGAGTCCTAGATCTGACACATTAGCAGTATGTTTGACAAACCCTTAAATAAAGATTTAGGCAAGTTGAACATGTGTTACAAACACAGTTTTGTTTTGTGGGGCTTTCTTCGCGTAGGGTCTGACTAAAGGGACCCCTTTCCCATGGAAATTACGATCCTCTTTTTTATTATATAACTTCCCCAGCGCCGAGTTTAGAATATGTTGGCCCAAAGTAAGAAAGATGTGCAGTTTAAGCAGAAGTTAAATCATGATTTTTTTTAATGAAACCTTCTCTCATTTTTTAATTGGATTATATTTTTGAATCGTGCATTCTTTTTTTAAATATGAGGAGGGTGTCCATATTTTAATTTCCAAGTAAGGACATTTGAGGTAAAAGGGTCAAGTGGTTAATATTTTAAAGTTAATCAATATAGGAATAAAGTATTATGGATTCTTGTGTGTTTTGTTTTTTTGATTAAACATTAATGTTTTTTATCGAACATGTTTGGATTTTTGTCTTTCATTAATTAAAAATTTATTTTTTATATGAGTCGATTTTTATTATACGTTATTTGTCCTTCACAAAACTGGATATTTTACAAATTTATACAAAAACTCCCTGGGCAAGATGTAAAAAAAGAATATGCTTTTGGGGAAAAAAGAACTTGGATTTTTGACAAATTCACCGCTGGGCCCAGGGAAATCGACTTTTTGTAGTTGCTATCTGAATTTTTGTTTTATATTTTCCAATTTTGTTATCATTAGCCTTAAGGAGATAACGGAGTAATTCCTGCTTATGCCATTGCTATATACAGAGTTGGATTTGTCTTCATTTCTTTAATCTCATAGCTGCTTGACGATAATTTAATTAAATTTCATGCCAACTAAGCTATTCTTCTTCTGAAAATTCTTCAAATTGTCAGAGTGACCATAGAGATAAAACACATCGAGTGCTAACACTGAGCAAAAGCAAGGGAAGTTTTTGAAGCCGAAAGTTAGTTGACCAAAACAATAGAAAATAAAGTTCACTTCAAATCTTCTATATAATCATCCTATACTACTATAAAAGCTGAATTGTTCCATAAATAAAAATATAATTTAATGTAAAATAAAGTAAGGATCAAACATACAAGTATTTAAAGCGCCCTTTGTGTTGCTAGCATACTTATTTATTACCTCCGCAACGAAGATAAATGCAGACTATGTTTTGCCTATATTTTTGTATGTTAGTCACTGGGACTACGGCAAAAGTTACAAGTTCATTTTGATCACACTTGATATGAAGATTATATATGGTCGCAGTAAGAGGCCATTAAATTTTGAGAGGTCCAGATCAAAGGTCAAAGTAACAAAAATGTGACCTTTAAAAAAAATGAGATACATAACTCAATTTGATTATAGACGGAAGTTTTACGCTCTACCGATTGCCTATTCTGGTTACCACTATATGGGAATGTTTTGGTCAATTAAAATTGCGTCAACTACTTATTCGCATCATCACTGAATGTTTTTTCTCTATGGGGTGACAATTTTAAATTTCAGTTTCTTTCTTTAGCCTACCGCCCGAAAATATATTTTTTAAATATAAAAACAAACTGTATTGGTAGCCTCTGCCTCTCATTGTCCTTCAAATCCGTCCGTTAGTCCTGATTAGTTGTAGAATTGAAAAAACAAAAAAGAACAGGGATAATTATAGACTCCATCAGCTAATTATTATCACAAACAAAACGAAGGACAAAAGGCCTTCCAAGAGAGGGAGTCATGGAAAGAGAGTCGTAATTAAATTAATGAGGATTGGAGTGCAAGAGGGAACAAAGAGTCAGTCTTCTCTCTTCTCTTGTACCTACTTCCATAATCATAATCATTTTCCTTCTTTCTAAATGTAATGTATTTGTTCTTAAAAGGTGTTGATTTACTTTTGTGTGGTCCAATTTTTTTTTTTTTTTTTTTTTCATCTGTTTGTTTTAGTTTTTCCTTCTCGTTTTTTTTTTTTACTTCTCACACAGACACCACCACATAAGTAAGAAGCGGGTCGTTCCTTCTTTATTTTGTCATTATGTATTATATATCCATCTTGAAAGAAAGAAAAAAAGAAAAGAAAAGATCATCATTCTCTTTTCTGTCATTGTCCACATGATTTTTTTTTTTTGTAACTCATATTTTCTTTGTTCATTTTTTCGTGAGAAAAAAATAAAAATAAATTAAAACGGGCTTACATTGAACTGAAAATATCAAATGAAAATTATAGGAAAACATATACTCGTATATTTATGTTTCTTCAATTGATGCGGTTTCAGCCAAATGTATTGAGCCATATTGGTAGGTCATTGCTAATTGGCTAATGTTAATATTTTGAGCGTCTTACAAAAATTATAATACAAATAAACATGGTTACTCTGACAATTTGAAGAATATTTTGGAGGAGTGCAGCTTAACTGTCATGACATTTCCTTAGATCAGCTGTGAAGAGGGATGAGGTGGAGAAGGAACTTTTGATACTCAATTCTACTCTCTGTTCAATCTTTTATAAGCACACGCAAATCTCCAATATAGTTTCGTGTATATTAATGATAGCTTGTATCTAGTAAATGAGCATCTTTGTAGACTATCCAAAAAAATATAAAGGCCCCAAAATATATTAGAAGCTGTTTAAATAATAAAAATCTCAAATGCCTTAATAATTTTGAACTAGGACGGCAAATGACACACTGTAGATAATCTGAGATTGAATTTAATATACCTCAGTAGGTAATATCGATCAAATAACTTATACCTATATCCGTAGCAATACTCTACCAGCTGAGAGTTTAACACCCTAATGGTGCGAAAAAAGTTTCAACCATTACCCATACAGAACACCTATTGCGATGATGCAAGAAACAGAAAGACCACCCATCCTGTATCAGAGCCATGTGATAGACTCCCGATCTTGTTTTGATGATCAAAAACTATGTAGGTACATTAAATCTTTATTTTTTTCCGCGAAATGCTTATTCACACACTTACTAAGTAAGTTAGGTTATAAGAAAAATAAAATACATCAACAAGAGAATAACAGAATTCCAAAGCTACTTAGATACCTACATACATTGTACTTAAATATATCATGAACTTACTCGACAGATGCTCGGCATAGTCCCAAGAATAATAACATGATTTTGATAGTTGATACATTCATATGTAATATTGTTTTGTAATTATTTTTCCTTTCCAAACCCGAAACGGTTCCCAAACATATCAAAAGAATTGACCACGTGTTCCTCCACTGCGACCATATTTAATGACTGACATCTTGTCAGTCCTTATTTTATTATATGTACATATTTTGCAATGTTTAAATACAATTCATAGAAACAGAAGTAGGTATATAATTATTTGAAAGGCAGGGTTGGAGATGATCGTTCTGACAGTTTCCAAAGAGCGGAAGTTTCATTCTTTATTCGGCTATGAGAGTATGTACATATCTTTTCTGTCTTTGCAAGTCTATGTACATACATACATATATGTCAATTGCATATTGCATGAGAAAATGACATATCTACAATAAGAATGAGGGAAAGCGTGTTCCTCCCCCCTCCCTCTTTCAAGCTCCATTCATTTATTCAGAGAACTGCATATTCATTCATTAACTACCACAGACAAATGGCTACTGCATACACCAATTGTATTACAAGTAAATATTGAAAGCTTTTTCTATAACCAAGGGCGTTTACAGGATTACATTTTTGGGGGTGCTTCGTTTTTGTAACTTTTTTGAAAAAAGATCAAAAAATTAAAATTTAACCGATGAATTACAAATTGTTTCGAAAAATAATTCAAAAGTTGTAGCCATTTTTAAAAAACTACAATTTTTGGACAAAAATTTGAAAAATTAAATTTTTTCACAAAAATTTTTTTTAATCCGTAAATATTTTAGAAAAATTTAATTTTTTAGGAAAGTAATTCTAAAATCAATCTCCAAATAAACTAAAAAATTGGAAAAAAAAATCATAAATTGTTTGCTATTTGCAAAAATTTCGAAAAATAATTCACAAATTCACAGCTATGTATAACATATTAATTTTTTGGAAAAAAATTTCTGAAATTATATTTAATTAATTAAAAAAAATTAAATTAAATTTTTTCGACAAAAATTGTAATATATATGGCTATACACAAAAAATTAATAAAATGATTAGCATTTAGGAGGATATCCTCTCCAGATATTCCTCAATCCTAAAATACTCCCTTAGACTAATGCACAGCGTGAGGATCAAAAACTTTCAGTAGAATGATTAAATTATGAAAAATGTGATATTTAAGGAAATCTGTAATATGTTTAAATACTATATTTAGCAATATTTTTTAATCATTATGTCCTTTTTCACACGCAATAACATCCTTGACACGCCGGCGAACAGATTGACAGCCCCTGATGATAAAAGTCGTATCCATGGGGTACCATGATGTCATGATCTCACCCCTTCTCCAAGACTTCTCAAATTTCAAAGTGGTGCATAAGTTTTTGTTCTTCTTAGCTATAATGAATTTCTTGACGTTGTAGGCAATCTAGATGGAGATTCCAATGGTCTTTGTAGCCTCCTCAGAACTTAAACCGGCGCAGTGGAGATTGCACAGGCGTTCTTTTTTTGTCATTGCTCCCACATTTTAACAATTAGAGAATTGTGGATAATAAATAATTGGTTTATTTTTGCTTCATCTTTCGTTTGATTCCGTAATAAAACCTCGTTATTAGAAGTAAAGGAGATTTAATCGTAATTAAATAATACTGAAGTTTGAGGTCTACACTCTGTACTTTCTAAAATAAACATCACGGTAAAAATATCATCAATATTTTTTTAAATAAATAAAATAAAGTAACTTCCACAATAAGTAAAATAAGGCCTCTGGATTTAATTAAAAAACAATAGGAATTCGAAAATTGTTTTATATAAGAGATAATAAAAGATAAAAATAGAAAAAAAAATTGTATATTTGCCTTATGTAGCCATGAAAGTAAAATTGATTTTGTCTGTCCGGAGGTTCTGGGAACTATTTACAAAAAAAAAATTATCCTTTTTACTTGTATAATGTTTGAAAATTGACTGAAAATAGCAATTAATTTAAATAAATATATAAACCAAAAGTGACGTAACTTAAAGGACAATGCGCTCAGGAGAAATTATTCTCTACAACTTTACTTGCATAGGTCTAGAAAAGCAATTATAAATTATGTATATAGACTTCAAAAATGAATTTTAGGTCAGATGTAGTAATTGTAATACTATAATATTTACGTATACTTAATGAGTGCAACTCTATCTGAACCGTTAAAGAAACACTAAAAAAAAATTATTATTAACAAAAAAGGACTATTTAAGAATCCAAATTATGATTATTGTTTTTTATGAAATTTAAATATATATATAAAAAAATTCCCTGCCTCTTCTCCAATTCCGACACTGATCGGATCCCATGTCTTCTTTATTAAATATGTTTACGTTACTAACCTTCCTCTAAAAATTAAAAAAACTGCACACCTGGTCTAATCGCCTTACAAACACAATCTTTATAATATTAAGACAAATCAATACTGAATCTTGAGATCATAGGTTCTTAAAGTTTCTTATAAATAAAATATGTACACTAAATGTCATTACAATAAAAAGCCTTCAAGGGTCACATTCCATAGCAAAAAGAAATCATTCGTGGATGATAAAATTTTCATGTACGTAAAAGTAATAAGCTACCTTTGAACCCTTCACCCACGGGATCAAAAGGTGAGGGAAGTAACTGACTATGTGGCATTTTTTTTATTAAACATAAATAAAAATAATCTTCAGCGACTTGAAAGTTTCTTTTGATCTGCATTGTTAAATCCATAAGGAGTTTATAAGAGGTAATGCTTTAATTACTTAAAAACAGCGTAAATGATAAAACGTTGAAAAAAAAAAATACATTTTATCAATTTAAAAATGTTTCAAACCAATTAATCGTGCCTCATTAACTCATTGGAATATTATGTAAGTGTTTATTCATTTAGAACTTTTAGAAAGCTAAAATAATTTTTATAAAAATGGGGCATAGTTTTTCAAAATTATTTATATACAAAATGGTCCTATTTCAGGAATATTTTTATGCGAATAAACGTAAGGGATTTTAATCATCATTGTGTCAAACACTGCAGACCAATTCATTGTTGGCATATTTATGTTTCTAAACACTTTCGATTTAAAAGTTAAAATTATATATAATTCTAAACAATATTAATATCTCATTAAGGAAATGTCCATGTTAATAACACGACGTCAGAGGTGTATTTTATTTTCTAGTCAATAATGATTAAATGTAATTGGCAAATTATATATATTCAAGCCCTAATTGACTGTGTAGGGGTGTTCGCAGGAAGAGTACTACTGGGCTTCAGAAAGACTCTTAAAAATATTTTGTAACTAATTTCACGTCTTAGAACCTTTCCAAAAATTCGACCTTGCAAGGTATGGGGTAGTGATTACAATTGGAAAAAACTTTAACCTCCTCCAGATTCTGAGCAAATGCATTTTGACGAACTTTTTTGCTTTTATTTAATAGCATTGATTGTAATTCATAGCTTATTTATTTTCAATATGACCTCTTATGTGTATCAATCACTCTTTCAATTCTCTCATGCATTAACCATTTCACTTGATAAAGAAAAATATTACTCTTACATAAACGGTCCCAAAGTTAGTATTATTGATTTTACAGTCTAGCTATAGTTTTTAGCTTTTGGAAAATACAGATGTTTTTAATAAAAAGGTTTGCATTATAGGGTTTTTTTTCTCTGTGTCGCAGTTTTTCAATGAATAAACACTAAACGAAATAATTTAATATTAAAAAACTATATTAGGCCGTAGTGTATCATTTGAAGACATGTTTTTAAACGTTTTATCTCATTTAAACTCTTACATACCAATATTTGGATTTAAATGCATTTATGAAGTAAAAACGATAGTAAACATTTTAATTGATTTTTTTTTATAATCTTCTGTAAATGGTCTCCGAGTTGAGTCTAATTAAACGATTTGAGCCACCTGCACCAATTTAAAATTCTTAAACGACAAAAATAATAGCATAAAATATAGATCTAGCGTTGTTAATTCTCCAGTTATTGCCTTCAATGAGTTTTGAAAATTCCAAAATAGCAAAACATTATTTGATGAGTGATTGTGTTTCTCCATCTCGTTAAATGACTAAAAATGAAAGCAAACGAAAGTAACTTTTTTTAGAACCGAAAACTCTTGTATGAATAGAAAAAACTCGGACGTGATGTACTCCTACGGGATCTGAATGAGGGTATAGTTTGTTCCAATCGCAGTTCACGAACCTGTATATCTTTTAGTTTGTCTTTAAAAATACTTTTTGGGGGATCTACAATCTTCAAGAAATTAAAAATTTCAATGGCTTCATTTGTTGTGGGGAGATTGATGCTTCTAAAGGGTTTTATTTAAGATAAGAAACATTATACACACATAAAAAATTTAACCGCACGAATATCATCACTGCTTCATCAAATAATTATTGTACGCGTGGACAAAAAGGCGTCAGATGTGCATTTCATCCTCTGCTCAAAAAAATACATCGTATTCAAATCCTAATCTACCAAAAAATGACATATGTTTACAAGTACATAATATTATGTTCTCAGAGGGAAAATAAAAGTTTAAAACCAAAATGAATATATGAAAATTACACCCTTGGCTCAAAAAATGATGACGCGTTTGTTCGTATTGTTGTTACATTATATTATTATTCCATAATGGACTCTCAAACATTTTCCAGACCAGATGGTCACTTAAGAAAAGAAATATATAAATACAAGCAAGTAATCAGAACTACTCACACTGATAAAGTCCCATTGTGTACATATATAGAGTTTGCATTTATTAAATAGTGTCCATTATTATGGACCAAAGAAAAAGTAACTTGAGTCCATCAATGGTTATGCCTTTTATAGTATTACTTGAAAAGAACTCTACAAAATTGTTTTAAAAAAACCAAAAAGAGTTTGGTTTACCTCTTAACGCATTTAATACAAGATATCTCGTTTTCAATTTTTGTTTTTTTGGCAAACCCAATATCTTGTTTTAAAAGGAAAATTGGGTAAATAAAAAAAGGATTCTTTCAGAGAGCTCAAACTTGGATTAGAGTAACCAGAAATATAACCAGTTGGTATGGATCGAATTGAAAATAAAACTTCAGGGAGTCTTTCATCGATGTGAATCTATGGTCATTATGACTTATGTGTTTCACCAATAAATTGATATCGATTTGAAAAATAGATCCATCCTTCCAGGGGTTAAGAAGGATGGAAAAATAACAAAATTTCCAAATAGACTTTTAAAATGAAAACAGAGAAATTGTTATAAGAGGCACCAATTATTGTCAATTCAAGGAAATTGGGAAATGGAAAATCTACCACCGTAAATTTACACCCCCCCCCCCTCCACGCACAGACGATCAACTCTGATTGCTCCTTACCCCGATATAATAATGCATCCGTTAAATCATTAGCGGCTTCTTTAATTGAACAAATCACATACCTATTACATGAGATACGTTCTATTTAAGAAATCTCATTTTTTCTTCTTTCCCATTGGAGCTTTTCCCGGAAAAATTATACATTTCCCAACAGAATATAGATGGGTATTACACATCAATGCATTTTTCACTATTTCTATACCTGTAATATGTAGAAATTACAAAGATATTTATCTTATGAAACAATTAGAGGAGAGAAGAGGCGTGAGTTCACCCCAAGATTTTTAGGGTCCAACTACCTATAAAAACCTGCCAAAAAATGTAAGATATATGGCACTAACGAAGTTTAATTAATTGAGTTATTAGTTGCAATTCCTTATCTTTTAAACAATTTTATGTATTACGAGTATTCTCTAATTGATCTTTATCTAATCAAACGAGTCCATGCAGCCAAAAAATCGTTTACAAGCAAAAAATGAAGTAAGGGTTTAAATGAAAGAATTTTATGATGTATTTTTCTGTAATTGGTAGACCACAGTATCTCACTGAATCGTTGTTACAAATCTTATCTCAAATATATTCGGAGGCATAATAATCATAAAATTGACCAATATAAACTTCCATTGGGAAAAGCAGCATCTCATCAGTGATCCAGTAGTTCGATAGAATAATATGTAATTTATGATCCATCTATTATTTTCGCAAACCATACGCTTTACAAAGTCATAAAATACTTTCGGTCAATTTAACCCCCAATTCATATATGAATATGGTATACCTAATAAAACATGTACCTAACCAAGTCCCGTGATTGTCTATTTAAAAAGAGATTCTTCTTTTCAAGTTGACGAGGCAGATGAATCCTCTGCACTCATGATAACTGATGGCTGAGCTACTACTAACTAACTAACCCTTGTAACAAAAAATGGACAGATAATTTCTCAAGGTCACAAGTGTGTATTAAATACATATTATATGGAGTATATAATTAGTGGATATCAAACTCACGAAGCAGCACGAGTTCTCTTGTTGTTTGCTTTTGACCCCCCCCTCGTATCACGATGATGATGTTGCAATAAGATCATCACACAGAATTACACGCCAACTCACTCCTATTATACTTTACTGCAAGTAGGATACAGCTGCTGTTTCTACGGCTACTAGGAAGTTTTTGAAAGAACGATTAAGGTACGTATCATAACCATTTGATATAAACGGTATTTATAGTCTAGGTGCGTCTGTTTTGATAGAAAAAAATTATATTATTGTTATCTTTATATATACCTATAACAAAATATTTATTAAAAAGGAAAAAAATATCTATAATCAATACGTACATTGAGTCATTAAGTTCAGATTTATAAACAACTAAAAAAAAAATCCGTTTGATCAAATAAAATAATAGACGAACAAACGCTTCAAAAGAGATTTGTAAATTTTTCAAGGTAGTAAATATATGTTCTGTACAAGTTGCAACCAAAATATGATTAGAATAATTATAAATGAAAGATTAACATTATTTGGTATGATGATAATGCAATATAATTAAATATTCCATTGATGATCGATATATTAATTGTATAATTTTGGACTATTTCAAAAAAAATGACTCAAATATAAGTATCCTCTTAAAAAATATATAGTTCAAAAGCCTAAAGTTATATTACTCATAAATACATAATTATTAGTATTGCAACTCGGTCCAGTACCAATCTTTTTTTTCGGTTAGGTCTTAAGTTACTTTTTCTAGACCGATTTTTCGGTCCAGACCGCAGTCTCAGAGCGTGCACCGATTTTTTTTGGTCTCACTTTTTAGACCGATTTATTTCTGTTTCACTTTATGGAATAATTTTTTTTCAGTCTTCATTTATGGGCCGATTTTTTTCGGTCTCGTAAATTTTGAGAGACCTTTTTTGAGAAGCTCTAGAACAAATACTGAATACATATACGAGAAAGCGAAATCAAAATTAACTCGAATTATCTGTGTTTAAACTAACGTCATTGTTCTTGAAAAAAACAAATGATGTAACGATATAAACAATATATCTCTAACGACGATATAGACCGATTTTTTGGGATTGAACTACACCGAATTTTTATATGAAACCTGTCCAAACCGAGCTTTTTTGTTCGTTCAAACAAAATATATAACGTTCCCAGACCGGTCTAGGATTTTGGGAGCGTAATTCAACATTAGTAATAACCATGAAATTTATGTTGATCAAAATGAAGCGATAGTATCAAATAATAATTGGTAAGTAGAGTGGTCAGTGTTGCAATTAAATAATGTATTTTAAGACTAGGAAATTACAACTAGTAGAATTACTTATACAAGTTGAAACTTCTGCATACATCGCGACTTCTGTACAACATATATCTATATTAATAAAACAAAGTTTGTTTGTCTGGCATTCTGTTTGTTGGTATGAAAAGTCATGGAGTGCTCTGTATATAGTGCTCCCTGTTGTATACCATAAATATATTTTCACCAAAGGAATAACAATTTATTCGTATTAATAACATATTAGTATTGATAAAATATTACAGGCTTCTGCATCTATCACAAGATCACTGTCTCTGTTTGTATTTGTAATTGGTAACTTATCTATATCATAATCTATATGCGTTTTTAGTATATCTAGGTATATATTTAAATTAAATATAAGCGCTGATATGTAAAAATAGGGGTTTTGTATTTAGCATCTATCCGGAACAATGGTTTGTTTATTTTTGTTGGTGAGTTTTCAAGAGACTTAGGTACTTCACCCTTATTATTCATTCAAATTTGAGAACAGAGCTAAAATGCATTGCCATAAGTATTGTGTAGTTCCGTGTGAGGGGGTTCATGAAAAACTAAGAGTAGCACTGAAAATTTCTCTGGGAGTTATCTTCTAAATGATTAAATCATGTCTAATTACTCCAGGAATGCCAGTTACTACCGCTAATATGTATATATTTTTAACATATAAAAGATGAGAGAAGCTTGCCTTAACTTAAATATAAATATATCAGACATAAAACGATTATGAAAAGTGAAAAAAAAATCTATTTTCATTATATTTATAAACTGCCTATGCTCATATGTATAAGGATATTTCATTCTATCATATTTAAATTAAACTCCCCCCCACAAAAAAAAAAAGAAAAGAAGTTGTTTTTTGCATCCAACAAACAAAGAAAGCAAAAGTCGTTAAGATATTCCGTACAAAACTAAAATCTTTTATTTATTTTTTAATAAATAAGGCAGTAACTAACGCACTAACTAACTAGCTATGTAGTATAATCCTATAAAAATCGTTGACAAAGAATGAAATGACGACAACAAATTTCATTAAGGTATGGTATAAACAAATAATTTGATAGCGTGATAGCTACCTTTTGAATAAACACAGATGCCTGGACAAATTTTTACTAATATGTATATATATTACATATTTGAGAGATTATATATATATATATATGATTTAAATGATTTGCATTCCATTCAAATAGTACTTATTTTAAAGGAATTGTCTATTAATAAAACTAGAAGAATTATTACAGACAAAATAAATTATGTTTTATATTTTATATAATTGACGAAATATATAAATAAATAAAGCTACAGCTGCTACCTGACTTGCTTGCTTTTGAAGAGATTTGTATCTTTCTCTCATTTCAAATGGCCAGGTGAGGGGTATAGTTTAGTATATATATATATAACTCTTTTCCTTTCCTTCAAGTCACTATATAAAAGTGCTTTTATGTAGTAATAATTGCCATTACACATATAATAACAATACAATGAAGGATTTACAATAAATCAAAAGAAAATATGGAAAAAAACGTAAAATCATTTTACACTAACTTTGTGAAAAAAAATCCTATGGTATGCACATAATATGGACATTAAACCTCTTTAAAACCAATATTTATCATCAAACATATGCAAACTGATGCTATACTCATTTTGAAAAGTCTAAACATAGCAATTACTTTGATCTTGGACTCTGGCTATCCCGTCCTCAAGAGTCATGTAGCTCTAATATACTACCATATTTAATAATATTGGTTTAGTTTTTAATAGGTAGCACTTTCAATGTTTTAGCATCTGCTTCGGTAAAGTTATAATAAAAACAAGGACATACTAATCCCAAATTCAAATTTCATATTTAAATTTATAACAATTAGTTAGAGAACACTATAACAAAATAAAAACAAGTAAAACAAAGACAAATCAATTTGAAATATTAGAGGTCCTTCGACTTCCTCAAAGGTATGATGTTCGGTATTCTTAAAATAATAAATATTTTCCCAATCCATATTTCATGGACTATTCAGACAAATATTATGAAGTAAACTCCATAATTTTATATCCTTCATTTTAGAGGGGAAAGTAACCGCCATTTTGGATCTGTCCAATCTTAATAAGAGGCATAATTTGCCAAATTTTATAATAAGAGTCATAAAGCCCTTGGCTTTATCCAATTACAATTCTTTTTTGAAGCCATTAGATGAGGGTTCCTTAATATTTTTGGCTAACCATTTGTTAAATAAGTAATAATCATATGAACCTAAAATATGGTGCCCTTTCCGTTCATTATAAAATGTGCTAGTTAGAGAAAACGCTTTATTTCTCATTAACAACGTTTCGGTATGCAGTTAAATAATTTGACAGTTGTACCTATTCTCTATTTGTTTATACCCCTTAGGTCAGAAGGGCTATAAATAGACAATTTGCAAAAATGTGTATGTAAATGCGAGGTGTTGACGGTTTTTTCTGCATTGTCTTCTTTTTTTTAAACTTATAATGAAATAACAATGCTTTACTTAGAGGAATATTTTTCTAATTAAATAAAACAAAACAAAAAATTCAACTATTTTTGTTATTTTTTCATTTTTCTTGAGAAGAAAATAAGAGGAAGTGTCCAATTCTCTTATATTTTTTGTTTTGTTTTATTTTTGTAAAACGATACATCGTCCATTTAAAAAGGTGGCTTCTCTTTTAATGTTTTAATTTATTTAAGAAGATCAAAAGTTATAATATTCATAAATAGACAAATTTAATAAGCGAACATTATTTATTGCCCACTACACATTGGGTACGTACAAGTGATGCAGGGGGTATCTGTGGGTCAGATGTGGCTCTGTATTTTTAAACTGCAGTTCATACAAAAATCAACATGTTCATCTAATAGTAGTTAATAGTATTTTACTACTTTTGTTTTCATTTTTCTTACTAAGCTAAACTAAGCCATCCCATGGCTCCTTCTCTAGTATCACTCAATAGGCTAAAGAATCCAGATGGAAATCCACACTTTATCATGCTTCTATCAACAAATTAAATTTCTCTAATATTTTTTTTTCAATCATAAAATAGGTAACATTGAATTTGATTGAATTACCTTTTTTTCATTTGATTCGTTTGTACTACATCAAAAGAAAGGGCTAGGTATTTTTTATTTGAATGTGAGCATATATCATATATCTGGTATCCTGGTATAAGTGTTGGTTTTTTAAAAATTTTAATAGAAAACTGAGGATTTACATAATTTTATATTGGGCCTATTTTTTACTACAAAAGTTCAAAGTATTTTATACAAATTCAGATCCACTAAAACACAATTGTCTAATAGTTATGTCCAGATTATTGATATAAGTAAATAGCGTTTCATTGGATTATGGTTTTCATTTTTTGAGTCTATATGTGTTTTTTGTTTGTTTTTTTATGTTTTAGGTGCGATTTTACATCTAAATATTGTATGTGACTCATCATATAGTAATAAGTTGAAATATAGTTGTACTTGGGTACAAACAACCCAAAAGAACTCATAAACTCTAATTAAATACATTGAATTATATTCGATAAGTATATAGAGCAAAAATTAATGTACCATGTGTTTTTGTCAAATTATTTTTCGCTGTTAAATTAGAAAAAATGTGGCGAGTCGGTTAAAAGCTAAATATAATTCAAAAAATGCACCCTTGATATTAAAAAAAAAAGGTGACCCACACATCACTTGTATAAAAGTCAATAAAAGGGTTCATTGCATCAAAGGTAATGCTTTCTTCGTATGAAATAATAATTAAATGTATTTCATTCATTCATTTCTTCTCCAAAAGAAATGATCAAATAAAAAATTATCAAGTTTGTAATACATATTTTAATTCTTGTTAAATCAATCGAATGTCTATAATTATCTTTCCTAAATGGGCGCCGAGGATCCAATTACATCCAAGGAAACAAAAAAAATCAATGCAGTTTGATCATTTAAAATGAATCCTTGTAACATACATGGGTATTTGTGCAACTAGGTAGGTATGTGGCGAATGCCAGATGATTCTATTATGTTGTTTTTGACGCTTCTACAACGAGAAGAAGAAAAAATATTTCTCTCCATTTTTTACCGAGTTTTTTTCTTTTTAGTGAATAGCATCATTTATATGACAACGGTCATTTTTCATTCTTTTTTTAAGATGAAAAAAAATAAAAAATGTTTTAATTAAGATTAAAAGCTATTGTTGTTGATTCTATTTAACTATGGTTGAGGGGACTCTTCCCTCAACAACCCCAAAAAAATGGCCCATAGTTATTTATTTATTTATGAATATTATATATTAACATATTGTTGTTATATAATAAATAGCTATAAATAGTTTATTATAGTTCTGGGAGTTCCATGTGACAACGATGAAAAACCAACCCTGATTTGTATGTTGTTTGAAATTATTTAACCACACAAATCAGTAACTTCCCTATCATAAGAGGGAAGTTAATGGTTGTGTTGTTAAATAATTTTAGACTTTTCTTTAAAAACTTCATCAAGGTCATAAAAAGGCCAAATTCTCATCTAGGGGGAGGCATAGCCCATTTATCGATTATCCTTCCGCAAATATACCATAATTTTTTTTTGTAGAAATGTCGGAGAATCCCCGGTGGAATGGAGAAGGACAATTAAAGAAACCAGAATGTATGAAAGGCTTGTGATGGGAACTAATCTTACCAACGATGAAACCACAACACTGTCTCAAAAGTATGGGGTGCGGCTCAACGAGTTATCTGAACTAATGATCCTGTATTATATGAGGACTCAACAGTAGATATTATTTGGAAAAACATGAGTAAGAAGTTTTTCTTTAGGAAATTAAAGGATCCATATATTTTGAAAGAACATGTTATTAGCTACGACATTTTAGCTAGACATGATACTAACTCCTCAGATCTATTAAATCTCTCATCCCCTTGGTATTTGAAAATGGAAATGACTAATTTTAAAGGTGAGACTTATAAACTATGTAATCTACATAGAAGACGATTGAGTCTCCCTGAAAACTGGAAGAGCAGAATCAAGTCATCCTTCAGAGGAATACATGACGGAAAAAAATTCACAGTCCAATTACAGATTTCCACTCATTGTATTTTTTTCTCGAGGCCATGTAAGAACTGTGGTAAGAAATTCAATGGCACAGTCCATGCTTTTGTAGATTGCCCGTCTTTAACCCTTCTAAAGCAATTTGTAAAATTAAATGTAAAAGGTTTGATGGGTGGAGATGAGAAGTTTCAGAAAAATATTGTTCTGTTTGGACTTTCACGACGGAAAAAAGGAGCTTCACCCGAAAGGAAAGCAATTGACTTTGCTCTGCTAAACTCACAAGCTCTTATTGGGAGCAGGGTGACGTCATATGAACCGATTGTTGTGGAAGAAGTAAGGGGTATAATCTTGGCCGCATTTATGAGATATGTGGCTTTATGGCTGAAAATTCCAAACATAGGAACGGTTACATGGTCGTTAGCATCAGAAGTGATCAAGTTTATTCCATCTATGGGATCCAACAGGGGGAGTTTTTAACAAAATAATGAAGAATTTTAGGAAAAGCTTGTCAAAGTATCTTATTTTATGCTTTTAATTTTATGTATCACATTTAATTTAAAGATTTTATTTCATGATGATTAATTTGTTCTGCATATATAATTGTAGTAGATGTGGTTCAGCTCTGGGACACTTAATTTAACCTATAAGGTTTTTTATGTATCTGTAAGTAATTGTCCTGGACTTTATTATTATTAAATTTATTGTTTTTATATATATTAATATGAAGGAACCGAATAATAATAATAATAATAAATGAATTGAAAACAATAATCGAATTTATCTTGAGTGCAGAATCCAAAACTGATCTCAGTTTTTCTCTCAGTTGTCTCGATTCTGAAATATCTGGAATTATAGTAATTCGGAACTATTATCGTTCAGAGTTATTTTTACCATTAAAACAATTCCAAATTTAAAAGTTTGATTTATAAAACTTATAAAAAAGTGCTTTTATTGATTCTGTATCTTGTTCTGAACTTTATATATTTCCGTTCTTAGGCTGAAAAATGATGAAAAACAACACTTTTCTTTAGAGCCATATAACTTATTCATACTAAATAGTGAAGAGGAATATCATAATTTATATAATAAAAAAATATTCAATGTACAATTTAGAAAAATATCTATTTAAAAACTATGCATCTCTGAGGATTTTTGTTCTATTTTGTAGTGATTACATTTTTTATGTAGGTGTACTTAGATATAGTTAAGATTATTATCATATTTCATAATTCAGTAACTGAGAGAAAAACTGAGATGAGTTTTGGATTCTGCGCTTAAAGATAAAAACATTTTTTTGGGGTTGAATTCATTTGTACAAAATGAGTGTTCCCCTGTGCTATGTGTCAAGTAACACTTGGCAAATTATGTTTAAATAAAAGTTGAAGTAGAATGTCAATTCTTTGATTCTATAAGATGCTTCAGGACGGTGTTTTAAAGAAAAACATTTCACAATTTTCTATAGAAGTATTATCCTAATTCTCCCAACTTGTATACAACAAATTAGCATACTGATACTAAAAGTTGCCTTAAAAAAAGCGCAAACGATATTCAATTTTTTCGAAATTTGAATTTGAGAGTAAAATGTCAAATGTTCCAACTGTGTCTCCAAACAATAATGTGAGTATGATGTGACGTGACAACCAAGTTGTAATGTCATATTTAATTTATGAAGATAAATTTTTTTTTGAAAGAGTCACACTCTTATATTTGAGCTTTGATATTTTCTGAAACCCATACTTTTTCTCGTGATTTTAAAATTTCTGATAAACGACATTTTTACCTCTATTTCTAAAATAACTCTTTTTTATCGTATAAAAAAGGACTGTTGATTCAGTTTTTCAACTGTTTATTCGCATTGACCTTGATGTACATTTATTATATACTCTAAAGGAGTTTTTTTGATTAACATTAATGATGTGACCTGAAATATTACAAAGTTTTTGTTTTAATTAATATGAGAGTTTGTACAAAATTATGGCAAAATTGACAAGGATTTTCCATAAACTATATCAACACATGAAAAAAAAATTAATACCTCAAACACGGTTCGTGGAAAATTATGAAAATTGGTGTCGTTTCCGTAACATTAATCAACCCATGGGCCCACGATTCATTTGGAAGAATTTATAAGGAAAATAAATGTTTTTTGAAGTGTTGGCAGTGGTTTTTAACCTGCTTGTCGTCTATACCGTATACTTTAATTAACCCATGGCCCTAGGTTCATTTTGAACTATTAATAAGGATTTGTGAAGCAGCGGTAGTTGTTTTTAACCTGCTTGGTGGTCCTACCATACACAAAACAAGTTTAGGCTGAGGTATACTGACTTTGTTAGTAAGTGATGGGAAATTTTCCCAGTTGCAATTTTTCCCAATGACAATTTTCTCTGGCGATTTTATCAAAAAAGAAAAGAAGAACCTTAATTCATATTGATACAAGAATGGGCTTCAGATTAAACATCTACGAGCTTAGAATTATCAATTAAACTCGTTTCCAGATAAGCGGTCTGTTTCAACTTGCTATTATATCTACCTAAATTATTATAAATAGACGTTTACATATGAACGAATTTATATTCTTTGGGCTTTATTTTTGCATATATTTACCAAAACAGTTATACACCTTCAAGGTACAACTTTTAAACAGAGCAAAAATCTTAATTGCTTTGCAATTTTTATGTTGAGTTTATAAATGTTAAATATATACATAAACATAATTAATTTTGCTAACAGACTTGTGTGTACTCAATGTTGCATATGATCTAATAACGTGGATCACCTATGTATGTATATACATAACAAATTTGACCCACGGGGTAAAAAGAAAGAAAAAGTGTGATCCCTAATTGTTTACCCTGTTGGCGTGCAACAAATAAATTAATAACACAGTTGGACACCGTCTCTACTTATATGGATGTGTGCACTAGCTATGTAGATATGGAATCCTCCTTTTGACCACAGCACGAGCCTAAGGATGCAACAACATATGTTGTTCCTTAGAGCATATATACTTTTGAGATGAAACAGCATCACAAAATGGCAAATCAACCTCCTAGGGGCTAAGTAAGGCAGGAAGACGAACATTATTTTCAGCTGTGCTGCGTTTGTAATTACACACCCCTCAAATATCCATCGATATTTATCTATTTGTTTATTTTAACCAAAAAGATTAATTTGAAAACTTAAAAATAAACAAAAACAGGGGAGGGGGGGGGGGCATTTATTAATCTGATCAATCTGCACGCAAAAAATGTTTATCCTTCTCTTAGACGACGACAGATAAGATGTCTGCTTCTTCCCTTTATCCTTAAGTGTATGTATGTATGTAAAACACATTCCAATACTTCTTTATTCGGCTGAAGACCTAAAAAAACATTCTTGGTTATACAAATCTTTGACTTATTTTTGTCGGTGTTTTGACGAGTTTTTGAATAATAAGTAATATGACGTTCGGATCACTCTTTAGGTATGCTCTATGTATTTAAAAATAACTCTTTTAAAAATGTTTCTTACTTGGATATATCATTTCATACATATACATATTATGTCTATGAATGTGAAATGGATTTTGATTGACAGATCTGTATGAGCCACCAACATTTTATTCTGTAAAAGGAAGAAATTCCATTTCAATAGGAGATCTATCTATGTGAAATCATCTGGCGGAGTGCTTAAAAAGTTTTACACAATGAATCACCCCAAAAACGACATTCTACAAGGGTAGGCAGAAAAACCTGGACTCTCGTATTTTCTGGCCTTCATGCCCTCTGTCAGAAGCTGGTGTGGAGTCCCTTCTGTTTATGAGAGCAATCCAAAGTTGCACTTTTCAGCCCTCCGGATATTTCTTGCATATTTATATTTTAAATATAATTCAACAACTACACAATGGACCAACAACATTCATGATAAAATCATTATGATTTGGCATAACCCTATTGAGTAGTACAGCAAACGGTGACTGCAGAGATTGCTTTAGAAATACTTTAATAATAAAAAATGAGGAAAATCCCAAGTCACTCCTGACAGCTCTTCTGATGGTTAACCACATGGAAGTAGTTGGCGAGGACATTCATCGATTTAGTGGGATCCTTTTTGATCTTTTTTCTCCAAGCTGGACAGGAACTCCAGATCCCTTTTTAAATTGTACTCTCCACTTCCTACTTTCCTCGAGAAGTTTTATCCATCATTCTTCATCTTCACCTCATTGAAAACCAGGCTCCTGGTGCTTTACACTATTTCCATAATCCTCGCCACCTGAACTTCAGATTTGAAATACGCTGCCTTATCACTTTTTGCCCACTTTTGATGACTCAATGTTAATTGTAGTCTTTCTAGGCACGAAGGAAGGTTGAACAAGAATGTCAAAAAATTATCACTAAACCTTCCTATTTGAATGACAAAATTAACATTAATTAACAAACTGCGTTTTCTTGCCCAATCCTGTATAGTCAAAATTATAAGCAGGGGAACTTTTAAGAGATGGTTACTAGTACTTATTCAAGGCGTTAGTTTTTGTCCCACCACTCCAAGGTTGTAGGTTTGGACCCAGCCGGGTACATCAATGGCAAATTACAAGTAACTTAGTGACCCATTAAAGTAGCGCAAAATAATGCTGTGGTCTTGTTTGTGAATAATTTCAGGGAGTAAAAACAGAGTTCGTCTGTTTCTTCTATTTCCAATACTTGAGCTAAAGTGTCATATAAAAGAGATTAATAGAGTACTAAGTTTTATAAACAAAGACCAAAAATTTATTGTTGATCCCGATTGGGCATATTTTTTTATGAATAAAAGTATATGTACTTTAATTAATTTCATCTTACTTTTCTTTATAAAAATACTTTGCATTAAGAGCAGTTTAGTGACCCATCAAAAAACCTCTGTCATAACTAACTGTTCATTTCTTCCTCAAAGTATAAGGGCAATGACTTTTACTAAATTAATAAAAATCATTTTCATGTAGATATTTTTTATAATTTCTCTAGACAACATCATCTTCCTACACAAATGAGGGAAAGAGATATTTTTACTATAACACATATTTTTTGGTTTTTTTCGTCAATTAATAGAGCATGACCCAAAAACATCTTTCATTAATTATATTTTTACAAAGGTATATTCCCTCATTTCAGGAGATGAGAAATTCTTAAAAATAGACAAAGAAAAATTCCTTTATTTTCTTAGGAAATGATGGTAAAAATACAGAAAAGTCAGTAGTCGAAGTATTATTTACCTCGTTAAGTAACCAGAAAGAACATTAACTAACAAATAAACAACAGGAATAATAAACAGTTGGGACTCTGTAAAGAATTCGTCCAGGAATAAATAGCATTTATCTCTCTCTAAGACGAAAAAGAGAGTTATTTGTCAAACCGCAAAAATTCCATTTAGGAACGTGGGTAAGGATAGGGGAGATCATCTCATCTCCACCAGACTAAAATCCTCATTACCTGTGGTTTTCTCTTTCTCCAGTCTCTCTTTCTCTCCCTTAAAGAAGAAAATAAATGGTTTCTATTTTCTTGTAAAATTATCAATTATTGAGTGCAAGGTTAGATTTCCAAAAAATAATTAGTTAATTTTTGATTTTGGATGTTAAATCGAAGAAAATATTTTCATTAAAGTTTTGTAACTTTCATTTTGAATAATTATCCTTTTTTATAAATTGTAGTAAGCAAAATTGTATTTGTATATACTAAAATTGACTTCATCTAAAAATCATCTAAAAATGTTAATAATTTGTAATAATCCTTTGAATATAGTTCTTTTAATTAAGACGACAACATAATTTTGGTTATTGAAAGTCCAGGGTTGTGGAATCCGGGCTAGGGGACTCGCGGATCTCTTGAATTTTGTGTGAGTACTTCCTTCTGTTTTGTATTATTCATAAAAGTTTATTTAGGCCTCTGTCAGTCTGGTGCAAGAGAATTCGTCAAAAATGTCACCTTAGCTCAAGAAAAATAACATCGAAGCAATGTCGAAAAGGACCTCGACTCCAAGGAAAATCAGTCTTTGAGCCCATAAACAAAGATCCTTTTATGTATTCAACGGACGTTCGTGCCCTTGTGTACATATTAGTGCCGATGCCTTCGTCACAAGTTTATTTTCGAAAAAATATTGTTACATTGTTCTCTGCTATGGAATTCCTGTTGAGTGAGTAGAGGGCATCAGTGAAGGAGACTCTTCCTAATGCTATCCCTTTCTTAAAAGCAAACTAGGATATGGAAATACTTGTTTGTTGTTTTATCTGAATTTGGAGTATGAGAGTGTTTTGTCATATTTTTATCCTAGTGTTCATCAAGATTGATAGACAGAGAGCAATTTGCGTATAGATATATCTATCTAAGTGTGTGACTTGCCAGATTCGGGATTCAGACTTGAAATTCTTGTTAGACTCGAGACTTGATCTTGAAGTTCAAGTCGAACTTGTCGACTTGCATTCGCCTGAAATTTCAGCAAGTCCACATCCCTAAGTTTAACCTATATATATATATTTTTTAAATAAATTCTTTTGTCAATGGAAAGTTGAATATGATCTTAATTTGAAAATCTAAAATCAATTTTAATTATTCTCAAAATATTTTCTCTATTGATACCAATTATACGTTTAAAAAAATCTTAAAATAAGAGACAACTCATATTTTCCTTTTCAAGGACGAATAATTATCCTTTCAAAGTATCAATTCCTCATAGATATAACAAGCACATGTACAATACATATACAAGCCATGGTATATCTCTATATACATTGAAATGTCGTGATGTGACGTCAAAAGGTTTAAGGCTCCCAAAAAGAATATTATATTTAATATTTCTTTTGATCATTTAAAAAAAGCCCGACTATTACCCAAGGAAACTCAAAAAGGGGAAAAGTGATTAAGTTATTATTCCATACCTATGATACAGCATATTTTTTAGATAGTACTTACTCCTATAACAAAAATGAGGTATTGATGAAGTTAAGATCGTATTAAGGACACGGATTATGGAAAATCATGAGACCATTTAACAATATTGTTCCACAAATGGACTGGAAGTCATAAAAACCACATATCTGAGAACAACTTTTTGCTAGTATACTACCTAGTGGGAATATTTTCATACCAGTTCAAATATCTGTATTTCGGTACTTTTCTATACTTTTTCCACAAAAAATAAAAAAACAAAATTTATATAAAAAATAATGATGAAGTTAGGATCGTATTAAGGACACAGATTATGGAAAACCCTGAGATCATATAACAATATTGTTTCAATAATGGACTGAAAGATTCAAGTGCTGAAATGACGTAGTTTACTAATTATGTACATCCCAGGAGATGTATGGCTATAACGTAGATTATCAAATATATTACGTTATTGAATTTTTCATTTATATATTCTTCAATCCTAGCTAGGAGTTGAGAACATAGAAAAATAGCTAGGACTGTAGGAATGAAGAACCGATTAGGGATGGGCCACAGATTCGATCATTTGAAATTACTCTCAGAGTTTGTTTTAATAACATCTCAAACCTCAAGAGCTCATTGTAAAAAAAGAAGTACATTTATAGACCACATTCAAAAAACATCCAAAAGTTGCATTACTTCATATTTTCATAATGTATTCACAAAACATTATTAGTAGCTAAATATATTGCGAATCAGCTCATGTTTTTAAGACCTTTGTTATCTTCAAAACAATAACAAAATGTCGTTTCATGGAAACTAATGGGAAAATTCTACATACATATGAAACGATGTATATTCTTTTTTTTTCAACAAGGAATCATTTTAAGCTTATTAAGAGTAAAAAACATATTTTTTACTTTTCAAATAGCATAGCCAATGCTTTTTATAGGTGATTATCTGTTTGACAGACAATTCTTTAAAAGGTAGTAGTAGTGGTACATCTGCTGATAGCAGCCGCAGTAAAGTAAATCATCAGTTAGCTAATCTTTCAAAATGTGTTTGTAACAAATCTGTATAGGTTTTTAAGAAGGATTAGATGAATTCCACGCGTATAAGATGCTTTTTCTGGTTCGTCATTCCGATTTGAATGAAACATAATGCCTGGTTTCCTTTCCATATTTATGTACGTTTAAGTAGTAGTACATTCATGTAAAATGTTTGGTTCGTGGCTTTGAACTCACGTGGCATTTTTATTTTTTTATCTTTACAAAATGGGGACAACATAATTTTCCACAAGAGATTTTTTTGGGTTCTAAGACAATTACCGGAAACATTTTTTCGGAAGGACAATACGCTGAATTTACATTTCACCGCAAATGATACTTAATAATATATGCGATTGCATATTTTAAAATTTCAATTTAAAATGATAGTATGGTAAATAGGCTTTGTTCGAATGTTATAAATGTCATAAAGGTAAATTTATTACTGTCTTATTAAATATATTCATTAATGATCATTATATAAACCCAACACAATAGTATATGGTTCGAACGTAGTTCCAATCGTTACTGTTGTTGTACATTTAATCATATTCAAATACGACAACAATTCGAATAGAAAAAGTGTTAATCACTTCTTCGTTATCAATTAATTATCTTTGGACATGATTATTCATGGATTATTCATATTGGATAATACTCATGGATTAAGGAACAAGCATAAGGGCAGACCACTAGGTCACTTCTCTTGCCTGATGTTATACTTGTTTGCCTATCCGTGAGTGTTTTTGACATTCTGGTTAAGACCTTCTTTGTACATAAACAAACTGTAATAAATATTTCGTCATCTCGTTATCAAGCGTAAGCAGGTAGCCAAAAGGCAGCGCATCTCATATATCCTAGATACTGAAATTGACTTGATGAGGGTTATGGAAATTGTTTAGTATTCCAAGAGCCTGGTTTTCAAGATGATAAATATGAATAATAATGGAGAAGACCTCTCCAGGATAGTTGGAAGTGAAGGGCACAATATAAGGAGGGATCCAGAGTTTATGTAAAGCATGGGAAACGAATATCATAGAGGAACCCACGAAATGAATTGCCACTCCAAGAACTTCTTGGACTTGGGATTTACGCAAGGACACTACGGTACCTCCTATCAGAGGTCATGAAGTCTAGGAGGCTTGAGAGTCCATGTCTTAACGACCAATCCAGTGTATAGCATATGAACAATACTTATTTATGATACTATCATTTAAAATTGAATTAAAATATACAATCGCATATATCAATTTATTAAATAAGATTTTTCGGATATATTTCCCAAATAGTCCTTCCGTCGAAATATCAGTTTGGCAAATTGTCCTTCGGCAAAATGTTCATTCGGTAAATTGTCCTTTGGCTAAATGTTATTTTGGCAAATTGTCGTTTGGAATTTTTTTCCGGCCAATAGTGTACTCATAGGATATTTTGATATATTTATATATTTAGGTCATTGTTAATTCCTAACATGGATTTTGAAGGAACAAAAATCCACATAATTCCTCGTAAAAAAAAGTTACAGAGATTGGATTAATTTCAAACCCCAGACATACATACTCAAAATAATACTTATCCTACTCACCCTTAAACATAACAAAAAAACAAAAAACAAAAAAACTCTTTAAATTCCTTTTTTTTTAAACAAAATATATATTTTATTTTTTTGTTTGAGCTGAATGTGTCTTACATTTGTAATATTATTTTTTTGCTCTAAATTCTATAAAAATATGTTCGTTCCTCATACTAAGCATCTGTTGTAGTACCTATACTCAGTGTCACTCTAATGACACTCTAATAAGACTTTGTAGTTGTTGTTCCTTCTGACTTCTGAAATGATGTCTGTTGTTCTTTGCTACGTAATTCCTCAATGTATAAAATATGTATTTAATGATCATTTGTCAAAAAAAAAAAAAAAAAATTCTAGATACGAACCACATTTGACCTTGAGACATATCTTACAGGGGCATATTGCAAGTAGGCTACAAAGAGGTGTTTTGAAAGAGATTTCTATAATAAAAGAATATATAATTTGGAAAACAAAACTGTTAGGAAACAATATTTTTTAAGCTCTCCTCAAATAGGTGTCATTTCATTTTTTCCAATCTCCTTATTCATTGAGGGTTAACAAATCATTTAAGGTATGAAATTACAGTCGTATGTATGCCCTAAAAATCTATTTTCACCTATTATTTATTATTTTTCAAAAAAATACGGAACTATGAGAGACATGGATAGACTACATTAGTTGTGAGAGTGACGTCACATACATATATTGTATTATTATTTGACATAGAAGTATAGTGCAAAACAAAAAGATTTGATGGCATGATGGAATTGCAAACAATTAATGTATATTTACGTATTCGCTTAACTATATATATTTGTAGTCAAAAGTTTCATCGCATAACTCTCTTTTATCATTCTTCAAAGTTTAAATATTACTTTTACTTCAGTAAATTTTTATATGTTTGCTGTCAAATAATTAAAAAATAATCACCCCAAATTGACTTATTTAATTTGTCTTCGGCTAAAATAAATTTCGAGTTCTTCTTATATTTTTTGCTAAATATTCTTGCTGGGTAATTTAGCAGCCCTATTTACAAGAAATTCAAGAAACTGGTGTACGGGTTCACCATAGTCGATGGAGCAAATAAAGGGTTGCTTGACGTGGCCTTACTTCCATCCATCCTAGATTGCTTGATTTTTTAAATTATCAGGAGAATGACAATGACTTTTGGGGATGCTGATTGAATTGTTGTTTTTAATAATGTGTCTGCCCCTACATACTCCACTTTTATGACACTTCCAATAGATGGCTTTGTAATTTTCAATTATCAAGTTGATATGTATACCCATCATGCAAAAGTCCTCCCCTTAGAGTCTCAATAATGTACATGATATTTTGAAGTCAAAATACTATAAACTTAAAAAATATAATTATAACTTCAAACTAAAATTAGTCATAAAATTATTAAAAGTATATAGTTTAGTGAATAAGGGAATATTTTATAACGTAAAATACATTAATTGATTACAATGACATCAAACCCTCAGATATCTTTGTTTTTGCTTTTTCTTTACTCTGTATTTTTTTCCAAAGATACTTATAAAAAGGGTCTGTTTGACATTTTCTAATTCTACATTTTGTCTTTCGACGTATTGTCCACGTAACGATTGGTATATCATATTTAAGGGTATTTATTTATTCAAACTTTCTCATAGAAACGGTAGTATATTTGTAAATATATCCATGTATACATACAAGCGATGAGAAATCCTGGATTAAAGTAAATACTACATCAGTTGTAAAGATATTGTAAATAAATACATTTATTTATCTTCTCTTCGAGAGAAATAGAATTAATATGTGAGAAAATGTATTTTTACAATGGTTTAATCATATTTCCAATAATGT
Source organism: Lepeophtheirus salmonis (assembly GCF_016086655.4). NCBI lineage: Eukaryota > Metazoa > Arthropoda > Copepoda > Siphonostomatoida > Caligidae > Lepeophtheirus > Lepeophtheirus salmonis. The sequence goes on from NC_052143.2 coordinate 20,826,664, forward strand.
CTACAAACTATACTTAACCCTTGAGGTGGGTGTTCTAAAACCACTAATATATGAGAAATGAAATATATACATACACCATACTAAAGGGGCGAGACAGATTCTTTAATTACTTTGTCTCTAGTAGGGGTTTAAACTATAAATGTAAACGCACTAAAAAATCATCACTCAAAAAAAAAATGCAAACGCGAATATAATAATGAGGAAAAAATGTTCCACCATCTGTTATTTCAATTATAGCCGATAATAGCTCAATCAAACACCTATGATAGTAGCTAGAGGCTATGTCCTTGACCTGAAAGGTGCAGTTACTTTATTTGTAATCCATTATTGTGAACAAATGGCAAATAAGTAGAAGCCAAACGGTTTTCAACCTCCCAAATTGAATGTTTATTACTTTTCATGGAGGATTTGCATAATAAAAAGTTGTGTTTTATGAGGCTTGGAGACGTTGATGCTAAATGTTTAAAATGGGGATCAGATAACTTCCATTTTCTATATTTATCTTATGTTTTCTTACATAAATTGGTTAGTTTTATGTTCATTAACTCTTAAAAAGATGCTAAATGTATATATCATTTAGTTTTCGAGCAGAAAACATCGTGAGAAAGTTGCTTTATTTAAAGAAATATATATTTCATAGTTGTAGGAACTAGAGTGATTTATACATTTTTGTTAAAAATTATAATTTCAATTTTTTTAGAGTTAGCAGCACAAACAAATAAAAATTTATTTAGGATCCAAAAATTGAGATAAAACATATCTACATTGCAAATAATTGACCTTCAATATCTTCATTTGATCAATTATAATGACAAAAGTTATAAAAGGGAATTAGAAAACATAGTTTCCGTCAATTTAATAGGTCCTATTGAAATGATATTTGCTTTTATGAAAAAGTAGTTTAATAGATTTAATATAAGAAGGAAAAACCATTAAAAAGTTTGTCTACTTTATTTGTCAAATTTTGAAACTAATAATATAAATCTTAAAACTGCAAGGATTTGATCTACCTATAATTTTTCCTTATGTATGTTTCCAATGTGTCTATTGACGATACATGAAGTTTGTAGAGACAGTACAGAGACCCAATTGGATCACGGGAACCATCTTGTCTAGATTTCATATCATAATTAAAATTAATCAATTAGTTCTCTAATCGTATATCATACATATTATTTGTAACGTTGTCTATCAAAAGGGTCTCAGACTCTTGGCGACTCCTTGAATCATATTTGTCTCATGAGAACAATGATCTAAAACAAATAAAACATGGGGTTATTTATTTATTTTACCCTATTTTTCAATTCAACAAAGGGGAGTTCGGGTTATTAGACTCCCTTTGAAACAATGAAATACCCCCTTCGCAACACTTAAGATACCCCCCCCCCTGGTCAACTCTATTGTCAAAGGAGAGAAAAAACCTCGATTGTGTAAAGAAATTAAGAGATTAAAATCTATATTTACTTAAAAATCGGCATTTCATTGGGCTCATGATCACATGAAAGAGGTGTGAACTCTTGTGTCAAGGGTGAGAAGAAGATGAAAAGATATTTATGTCCTTTGGGTAAAAACTCTCTTTGTAATTTGAATATCTAAGGATAAAATTTGTTTCTTATAACATTCTACGGATAGAAATGGATTCATTGTCAAAAATAGCAAGTAAAGGTCTTAACCTTCAGAAACGACAAATATTCCATTATTTCTATCGATCTAATACAAGCAGTAACGTAGCAACACTATAAATTGTTCAACATGATAGAACGAATAAAATATGTATATAGATAATAGCTCAAATATGTTAAATAAAGTTAAAATTCTTAGTTATTAAACTTAACTTATTAAATCAATACAAATATGATCTTTGAGTTTCTATAACCCCAAATATCGATAAGAGGTAAAACTAAATTTAGAATAGTTTTAAAATAATATTGTTTTACTCCATAGACGACCTTGTACAAGAAAAAAAATATTATATAGGTGGCTCTACAAATTACCACACGTAAATAGAAATAAAATATATGAAGAAATTCAATAAACTTTGAAAATACTTATTCAAGCGTAACTCTATTATAAGTTCATCTCCTGCATTAACAATAATAACCATACCGAATACCCACAAGGCAAGAACCTAATTTGATTGTTGGGTAATAAAAAAAAGAAGAAAAATATTACACTAATTGTTATTAGTTTAAAATGTGTGTAATATCTTCGTTGATAGTTGAAATCCAGATGTTGTAATGTCTGTAAATGATGATTTTGTGAGCATAGGCTATTAATACTCATAACTTTTTAATCTCACAATATTTTTACATTGGACTTTTGAATTTTTTTATGTTGACATTATGGACAAAAAATAATTTGTATGAATTTTTAAATAAAATTGTACTTTACAAAAATTTTACAATCAAATATTTATTTTTTGTAACAAAAAAAAAAAAAGAAAAAAAAGACCAACTGTATTTTTGCATAATTTGTTGGTTTTTCCTTGAATTTGAAACAAATTTATAATTTTAACTAATATTGGATTGATAAATAACAATATTTATCAAAAAGTTAGATTAGTCACTGACTCATCGAAAAAAGTACATTTTTCGTAATATTAAACATGTTAATTCATTTATTTTTTTAAATTCTAAAATTATTATTCATGATATTTTTTATTTTACAATGTATTGAACTAATTAATATATAATGTTTAGTAATAATTATTTATAGCCTATTTTTACAACTAAAACAAAATCATTTTATATACTTTTTATTACAAGAGTATCCGGAGTAATATGTATATAAATTTTGCCTATAAAAAATCTTATTTTTAAGCAATATCTCAATTATCCATAAATTTAAAAAAATCTATACTATATGTAATTTGTAAAATAATTTAACATTATTAAAATACCCCTACAGTGTGAATAAGCATATATTTAGTTTCAACATAATATAAAGAAATGCAAAAAGTAGACATTTAAACAACATATCTTTTTAAAAAAATAGATACCTACTTGAAAATAGATGTATATCTACATCCAGGAGCGTTGCTTGCTTTCATCATTTGGGGGGCTTAGCTCCAACATTTATCAACACCGTTATATAATTACTAATATATATTGCTTTGTCTGATGTTATATGGTTTAAAAAATTGGGGGGTGGGCTTCAAAATTTATTAGGGGGACTGAAACCCCCATAGAAGTTCCTAGCAACGCCACTGCCAACATCCATGGCTGGAACCACTGTGTGTTCCTTTTTTAATTTTTTAAACTGTAAAATACTTTGAAACGTTTAGTTAAAATTACGCAACATTTTCTTTCTTTAATCAACAGCGCAACCTTTTATATAAGGAAGAACTGATAGTATAGGTATATTGAAAAAATATATAGGCTTATTCAATGAGTTCTAGCCATGTAGTTTGTAACATTGTATAACACATATGATTAATCTCATTTACTATCAAGAATATCATTCCTTTCAATCAATCCAAATTGGACAACCATCATGTCTGTTGATATATTTTATTTAAGAGAACCATTGGGTCTGATTAACTCTTTTTATAATGGATAAACATGAGTTATAAATCAATTTTCTTATTAGATTCGAATATTTTGATCTAGATACCAAAATGTCTAAGAGAGTCAAGTAGTCATTAAGGAGTCGTTTATCATCAGATATCGTTGCTTGTTAATAACTATGTATATGCTGTGTGATGGATTTTAATGATGGGTTCAAGACATATAGGAGTTTAGTTGTAAGTTCTAATCATGGATTTTATCAATTAACTCTACATTTCAAATTCAGTGAGAATGAAGTAAATGATGGAAAATGTACAACAGCTAGAGTTTTATCAATGTTAAAAAAGAGGCTTTAAAAAGTCACCTGTGATTATGTACAAATTGAAACATACGAAATTATAACAATTTGTTAACTGTTTATAAAATCAATTCAATTTTTTCTAATATCACTGACTACATAATATACCCAAAATGTTGAATATAAGTTCTAGGAATTTTGGGATATTTTTTTTGCCGAACAGACATTTTGCAGAAGGACAGCTTGCCGAATGCCAATTTGGGTCATTTGGTCGAAAAATAATATTAAAAATACAAAATCTTATACTTCCTAGGACCAGTCCTTATCGGTCTTAATCGTAACTACAACATCTGAAATGACGTAGTCACTAACTAAAAAATATAGCTAGGACCGTTGTATGGTAAAAAAGATCGTACTGAAAAAAAAGAAAAAAAAGATTGAAGCTGAGGGAGGCGGACTGATTAGGAAATCAGTCCTTGGACTGATCCAATACTATGTTTAATGTATGAAACTTTATATTTTAATTCAATTTAAAATGAGAATATGATAATTATAGATATTGATCTCAGTGATTTACCTCACTACAGTCAACTATCTCTTCTTCTAAAACATCCTGGAATAATAAAGAAGAGAAAATCACTGCTTTTGGTTGGTTCAATGTTTGTTCTTCAATCCATGAGTATTTTGATTATGAATAATTAATCAATCAGGTCGAATGATAATTGATAAAGATGTAATGATTAGCACTGCTTTTATTTGAATCTTTGTGGTGTTTGTCTGTAACGGAATAGGATTGAAAATACATTCGAACCACAAGCAACTGCGTTGTGTTTATATAATAATCATTAATGAATATAACAAATACAAAAATATTATTCTACAACTTAGTGCTACTTAATTGTACCTATTTTGCATATTATCAATTTATTAAATATCATTTTTCACCTAAACTTCCCTAAATTGGTTTTTAGACAAATGTTTGTTTGTTAAATTATCCTCCTGTAAAATATACGTTCGGCAAATTGATGTTTCCCTGTTTCCCACCAATATTTCTCTAACGGTTCAATACATAAATGTGTATGTAGATATTTAACAAATTGGACCAATTTCTCTAAAAAAATTATACAAGTAATATGCTTATTTCCCTACAATTTGGCTGATAGTGTATCCAAGATGGCTAACTTCCTAATTGATGACGCTACATGAGTAGACTCTATACAAAACATCAGCCACTAGTCTGTATTTTTTGTGAACAATATATTGTTTTATTCTTAGCTCTAATTAGTGTTTAGAACGTTCATATTAATAATTCGAATGATTTATCTTTCGACTTTCCCATAGTTAAGTAAATAATAATTGGAGAAAAAATTTACATTGCTAGCAACAGTATATGCAATTTTAGACCTAATGTCTTTCTCATTTTAGAAGCAAAGTTTAAAGAAAAATGAAAATTGTTATGTGTAGGGCGGAAAATTGTATTTTTAGTCAAATTCTATTTTGATTATTTCATTTTCCTCATTAACATTAGTAAATTCACACGAATTCCTTTGAAATTATCCAGGCTTGAATAGTCAGAGGAAAATAAATTTTATTCATTCTCTGTTCTTTTTTTATTGTTTTTCATTTTCATTTTTTAGCCCGGACCAAATGTAAAATCAACTAGTAAAATGACAACCACATGATCAATTTTCTCACAAATTTAATTAGTTCAAATTAAGTTTCTGTCCTCTAGGTGGGTTGAATGTATCCCTTTATAAATAACTAAGCAACTTCTAGGAATCTACAAAAAAAATATATGGAAAAATGATTAAATGACGTTATCTGAAATATCTCAATTCAAAATGAACATCTTGGCATGATTTTTTTATAGGCAACTGAATTTGTAGAAAAATTGATCAAGTGGTCGTAGGTTTGTTTAAAAATGTAATGAGTGAATGAACGGGAAAAGGAACATATGAACAAGAAGAAATTAACAAATGAGCTCATGAACAGAATATCCAATCTTGTTCAATTAAGCAAAAAAATATTACCCATTCAAGATAGGAAATTTTTTTAGAGAAATTGAATGCGTAACAAATATCCTATGTCCAATAAAAAAAAAATTTGCTAGTCGTTTGATTACAAATGAAAAAAAAATAATTATAAATATATTATATTTATAGATATTGATAAATTAATAGTTAAGTGGAAAAAATATCCTATATGTGGATCCTAGATCCTCTGTCGCTTTCATTTAAACGTATTCTCGTTAATTATTATTCATTTAAAAAAAAATATTGTTTATTCTCAAGGAACTTGAAAAACTGCATTTTAACTGATGACCATAAAGAGATAAACGGTTTAAAATAAAACTCAAATAGTAAGTGTATTGTAGAAAATTTGTTTGATTAAAATTTTTTTTTTTTTAAATGTTAAAACCATAATTGAACAAAAATGTTTCAATTCGTCTTTATTATGGGACGTGGTTTTTCATAATTTAAATATAAGCACTCTACAATAATGATGAATAATGACGTTAAATACAAGGTAGGAGGTAGGTTGTAGATAAATGATCCTGTCAACAGGAGGTTAAGAGTGTTTTAAACATTTTGATTGAGGGGGAAGGTAGTATATATTAATAAAAGGTGTACAAAAATTAAATATAGTCTCATAATGAGATAAAATGTTATTTGGAAAAAAAAATCCAAAATCCAAAACTGTTTGAAAATAACGTTAAATTTAAAAAAAAAAAATTTCAAAAAGTGACAGTCCAAAAAATTAAATTTTTAGGAAAAAAAATTCAAAAATTATATTTTGCAAATATAATTTTTTTGCAAAAAAAATCAAACATCTAGCTATTTACAAAATATTAAACTTTTTGGATTTTTTCTTTAGAAAAATTGTGTTAAATTTCAAAAATTAAATTTTGCCAAATCCCATTATGAAATTTAATTCGATTTCATAAAGGTTTGAAAAAGTTGAATTCGGTTTTATAACGGGATTCCGTATACTACTTATGTGTCAGTGCGAATTGCAGATCGATAACTGCAGTCCAGTACGGTCTAATCTATTCCAGTGCCACTTGTCGGTCCCCTCAAATTTCAAATATAATTTTTTTAGAAAAAAATTTCAGATATCCAAAACTCTTTACAAAAAAATTTAATTTTTTGCAGATATATTTCATAGAGTCACAGTTTTTCACAAAAAAATTAATTTTAAGGAAAAAAAAAATCCAAAATCAAAACTGTTTAAAAAAAATTTAATTTTTGGCAATTTTTTTTTGAAAAATTGTGTTAAATTTCAAATATTAAATTTTCTAGTTAAAAGCAAAAATTTCTTAATTTGGAGGGGGCTATAGCCCTTCCAGTCCACTTTCCTGTGGTCACCCCTGTTTATAGGAGATAAAATTTATCCCTAGTGACCTTACTGAATGTTTTTTCCTTTTTTTTAGTTATTCCAAAATATAATAGAATAAATTATGTAACAAATTAAAATTACAATATGTTCGTATTATATTTAATATAATGAAAACATTAATATTATTTTGCACAATATATGAAATGCTCTTTATACGTATGTATATTGATATATTATTTAAGTAGAGATGAATATTAGTGTTAATAAGCGGGAGCTGGCCCTTACTTGTGTATTACTCTAAGATGACAAGTAATCTAACTCAAAATATAAGATTTGCTACTTGTAAACTGGGCTTAGCACTATATAAAGGGGGAATTACATCTTATTTTTACTGTTACTATTAATTGTCTTGTAACTTTGAACAACTGCACCTGATCATTTATGAATATTTTTAATTTTTTTCAGATAAGGGATATATACCATTATCTTAATATTGGGTTTAGTTTTATAATAATAATAAAAAAAAAACATCAGTATAGCCAAGAAATCAATAATATATTAAAAATATGCGGATATTATGTACTAAACATGAAATGTCTTTTTGAAAAAAATAAACTTACAATAATATTTGTCGTTTATTTTAAAATAGAGTTTATTTTTCTAACAGAACTAAAGCATTGAATAAGCCTCTATTTTTACTTATCTTTCCAGAAAGAGAGAGAGATAGATATATATAGTAAAAATACTCGGGAAATCAAAATTTTTCAAGATTTCCCACTTTTATATTGTTTATAATAGTTTGTAATACAGACCAATAATAGCTCTACATCTAATAATAGGAAGGTTTTGAAATTTTTACTCGCCTGACAACAGTCACAATAACAAAAAAATAACCTTTGCATGTCCAAAATAAAACCGAATGAATCAATAAGATAAAAAATAAAATAATTGAGAACTCATGAATAGGGAATGTAAATTTTGAAGAATATCATTGATGATGCTTTATTGTTTCTTCAATCAATACTACTACAATCATATTATTATTTCAATACATTTTAATCATTGTCTTCAGTAAAACAATTTATAATTAGCTAGTATGCAAACATTTAATAATTAATTTATTGGTGTGGAGATTCTAGATCTTTACGAGAGTAATATTCCAATATGGTCATAAGCAATTTGGCTGTTTAGAAAGGAATTGTCCACTCAATAAGTTTGGCAATTTCAATGGCATTCAGATATTTCAATATATGTTAAGTCTACAGAAGTTAAAAGGTTTGTTATTTACTTTGTAAAACACATAATCACTTAACAGCTCCAAATAACTATTTATATGTGGTAGATATGGAGGAATTTAAGGATAGGGACAATGATTAATGAGATCCAATGTTACTATCACAGACCTTGATATAAAAAGGCGCCATTAAAGGAGATGAAATCCACCAAGAGCAGTGTTAACTTTGTCAGCTATTTTCAGGTTCGTCTCGTCTACGTCAGCCAATAGTCTTAGTCAGTCATTAGTCTTCGTCATCATTTCGTCTTTGTCAGTTTCGTATTCGTCAGTTTGTTCTTCATCAGAGCTTGGTCTTCGTCATCATTTCGTCTTCGTCATGATTTTTGTCAGATTTTCGTTTTCGTCATGAAAAAAAACTTCGTTGACGAAATGATTTCGTCTCGTCAGGCTTGACGAAGTTAGCACTGGTTATTGCTTATATTTCCTTATCTTGTTTATATTATGGTTCTATGAATAATATAACATTCTGGAAATATATAGAATTATTAGATTTTTTTAAGTTTTGTGGTTTTTTGCATTTTTTATAGGGATTTATGATTTTGTTACTTGAAATAAAATTATTTATTTAACATATTTCCTTATTTCTGTCCCTTTATTTGTATTAGACATCGAATGTCAATATTCTAAAATGTGCTACTTAAATGTAGCATATTACCGTACACTGACGTACAAGAATTTATTTAAATATATACTTATATAAAAATATATAGTTTACTAAATTCAGTATCTAAAACTAGACTTGGGTAAGAGGTTAGATTAAGTCATGGATTTTTTGCCTCATTTTTAAAAAATGTTAGACTTTCAAAACTTCGATCGGCTTTTTATGCCTACAAGCCCAGTTTTTTTGTATCGTTTTTTATTTATTTCATAAGACTCGAGTATCAATTTATGAGTTTTTCTCGTAGCACATCACTAATTTAAATACTTTTTTGACCAATCCCAATTTTTGGGTGTATGTAATAACTGAATTAACGTTTATTATTCAGTAAAGTATGTTGGAATGTAGTTAGAACTGAATCTAATAATTTCTAAATTTATTGAGTTAGTTCGACTTTTGCTTATACTTTAAGTCAGGCTTGGACATTGAACGGAAAAACGAACTGCGTTCACTCTTTCCGTTCATTTTTTGAACGAATGAACGACGAAGGGGAAAAAATGAACGATGAACGAAATATCAATGGAGTTCATTTTCTTATTGTCCACAAGAGGTAGCTTTTTTACTATTTTTTCCGAAGATTACTATATCTTTTTTTCTTGATTATGGGTATAATTATAACTATTATATTTGATGGAAGCTAAAATATGTTTATTTAGTCTTTTTTTTTTTAAATCCTTTGCTTCGTTTAATTGCACCATTCACTAAAAAATAAGTCATCTCAAGATAGCATTCAAAATCAAGAATAACGTGTAATTGATCAAATAAAAGGTATAATGGACGTTAATGCATTTATTTATCTTGTAAAGTTTTTATCAAATCTGTTCATGTAAAGTACATAAATTTTAACCCGACATTAAAACCTTCAATCTAATCTTTATTACTGCGCAATATGAAAGTACTCATCGAGTCGAGTATATGAATATCTTCCCACGCTCTCCAGAGAATAAATGATAATTATTGAAAAAAAAGCGAGGTTAAAAATTAAGACCTGAATGAACTTTCATATTGTGCAGGAATAAAGAATGAAAGACTAATGTCGGGTTAAAATTGATGTACGTCTCATTAACAAATGAAATAGGAACTTTACAAGTGTCTAGATAAAGCAATGTTTTTAAATCCATTATAACTTTTATTTGATCTATTTTACCCTATTTGTAATTTTAAAGGCTATCTTGACATTATTTATTTTCCAGCAAATGATGCAATTAAACAAAAAAATGAATTGAAAAAAAAAAGTTAAACTGGGTCAAATATTAAGAGTTCATCTGCATTAAGTATAAATGGCATGAATTTGATTTCCCCCATTTAAGTAAGGAAAAATCAGCATTTCTATGGTGATCCCCAAAACACTTCTATACTTCCTTGTATTCCTCCTGCAAAAAAATTTCTCTCCGTAAATCGGCATTTTGTAACATATCTAATTTATTTGCTCTATTTTTGGGGAAGGTATTGATTAATATAATTTACACTTAACTATAGATTTTCATTGTGAACTGCAATTGAAAGTAATTAATTTACTGAAGCTCCAAAACACTATGAAACCAAACTGCCATATATTTGGGAAGTTGCTTACCAATAATTATTTAATAAACTTAGAGAGAGACATGTTTTTAAGGTCCAGTAGCATACACAGCTTGATGAATGGGCCTAACAAGCCCCCCCTCCTCCCCCCCAAAGTCTTGCATTAATGTCTATAACAATCAATAATAATCATAAAACCAGAACCCACCTATCTGGAGAGGTTAACACTATAGACAAACTAAGACCATTGTGGGTCTATCATAGATAAACTCACAGGAGGCATTTTAAACTTTTGAAAAATCAGCTTTTTATACTAGATAAATATTAAATAAATAAATAAAAATTCAAAAATGAACGATTGAACGGAAAAATGAAAAAAAAAAAAAAGAACGAATTAAGAGCGAACGGAAAGTTTTGACAGAATGAACCACTGAACAGAAAAAGTTTAAACGGGTACGCCTGCTTTTAGTACATTTTTGATCTGAAAAGTTACCTTGTGTCTGACCCTAATGTAGCTTCTTTAATAATCTTGATGGTTATTATTTATTGATATTCAGTTCATATTATATGTCGTTTGGTGTTAAATAATTTGTTAATTATTTAAAATTGAGTTCACCATCTTTTAAGGCGTAATGATTTAACAAAAAAGCGTACAGATGATAAAAATATTAGTGGCAGTGATTAGAAACAAATATTCATTTCATTTTTTCACGTGCTAATTTTCAATTCAAATGCAGTTAATACAAAACCATTATATAGGAATTAATTGACCTTCCTAGTTCTCCATCTTCAAATTCGAATCCATGAGATGTCTAATTTTGAAAAAAATACGTATATTTTATGTGGGAATAATATTATAAAAGATCTGGCCTTTAATGAATTAAATACGTAATATTCGCGTATTACGACTACGAATACAAAGAAAAAGGAACGCTGGCACCAAAGAATGGTAATGTCAGTAAAAAAAATCAATATTTTTTCTCACAGATTCATGACTAAAGTTCAGGGGACTAAAATTTAACGGATTTTGAATATTTTACTTTTTGACTTCAATAAATGCTATATTGCAAATTATAGTTATGGCTCTAAAACGTTTTTTAAGGCTGACCCCCCCCCATTCTAGATGCTGACCACCTTTGCAAACCCAGTAGGAATTCAAATGCCAATTTCAATGATTTGGAAGCCTACTCCGGGCAATACTGACATATTGCACAACTTCTGTGCTGATAAAATACATATTACACACAATTATGTATTAATTAAATTTTATAAGCTTTAAGAAAAGTTTTGGGTTATGAGACCATTGGGGCATGTTGCACGAACCTGCATTGATATTTTTGTCTTCGTAATCTTAAGTCATTAGTTTATGTCAGAGTTTCGTCAGTGTCATAATATTATCTTTGTCAGATATTGACATTGTTTCGTTGTAGTTATCTTTTATTTCGTATTTGTCTCATCTTCTTCTTCGTCTTGTCTTGTCTTTGTCAGAGTTTGCACTTCGTCAGTTTCGTCTTCGTCATATTTTTGTCATCGTCATATTTTTGTCTTCGTCAAAGTTCGTCTTTGTCATATTTTCGTCTTCGTCATATTTTTGTCTTCGTCTCATCTTCGTCATGGAAAAAAGCTTCGTTGACGAAATGATTTCGTTTCGTCAGGCTTGACGAAATTAAAACTGCTTAAGAGTCGATATCCCTTGAACAGACCATGACATTGAAGAGAGTACATAATATATTATCTAGGTAGGTTACAAAAATCAATAATAACTGAGTCAAGGACTTTAAATAGGTTCTTACGATGTATATTGAGTGTAGAATTTAGTTGACATCAAAATGGCATATATTTGTTGAATAAGCACTGAGTTATTGTACTTTTTCTAAGCCGAAAATTGAATTTTCTTATCATATCTCCTCAAAAAAACAACTTTCCTTGTTCTTTGAAATTAAGGATCCTCACACATATTTCTATTTTGCATTTAATATGTATTGTTAGACCTATTCAAAAGAGTACTTTTTTAATAATAAATAAATAATAATAAAAAACTGTATGAAATACTTTTTTTATGAGTCATTCGTCAAAGAAGTTGAGAAAAAAATCATTAATATAAAAATTATGTTGGAGTATCAACTTATTTATATTTCAAACGAACACAATTTAATATTACCATTTTATATGGGTAGACACCACATCTTAAAATTAAAGAGATTATAAATTAATAAATAAATTATTTTATTTAAGATAAATATATAAAATACAGTTGTTAATAACGATTTTAAATTATATTTAAAAAATATAACATAAGAATTCTTTTTTAAAACACAAATTGGAATAGTGAATTTTCAATTTAGAACGTATTAAAGCTATTGAAAATGAAATTTCTTTTATAAATAGTTGTGGATGACAAAACAATTTATTTGTAGCCATCAAACTGAATATGTTATTAAAAATCAAATTTTTGAAAGTCCTAAATTGTCGATGTCAGCTGAAAGACTTTTTAAATTGTGACAGTTTATAAACAAAATCCTAAAGTTTTCCAGATCATGCCTGTAATTTACCGGAGATGTATGAAAGTAGTCCAAAATTAACATTTTTAACAAGACAAATTTTAGAATGGTAATTTTGTATGTATTATAGCTATTTAAAGAAAGTTATAGCGGACATAAAAATGTATTCGTAACTTTATATAAAAATCTCTTTATTATGCATTGTTGCTTACTAAATTTGTGATAACGAAACAACATTTTGCAAGTGCAATAATGTCCATATCAGCTGAAATAATGTTCGGAAATTTTGCTATTTGATAGAAAAAAAACCTAACTGGATCATATCTGTATTTTAATGGATATATCTAAAAGTTGACGAAAATTAACATAAAAAAAACGAATTTTAAAAAGTCAAGTTTTAATGGGGCATTCAAAATTTGTCAGAGTTATTTACAATAAAAGAAATGTATATATTTAATTTCTTTTGAAAAAAACAAAAAAACACCTCTGAATGTAAGTATGATAATTTGATGGTGTTGTCCTCTCTCTTTGTAACTTACCTATATTCTCCACCACCTTGATAAATTCTCAACTCACGTTGTTTTATTAATATTATTATTGTTTTCATTTCTGAGTTAAACGTAAATTTGTGACGTCACTGAGTTTAGCAAATTAGAATGCAGATTCTAAGCGACGCACCTTCCCCTTCCAACACTTCAAAATGTTTAGAATTATTAAAATATAACTCTGATATCGTTCTAACAATATATGATACGACGATTAATACCTCAAAAGGTTTAAACAACTGCAAAAATTAATATTTTGTTTGACATGACATTACAATACGTAACATAAAATAATGAGTTTTTTTTTGGGGGGGGGAAATCTTAGCAGGGTTAGTCCGCAACGATTTTCAGTCCTCACTGAAAATTAAATAGCATACCCAACAACGTCACTGGGACCCATATACAGAAATATAACTATGGATAATAATTGAAACACCTACATAAATATAGCATAAAGAAAATGGAATCGGTTGAACAAATAAATGTAAGTTACTAGGTATTCCAAGTTTTTACCTATCTTTAGAAGCTTCATTTTTATGAACTTTTTAATTCATAAAATAGAGTACCAGTGTATAAAATTAAAAGTATTACGCTTCTTAATTCGATAAATATAATTTCACACTAATTATATTGTTAATGGTTCCAGTTGAAACATATAAATATATTATGTCGCAATAGAAAAGAGCAATTGCCCTCCTCAATTTAGGCAATCAGTCACATAAAATACTTAATGTAACCGAAAAATTTATTATAATTCAAGAGAAAATGTAAGGTAACATTTAATAGGAAAACATCTTGTTGATGCTTAAATAAAAAATTGGAAATGACTAAATAATCCACAAGTATTCAACCAACTTCATGTCCTACGGTTAATTGGTAAACTGTTTTCTGGTACACAGATGAATAACTTTGGTATATAACAAAGAGGGATGACATTAACTCACAGTTCACACTCTATAATTGGTGTAGGGAAAGAACAAATACATTCATAAGATGTCTTGGGTGGGGACATAAGAAATTGTTTGATTTGATTTTTCCTTTTCTGAATATCCCACTAAAGAGAAGATGAGTTTTCAAGACGATTATACATTATGGTGTTTCTTATTTTGAAATGCCTGGATCGCCAGGTCAAATTCCATTCCATTTGGCAAGAAAATACAATTCCGAGGCGTCTACAAGGCGGGGCTGGAGGAACTGTAGCCCAGCTAAAAAAAATAGGAATTTTTAAAAAATTATGAAAACATAAAAAAATTTATTGATATGGAAAATAACATTATTATGAGAAAATGTTTAAAATTCAAGGACTTTTTTTCTAAAAAAAGTGCAGTTTGCAATGTTTAGAGGTAGCTCAACGGCTTCAAGGTTTTAAAAATTGCCAATTATTAGAAAAATTGTGACTGTTTTCTCAATTATCGTGAAAACGGTTGACGATACAGTTTTTTTATCCTTTTTTTAAGAGGACATAATTTAATATAAGAAATATTCATGTTTTTAATATATAAAAAAATTATATATTTTGAATTAAAATCCTAAATACAAAATTTTCAACAAATTAAAAAATAAGAAACACCCTATTATACATTACGATTTATTAATTTTTATCATTATAACAAGTGTATAATTTCAGATACAATGCTTAATTATTGTCAGAGGTGATAACTTGGACTCGAGGCTTGCGACTCGAGTTGGACTTGAGTTCGTATTTTGAAGAAGATTTTTCAATTGGAGACTCGATCCTTTACTTGGACTCCATAGCTAAGTCTCACGACTTGACTTAGACTCCAATGCAAGTGTATTGCAGACTTAAGTAAAGCCTTATCACTATGGGCCCTACATTATAGTAAAGGAATTGAAATGAGTTAGAATAACATCTGAGGACTTGATGAAAATGTTTAAGGACTTGAACATCACTCGAGATTTTACGTGGACTTGCAGTATAATAACTTTTTTGAAACTCTGATCAATGCTGTTTTGTAAGCTGTAGGAGTAAAACTGGCACACCAAAAGCTTTGATATCTGTCAAAAGAATTAGACACCTACTCTAATAGAATTTAAGTGTGGGCTCATTACATTTTTGAATAAAGACATTGGAGACAACCTATCGGATAACTAATCCTGCCGTTCTAAATGTCGTGGCCAATTAAAAAGAAACAACCTAAAAAATATATAGTTCCATCAATTTATAGCGAAATTCGACTTGGGCATCTTCTGAAGCAAGATACAATAAATAATTGGGGTTATTAAATGAATAAATTAACGCGTTTCACGACTCCCATCAACTCAACAGTTTGTCAGACATCCAATTAAGTTTGTTTTTCAAGCAAAATCTTACTTTTTATACTTATGAAAATCATAAGAAGCTTCCATTGTCAAAGCTTATGAATATTGTGAGATCAAATGAAGTTAAAATTTTTGATACAATTCATAATGGCATAGCTTATCTGTAAGTTATTATTGTATAGAAAGATTAATAAGGCGGAACCAAAAGAGATGACTACAAAAATTGAGTTTCGTATAACAATAAGGTAAAATGTGCAAATTTTGCTCTCTTTACCATTAATAAGAATAGAGGAAGACAAATGTATACAATGGATCTTATTTTTAAGTAATATGTGGGTAGTAATATTTTTTTTTAAATTGATTAAATGAATAACTTAGAAAAAGTCTAATTTCATAGTTAAAAGCTTTGATTATTGGTATGAATAGAGAAATCTATGTCATTGATCCCTCAGTTAATGTAGAAAAGAATAGGATACTCCTGGAGCAAATAGAAGAGTTAATAAACTTTCAAATGTATCTTAAATTCATTGTATGTCTCTGAACCCAAAAATTAGTGTATTTAATATAATAATTGTATCTACAATCTCGTAAAAAGTAAATGCGCATTTCATTTCTGTATTCAGGGTGAAATATTATTTATACCTCACTAAATTTTTTTCTGTGACGGCATTTAAAGATTTTTATCCACATTTAAAAAAAAAATGAAATCTTGAATATATTATTATTGGTTTTCATTGGCTTAAATAATGTAAATAAATTATTTTCTATATTATAGGTGTTGTTTAATTTCAGTCCTATACTTATTCTAAGAATATAATATATGTGTATAATATAAATCAAGTTGCTTCACATTGTTCTGCAGCTTGTCTCCAATCATGCAAAATATCAAAGATTTATTTATTGAAGGTTTCCCTACAGCAAAAACAAGGTGTGCAATGTCAATCTCCTTGCTTCATCCCTCTTTATTATCTCCTAAATAACTTTAGTACCTCTCATGAAACTGAAATAAATAATTTAGAAGAGATTATCTCTGTCAAATCATTATCTAGTGGTATACCAAAGTATATTTCCTAGGTGAAGTAGTCCCTATTAACACAACACATAAGGCTCTTATAAAAAAAAAGTCATTAAAATATGTAAGGTCATCATTAATTTTAAAGAGACAATACATAAAATATGCAAGTTATCAGCTCTAAATCAAAGTGCTTATTTTCCTTCCATGTAGAATTACATAATCTAAAAAAAATTCAACTACTACCTTTAAAGAAATGTATAATAAGACAAAGCAATACAGTTGGAATTAATGACAAAGATTTTGCTAACTCATAAAAAAAAATAGAAGACTAAATTAAAGGAAGCAAATTAAGGTACTATACGTCTAAATTCACTAATGTATTCAATTTTAATACATTCATCCTTTTGAGGTTGGATATTGTTAAATGAGTATAATGGCAATTAATAGTTCGTTACCTTACTAACAAAAAAAATTTAAACTTTTTTTGTTGTCTGCTCAAATTTGCTATCATAAAATTAAACTACATAACCTTTTCAATAATCCAGAAAAACTTAGAAATAAAGGCTTCTTTTGACTAGTAAACTTGCATTGTATTTTTTTGATGAAACTATTTTGGAGAACGTATAATGTTATTAAGACTTTGTCATCTTGCGGAGTCAATAATATTTTGTATTGAATAAATAGGAAGTTGAACCGGATCATAATTTATAAGCAAATTATATATAGTTTAGGTACTGTTTTTGCTTTCTTCATTAACTTCATACATAAATACAAAAAGGCTGCACAGCACGAATTGCTATTTTAATATATTTATAATGGCCTTCTAATTATAATTCGAAATCTTATTCTTATCCAAGATAATATTTGATATGTTGAGCATGATCCCTTTTCCTACGATATAATGGATATAAAAAGGTAGTCTTACTCGAGATTTAGTTATAAGTATAATTTAATTCCATTAAGTCCACAAAAATGAAAGAAAATGAATGAATATTGGGGCAGGAACGTTGTTTACTTATATTTGTTTGTAAACAAAGCGTCAGTATATGATTCCGTCTTGTCGCAAAATAATACAAACTCCATTAATATATATTATTTAATAAAAACAGCATAAATGTTCGTATGCTTCTCATGTGTAGAGGGCGCTGTCAGCATTCTTCTGAGCATGCATTATGTTTTAAACAATAAGCTAAGCTAAGCCACAGACTGTCTCACTACCTTTTGGGTAATATATATATATATATATATTAAGTTTGCTCATGCCATATTTTACGAAGTTATCAAAATGTTTTGTAAAATTTTGTCATCTGTTGTCTTTTCTTGATTCCATAAAGATCCCGTTTTTCCTAATTTAATCATGATACTTCAAGTTTTGGATCCCCATTCAATATATTTGTAATGCAGAGAACTTTGTACTCAATTTCTGACGGGCTTGTTTAACTATTCACAAGTTATTATTTTCTTGTGAATTCAACATTCTATGATTATAAAGTTATAAACTACAAAGTAGAAACTCGCATTTTCATTTAATTTTGTGTTTGTACCATATACAAGTAGAAGTATAGGTTATACTTGTAAGATAACAAAAAGAAATCATGATGCCTCTTCGTAAATTTACATATGATTTGACCTTTTTGGCAACAGTTCAAATGATGAAGCGTATTGTAGGGTTTAATTTATGAATAGGGATTTAATGACGTGGGTAGATGCTCGGTCAGACATACACTATGGTTATATTTACGATAAAGGAATAATAAAAAATATATATATTGCAAATGTACACCTTCTTAATAGATTATAGCCCTATAGAAAGATATTTTTATAAATATTATTTCATAACAATTTTAAAATCAAGGTTGAGTGGTATTCTTAAAAAGTTCCGTTGATTTTGATAAACATCTCCTTTTAAATAGTTAATTAATTAATTATCTATACAATTTCTTCCGAGGTGATATGATTGATTAATAATCATTTATAAAAGTTATGTTTTTAGTTTTTTTTACATAATTGCTGTACCATTTATTAAAGAAAGGAAGTAATTCAACCTAGATAATATTTTATGATAAAAGTGAATATTTATAGAAATGTTCAAATTTTTTCACCAGTATATCCCATTTTAAAAAGAATTAAATAATTTCAACTTTTTGAAAAATTAAGGGCTATTTTATAACATAATTACAATAAAATTACGTACTTATTGATACCGGATTTGAGCTTCAAAAGTACTATAATCCCATAATAATAGTATATTAAGTTAAATTTGATTCACATTTAGTTTTGTTTGGATTAAGTTTACTACAAAAGGAGTGCTCATGGATATGGATATATAAGTAATTTTGTTTGTAATAATATATTCCGATATATTTCTCTAAAATTGAAATTGATTTGAGTATAATACCCAGTAACTATTGGCCGTTTAATTTATGTTTTTATCCTAAGAACGAATTGTTTTTTGGCAATGGTCATTGAATTTTGTTGTAGAAAATAGGCTTTGTCCTTGGTTAGTTCATTGGCCTGTGAAACATATTTATAGATGACTTCTACAAACATCAATAAATAACCTATTTTTTATTTTGTTTGTTTCATAAATGTACTTTATTTTGGTTCATTTGAACTGATTTATGGCTTAAATTGTGAGGAGTTTGTGCGTTGTCCGTTCCTATAAGACTCTCCCTACCCCTTTAAGCCTCTAAACTAAAGAAAAAAAAAAATACAACACAGACACAATTTTGTGCTCTCTTTGACAATAATAAGGCACAACTGGTCATTAGGTATGATTCCGGCGTGACTTTTACATATATAATTTGTAGTAAGAATAATATTGTTATACGCTCTCATGCATTTAAGTATTGATGTGAAAGAAAAAATCAAATAATCATGTTTGATATTTTGATTTCGATACTCTCAGTGATTGGTCTAAGCATTAACCTCATCTCAATTTTCATTCTCTGTAAGAAGAAGGAACAACATTATTTTCATCACTTCCTCAAGATCCTAGCATTCTATGACAGTATTGCGGTCACCTGCTGTGGACTCTCCTATGGATTTCGAACGACATGGGTGCCCTTTGGGATCAAAGTATATCCTTTCATAGCCCCATATATCGTTCCCCTTAATCATATTGCAATCGTTTCTTCTATTTACTGTACTTTACTCATCAGTTTTGAAAGATACATTAGAATATGCTACCTCTGTCAGCTGAAATCAACCGAAATCCTCTCAAAAATCAAATACATTTTTATTGTTATTGTCATCATCATACCCATTTTATTTTATTTACCAAAATTCTTCGAAATTCAAACTGTTCATTTATCTGTTGTTAAAGAAGTCAACTGCTCCAAAGTAAAATTTTTTTCGCGAAGATATTCCTTCTAATCTCTTCATCGAAAAAGAAATACGGAAAAAATTTTCAGAGGATCAAGTACAGCGTCTAGAAACAATTGGAAAAGCATGCACCCGCTCATTTTCCAATTATTCCTTCATGAAAAATGTATCTGTCAAATTTAAGGA
Source organism: Lepeophtheirus salmonis (assembly GCF_016086655.4). Lineage (NCBI taxonomy): Eukaryota > Metazoa > Arthropoda > Copepoda > Siphonostomatoida > Caligidae > Lepeophtheirus > Lepeophtheirus salmonis. The sequence continues at coordinate 20,847,128 of NC_052143.2, forward strand.
TCAGTGGACGATCGAACCCACCGAGTTACGGAAGAACTCATTATACTATACTATGTACTATGTTCATTTGAATGCTTTATTCGGATCCGTCATTCCTCTCATTGGTCTCCTATATTTTAACATTCATACAGTCATCTCTTTACTAAAAATGATTCGCCGTAACTCATCTATATCTCAAAGTCCTAATACAATATACCTGAAAGAAGAAGCCACTTCACTTAATCCTTCCGTAATTGAGGTAGTGGCTGATTTAGGACGAGTTTCTCGGCATTCTTCCTTAAAAAGCTATAAACGATCTTTTTGTAGACAATTTCTCCATCCAAGATTTATCTACTCCAGTCGTGATTCCATCATACAAAAGGAACGTCGATTGACTATCATATCCCTCTGTGTCATATCTATTTTCATTCTCTGTCATATTTGGAAAGTAATACCCACCATTGTGGAAGCAAGTTACTCTACAGACGGTCTTGATCATTCAAATTGGCCTAAATGGGTGTTAACAATAGAGAAAATATCTCACACAATGATATCTCTTAACTCTGTGATAAACTTTTTGCTTTATATCATACTTTGATCATGTATATGAATATATATATATATATATATTTCGACCTCGTGCATTTCGTAACTCTGATAAAGATACTCACTCAATCATTAGTCATTCATGCTATTCCCATTACTTTGTGTTAAAATTTGTATTCTAATTTTTAAATATATAACTTTATATTTATATATTGTATGTGCTTACCAGTGGCTCAACTGCAGTTAACTCTTAACAAAGATAAAATTATTTATATATGAAGCATTTGAAGTATGTGACTAAAAATGCTTTCTGGGTTTTTTATAGAAAGACACAGAAAAGAATGTTACTTTTCAAGGAACATCGGAATTTCTAAGTATGGCCGTTATAAATATATAAATTATAAAAGGAAAAAAAAGCTTTAGCAAGACTAAATTTGGCTTATGCAAAGATATCTAATATTTTTTTCCTAAATGAGTACAGATGTATGTCTTTAGAGGGCAAGGCATAGATAAACAATTGAATTATTCCTCTATGTTACTTTGTAGTATCATTAGAAAAAGTTTACAATACATAGATTACTATATAGGTAGGTCAATACAAAATATCATGGCGTTGCAAACTAGTACTTTTAATGATAATATAATATGATTTATTCTAAAGAACTCATCGTTCCATTCAGCTGTGTCTGTTGTTAGAAACTTTTTTTTGTGCATACTTTTTTCCAATATTGTAGTAATTTTTTTAAGCACCTCCCATTCTATCTTCATAAAAATCTCAATAAAATATTAATTTATTAATAGTTATAATTTGACAATTTTGCAGAATAATTAATGAAAAAACACTTGTATCTACAACAGAGGTCCAAACTTCAAATTTAGGAAATAGCATGTACTTAAATATTTGCATTATTCATTTATACTTATATGTAAACCTATAAATATATAAGTTTTATTGGATGAAAGCGCTGAAAATAACGCAAATGAATATATATTTTGTCAACTTTCTTAACCCTTTGTTAATGAAGTGGGGATATTATACATCCCAAGATAATAAAAATGTCTTTAAATCTACATTTTTTTGCCAGTAATTTTCTTTATGTTCTGGAAACATTGAATCGGATCATACGCATTTTTTTGTTCATATCGATGAGGTATTATATATGAATTACTCATATATTTAGGATTTTTAATCGAGGATTAGCGAATTTAATTATGTACTTTACTTTTTACTTTTTTCATGTTATCAAAAAGGTTTTTTTTATTTTGATATATTTTTGTTATAATTTCTTGGATTCTTCTTTTATCAATCTGAGGTAGAAGGTGAACAGGGTCAGCTACAAAATTAAAGTATTGTAGCCATTATTTTGTATAATACACGCAACCTATTCAAATATAATGGGCAATTTCTAAAATTTGCATAAAGTTATCAATATTGTTGTCGAGTTGTTACGATTATTTTAAAATAAGGATTTGTTTTTTTTTCTCGGTGTCGTATATTTATAAAACTACTACTAGTATTATAGTTTTATATTTATGAGTGCAAAATGGAGGGAATAGTTACAAAAGTCTTTATTTTATCATTTCCAATTGAATTTTCATATCATTTTTGCATAATGCTGGTACACTTTTAATTTGTTTTTTGACAAATTAAAAGGGTAGACTTCTCTTGGTGACAACACAATTTTCTAATTAAAAAATAAATATATTTATGTAGGCTCTAGTTCTTTTAAACAAACTTTTGAAAGATTATTTATATTTTCAAAATTTAGCACTTTGTAAATATCAACTATTATTTTTAATATAATAAACAATCTTTCGAAAGATTTAGAAGCATTTCTCCCTAAATTGATGTTTCTCTCTATTCTTTTCAATACTAAAATTACAGGAGATCACAAAAAGACGTCTAACATACTTATCTTTAAAAACTAAACTGACAATGGAAGCTTTGTAATAAATATAAGAATAAAATAAGAATTGAATTCGAAATTAAAAAATAACTGTTTTGATTTGATCAGACCTCATATATTAGAAAATTATTCCTACGGATATTCATCGGTCAAAAACTTGCGCAAAATGATACAACAAAAAGATCTAATGTTCATCAATATAGGAAGGCTTAGTGATTATTTTTTGACATTCTGGTTCACCCATCTTTCGTGCATAAAAAACTGTAATAAATATTTCGTTATCATGAGTAAGCAAGAAGCCAAATGATAGTGTATCTCAGATCTCCTAGACGCTGAGATTGAGAAGTGCTCTAGAAGCCTGGTTTCAGTGAAGACCTCTCCAGGAAAGCAGACACTTAAAGTGCAATATAAATATGTGTAGCTTGGAGAAGGAGATCAAGGAGGATCTCACCAAATCCACGAATGGCCTCGTTTATGACTTCTTCATGGCTGCTAGGACCATCAGGGGGCCTATGAAGTGCAACTTGGGATTGTATTCGAACACGAGGACCTCACACCACCTTCTGATAGAGTTCATGAAGGCCAGGAACCTTTTGAGTTCAAGTTTTGCTGCCCCATCCTGTGGAGTAATCTTATAAATTTTTTTTGTTGATAGTTAGGCCAGTAATAAGGTAAAATATATCAAAAGATATTCATATCTTATATTATTCAAGGAATACATGGAACGAATGTTCTTTTTTTGGACCAATAATATTTTATTTTTTTAGTATTTAGTATAGTTATGAAATGAAAGAGGTATTGAATTAAATCAATTGTGAAATGCATGTCATAAGAAATTATAATTGTTTTTATGATTTATTTTTTCATGTTATCAAAAAGGTTTTTTTTATTTCCTTAGACTCACTGCACGATTGTTACAATTCTATTTTCTACTTTATTTAATAACTATTCTACTAATAGAAAAAAAGAAAAAATAACCTTTAGTGGGTCGAAAAAAGGAAAAGAAAAAAAAGAGTGTGCGTTCCATATATAAAGTATTCCTTGTTTTCTACGCCGTATTAGTCTGGAAATACTAGACCGGTTTGAGACCATTATAACTTTAAACTTTGGACCAATGTAATAAAATTTGGTCTACAAAAAAAAAAATAATGTTTTTTTTTGGTTTTCATACTACTAAAAAAATAATTTAAATCCAAGCTGAATAAAATATTTGGTGGATCTCTTCTGAACATCAATTTGTATTTAGATTTTCTAAATATCAAATTTTTTTTGAGCATATCTACATCAAATTTTACGAAATTATTTAGTTGGTGAATCAGTTGAAGAATTAAGAAGTTATTTTATTTTATACTAACACAATATCGAGATTTAAGACTTATTCTGTTGCACTTTTGAAGAATTTAAGGACCTTTTATTAAATTGTTATTTGAATAAAAAATTGAACCTGTGTATTTAGCTTCAAAACAGAACCTTAAGCATATTTTGAACTGACTTTAAAAAAAGATGGAATTAAAAACTAAAAAGTGGCTACTTTGATCCACAATTACAAGAGTAGTTTCTTATATATTTGAATAGCTTAAGATAATCCATTATACCCATTACAATGTCCGTGAACACGTAGAAAATGAGGAAAACCTTAGGGATGTTCCTTGCTCAAACCGGCCGATCGAACTTGATCCTGAGACACAATAAAAAGTACTTAAATGGAATGTTCATGGTTAAACTTGTCTGTATTATATTATACCAAAGCTGCCTGAGTTAAGTCGTTCAGATATTTAGAGAAGCTATATTTATCTCTCAGGTACAGGGAACTCCGTATCCAACATGTTCGATGCTTATTGAGTTTTACTTAGGATCATATACATTTTTTTTTACTTTTTCTTGCATGAGAAGGCATAAAATATCAATCTGGTCATTTATCACCTAAATAATTGGGGCAATGGTATCCCTAAACAAATTCGCCACATATAAGTAATTCTGCAGGTTTTGTAGCACAGAATGCAATGAGTAGCCTGGCAAGTCTAGATGGTTATTTTCATACTGCAAAAATGGTTCAATTGTGAATGACAAAAAAAGATGTATATTGAACCATTTTTGCAGTATGAGAATACCCATCTAAACTTTCCAGAAAGTTTCAGTAAGACCTGTTATAAATCACAAATAACTTATGAGTGGCCTTAAAAAATAAATATAGTAATACATTCATAATATGGTTCTCCCTTCTAACACGTCGTTACCTTTATTGTATCAGACAATATTTTCTTCAAAAAGAAACAGAAAAAAGGCTTGAAATTATGTGGTAGTTAGTCAAATAAGTCATTCACACCAACAACTATTTATCTCTTATTCACTACCTGACTATCATTAGTCAGATTAATATCCTACATAGTATTTCATACTGTATATGATATTGCTTCGTAATATTTTATTAAAAACTCTATTATATATTTGTATTTATATATGATAGGCAAAATGTATTTATCAAAATAATAAAATGGCCAATAATGTGTCGAAAAAAAAAATGTTTTGTATCCGGAAACCTGATGTTTTATTATAATGTTTTTCAATATATAATTAACATAACAAAAATTATACAGATATGTTAAAAATTCAGCCAGCCATGAAGGTTCATAGGTTTAGCCGATTTTAAAGGGAAATATTGACAAATTTTATGGTTTCAGCAAATGAACTTTATATTTCAGTGAATATGACTAAATGTATGCATCATATAATTTTATTTGACATTTATTTTTATTGTGATACAACTAAATATCAATATTTTACTTTATAGTATTGAAAACTAATTTTTCTTTTATATTTCAGGTAAATATTTGTATAAATTAGGGATTTTTCTGCATATATTTTGATAGTTTAAAAACTGCTTGTAAAATTTTTAATCAGTTAGTTAAGCTTGAGTTGATAAATGTGCTCTAAACCAATTAGGCCCATTACATTGTGAATCAAATCAATCTTTCTAAAACATTGATAGTTCCATTACTGTTGTTTAGTTGTTCACAGTACTAATTGTTTTATTTACATAATGTTGGCATGCCATAAAACAAGCTCTTGGTTTTCTAACATGTCTTAAATCTGATGGGGTTTTTAGTGGAGTCATATTTGGCTTTGCATACTCCAAATAATCATCTAGGGGAAATGATTTGTTATTAAGTAATAAATTATGTAACTTCTTGGGTTGATTCCTCATGATGCCCAAAACTGAATTTTCTTCAATATCCAAAGTTTTTACAATTTTTTTTATTTATTTCAACTAACTATTATTATTTTTTTTGAAACCTCCAAAATACCAGATACTGTGGACATTTACTCTTTAATTATTAATTCTCGAATATGATGCCTACAGGCTAAGCAATGAAGAGGTTTTTTTTAGAGCATTCTGAATAACAAGAAAAGCTTTTTTATTAACTCCAGTATTTAATGCTGTTGTTTCAAAAGACTTAGCGAATTCATTTTCTTTAATATTTCAATTATTTATATCATTATATGTAGCATTATCCTGTAGTTCACCAGTTGCTCTTTCAATTACAGGGATAACCAATTTTTTTTCATTAAAAGAGGCTCTAGTTGCAACTACTGCCAATCTCTACATTTAATATCATTTTCGAATCCCAGCAAATTGTTATTCTCCATGGATACTTGAATATTACTACTCTCAAAGAGTCTCTCACTTATTTAGATATTTTTGAGCGTATTTCCTCGGGTGCTCGGACTGTCGATGGCTTTGAAAGAAACAAATATTCAATTTCTCCTCCCCTAGCTTCAATTGTCATTGCCAGCAGAGTTGCCATTCTATTCGAAATATCTCCTCTATAATTGACTTTGGCTATTTCGGGAGATACGACTACATTTTTGGTCAAGGCCATCTGCTGATTTTTTTTAAGCGAGGTGATCAGAGAGCTTCCTCTTTTTGGAAACAATCTAAATCCTTTTAAACTGAAATTCATCGTCGAATCATAGACCATTCTTCATTTGAAAATTAATTATTGTTTGCAAAATCAAGACACCTTTTTCTTTTTTTAAATCTTGCTTTTCTTCTGTTTATTATTCTTTTAATTTTCTTTTCGGAAGCCTTATCTTTTGCTTCCAGATACACATTTTCTCCTGTTCTGAGCATTTTTTAAAAACTCTATAACATTTTGAAGTTTATCTATTCATAGCGTTAAACGCAGTATTTTTTCTGTTTTGGGATTAGTGATTTCAAAAAACATTTCCATGTTTTTCAAAAATTTATCAGAATTTTGTAAATGAACTTTTGATGCCCTTGCTTTGTGCTTATGTAAAGAGAGCCATTCCTTGTAGTACTTGATAAATTTTGTTTGTGGCACTATCTTTTGTAACTGTCGATAAGTGGCACTTTTTCTAAAACAGTTAAACTTTATCGATAACTACTCCATCTTTTTTTGTATATAAACTTTCCTTGCCTGATATTTGATTATAATGTAATTAAACATGTGGTATATAATGAAAATATTTCCAAACTTGATCAACTGTTGGTAAGATACTAAATATTCTATATATCCGTACGGCTTTTAGTAGCAGGCTTAGCTTAATAATAAAAAATAATAATATCATGCATAGAATTAGTCATATTAACTGAAATATATAAAACCATAAAATTTGTGGCAATTTTTCTCTTCAAAATCGAGTAAATATATAAACCACCAGGGCTAGATGGATTTTTAAAATATTTGTATGATATTTGTTTATTAGTTATATATTGAAACATTTCAAAATAAAACTGCACAGGTTTCATGATACCCAACAATTTTTTTGGGGACACCTTAATGGCCAATTATATATATACATATATATATATACAACGACTACAAAGGATCAACAAGAAATTGTATTCCTGTCCTTTTGGAAACGGAGTATAAGCACGAAATAACTTATTTCTTTGTTTATTTGTCAAAACGAATACATTATGAAAATATATATTTTTCTGTTGGCGAGGTAACGTCGTACTAAACTGAATTTGCCACTTAATATTATTATCATAAGCCTTAAAATTGTAAATACAACTTCCTCAGAGATCACCTGGGATATCACTCGCACTCCTCCCAATATAAAAATAAATACAACTTGAGCTTCACCCCATTAAAAATAAAAGATATATTATAATACTTATGCCAACCAATAAGTCAATAGAAGACACTGTTCAAGAATTAAACCCTATCTCTTAAGTTCAAACTAATACAGCTACCCCTGGCCTGATAAAAAGTGAAATAAAAAATAAATTATGTAATTTGCAAAGCTAAAACTTCCTACCTCCCTTATAAAAAGTGTACTTGTATCCAAGAAAGCAAATGAAAACTCTAGAAAAATGAAACTAAATTTGGACCTTTGAGGGCTTGGGAATAACCCATAATCTTTCACTCTAATAAGGTGACAAAAAGTAACATTTACGAATACAAGAATACTCAAAACGGTGGGCAATATGTTCCCGATGTAGCTTTATACGCCATAGAAATACTGAAGACATGAACTCATCTGTCAATAAAGATTGAGAAAGCTTACTAATTTTAGAAAGTTTGTCTGACTTTCCATACTAACATAGATGTCCGTACTGAGGCCATTACTGGGGAAGATATTAATGATTAAGAATGCTACACAACTTCTAAAAAAAACATAACACTGTTTAACCTCATCAGGCTGATTTAGGTTGTTTAAGTTAATCTGATATTGAAGAATGGAAAGACCTGTTAAACACGCGGTAACTTTGTTTCTACGCCGAAAATAAATATTATTTTCAAACTCAAACGAAAGCATTGACAATTCAAATGTTATATTTTTTTATTTACAAGTTGGGGGAGCACACCATGCAAAATCATTTCTGTGCACTGTGTGAAACCCACATTTATTATTGTTATTAAAGCCATAGAACACGAAAAGGACTATTAAAACTTTCAAACTATAGAGGTTTGACCTTATAAGCCTTTTTTAATCAATCAAGTTTTTAGAGTATAGCTACGATTCAGTGCCATATTTTGGTATGAAAGACCTATAAAAATGAAAATCGAAGTAAATTACAAATTATACAAAAATTCAGCATTTCAAAAATGAATTACTTATAAATTTATCTTGATTATAATTGTTTTGAAAATGTATATAACCACTAAATAATTGAGTAAAATGAAGGACCTTACTTAGAAGCAAATGTTTTTTTTTACTTTTTCTTCAAGTTTTTCATTTCCTAGCTGAAGTTATAGAATAGACCTTCGATTTCAAATTAAAAAAATTGTCTTTAAAAAAGGTCGATTTTAATTGATTTTTGGTCAATTTAATTTATAACATATACAATGGAATTTTCATAAAATAAGATGGCTAGGTTGCGTTGAATACAGAGTACAATAATATTCTTGGGAAAAATAATTGAGCTCTTAATGAGTTCTTCAGAAATAATATGAAAAAATAATCTAGATGTAAAAGTTTATAGATGCTTCATATTCCAAATAATTGATAAATATAAACGATTCAATTTTTTTCTCCAGAATATTAATGTAATATATATTCACGCATCACATATTCTAATAAATATTATAAACTAAATTGACAAAAAATCAATCAAAATCAAACCTTTTTTATTTACTTTGAGTTATTTCTATATATGAAGTTCTTTCTTGTCGAAATATGGTACTGAATCGTAGCTATACCCTTGTTCTTTTAAGGCTTTAAAAACCAAACTGTTAAAGGTTTAAAGTTTGAATGGTCATTTTCGTCTTTAATGGGTTAAATAACAAATATAATTGTGGGTTTCCGCCTGCAGGTACTCTAAGACCTTCAATATGTTGCATAGTGTAATTATCTTGAAAAAGTGTATTATATCTATGTAACTTTACATTCACGCTCATTTCAAAGAGTCAATAAATCAACGGACATTTTGTGTCTTATGTCATTTTGTATTGCAAAATTATATAATTCCATAAGAAACGCTATTTGACAAGCCGATAAGATCCATTAAATATTATGCATCTTATATTTGATTTAAAGATGCATAATATTATTCTATTTGATTGAAATGTAAAGATTTTCTCTTTGACTTTAAAACATTTTTTTTATTATCAATATATTAGACTATACCAGGGAGCACTATATAGATGGAGAGTTCATTTCTTTTCAGAAAATACATAGATTGACATACACCATCATCTTTGGTATATCTACGTATAATCCTTTATATAATCAAACACCACGTAGATACACTAAGAATGATTGTTTATGTTTTCTTTTTCTTTTAGAAAAAAAAACAAAATAATTAACAGTTAAATATTTTTTTTTATTTTCTTTCATACATTTTACAAATCAAATAAATTATAAATTTCGAAAAAAATTATAAAAAAGTATTCAATTTGTTCGCTGATTTTTAAAATATGATATGTAAAAGCTATTAATTTGGACAAATAAAAAAAACAATATTTGGGGAGTTTCACAAGAGCTAGTTTTATTTGAACCAATGAACGTTTTTTGCATGAGTACAAGAAAAATCAATAATTGATTCAAATATATCGTGATATAGCATGCGTGGATTGCTCGAAGAAAAAAAAACCCTTAGAGGAAGATTTCTAGCAATTAACAATAGGGCTGAAAAGTTCCTGCTTCACACATCGATATCGCTATTTAAAAAAAATAACCTCATTTGGAGTTAATACTAACCTTCAAAAGACAGCTGTTAAAACTGTGTATTGCTCAGTTTATTGACAGGAAACATACTGTTTAAGCTAAGCTATGGCTCCAAAAGGGCTATGGAGACTCAATTCCATAGAACCATTACAAAATAATTGTATAAAAAATAAGGATTTAAAAAAAGCCAATTTTGAATGAAAAAATATGTTTTCTTTATTAAACTTGCAACTTTTTAGCCCATGTTTTATAGTCAATTTATTGTTATTCATCTACAGATGGATCTGACCCAAGTAAGGATCCGTTGATAATTTTTTAATCTGCAGATGAGCGAAAATAACCCTGCTCTTTTCCAAAATTGCAACTTAGGCACACATTATTTTGTAGGATAACAGTGGGACCTCGAAACCGCTTCAAACCCACCGCAAACACAAACAAAAACTTATAGAATCTCCTATTCAGGTCTATGGGTTGTGTAGTATCAGCTTGGAGCGTCAAAGTAGATTAAAAACTACCACCACTTATTCAAGAACCATTCGTAATGTAGGAATCCTGTTTCTACATAGGGAGCTTCAAAATCCGTTATCCAGCTTGAAAGGTTTTTCTTCAGAGAAGAAAAATATGTAAAATCCTGAGATGCGACAGATCAATAAATGAATTACTATTCATTTAGTATATTTGTTGGAAATTTTCTACAAGTAACAATTTTTCTCCATGTCATTTTCTATGGATATCATTTCTTTTATACACAATATATATCCTAGTTCAAGATGTAGTAAAAGAGATAGCCCAGTCAGACCTTCTCGACACACAACTCTCAACTGAATCTATTTTCTCTAGTTCAGGAAGTTTGTGGCTACTGTCGAGAAGCTTACTGAGGGTGGAAAAAACTTTAAAAGGACACTTGGTAGTGGTGGGCCAAAAAAAAAAAACGTCCTGGTGAGGTCCTGACACGTTTATCAGCGAAAATTGAGACCAAATCAACAACAAGCGTGCGAAACATTGCCACGGAGCTCCAAGTCGATCTGAAGACGATCTCATCGACTGTAAAGGACTTGAGATGGTCAACTATGTCACACAGAAGCTTATTAGTTCACAATCGATGCAAAAAAACTTGGCAGGATTATGGAATGGGAAATGTGAAATCCTTCATCGGCAGACCTTTCGCTTTTCGACTATGCTGTGTGGGGCAAAGTTGAGAGAAAGGCATGTGCGACATCTCCCCAAAATGAATTTCATGATATTGTCGTACAAGGCGTTCAGGAAACATGTAGAGGTATTTTAGCTGCAGAGGGTGTGCGGGGGGTTAGTTTGTACAAAATAGAGTTAATATCTTAGCAAAAAAATGATTCATCATCTTCATTTAATGGTTTATGAGAATCAGTGTCTGAAAATAATAGGGAAAATGTTTCCAATTTGGTACCCATACTGTACATGAATATTTTTTTAACAAAGAATCACTTTGGGTACATGTGCAATAAGCTAAACCGTCTGGTATAAGAACATAACCCCCCTTTTTTTTTTTACAACAAGTACTCCTTTATTTATGTTTCTTGGTAAAGTGCGATTCATGATTTGATTTATTGGAAAGTAATATTATTACCTGACATGTATAATAAATAATCAATTTAACACTAAATTCAGTTTTTAAATAATTAATTGGGATGAATTAACGGAGTACAAGCATGATAAATTATAATAAATATAAAGGATTATATCTTATGAGAATGGGCAAAAGAGTTTGAATAATTTATGGAGATTTGAGAAGGATCAAATTCATGCGTAGGATAATATAATAAAATCATACACAATAAATGAGTTTTAGAAGGATTATTGAAATATAATAAGTAATTTGTAAAGACTAATGCCAAATTATCTGTAGATATTTTCTCTACTAACAAAATAACAGGGGTAGTAAAATAGAATCAATTATTTTTCAAATTAATGGCTTTATAAATGGGTATCTTGTGTTGTATAAGTGGGATTCTTGATGGCTTATGAAATAATATATTTTGTACTAAAAATATTTTGATTCAGTTTTGTGATTATTTGACTAAGGTTTGTTTAAGTGCATGTTAAAGATGGGCACCAACAAAGAGAAAATACGCTATATTTTATAGTTTTTCTTCGATAAAAGCGAAAACGCAAGCCAAAGCGGCCTAAATGTGAATAGGGTTTGTGGTTCTGATACTGTAACAGCCAACCACGCAGTATTTTGGTTGCGTCGATTCCCTTCTGGTAACTTTTATGTCAATGATACCCTATGCTCTGGAAGGCAAATTAAAAAAAAATCAATGAAATTAATGGATTTGATTTACTATAATAGTTACTTTAAAACTTAAGGTATTTTAAATACTCTAAGCAGAAAGAATATACATACTTTATGTGAATCTTGGCCATATATTTTCAAATTATCATTGGATTTGCTTTTTCAAATTTGGTTATCCGATTCAACCCATAACAAAAACCTTAAATATTTATTGATAAACGATCTATTATCGATGTATAAATCAAATTTATACTGATTGTGTCTGCATAAAATATGCCTTCCATGGTTTATTTGACGAATTATAAATAGTTAAATGGACCTTATATAATGAAATAGTTACATGCTGGATTTCCAAAGGTGTAAAATCCATAAAAATCTTAAGAGGTACACACTAGTAGTCACTTACATGTAACCATCAATGAAACTTGAAAAGGGGGTATCCTGTATAAGTTTGCTCGCATTCCATACTTCCTCTTTCTATCTGGAAATTGGCAACTACGTAAGCAGAAGATTGAATTATAGAGCAAATTATTTGAGCTGGGGGAGACGAATGTTCATTTTTTAGAAATTTTCAGACAATTTGTAGTTTGTAGGATCTTGCAAGTAGAAGGAAGGTTTCATTTGATGTAGTAGTGGATGTTTCAGTTTGTCTCTTATGAAGTATGCCTGTGATGGGGGAGGGGGAACGATCTATAGACTGAGAGATAAGACCTAAGTAGATCATTATCTAAGACACTACATCTTTTTATGACATAATTGAGACCTTTCATCTACTTTCATCATCCTCCAAAGTGATAATTTGTCCTTCTACTCTAATATATACTCTTCGCGTCGCGTCACGTCGCTTCGCCCCGCGAAGTTATTTTCACATTAATAAAAGGTTACGACAATTGAATTTCAACTTTCTGCTTACGCAGTCTCCAATTTCAAGAAAGAAAGAGAAAGTATGAAATGCGGGCAAACTTATACAATGTACCCATTTAAAAGATAACCATTGGGAAGGAGTAAAATTTGGAGAAACTATTTTTCAATGTTTGTTTTCATATTTGAATGAAATGGTATTTTTATTAAAGATTAGAAGTAAATTTATTTTTTTTCTTTTCACATCCTAATTAAACTTTTGTTTACATTCATGTTCAAAATTGAAGATATATTATTTCAACATTAAACAGTGGACGTACAAACAAAAAAATATATAAAACTCAAATATACTAAACAAAAATGAATAAATGTGTTTCCGCATACTGGTGCAAATTAAAAATTGAAGAGTAAAGAATAATAAAATAATTTTGTTATACTTTTGTAAATCAACATTTTGAATTAAGGACCTAAACAATAAAAAAACAATAAAAAGTGTTTTTAAAGGAAGATACATTCCAAATTTGTTAGATTGGATTTTCTATTACATCCAATGATTTATATAATTTTTGAATTTTGTAACGATAGCCTCAATTTTAGTAGTCATAGGAAAATTCGGATTTTTTAAGGTTAATTAAGCCCTGACCTCATTCCCGGGACTTTGCAGTCGAGAATGTCTTTGAGAATAATGCCTGTCATACCTCTTATCCAAATTTTGATACGCTAGGAACTGGTATCATGGCAGTGCAGTATGCATGAACAAGGCCTACATTGTCAAGAGAATCAGTTCGTTGGCGTGTTTAGGCTGATTTTGCTTGTGAAGGAGGACATAATAAAAAATAAAGGTAATTGTAGTGTTTAAAGATATCACAAATTGATTTTAAATTGTCTTTTCTTGTCTCCGTAATATTCAAATTTTTCGAAATTTGATCATGCTACTGCAAATTTGAGTACTCATTCTGTAGGTGATTAACCGTTCTCTTTTTTTACACATGTCCACTTTTGTGAGATGTCCGGTTTTTGCAGATTCAGTCAATTCTTTTTCTATAACCTTTTATGTATAATTAAATCTTTAACTACTTTACAAAATTACCCTTTTCACTTTATTCAGAAAAAAAGTAGACTACAATGTTTTTTTATCCAAATTTAGTTATAGAGTATATACGGTATTGAAGTTCTGCTGTAATAAATGTAAGGCTTTTAGTATGTTGAGCATACTAAACTAACATGAAGGGAGTATGTAATAATCTTGATACAAATTTCTAATTAATAAAAAAGAATGTCAAATAATATTTTGTTGTGTGTGTATCAATTAATATGATCACTGTATTTCTTAGTAACAAATTGAATCCTTCTCAAATTTTATCTAATGAGACTGATTCATTAATTTCGTTTGTTAAAATATATATACGGAGGGCCCATTTGTTTTAATCATAGCATTAAGGCAACACATCAGTGTGGTATACTGCTTAATATTCGATGATCCCTTTCAAACTTTTAGATAAAAGTTTCAAAGTATACTTATTCTAAAAGCATTCTTTATATACTTAAGATAATTCTTGAGAGATACAAAATAACACGCGTTGTTTTATTATCCATTCAAATAGGTCAATGAGATACACCACATAAAAAGTGATGGGTTGGGGGGGGGGTGACAATGCATTTAACTGCAAATGAAATGGCATTAAGGGGAATTACTTTTTGAAATTGACGTCGTACCATAGTAACAGATAGTTTGTATTTTTATAAGGTCATTATTGTAATGAACATGAACGCAATAAACAAGCAAACAATGGTATTTGCCAATAACTCAAGGATGATTAAAAATTGGATTTGTATATTGTACGATACATAAGTTGAAATTTCATGATATTATATTTACCGTATCTCCCAATCTTTCCTCCCAAATATAAATATAAAGAAGGTACAAAATCAGTTGATAGTCTGTTATTCCTCCCACACTCTGGGACTATTTTTGACGTTTAGCACGAAGTACATCATTAAGACAAAACATTTACTACGTATGTGGTTGTCAACTGTTTTCCCTCTAACATTGTATGATTGAACTATAATGGGACATGATCTATGTTGACTTATATTCGTTTGTAAACAAAGGGACAGAGAGGGCGATATCGCACCACTATCAAACTTATAGAATATAAAATTAAAATATGCTAAATTTAAAAAAAATCAACATTAGAAAAGTCTTATTTTTAAAATTATATTCATCTTTTTGGTCATCTAAAATTATCAATTAGGATGTCTTATTGGCATAAATGAACAACAAAAGTATATTTAATTATGATAAATATTATAAACATGGTATCTAAAACGAGATTAGAAGGAAACATCTAAATAAATACACATTTTATGCAGTACCAAAAAAAAAAGATTTATTTTTTAGTCAGCCTGCTTAGAACTGAAATACTCATCCTTTGATGGAAGTTAGAGAAATAATGTTGAAAAATGTATGTTTCATCTTCTATAATACTTACTAAAATATAAATCTTGTAGCATGATTCAAATCGATCATTTGAAAGAAACAACATCAAAATTTCCTCTTTTTTTTTTGCATTTTATAGATCTTCAAATCAAAACGGGTCCATGGAGTATCATTTATTTGGACATTTGATGTTAAATTTCTTATTTAGAGGGGGAAAAAATTCCCAACTTTTGGCATTTCGGTACAGTCTAACATATTTATATAGAATAATTGAGTCTCTTACACATATTTTTTTATTTGTAAATTATTTTAAAATCTCTCCATGTTTCTTTGAAGCTCTAATCTCCAATTGAAAAAAAATGTATGTATAAAATATTTTTTTGTAAAGAAACTTATTTGGTTCTAAAATAGATATATGCTAATCTACATAAATTGTATTGGATGTCAACTTTTAGTAACGCAATTCAATACATATGTATGTATGTAAATAAGTATATGGATCTCAAGTTATTTTTAAGGTTATTGAAGAGACGAAGAAAATATGATAATCAAAGGTTGTATTTTTATAATGAGCAACATGAAAAGCATTATTTTTATTTTCCCAACGATGGATTAATTATAAGTTAACATAATTGTTCTACAATTTCTGACCTAGGAATTGCCTTTGAAGCCCGTATAAATAATCAAGGGTTAAAAAATATGAAATTAGAAGATAGTTAGACACAAAGTAGAATTGAGGATCGACATCGTTGTAAATCCTGTCAATACAATCCTAGATAAAGAATGGGGTTCGGGTTTGTTTCCTTATTTCATAGCTGCACACAGATACTGTCGTTCTTCTCCCGAACATTCTTCAAATTGTTTGTGTGATCGTATTAATTTTCGATTTTTTTCGCATTCTAGTAGATCAAATTTTTAATTCACTGTTTATGACTCAACTTGTAGGTACATTATAAAAAGTTATGCCTTGCATAAAATAACTAATTGACTATTTAAATATTAGGTAAACTATCATTACTGGGGGAAAACTGTTGCTTCTATGCATTAATTTGTTTACAAAATGATCGAGAGTCTTGCCACAAAATAAAAAATATCAATGAGTGGCAAATAATAGGCATTTATTATTTTTACATTCAAGTTATAAATTGTAATTGAGCAAAATTAGCTAAGGAGTAACTTCACATGAATCTAAATAATCCATAATCATGCTGATTTTTTTTTTTTTTGTATTCTTTATAAAGGCAAAGGTTTTAAGATATGATGAACCTTTTGTAGTTGTCTCTTATTGTTTGCCTTATGTATACTTTAGATTAAATATTGTGAGAGACTGGACAAATTCGTACAATTCGATGAAGAATAGTCAAGCAGTTGGGAATACGGACATAGTTTAAAAAGTGCAAAATTGATATTTGTGGTTGTTCTTCTACTCTTTTTGAAGGATACAATGAAAATCGCTATGACTCTCATTATTTTTTTGTTAGTTTTTGCTGCTTATTTTCAACCTTTTCTTTATTTATTGTGAAAAGAAACATGAAATTATTGAATGTCAATCCAAATATGTCATTTTTACTAATTATTTGACTATTACTTATTTGGTAGTGAGGATAATTAAGGACTATTTATGTATAATTCGAGTTATATAGATCAAAAGTCGAAACAATAATAATGAGCAAAAAACATAAATATTGACAGCTGACAATAAAAAATATATTGAATTATTGGTATTGTGACGATGATAATTAGGAATGGAAAAATTATCCAAATTACAGTGAGTGTACAAAAACGGGATAATGGCATCTAACTAATAAAGCAAATTTTGTCTGTCTGTATAATTTTATGAAAAATAGTCACCTCGTACACTGTATATTGTCTAGTCGTATTAATGATATATGACAGGCGTGAGCCTATAGCACTGAACGTGTATATAGGGTGCACTATATATCATATACATATTTTTGAACTGATAATTAATAATGTAATCCTATAAATGAAATATTGCAGGGGCAGCATTTATCAACGAATGATCTGTTGAAAGATGAGTATAAACTGTGATAGTGCTTCTTACTCACTTATACGTATTAATTATTTTAACAAACAAGGAGGGAAGCTTTTAAAAAATGTGGCAAAACGCGACTGTTTCTTCTTTTTTTTTTTGTACCAAACTACAACCACTTTATTTTAATAAACTAAATATGTTGAAATGAAGTCAACAATAAAAATAATACAAATTAAAAAAAAAAGAAAAACCCACTTCTTAAGGATGTATTCTACATATTTTAATGTCTAGTGTGATGTTTTTTTGTACCTTTATATTTAAAAAAAAACCTTATAAAAACTTTAGAAATAAAATAATTCATTTATTTTTGGTAGGGTTAAATGTAAAGAAAGGCAAAATGACTAGGTCCTATTATTATTGGTTCCAAAATTTTAGGAGTGCCCATATGAGTAAAAATGACACTGAACGCGTTTCCAGGTTAATACAACAGAAATAATTGATAAAATCAATGATATGGTGATGGATGACAGAAGAGTAAAGGTGCATGAGATCGCTAGAGCTATAGGCATCTCAAGTTCGAACCCTATTTCTAGTAATTTTGCGACCATAACTGCTGAGGTGTGAGCTGGTACATTGACGTGATGGTAAATGACTTTTTATGGGTGAATAGGGGGCATTTTTCTTACACCTCAGTTTTCAAACGGTCCAATAACGATGAATAATATGCCCCTGTATTAGTTTTACCCTTTTCCAGAATGTGGATGAAGATTATTCTTTGCCAATACAAAAGAGAGTCACCATAGTTTTTCCGGCCGATTCCTCTCTCCAACCCGTCCAAATATCTCTAGGCGTTTTTCTCTCCAAAATAATTATTCATTTGCCACTTTTTGTTTTTGGCTCAATTATTCCATGTTGGATCGATTTAGACACGTCAAATTTTAACAAAGAAACATTTATATCTCTGCTATTGTTTGAATCTATTTAACAGTCACATTTTCAAAAAACAAGAATTTAATGACAGCTCGATGATCAAATTTGTCCATTTAAAAAAAAACACTCATATCAACTCAATTAAACGACTGTTGCATAACAACTGCGTGTCTAAAATAGCTGAAACTTTGCTGAGTTACTGTCAACAGTTGCTAAATAGATGTGACTACCTTTAATTAATGAGTGTTGTTTTCTTCAGGTTGAGGTCTGAATCATTTCAATCCCCTCATACTTTATTTTTAAATTTTCCGGATTTTACATCCATACCATGTATACCTCCAATAGTAAGTATGTTTGTAATTACCCTTTTTCAAAACCCGGTTTGTAAAAAAAAGAGTAATATTCCACGCTCCTAGAGGACCAAAAAAAACAAACAATCTGTTTTTAATTGATTGATTGACGTCCATTTTTTATAGATTATATATATATGTCAATATTATTAATTAAAGATTTCAATATGTACATCCGTGAATTATCCTTTTTATCACACATTTTATTTTTTATACAACATTAATCTTATTTGTAGAACAAATTGCCATAAGAGTATATAACGATTATGAATAATAAATTATTTATTTGTGAAGTAAATATCATTCTGTAAGTTCTTCATCAGAGTAGAAATTACCCGATCGCCATGATGTTTGAAATCACTCAAAAAACTTCTTTAACGCTCGATACGGAATTGCTAATGAATTTGAGTCCAAAATGACCTCTTTGACTACCAACCAGGAGCATCGACCACCATTGCCACGATATTCTTACTATTCTTAAAAACTCTATTCACTGAGAGAAAATAAATTCGGCCAGATACTGCCAAATTTGGTGAATTCTATTTAGAAATCAGCTAGTTTGTCAATACTTCTGGGAGGACCAACAACAGTGGTGCAACCAAAACAAAACAGAAATCAAACAAGTTCATTACTGGCTCAGACAAAGTGTTGATTGACATAAGGAACTGTTATATTTAGTGTAATATAAATAGTTTGAAGAAAAATAACTGTCTTAAAGGTTTGTTATAGGGTTTTATATAATACTCACATTCGTCTCAAAGTCAATTAACGACTCAATTGCATTGGTATTGCGACCCTATTTGGGGTCGATACGCACAGATTCTGAGCCAGTACTCTAGATATTATATACTTAAAACACTTATTTATTAAAAAAAAACAGAATCACACACAACTGCCTTTTATTGTTAATTAGAAGTGTGAAATTTGCTGGATTTTTGGTAAATGTATAAATCTCACCTGAGAGAATGTCATAAAAAATGGGTAACTCTGAGAGGAGACATTTATACTCATATAGAAAAGTACATCTGTAAATTTGTATGTATTTGTAGAAATTTTGGAGTATATCTTGGGACTGAGTAGATACTTGCTCTCGGCAAAAAATATGAGTTATGGACTCATTTTTAACAGCGAGCGTGTGTAGCTTAACTTCATATTAAAAAAGAAAAGAAAAAGTAACTACGCTATACGAAATAAAGAATAATGACTTTGACAAAAGTGTGACTGTTCGTCGAGTAGATTATTACTAATGACTACATAGAGCCTGATAGTATGAAATTTAATTACATCATATAAGTTATCGTTGAAAAAAAAAATTAGTAACAACTTTCATATTTTTTTGGGGCGTGTAAATAAAATTCACACTTTAGTACTAAAGTACTCCTTGCCATAATAATGAATACTTATACAATTGATAAGATTTTTTTTTCTCTTCTCCCCTTCTCCTTCCCATTCCATTTTCCTTCCTACCCTTGTTCCTTCCTTGGTTCCATGATGTTTCAAAAATAAAACTTCTTTTACAGTTCTCTTGCACCACATCAGTGGTGGAGGTGGATGAAAATGACGGCGTTCATTTCCAAAGAATCCTATTTGTTGCCACTAAAGATGGACATAATTCTGACAAGTGATCACTTATAAAAATATGTTCCCTGAATAACCTAATTTCAATTTTTGTTTTGTTTTTTTGGAAAGATTTTGGGGCAGTATTCTTGAAACCAAAGGGAATCCTGTTCCTAGAAGAGATGAATGTAATTTGATTAAAGTAAATATATTCTATGAATTAACTAACTGAGCCAGGACTATTTTTCTTCAATTGTCTTCTAAGCGAGTCAGGGAATAGCTGTTACCTTATAGAGTATATTTGGAACAATTAGAGATGTCAACAGTCTCTGCAGCTTTCTCAGTACTGACACCGGCGTGGAGGAGATCACACGTCTTTGCCTTTCTTGTCGTTTCTCCAACATTTTTACATAAGGAAACATAGGATCAAAACAAAACTTTTTTATTTATGTTTCAGCTCTCGTTTGGTTGTGCAATACAACTTTGTGATTAAAAAAAACCCGGCGTACAATTGAATTAAATGCTACTTGAATTATTGGGTCCCCACTTTGTATGTATATTGAGGTAAAATTTAGCTTGACTATGTCGAAAAAGTTTCGAGTAACTGAGCCAAAGAAAATAAATATAGCCAAAGTACTCAGCCTGCCTTACTTCACATACTTATTTTATAAATTAGTTGAATTAAATGAGTTTGTTTATACAAACTTCAGGGGTTTTTAAATTAGTACTTAGTCGACGCAATAATAGGGAAATGTTCATTTTGAAGGCATCTAACTCGGAATGTATTAGAAGTAAGAAGATGATGCAGGTCTCAGTCTTCTTTCTTATCCAAATAACAATAGCTATCAAAAGCATTGTATCAAAAATTATGAACGTTGTTTCTCTCCCCCTACATTGTTATAAATGGTGCAGCATCAAAACTTAGTTTTTTATATTGTGTGACAATCAAGCTGTAGAATTGGTAGAGTAGTAAAAGTTGTTTCCTTCTAGGGGGGAATATTCTAAAGTTTTTTTTTTGAATATACAGTCAGTTGCTATCTTGCCTTTGAGTAGTGAGGAGCGGGCGTTTGCTGTCGAGTAAAATTGTAGCTTAAAAGTAATTTGACGGAATATTTGATAAAATCAAACCAATTGAAATTTAGCTACTGAGTTTTTATTATTACTATTTCTGAAAATAAGTTGATTGGTTCAATTTTATATTTACAAAAAAAAGATTTGAAAAAAATTCAACTCCATGATTTGAAATTTACAAAATTCTTATAACGCAAATAATTCCACCAATAATCATGCTAGAGTGCATCAACATAATTCTTCTTATTTTTTTTTAATAAAACGAGACATTTTTGAAAGATAACATAAATAAATAAATGAAGAATTATGTTAAGTTCTATGGTACATAACCTATTTTTTCAAGAAGTTTGTTTGATTGTCTTGTCATTTATCAGAAAAAAAAACAACACTTTTCAACAAGAGGAACTAATTTCACCTATAAAATATAGACATCAAGTAATATTAAATGATTTTGACAAAAAAATCATGTTTTTACTAGCGTGAATATGACGCTTCAAAAGTATTTATAAAAGGACGACACGTTCTATCAATTATATTTATGAGATAGTTCCTACAAGTGTTGATAATTACAATGGATACAATGATAAACATCTTTTGTCATTCTATTCATGACTAAGTTTATCTGAAAATACATAAGTATATACATATTTTATACTTACAAACATGACAGTGTTACAAATCAATATCTATGAATGAACTGTACTCAAAAACATTTCAAAGTTCAACATTAGTATATAGCTACCTAGAGTATGTCGAGCTTAAAGGCAAATTTATTTATATTTCCTTGCTAGTGTTGAAATGCTGAACAAAAACAAGTAATTATCCAGATAAATATTGAACACTTAGTATCCGTTTCGCCTCTTGGTTTAGAAGGTTTGATACTAACTATTTGGAAAAATTGAATGTCAAACATATTTAATAATATTTCTGCAAATAAGACTCAACTTATGAAAAAGTAACCCTGGCATTTATGTAGCTCTAAAAACGTTGCACAAACCAAAACTTAAATCAAATTGTGAAAAGCATATATTAGTTTGAGATTTGTTTTCTTGGCTACGTGAAAACTTCCCTCTACCGCGAAGGATGTCGCTTTTGAGATACCTCCGATAACTTCCTTTTCACTCGTGACGTATTTATTCCTTTCTTCCCTTCGCTAACATCGCCTTGCTAATTCAATTATATGGTCAAATTATGAAGGTTGGGTATTTATTTACTGAGGAATATTCTTGGCATCCTCAGCGGCTTTAGAAAACAAAACAATTTTCACGTAGTTATTTATATTTAGAGAAATATTGATCATGCAGTATCCGTTTCGCCTTTTGATTTATAAGGTTTAATACAAACTATTACGAGATACTAACAATTGTTTCTCTAGAATATTGGATAATAATCCTTAAAATGTGAATCAAGTTATGGGTGAATAATGCTGGTATTTAGCTGTAAAGACATAATAGTACATTGTGTACTGATAGTTCACCGTGTTTTTCTCATCTCCAAAAATTTCAGTTCACTCTTTCCACCCAAGACAAGTTCATCGTGAGTAAAGTTCATCCCAAACTATACATACAGTTGGGAATATTTCTTAATGATAATATCAACTATGATGTACTATGTTATTGTACTTTTTAATACCAAGACTTAATTATTTCGTAATCTACTAATTATCCTAGTAAATAAGTTTATAATTTAAATAATAACTTATACTCAACAAAAAACTTTATTTCACCTCTAACCACCGATTACATTAAATTTGCTACATAGTTTTCAGATATTTATATTTCCCTAAATCGAATATAGATGTATTCCTAATTTTATTATCACTCCTTGTGGCGATTATAACAAATTGTCTAGAGTTTTATTTAATATTTTTAAAATACATTTTGAATTTGTACAAGCAAATTGTACAACGCACTCATTTTACTTTCTCAAATGATTCTATCAAATCAAATAAAAATATGTTTTTACCTTGGGATTAACTTTCCCCTTCGATGAGCTTGCTCAGAGATGAAGCTGTATATGAATGAACTTGTTCTATGATGAACTTGTCTTGTGGTGAAAAAAAGGAAGCGAACTTGCCAAGGTTGAAAAGTGAACTTTCCTCTAAACCTAGCGCATAGCCCACATTGTTATTCCAGTTGCATGCATATAGATTGTTATATGCCAACGAAAGGTTTGCTGAATAAGGGAAATTAGGAGATAAAAAAATATGGATCAGATCCATAACCCTTGCTCCGTTTATAAAACAAGGGGGAAAATGTACATTTTACATCTAGGGATTAGAAAATGATATCATATTAATTGAATTTATTCTTCTATTTGCATAATAATTATAATTTTTTTACTAGAATAAATTATTCTAAATGAAAATCATAAATTATGTTTTAATAACTGTTTTGCTAATTTTTAATTAGGACTATACATTTTTGGGTCTTAAATGATAACACATTGTTATTTTTATTATTTTCAAATAATTCCTTACCCAGGGTCGTGTATTGGAACAAAATTTAACCTTATTCAGATCCTAAACAAATATATTGGGAAGATAACATAAATAGTCAAGTTGACTTCCATCGGCCTCAATTTTCCTATGGAGTAATAATCACTTTACTTTATAAAAGAAAATATTTATTTTACCTAAACCAACCAAGAGTTAGTAATATAGATTTAAAGTCAAATTTATGTTTTAGCTTAAGTAGATATTTTGAATATATAAGGTCTTACATATAAAAAAGGATTGCATTATATGGCCTTTTTTCTGTGTGTTGGACTTTTTCAAGGAAATGATGCTCAATCAAAAAATTTCAAAACTGTAATAGGTCCTGTGATACCATTGCAAACTAGTGGTAGTGCTAACATTTTATCTTATTTCTAATATAATTTGTCAATATAGGTATACATTTATATGGGCTTATGAAGTACAAACGATTGTAACCATTTTTTTCCATAAAGAAAAAAATTAATATTTTATAGAAGGTCCCAGGGTAAGTTATAATTACTTGATTTAAACTGATCTTAGCAATTTGAAATTTTTGGATGACATAAATTAGATGGAACCAATAATAGGAATTTATTAGTGATGGGGTTTCTCCATCTCAAAAACTGACAACAAATAAGAAATCCAAAAGTTAATTTTATTTGTCACCTAACCTCCTGTATAATCCAGGGTAAACTCGACCTTATGCACGTAGACGGGATCTGGATTAGGTCAAAGTGTATTTCAATTGTAGTGCAACACACTGTATATTCAAATTTCATAATGATATTCCGATATATTCCTGAAATACTACTTAAGACTTATTTCATAATCAAACTATATAATTTTATTTTGAATTCAAAATTTTCAATTTTACACTATGGAGTATAGTCCAATAAAATTACTGAAACGACTCCCAATTATTGAATTAAGACATTTTTAAACTATATCAAAATACATTACATGAAAATTGACCCTTTCAAGTGGGATATCCCTTCTAAAGCCTTTAAAAAATTATATTTATAATTTATGTCGCTATTGACAACTGATAATTTGTCTACTTTATATAATATCTTGGCTATATATGTATAAGAACTTGTTAGTTACTAATAAGTACGTATATTATTTTAGTGATGTGTTCTCATTTATGTCTAAAGACTGGACTGAACTGGACCGAATAAATTTGTACACAATACTATATTATCGGTATGTAGTTACTACCACTTAGTGTATATATCAGAGAAAAAATAATTAACAATGCTGTTCTACAAATAGATATATATAGATTAGGGAAAAAGTAATATCAGTATATTTTGGTTTGTTTCAATGATTTATAAGAAGTGTTATAACACCGGATTTAAGCCAAGTATGCCCCTTTTTGTTTGATAACTTGTTGCCAACAAGAATCAACTTCATAACTTCCTACTTGCAGAAGTATTTGCCCCTGTTGACAAAAACTCGGACAAGCAATTTTCAGAGGCCTCTATTGACGCCAAATTTATACCCCAAGCGCGTTGGCCACAGATAGGAACAGGTAGTAGTCACTTGGTACTAGGACTGCAGATTGGATGCTTAAGAAATTTCCATCTGATCTCCTGGATCTTCCGATGGGTCATCAAAGACCTGTGGTACTAGGTGTTGTTTTGATGATGTATTTTTGTCTCCTATTCATTAATGTCGGCCGCTTTTGTTCAATCTCCATCTCCAAAATGTCCAGTTTTCCACAATAGACGATATAATTGTGCGGGAAAAAAATTACCACTGGTATGCAACACGAAAGGGAAGAGTACATCCCCGTATACATAGCAAATTTTGACGCTTGGTGGGTTTTTTTTTCCTTTCACGTAATAAAAATATATAATTTGGTGATTCTCTTCCTTTGAGATCTCCATACTCGATGCACGATAATTCACGACTGAAACGACCAAGCGCAATACTCTCCACAAACTGTTTGGAGTATACACTCACGGATATACTTAGTTAAAAATTAGGCAGGAAATACGAAATTAGTTTTCCAAATATAATATATTACATGTGGGATCATATCCTAGCAAGGCACAATGTGTAGGTAAAATAGCCTCTTTTGTTAAAGAGCTTGTTTTATATTTGTAAAAGGCATATTCTTGGGCTTGAATTTGGTTTATGAAGGGCTTGTTAGTTTTTTTTTCAAAGACATGGGCTTGCAACTTCAAAATATAGACTAGTTTTTAGAATTTATTTTGAATGATACTATTTATGGTAAGGTTATGAGTTGGGTGATAACAACTTTTTTTTTCTTTATTCATATCATATACTTAGATATAATACATAAAATTTAATTTTATAATATGAAATCGGTAGTAGAATTTGCGTTGTATTAACATAAATAAGTATTTTAGCTTAAAATTAGACCTCCTAGCCAAGATCTACACTTACAAACAGTTAAACATTTCAACAATCAAAAATTCATAAAAACAATCAGACACTAAATAATATAAAATACAAAAATAAATCCATTTGTCTCTCTCGATGAAACCATTCCTACCTCCAGACAATAGTTTTTTAAAGTTGTTCTATATATTGTTGAATCTGAAAATTTATATTTGACAATATTTATAGTATGGTCCCTGGAATCTCCATCCATCCTTGGTATTTTCAATGCAATATCACCATATTTTGTTGCATAGGACAAAACTACTGTTCTTAGGTTCTTCACATACCGATTCATGACAAAAAGGGATTAAAAGAGCGAAATGCATTCCCCGATTTTCTACACTTTTTCGTCTTTGCCTTGTAGGTGTAGCCAAACAAATGTAAAAATGTAATAAGTGCTAATGCGGCGTTTGTATTAACTAAAGTAATTTACTTACACATTAAATTGAGAATAAATAAACAGTATTATTCTATGATGGAAGTCAGTGTACCATCATAATCCGTAAATGAAGTACATATTTTAAAACGATAATATTTTTTGTGCAAACGATAAAAAATATCGGAAAATTCGTATAAAATAACTCTGACCGATTTGATAATTTGAAATAAAAATCATCCTCCATTTTTTGAAGACGTAAAGGAACATTAGTATTCTAAAATGTGTATTGAGTTCCTAATCTTGGTCGGACGCCAATAAATTGTCAAATTATTGGTGACTAAATTGTTCTATTCAGTAGTTAAAAACAACTACAGAATGGGATCAAAGTTATGATTATAGATAAATAATTTTATTGGAATAAAAATATTGATTTCCCTCTCTCCTCTATGGCTCTTATTGGAAATAAAACTCAATTGTTGGTTTGATCTTATTCATAAAAACAAAAGGAATACATCTAAAAAAATCAATACTTTACTATTTATATTATTTGATGCCACCAATGTAAATGGAGAATGGAAATGGTAGGAATACAATGAGTTCAGGTTAATTTTGCCAATAATATTCTTGCCGCCATGAATTTCACCTCTTAAATTTTTTTTATTGATATTTTTGCCTTGATGAATTTTTCAGCATGATATATTTGCCATCTGTTTATGTTTTTATATTTTTGGTTCGAACTTTATTGTTGTCTCTTGATCAGATTATTAATTATATAGCTAGCAGAAGAAGAAAGAAGGAGAATAGTAATGAAATAATTAATTAATTAGAATAAAGAAGTAAATGTAATCGTGTACTGTTTATACTTTATAAAGAGAAGGAATCATAGATCTGGAAGATGAGTCTATTTTGAAATGACTCATTCAATTGTGGGACGTTAATGAATCATAGTCATGGTGATAGTTGAGACTTGAAGATATGGAAAAAACTCAATCGATATAAACAAAATAATTTCTTATTTTTCTACTATATCTACTTTTACTATCAACAAGATTAAATAGCTCAAGAAGATCATTTGGAATACAGTAATGAATTTCAAATTCCAAAAATAAAAGAAGGACCAGAAATTGATATAGTGATTGGACGAAAAATTAACATAGGTTTAACTAGATCCAATTAAAAACAAGATCAATATTTTGGTGGTTCTTTAAACCTTATATTCGAGTTGATCCATGATATGTCTAATTCAAGGGGCTAAGTACAGCTCACAGGGTCCATGGGGTACTCAAAAATTTTATATCAAGCGATCAAAAAGTGATTTTGGTAAAGACTGTTTAATACCTCCAGAGCGAAAAATATGTATTATATTTTAGCTTTTTACGTATTAAATAATATGGAAATATTTTATAATTTACTTCTCTTATTTTCAATTTTCTTAATGTGTCCCTTCACTGAAATAGTTGCTCACCCTTGGTCTTAACTTTTGGGAACCAGTTCTTATATTTCAAGATCCAAAGTAGAGAACCTTAAGACTTTAAAACAAAGTCGAAACGCGCCTGTTAGCTTGAGTAGATTCATGGTCTTTGTGAAATTATTTTTCCCCTCACAAGATGAAACTTTTTATAACACCAAAGATTACGTTACTACATTATAAGTTATAATTATCCCTTACGTCGTAAGCAAATTTTTCTTCCCTTCGCAAAATATACCTTGTGCATTCTGTTAGACGGGTTTATTTGTTTATATTTAAAGTAACATTCAACGCTCCTAGCGTACAAAAAAGTGTCACTAAGAGGACTACCTTGTACAAATATTGTATCACGTGATATTTGTTCCACCGCTTGGCTTAATCTGAGAATATCTAGTCTATTTGGAGTGCCTCATACAAACCTTGTGATCATTGTGTTCACTTGTTATTCAAATGCAAGTAAGGGAGTTGGTGTTTGGAGTTGATTCAAGTCATTGTTTTCGATATAATTTCCAATAAGATATGGGCCGAGACATCAAAACCGTTCCTTGAAATAATACAAACATAAACATAACGTTGCTACATATTTAATTTGAAATGATGTGACAATTTTGAGTTTATTACATATAATATCTAAAAAGCTATCCTTTTACTGTGGCGTTGAAAATTCTAATTATGTATTTATGTAAGTATTGTGTAGATATTTAAGCAAGTACACATAGAAAATAAAATAACTTTTACATAAGAAGTATGAATTTATTATTATTAAAAACCATAAATTAATTTTAAATTAACAAAAAGTCTTCTTGCTTTGTACTTTCCTATTACCTAACAGTCTAAGCAAGCATTTATATAATATTCCATCTTTAAGCACGCGTACTGGAAAAAATGAATTATTTTCTTTCTGTACGAGAGAGTGCCTCATTAGAAAAACAAACATAATAAGACCGCAATACTAACAAAATCTTTACTTACTGGATACTTTTTTCGATTGATGAAATCTTTCCATTTCTGAACAGCTTTTCCAGCTATCCTGGTCTCGACTAGTCTTTATAACTATTCCGTTGTTCGTAGCTACTGTACTCACACTCATTTCTGCCTGAAAAAGGCCAACAGGGCGTTTATTTGCCTAGGATTAATGACATTAAGTTCAGCAAAAAACAAAACTGAGTCTATTTAAAACAAATACACTGTATAATGCATCCTCAATGATAACATTCAAACTTGATTGATATCAACTTGTGTCCAATCGTGCTTTGACAATTTGTCACACGAACAGTTTTTCGAATTACCGCTTTACCTAATCAAATAATAAATATATTTATGATGATTCATACTTCAATACTATACATATATTTATAATTTCCAATGTGTTTCTCCAATTAAAAGTCTAAAATCTTTAATTATTTGTCATGCATTGCAAACACTATCGTTCATTAATTAATACTTAAGTGAGCCTTTCATTATGAGAATGTTTCAATTGTTGGGTTGAGCCTATATTAGAACCATTGTAAGAAAACTCATGAAAATCGCCTAATAAATCTCGACGTTACCTTGCTAGCACAAACATACGGAGTGTGTTTTATTGCCCATAGTCAATATTTGGATTTCTGTGGTCAATATTTTACGTGTTGATACTCGTAGGGACTTGTGCTCCTTGTGTAATCCACGTTTATCGTCCAATGGCAAGCAAGTGTTTAGAAATATTGAATCAGAGACGATAATTAATTAATGCATACTTAATCGTTGGGATTTGTGGCATATAATTACACATTGTATCTTTCAAAATTAGAGTACCATGAATGGAATCATAATTACATTGTATCAGAGCCTTAATCATCGTAAAATATATCTATTTTTTTGTTTGGCAATGCATCAATTCGACATAGCGGTAATTTGCCAACTGTTAATTCAACAAAGTGGTAATTCGGTAATGTCTCCTTTTGACAAAATGGCATTCAACAATGTGGATTTTGACAGAGTTTACTAGAATCATCTGCAAAAAAGTACTATTTCATAGAGTCAAGTTTATTTTCAGCAGCACTGTTCTATAACCAAACTAGCAATTCATTTCGGAAACACCACCGTGAAACACAATTAATGAGACACCCTTTCAGTATATAGAGAAATCTTTTTTATAAAAGCATACTCAGTTATTCATTTAAGATATTCATGACAAGTACAAAAGATCAAATAATATGATAAGAAAACCTTATCAAATCAAAATAATTAAAGGTTTTAAAGTCAGTGATAAATTATGTAACTTTTACTCCTACAACATAATATTTTGTATATACAGATGTTACAATGACGTCATTAAATCATGAAATATCAATTTAGGTATACATATTTTCGTAAATAAAATATATGCAGTCAAGTAATGAAAGTGTTCGTTACGTATATCAGTACTACCAACTGTAAAATAAATAAGGAGATTCATGACTTAATTTGTATATCTTATGTATAGGAAGATTGGGGATAGAAGAAAGAGTCTACTATTTTAACCCTTGACATTTTTTCTTCGAGATATACATAGTCAATAGTAAAGTCTCTCCTGCAATTCAAATCTATAGCCAAAAAAGATTTCATTAAATTAAATGTTCTAGAAGATATTCCTCGCTTAATTTAAGACCCCATTGATTTTTAGAAAAATGAAGACTTTTTGGCACATATGCTTGACTTGAAGAAAGTATTGGACACTGTTTACTATAAATTCATCAAGGGCAACTATATAAATACAGGTTTCCGGATGCATTTATTATAAAAACATATTTGCCATTCTGGGAAACTTTTCTTCAAACTCAACATATCAGATAAAAAACAAAACAAAAAAACAAACACATTTTATATATGTATATCGAGGAGCACAACAATGAAATCTTATCTCTCCCACTTTATTTATATCTACCAAAAATTATATTTTTGAGAAATTTCATTGCGATCCTAGAATTAAGGGAATAAAAATAGGTAACACATCGATGAAGTACCTTTTATTTTGCAGATTACATGATGCTTTTCTGCAAAGAAACTAGAGAGGAAGTGATATATTCAATGGAGTCTTCCATTGAAACAATACGAAGGTTCGGAAAATATCAGAACTATCTATAAATATTGGAAAAACACAAATACTTACCAATTATGAGGACCACCTGAAGATACACTTACAAAATATTGAATTTGCCTAATCGACTTCTTGGAATTATAGTATCTGCGAAGACAAGGAGCGTTGCAATTAGAAACGAAGGCTATATCAAAGAAAACCTGCAGAGAAGTATCCAATTTTATAAAAGAGCCTCCTCAAGCATTTTGAAAAAATTAAGGATCGGGACATAAATATCCTTCCTAAATTTTTTCACATTATGAGATATTTACCATATTCTCAGGTGTTGTGTGAAAAAGATATAAAATAAGGGAAAACTTTGAATGGGGAAAGTTTTGGGCATATGTTTTAAGAAACCGCATTAGGACCCCTAGCAAAATTTGGTGACGCGGCTCGTCCAACGTAGAAGCCATGTAGAAGAAGCTGAACCTATCGTGGCTCAAAAGATTTAGAAAATGGGATAGTTTCTTGCCTCAATTAATGTAATATGTATTTCAGCATCCTACAGAATACAATTTAATGAGCGGATCTTTGTGGGTCCACTAGAAGTTTCCAGAGCAGTGAATATATGAGAAGAGTACTCCATTGTGAAGATCAATTATGGACTACGTGCTGCCACTTTCGGGACACAATGAGCCTGTTAACTTTAAACTCGTCTGAGAAGTCGTTATGAGTATCTCATAAACCAAAGGATAACGTGCGTCGGTCAGCTCCACTCAAATAGCATCGTTTTGAGCACTTTCATACTTTTGCTAAGGGCCAAAACAATGTTCTGGATCCAAAATGCGTATAAGAAATTTCATGCCCTCCGACTCCAGCATAAGTTGCACAAGAAACAGTCTCTAGTAACTTAATTAGAGGAACTTGTTTCAACAGCCATACTGTGGAACACACTTACATACTCTTACGGAGAAGAATGAAGAAACTTGACCTATAAAGAGACATGAAAAAAATAGACCCATTTGTAACTTCAAAAATAGGGAGATAAAAAAACATTTATTTTGGATATCTTATTTAGAGGAAGACTGGGGACGATTACAACAGTCCCTCACTTCAATATTGGCATTTTTCTTGCATATATTGGATAAAATATCTTTTTAGGATTTTTAAAAGTAGATTTATTGGTAATAATTGGTTTTCTTCTTACTGATATCATGTGAAATAATGATTATTTTGATCAGAGTTAATATAAATTTTTCAAACTCAAAAACCCCTCAAGAGTACAAGTTAGAGATATTGTAACAGTCAGTACAAAAAGAACGTTTTTTGGGATTAATACCGATTTCAGTACATTCAAAGATAATTCATGATCTTCCAATAGACTTGACATTTATGTTTTTTACAGAATTTTTGAATGGGAGATTATTTAAACAAGATCGTTTACAACTTTTTTTCCTCTGCAACCACATTAGCTTTTAAAAAGTCAATTTAATCAAAAGATTTTGATGTAAGCTCTAAAGGTATCCAAGAACTTCAACACTATTTATCAGAAGCAAAGGATTAACTTGTCTAAATGCATCAACTGGAACTGCATTTCAGGGACAAAATAGTTCATGTAAATATAACGTTTATTTTACATTAGTAATAAGTTTGCATAAAAACAACATGTACCTAGTCATCGTAAAATCTACTTCACACAATTTTTCTTCTGTTGGGCTTCATTTCACCAACCACATGGCTGACGTAGTGTTCTATAAATCTTAGAAACTAATAATTTCTATATTTCTCTGTCTCTTTGGAGCCATAATTTTATTCATAGTTCTGGGTTTAGTCACCTCATAGCACACATATTTATCTAATTAAGTTAAACGTATGACATCTAGGCATTAAAATCAGAAAGAATTGATTTCAAACTTTTAGCAACCAAATTTCAAAGTAGGATTATTGGTTTTAAGTTGATTGACATAACGGTGTGTTTGTCATTTTTTAGAATAGTTCTGAGCAGACTGTTACACACAAAATGAGAAAATAATCTTTGTGAAGGGATACGTTCATTTTTTTTTTAAAACTAGTGCTAACTTGCTTGCAGATATTTGTTAAATTTCAAAACTTATTTTTGATATACCAGGTGATTAGTTATTTTTACCACAGTTTTTAATAGCATAGACAATCTCTTTTTTGTTAAACTATTTTTCATTAAGGAATACTGAATCAGGAAAAAAAGGCTGATGATCAACTGTGAAAAAAAAATTCAATCATCATTTTTTGTATATATTCCTCCGAAGCACTGTTTCTACATGTAAAAAGTTTTTTTGTAGTAGTCGGTAACAATAGTGTTAAGAGCTGAGTGACTCTCTTTTAGTTCATTATTATTGTCAAATAGGAACTCCCACTGGGACTGTTGGTTTGCAGCTATCTTTGGGGAACTTCAAAGCATAAAGTAATAGCTAAAACGCGTGCTTATGAAAGACGAACATTAACAAGGAGGGATTTCTCGGGAGTTATATGTGGAAGTCCATGTTGGACTTGGAAAAATTTAAGATTGGCATCAGAGTAACTTTGAACTATACTTCATTGTCTCTGCTGTACAATTTGTGTTTATCTCCTTCCTTTCACAGCTGCTTGAAACTGATCTAACAAAAGGTCATGAAAATGTGTTGCTTCCAACATTCTTCAAATTGGCTTGATTACTTTATCCATTTTCAATTTATTTTATTTTTACATACTGGTAGGAAATAAATTATACATCCTTATTAAATTACCTTTGTTATTGTCTATTATTCAAAAAAGAACATAGAAAGTTTAAAATTTGTGGCTAACTGTCTCATTAAAAATAATTACGCATGCATTCCTAAACTAACATATCCCTATTTCTTGAATAATGTTGGCTCTACGAATTTACATAATTTTCAATTATGCACAGAAATGATGTCAACTACTTTACATATAATGGTTTGCGGGTTTTTTACGATTTTAATATTAATGTCTTTCGTAAATGCATTTATGTATATATATTCAATGAACATAATATTTATGATTCTTGCAAATGTTTGCCTTTTGTACTTATACTGATTATGGCTTTAAAGTTTTTTTTACATATAAAGACCTTGTATTATAATATTATGGCCTTTTAACATTATATAATTCGAATGAAAATACAGTTTTATTACGAAGCATTATTTGATTATTTTCTCATTTGAAGATAAAGGATTTACTGAATTCGAAATGTGAGCCCAATTGAAGTCCAAATAAATGTACATACTCAAAAGGTAATTTCAAATTATTATTTTTATTACGAATGTCAATTTGTCCCTAACAAAATGATGAAGCGTCATGGAAGCCTTTAGTCTTCTTTTCAAAACATCTTTTTCCTGTATAACAAAGAAAGAGTGTTTAAGACAGAGACCTTCTTGCAATCTACAAAACTGTTGAACATTTTGCATACTTCATTGAAGGTCAAGATTTCCATATTTTATCTGATGAAAAGCTACATACCACTGTTTTCGTACGTAACAGATCTACACATTCTTTCACACAACTGCCCCACTCAGAATTTATTTCCTAATACATCACTTACCTCCACCACGTGAAGGATAGAGAAAACCTCCCTGCAGATGAGTCATCAAGAATACTTCCTATCTCTCAAACGCTCCTCCGATTCAATACATTGTGATATCCAAAGTTCGAGCAACATCAACTGGACTCGAGGAAATAATAAATATGAGTTTTAAAAAGCGGGCACTAATGCTGTTGTGTGGTCTAATAGAAGTATACGACGATTCCGTCGAAGATCTAGAGGAATTAACTGTCCTAGACCTTACTGTGAAGGGATATTGGCACAATGAACAATTCTTCCATTAAAGGAGATGCAATGCATAGAGTGAGGTACAAAGAGGTAAGATCCTTTGAACATGAAGTTGAATTCAAAGAAAAGATCAGAAGTTGTTTGGATAGTCTATACAAATGGCAAATATATCATTACCTAGAAAAATGAAGGATTGGTAGATGCAGATTCATATATACGAATGTTTTGTGGTTAAGATCCATCCAAATCACCATGAGCTACTTTTTACCTTACACGCAGTCCAACAATAATATTTGGACTATCCTTTGTTATAATATTGATAACTATTTAAAAAAGTCAGCAGTAGTATTACGTATTATTATTAAAACTTTAACATCAACAGCTGAAAATGTCATTATAACAATAATACTATGTATTTTTCCAAATGCTTAAAGGTGTGATATTTGAGCTTGCCTTATGTTTTCCAATATTTATGTTCTGTTCTAAATTGACTCTTAATTAATTAGTGATATTTTGAATATATAAATCAGACAAGGAAATTCAATTTTTCTGCTCAGACGTCAGTCGTAATACATTCCTTCTAAACCATAACTTCAGACTCTACTCAATCTTAAAGTGAAAATACTATTGGCTCAAGCTTGGAGCTAAATGATTCGGACTCAAGGTTTATACACACCTTAGATCTTTTATTTTAAATTATTATTATTTAAGTGTTGTTTTTTAACTCTCCAGTAGTTAAGATTTATTTTTAATGTAGTTTCAGAACTGGAGTAAAATGTTTCCCCAAACATTTAACAAGTTTAATAATATGAAACTTATTAAATACATTTGGCATAGACATAATTTAAATTCATGACGTTTTTGTAACTATATTGCACTTGTAAATATAAATTAAAATGCAAAACAATATTTTATGACTTAATTAGAGTAATTAAGCAGCGATAAACATACAAATTTTGTTTAAATAAATATAGAAGATAACTCTCCAACAAATAATTGGTGTTATTCTCCGTTTTTAATTAGTATACTTACACGTAGTTACTCGCTCAATACTTGAACATTCTCTCTTCAAGAGTAAAAAAAGAATAATATCAGCTCGATAAACTTTTTTCGATATTTGATGAGCAAGGGAGTACTTTAGCTCGTTGCTAAGCCTCATGTAAAGTCACTTTCTTTGTTTTCTTTATAAATTAAAATATGTTTTATTCATTTTTAATATGAGTTGAACTAAACGCTTGCGAGATTTCATTCATTCTATACATTACACTTTGTAAATTATCAGTGGCGAAACTCGTATATTTTTAACTGGCTCCTTTTTGGAATTGGAAGACAGATGAATGAATTTTCTTTTCTTTAGCAGTTGCCATTGTTATTTAATTCCTGAGTAGTAAACATCATTTCCTAAATAAATTCAACAATATTAAAACCCTAATTGAACACTCGTGCGTGCTCATAAAAGAAGGAACGTAACCCTGAGGATTTGTTGTGGAGTTATAATTGGGAATCGAAATTAGAGTAATTTTAGTAAATGTCCTTGTTCCAATCAATTTCATCTTTCTCCCTTGTGATAGCTGATTGTAGCTAATCTAATGAAAGGTCGTATGCATTATTCTTTATTTCCTCTAAAACATTCTTCAAATTGATAGGGTTAATAATAAAACTAATTGTGTGTGAATCAATGAATATATATTTTTTCTTCGAGATATACATAGTCAATAGTAAAGTCTCTCCTGCAATTCAAACCTAAAGCCAAAAAAGATTTCATTAAATTAAGTGCTCTAGAAGATATTCCTCACTTAATTTAAGACACCATTGATTTTTAGAAAAATGAAGAGATATGCTTGACTTGAAGAAAGCATTTGACACTGTTTACTATAAATTCATCAAGGGCAACTATATAAATACAGGTTTTTCGGATGCATTTATTATAAAAACATATTTGCCATTCTGGGGAACTTTTCTTCAAACTCAACATATCAGATAAATAACAAAACAAAAAAAATAAACATTTTATATATGTATATCGAGGAGCACAACAATGAAATCTTATCTCTCCCACTTTATTTATATCTACCATAAAGGATATTTTTGAGAAATTTCATTGTGATCCTAGAATTAAGGGAATAAAAATAGGTAACACATCGATGAAGTACCTTTTATTTTGCAGATTACCTGATGCTTTTCTGCAAAGAAACTAGACAGGAAGTGATATAGTCAATGGAGTCTTCTATTGAAAGAATACATAGGTTCGGAAAATATCAAAACTTTCTATAAATATTGGAAAAACACAAATACTTACCAATTATGAGGACTACCTGAAGATACACTTACAAAATATTGAATTTGCCTAATCGACTTCTTGGAATTATAGTATCTGCGAAGACAAGGAGCGTTGCAATTAGAAACGAAGGCTATATCAAAGAATACCTGCAGAGAAGTATCCCATTTTATAAAAGAGCTTCCTC
The DNA here is from genome assembly GCF_016086655.4 of Lepeophtheirus salmonis. Taxonomy (NCBI): domain Eukaryota; kingdom Metazoa; phylum Arthropoda; class Copepoda; order Siphonostomatoida; family Caligidae; genus Lepeophtheirus; species Lepeophtheirus salmonis. Next base: position 20,884,711 of record NC_052143.2, read on the forward strand.
AAGCATTTTGAAAAAATTAAGGCTCCGGACATAAATATCCTTCCCAAATTTTTTCACATTATGAGATATTTACCGTATTCTCAGGTGTTGTGTGAAAAAGATATAAAATAAGGGAAAACCTTGAATGGGGAAAGTTTTGGGCATATGTTTTAAGAACCCGCATTAGGACCCCTATCAAAATTTGGTGACGCGGCTCGTCCAACGTAGAAGCCATGTGGAAGAAGCTGAACCTATCGTGGCTCAAAAGATTTCGAAAATGGGATAGTTTCTTGCCTTAATTAATGTAATATGTATTTCAGCATCCTACAGAATACATTTGAGTGGATGGACACGATATTTTCTTGGGTATATCTGACTAGTTTTGTGCACTCAAGTTCGTAAAATGATTTGATATGTTCTAATTGAGCAGATATTGGCGTGCCATCAAAAATGGGAGATACAAATATTAATCTGTTCAAAAGGTTTTTGTTAATGTTTTGGAACAAATGAATTGTATCAAATAATAATACAAAATAGAGGAAGGCTTGGAAGGATTTTCTATATATTCTTTAAATGAACCACCACTGTTCATTAGAAAAATATTTGACATTAACAGAGTGCCCATCTGAAATTGTTGCCACCACGCTAAATCCTATTCGTGTTAGTAGTTCTAATACTTTGACATACCATTTTTTCATTGTTTTAGATGATATATTCAGTATCGGTGTCCTAATAACTACATCATACATAATATTGACGAGCAATCGAATTTACGATAAAGCAGAGGAGAGTTTTAGTTTCTCCATCTTCGTGGAATCCATAGGTTTTTATATTAATATATTCAACCTTTTGAGCAGAATATACTTCGTCTAAAAGAATCGACCCTACTTTTTAATTATCCTTCAAATCCTTGAATCTTTACTATAGGTAATTTTTAGATGACAGCAAAATTCCTATAGTAACTTGCCTGGATAAGGATATTTGCATTAAATAGGAAGGAATAATGTTTTGCATAATTCTTGATATATGAGAGAATATTGTTTTTGCCAAACAAATTAAATCGCAAGTGTTCTCTATTTTCAGCTGTGGATAAAGCAAAGGGACTTTTTATTGCCCCTCCTTGGAGATGTAGCAATTGTCTAGTTGCTTTCTTTAAAATTCTTCTTTTTTATGTGATATTAGTCTATTGCGGCTCTGTTTCAAAGTTAGATGATAAAAAGGGAATAGAGTATACCACTCAATTTAATAAGTACGGTAATTTTCCTTCTGCAACTAAAAAGTTGATACGAGATATATAAATACAACAAAAACTATTAATATAATTTATTAAATAAATATAAATCATAAATTAACATCATGATTATACCAGCACAAATTTACACCAATATTTTTCTATGCAAATACAAGTCTTAATAAAATTTAAAAAATATGAATACATTACCAGATATATATTCTTCGGAACATTAGCCTTCCATAATTCTTGAAGGTTTGTATTTTTTGAAACTTATACAGAGAATAATTAGTTGAAACATTTAATAAATATGAAACCAATTGCTCACATAGTACAGGAATACAGGAAACGTTTCTCAAATCACCATTTTCAAAAAAGTATTTCAACTGCCATCGAAGTTATAAAGTCCTACTTACCCATACCACTCAACCACAAATGTCACATTCTATTAAAACTGAATAGTAGCTTACCATTTAATATGTTTCTACAAACTATCTAACATTATTATAAAATATAAATCACTGTAGTCTTGCAGTTCAAGTTGAATGGGAGGGTCTTATAAAGACAATTAAATTTTTAGAGTAGAGTTGAAAAAAGATATTGTTAACATTTCATAAATAGATTGTTATGGAATTGAGAAACTTATAAATGAATTTTTCATTAGTAAAGATCAGTATTCTAGTAAAGTCCATTTTTTCCTAGACCTCGTTCATTCGATTACAAATAAGTATTTGAGTCAGAGACGAATCTATTAAATTTAAAATATTCGAATCAGGACTTGAGTATTATAGCTATGCTATTGACAAAGAGTATTAGCCGCAAAAATAGGGACATCAGCCTTCCTATTCCCATGTAACCGACACAGACTAGAGACATTCCTGAAATTCCTATTTAAAATGATCTGAATATTGAACGATCCTATTGCAGATAGCTTCGTTGTAGAAGTCGCCAGCAATGACACAGAATTTCTTGAGTTGATTTATCTCCTTTGTAGAATGGAAAGACTCCTACAAGTGAATATTTGAGGTTTCCATTTGTTAATAGTCTTTCATCTATGTTTCAGAGTAGTTAAAAGTAATCCTTCGTACTAGAAGGTTTGATCAATTAATGGAATTAAATCCTCTTGATGCTCTAGCTTATTCATAACCCTGAGGATTATCATGATTCGGAACTGAATGTTAACAAAGATTTTTCACGGTATCTCAAAGAAAAGTTGCGTAGTACGTGAGCATCCAGATGTTGGGAAATTTATGGTTTAACTAAGGCTCAGGTCGGAAGCCCTGTAGAGATTAAAATACTCCCTGAGTGATCATTCATAAAGTTATATTTTTTTATCTCGAGATGTTATTATTCTTATACTTAAAATTATGATTTGGGGGTTAAAAAATCAATATTCTTCGAAATCGACGAGGTTACATGTGATGCATCAAATAATGCCTTATTTTACATTAGTAGTAACGTTTTGCCTCATAATGAAAAAAGGAACAGGGAAAAATAAAAATAAACAACACTTTATATATAACAAATAAATTAAATTAACTATACCTTCAAGATATTTATATAATTTCTCGAGAATACATTTATTCTGACTCACCGTTTTAGGGGAATACAGAAAAGTTCTAGGCATAAAAAGTAGTTCAAATTTAATTAAAAGCAGTAAAATAAAATTTAAGATATAAAAAATCTCAGTTCACTAATAAAGGGTCAATAGTTAAATTTTGATAATGATCATGAGTAGAGTAAAATGGGGATATTACAAAACTTTGATTTATTGAGAATTAATTACTACACAAAAAAACACAAAACTTTTTTATAATTTAAAAAAATAATCCAAAACTTGCAATAGAATGCCTAAATTACGAAAGCGTGATTTTTAAGGAATCATGACAACACAACTCAAAATCAATTTGGGAAATGTTTCAAAACTATATAATTATTCAATATGACTTTCTTTACTAGCAATAACAGCTTCAGCACACTGTTGAACAAATTGTCATCTCTTGACGATAAAGACTGTGATAATGACATACAGCGCTGTGATGATGGCAGCTCGTAGCGTATCCAAATTTGGAAAAAAGTAGCTGCATATATTATTCTACAGCACACCCCAAACTACTAAGGGGCTTGAGATCAGGGCTAGATGAAGGCCACATCGAAGTAGGTCCGAAGCCAACCATATTGTTGTTGCAGAACTCTTGGTTCTTCTTGGCTGTATGATGCTATAACATACTTTTTGATATTGGAGGTAGTCGGAATGGACATGTCAACGGTCTTTGCAGCCTTCTTGGCACTGACACCGATGCAGATAAGATGGCACACCAAAGATCTTCTTTGTTGTGGCTCCGAGAATTGAGTGACATGGAAAAGAAGCAAAACTGGGTTATTTCTGTCTCAACTATCGTTTGATTCCGTAATAAAACCTCGTGGTTAAATATAACGGGGATGCAAACGCAATTAAATACTACTGCAGTTGAGACGACGTAGTTCAATGGACAACGTCCTCGGGAGAAATTATTCGCTTGAACTAATTCTGCGTATGTAGGCTCGCGTCTCGGTCGTTTCAAGCAAAGGAAATATACTTAATGTATATGGACTTCAAAGACACTTCCTAAGTCAGATGGGGTAAGTGTTATATTGTTTATTGATACTTAATCACTACAATTCCATCTGACCAATCACAGGAACAATAAAAAAGTGCATGTTTTGAGTCCCCCACTCTATAGATAAAGTTTTAATCCGTAAGATTATTCGAATATATCAGACCTTTTTTGAAAAAATAAGTATATTTGCTTCTTTTACGATCTCTTTAAGCCTTAATGTCTATAGTTGTAACAATATAAAAAACAATTCGATATTGCTATCAATACTTTAGGATTTGATAGGAACAAATATAGAATCATTTCTCGTCATATATATATATACGTACATTACAAATATCATTTTTTTCCCTGTCTTTCTATGGTTTCAACCATTAATTCTCGCTTTGTTTCCTACCAAAATATACCTATATTCTATATAAATTTTTTATACACGTATTTTCGTACTAGATTAAAAAAGAAATGAAAAAGAAATATATTTCCAGAATTAAGAAAGAAGTTATAAATTATAGAGACCATTTTTGATAGATATATTACATCTTGGTCTTATAAATCAAGAATCCATTATTTTCAGTTTACTATTTTCAAGAACCATCCTACTATGTAATTCCCTAATAAATATGAAGGTATTAATTATAGTATGGAAATACGAATATTTTTTTATAAAAAGGGATTATTTTGATTCTTTAACTAAGTCTGATTTAATTTTCCGGTTCAATGAAACTAACAATTTTGAGAAAACGATGTTTAAAAATTAAATATTTTTTGGATAGCATAATCCAATATACGTCAATTTATAGTGCTTAATATAAATTCTTTAATGTTAATCTCGATTAAATTTGAATAATTACCTCAAGATCAACTTTTGAAGACTATGTTGGTCTACATGTGAATACCACAAAAAAAAAACTTAATTAAGCTTTTCTTTTCCTATAAAAAAATGCCAAAAAACTGGAAGAATTTTGCAACTAGGTCTCGACTTATTATCGATTCTTTACAGTTCAAGTATCAGATAACGTGGTATTGAGCATTATACTACGAGCACTGCATACAGGGTGGTCCACCAACTTTTTTCATTCGAGAAAATAAATGGTACTATGAGTACTATTTATAAGAGTTCAGACAATACAAGATTTTATTATCAACTTTATTTCCGGCCTATAATTATTTAATAGGATCTCTTTGGACGGAATTCATTATCTCAAAACTTTCAAAGAATAACTTGACGGCATAGGTGATCTCAGATGAGTCCATGGCGTTGCTAACTATGTTAATGGATTTCTTAAAGCTTGAGATACTATTGAGTGGCTTCTTACATGCAATAGCTTCAACTCTCTCCTACCAGTAATAATCTAGAGGATTCAGATCCAGACTTTTTGATGGCTTAATGTTTGTTGGGCAATAGTAAACAGCTCTTGCCAAATGAGAGATTGTCATCTTGTCTGTATTCCAAGATGCTGAATATTTTTTTTAAAGATGAATTAAGTTCTTATTCAGGGCATGACTTTGGATTCCAAAATGTGGTCGTAGACCTTGATAGTCACATTTATCTTTTGATTTAGGAAGGGAGGAGGCATCACAGCCTCATTTTGAATATCCCTGGAGCACTATGAGGGAGGATATATTCTTTTTAATTGAAGAACCATGACTTCAGTTTTAGGACTAGCAATAAGTCGATCGTTTAGTCAGTTTATCTGACAATCCACAGTGAAGATGCTTTTACCAAAATAAACAAAACACTAAACCTGACAATATCGGGGTCTTTTGTTTCCAAAGTAAGAGTTTCTTTCTCTGAGCGTTCTTGAAATCATTGAGAAGGTGATTGATCATTCAAAGCTCTTGGAATGGTTAGTTCAGACACTGATCGTTTCATTGCCATGGCTGACATTAGCACCATGGGGTTACGGTTTATGCTTCAGTCCGTCTAGTGTGGATTTTGTCTCATTTTGGCTTATGCGGAGCTCGTTCAGTCTTCATCATAGCCTTCACTATTCTAAAAACAGTAATTTAAAAGAATTGAGTGGCCCATCTAATCTTTCGGACTCCTCCATTACTTAAATTAAATTGTATACAATGGGATTCCGAATGGTGCATCTTGGGGTAAAATAATATAACTTCCTGAAGGATATATTATTTAAAATATTTATTATTCGCTGGAGTACCCGACATTTTCTAGATTAGTTAGGCGTTGACAAACAGACAAAACTTACTTTAATAGTATGGAAGATAACTCCCCCTAAAAATTTCAGTGTTACTCTCTGTTTTTGATAAGGACACTCACACTTAGTTTCTTCATACTTAAATGTTATCTCCTTAAGACTAAAAATAACACCCGTAAAAAAACATTTTTTAGGTTGCAAAGATATAGTGCTTACAACTCTTAATATATGTAGTATCTTTTCTATGAACGTAATAATTGATGATCTAAAGAGAAGTTGAGTTTCTAGAACGCATTATTGTTTATTTTATATCATGTATTTATTGTTCTTTTTCTTTCTTAAATTTGAGTTTTAGCTACTCGCACTCGTTGTAATCAACTCATAAATTACACAACTCAATATAGTAAGGAGTTGTATAAAATATGATTTGACCTTAACGCTTTTATGAATTTCATTCCTTTTTTCATACCTTTTTAATACAACTCAATTAAGTTATGGAGAAATTATTTTCATATGGTTCAATCATCCGATTTAAGGCAAGTATGCCCTATGCTCCAGCGATTTATCAAAGATATGTGCAACTCGGTGTTGTCTTGATGAATCAAGAATATTTTTCTATTCAACAATGCTGGACGATTATGTTCAACTGTTCATAACTTAACAATACCGTATCATATGATCCGATTTCATCAATAATGAAGAAGTGTACGCTGGATTGCATAATTATGTCATAGATTAAGTATTTTGCAGTCCTAAGATACACGGAAATCACTTTACGGAAAACATACAGACAAACTTTACATTAATATAGTAGATTTGAAAAATTAAAATTGTATAAGCGGTCCAAAAAAAGTAAATTATAAAGAATACGCTTTTCATTTATTTATGTTGTGCTTCCAAAGCACGTTAACTTGCAAATAATATATATTTTTTTATGGTTTGTTCATGCCCATTTAATTTGCATTGTTTCCTTTTAAAACACAAATATTTGTTTGATATATTATATCAAACATTTACTATAAATTTAATTTATTCTCTGTTAATGTAAATATTTGCCATACGGAAAATTTTGAATTTCATTTCGGCAGAAATGTTTGTTTAGACCCATTGGATAATGTATTAAGCGTCTCATTAAGGTAATTAATTTATAATAAACCTTTCATTTATCAAAAAATAAAAAAACTGAACCGTTGGTTACTCGAACTGGGGTCAAATTTGATTCCATATAATTACATTTTTTTGTGGACAATATATTAGTTATATGTTATTTTTATGAATTTCAAATATAATTTGTTAAACATACAATATGTAAAATATATGCAAACACTTATTGGTCAAGTTAATTAGTAAAATTATCACTGAATTCAAAATTAAAAAAAGTTGTTGTGTGTGCTATGAGACAAAATATATAAACACAAACATCCACTCTGTATCTAGCAATCATATATGCAGAAATTATATTGATCCTCAATTCAACTCCTCGTCCTGCTAGGACTTACACTGACATCTCCAAAGCCAATTATCTCTATTAATTTCTGTCGTTTATGAGCAGACACACTTGTAATTGCACTTTATACTTTGATGTTCTCTCCTCCAGAATGAAAGGAGATAAAAAAAGACTGTTCAATTTGCTAACATCCTTAAAGCTGCAGAGGTGAATAATGTCCTTTAATCAACTACTCGATTAAGTAGTTATTATCATCTCATTCCCCTATTCCTAGAGTAGAATCGAATTACGAAAGAAGTTGCCGTCTTGAAAAATAGAAGGATTGTTTGGGAGAGGAGGAGCTTAGCTGTCATATATAAAAAAACATATTTTCAGGATGCAACTAGAAGAACTTACATATATATTATCATATTTTAGGTATCGTTTTTCTTTTTCTTCTTCCTTGGTATAGTTTTTTAACCCTCTGTGGAATAATTTTACCCAATTAAAACACCTTTTTTTGTTTTGTTACTGTTCGTTAATCTGTTTGTTTTTATAAATTAGATTTATTACATAAACGTACACTCTATTAATGCTACCTTTACTATTGTGAATATCTTTTAGAGCTATTTATTATTTTACTATACTCACTAACATTAAGATAGTAACAGCCAGGATATATGTTCAATTGATACAAAATAATATTGAAAAATTCACACACATAATATACCAAAATATGATAATTTGTGCAAATAACTTTTTGGTAGATCAAAATACAATTGTTATTCATATGATATTATACATTCGTAATTAAAAAGTCTTTGAATAAATTAAAGGTATATTCACTGACTTCTTTTCTCCCTAATATTCAAATAAGTAGGTAGGTTTTCTAACCGATTTCTTTTATCTTATCAATGCTTGATGTATTTTTTTTATCCTTATTTGAAATTTAACGATTTCTTAACTATTTATCTTACAAAATATAAGCTAATTTGATACTTTGCCAATTATCAAAAAAATACTGTGAAACAATTTAAAATCTTTGTGTGAATTTGTCATATTGAGATCAAGAAGTACAAATTCACATAAGTTGAAAATTACAGAAGAAAAAATATCCTTTGTCCAAATTTAAATAAGAAATTTATCTTTAAATCATTAAGATAGAAGCAACCAGAACATATGTTCAATTGATACAAAATAATATTGAAAAATTCAAACACATACTACAACAAAATATGATAATTTGTCCAAATAACTTTTAGTAGATCAAAATACAATATAGCGTTTAACAAAAAACACAGAGTTTGTTTTGTTCAAAATTAACCTTCTTAAATTATCATTCTTGTTTTAATATGCATATATTTTTTTCTTTATAGAGCAGAGTCTCCATAACACTTTTCAAGCCACTCCTTGGCTTGAATGGTATTTTTTCCCATCAAGAAGCAGCGTAAAATTGAAACATAAATTTTTTTTGATCCATTCTTTTGTTAAAAAACAGAAGTAGTGCCACACTTAGTGCAACAAATTACAAACTAAAGAACAGATGGTCAATAAATTTTGAGAGCTATCCTTTGAAGGTTGCCACTAACTGCAAATGAGTTGAATTTAAAAAAAAGTCTTTAATCGTGAAGGCAGGGTGTTATAAATCGCGGTTCTAATGCTTCAATCCCATATAAAAATATTATATCAGTATTGATTATAGTCTAAAACTGAAAAGAGTTCCGTTTCCTCCTAAGGTTATACAATCATACAATTCAAAGAGTACTGTTTCTGTTGTTTTTTTTGTTATTGCTTTCTGATGTCAAACATAGTTGGTATATATTTTCCGTATGAGTTAAGATTTGAATAATATATAAGCCCGGCTATGAAAAAATGAATCAACTATCGCAGACGTTTTGTATGTAGTATGTGAGGAGGATTGATAAGTTAGTTTTTGTTAGTAAGCGCTCTGGATACTAAAGTACTCATTAATCATCACATCATACTAAATTTTTTTTCTCTCAAACTCCCACTTAATTTTTTATTTTATGGAAAAAACATGTCATATGAATTGATAAAAGTACTGGATTGTTATTTGTGAGTATGTTCATGAAAAAGGAAGAATTACACACAACATTTAAGTAGGAATTTTTCTATATATTATTAGAGTAAAATTTGTTTTCATTCCTACTCCTAATTACTCCAAGCAATGTCAGGCACTACCCCTAGTAAATATATTAAATAATTTGTAAATTATCTTTATTATAAAATAAGAATTAAAGTTGATGAATAAGAACTTCATGGGCTCGATATATACAGCAAAACAATTCGTAATTAAATGTGAAATAGTATGTCATCTTTTATTTTTGTGATCAATATTATTTCTTGTAATAAATGCAATCAAATATTATATTAAAATCGATAAGATTAATTTTTTCAATAAAAAACAACATTTTTCAGTTTTATGAAAAAAAAAAAAATCATCCTAGTGATCAATAATAGCCTTTATATTATTCACGTTTAAATTGATTTTATTTTTGAATTGATTCCAAAAGGGTATAAGTTATGTAAATATCATTATTTTCCCAAATATTATTGATATTTCAAGAATGTATTTTGTCAAATGTTTAAACGAATTAATATTTAATGTATTTTGTATCTTATATTTTTTGAACAATGTTGAAAAACCCTTGAATACAATCATTGTTTTGTAAAAATATTTTCAAGATGTTTTTTTGTATTTCCTGAGGTATTATTTAAAAATAAAAAAGAAAGCGGACATAAAAACTTTGATATATATGCTTGCAATGAAAATAATACATTTTTAAATTAAAATGTATATTAATAAAGTAAAGTTTGTTTGTCCCTGTGTTTATTTGTTGTCAGATGATGAAATCGAGTTTTTGCGTCATGTTAAAAAAAGAGAATATTTTATTAAAAAAATTAATGAATGTGACAAGTGATGAGGTTTAGCAACGAGTAAAAAGGCTTATTAAATCATAAAATATTTTTTCTCAGACTGTTATTATTCTTGAAGAAATACAAATAACATTGTAGTCGTATTAGTCAAATCTTACAGGTACTTTGCATATAGCATCAAACGCGGTTAACCATGAAACTACTGGATAATCGGGCTGAGTAAAAAAACCAAACATAAGACATTAATTGATTTTTCTTATTTCATATTTTTTTCCTTTCCATTTCATTTATAAAAAAATGTAAAGACTGTCAATAAAGTTTCTTACTTCATAACATGATTTGATATTTATTGATCTGTAGATATGAACAGCTATATAAAATAAAATATCAAGGTCAGAGTCTCTAAAAACATAACTGTAATACTTTCCAACCCAAATATTAAATTAATTCTTTTATTCTGGTATCAAACTTTTTTTAATATTATTTTATACTTAGTTAATTTACTTTAAGATAGAATATTGAATAATTATAAAAAGCTTTTGATTTTATTAGAAGGATTTAGAAGATTAAGAAGCTTATTGCTAATTGGAATGCCTCCCGGCTAATGTTGAAAATATATTTCCTACTTGACTATCACAGTAATAGAGGCTTGAAGCGATTCATTATCATAAAATAGGCAATAAAAAAGTAAACAGTCTTTAGAAAATATGTACATTTGAAGGCAATGTCTTCTAGACATACACAGTAATACCCAAAACTTGCAGATACATTTAATTACGATTTTACAATCAATATTCAACCCCACATAGCTAAAAAGAACAAACACTTCTCAAAGAACAATATGGTTGACTTCTGGATACCCCCACATATCCCTTATTCAGCCCTGACCCAAATCTCCTAACATTTCCAGTTTGGGGTGTTCTATAGAAAAATATCTGCATTTTGTATAATCCAATTTTTTTGTTCTTTCTGAGCTACCATCATGACTGCTTGGTAACACTTGGAGACGGCCTTTATCGTCAACACCTGCTAATTTGTTGGCCTGCGTGTCGAGTCGGTTATTGATCGTGAATGAGCACATGAATAAAAAATAGTTTTTAAAATATGAAACATTGGTTTTGAGTTTTGTTTTCTTGATTCAATAAAAATAAGGTTTCATTTTAAATTTTGACATTTTACTGCAAGTTTTGTGTCCCCCCTATGTACTATACCCAGTTTCATTGGTAATTCATCAAATGATCTTTAAAAGTGCGTTTTCTTGCTCTATAGCCTTCACAAAATTTAACCTTATTCTTCATGTATATGTCTTATCTCTTGGTCTTTTTGAAAGCACATTTTTGGGGTTTTGGCAGATTGAGGAAAATTTTAAATTAAAAAAAACAAAACATTTTTGTTATCATATCTTTCTTTTAATGCATTCGATTTTTAGGGATATATAAATTATTTCATATTTTATTGTCTTATCGTTAAAATGTAGGGGACACAATTCTGAACATAATAAAAAAAATTATCATCGACTTGTCTCTCTTCTGATTTTATGAACTTTTAATAGATTCATCTTTAAAAAAGCATGCAATGTGATAGCACTTGTACTTGCCATTATTATATATTTAAAAAAAAAACTTAGGATATCAGTTATTCTCAATTCATCAGGTGATTGTCAATTATTTCTTTTTGTTGGTGAAGCAAAGCTAGAAACTAACTAAGGGATTGTAAAGAAAATGAACATAATGCAAAAACACAATCCCAATTTCAATTTGTGTATATAAAAGGTATAAAAAATAGTTATGTTATTCTTTCCAGACCTCTTATCATTAGTTTTTAATTTTTGACAAAGGAATACCTAAATGTAAAATGCGTGTGCTCATGAATCACAATTAATATCACTGATGATTTTGGTTACATTTACATTTCCAATACGTTTTTTAATCAAAATGTTACCAAGGGCGATTGCATGATGATCTAACCTTGTAGCTATATTAACATTGCCTACAAAAAGTATCTGATATAAGGTGTACCTTATGTCTCATTGCATTCTTTTTTTTTCTTTGCAAACTACTCACATCTACTCATAGATGCTTGTAAGGGAATCTAATGAAACGTCATAGAAGATAAGCTTCCCAAATCTTATTCTAGTAGTCAGGTTGACCATTTCAAATTTCCTGTTCTTTTTTTACATCCCGAAAGGGCCTAAGAATTTACATATTTACCTATAAATAAACTGAATGCATAAAAGTATTATTCTCCTTTTCTTCTTTCCATTACCCTCTTCAGGGGGGAAAAAACAAGTAAAACAACATACGTGGTTATTTTATGTGTCTAAAATTCCCTTTCAGACATGATTTAATTAATATTGATGCCTAATACTATGTGTTACCTCCTGTGGCTGTTTTCGTTTACTTATAATATGTTACTCCACACGAGAAGTTCATTTACATAATTTTGTTCATTGCTTAACTTACACTATTTATATTATAAGTCTTTCTGATTGTTAGAAATTATTGCTGGATCGGTCTTAGGACTGATTTCCTAATTAGTCTCCCCCTTCCCCTTTCAGTCACTTTTGTATCTGACCGATTTTTTTTACAATTCCACAGTCCTAAGAAATGATAGTGTATTAATGCAATATTGCAGGCATTTTGCATGTAACATCGAGTGTGTACAGACAATGCATAATAGTGTATATAGGGTTCACTGTATATAGTGCTCCCTTATGTATATTATATACTTATTGATAATCTAAGAAATAACAATGTAGTCATTTGAATGAAATTTTGCACATAGCATCAAGTGTATGAAGGCAAATCATAGCCATGAAGCCTTTAGAGACTAAAGTACTTACTGGCTCATCACATCATTTGAACAAATATTTAACAGGCTTTTATTATTTCATTATGGATGAGTGAACATTTATGTATTGAGTAAAAAAAGTATAACTTTGCTGAAAATAAAACGTAGATTAAAGCTGAGGATTTCTTAGGGAGTTATCTTCTAAATTAATAAAGCAAATCTAAATTATTGAAGCAATGTTTGGCTTTTAGTCGACCCCTAATACTGGTTATTAATATACTAAACAATTATTTACATAGTTTATATATTTTTCTGGCTCACTTTAACACTTTTTCATTATTAATATCTTATATTTGATGTGTTCGTCTTTTATTTCGTTATTAAATATTTGATTACAGTACATTCTAACAGAAATGATTATTTACTTATAATTGTTTTGAAGGCTCTAAAATAGATGAAAATAAAAAAATAATTGTTTACAAATGATTATAATATATATTGGTAAGTCAGATGATAAAACAAATGAAACAAATCATATTCATGCTTAATATTGGTATCAATTGTGTAGGTCGAACTTATGACTTAAAAAACACAACTTTTTTAAATCATGTTACTTTTTATATTTATTTTATTGAATTATTTATCGCTATTAAATTAATTTGATATGGGAAAATAACCTCCGCTAATAGGTAGAAATATAATGAATATTGTTCTTTAAATTAAACCCCATAGTTGTTTATTCTATACATGAAATGACAAAAAATTGAAAATGCTCAAATCAGAATTTCTTGTTATTCTTTCATCTAAATGCTTCTTTCCTAAAGATTGTTCCTTCAAATAAAATAATATGACACTTATATCTTTAAATATTCAGAAAATTATATCAAAGGAGAAATAATTATTGGAAAGAATCTGAATTATAATAGTTTTTATAACATAATTTTGAATTAAAATATTTTCATTTACTAATATTTACTGGCTGAAAAACGTAGTTTAATATGCGACTATAAATTAATCAAAAAGACAAATCTTATTTGAAAAAAATATGAGTTTTACAGTAGGAGCAAACAAAGAATTTAGACCCTGTATGTTTTGAATTTATGTGATTATTAGATCACGTGTCTCCAGAAAAGTTGACTAATTTCACTGTTATTACTAATAACTATATACGTATAAATATTTGGATTGTCATGCCATACCCTTTCAAGAAGAAATATCTGACGCCGAGCAGATCAAAAGACCAATAGCAAAATTTAAAATATTCAATCTTTCTTTCTAGTGATGACTCTAAATAGGTTCACATCGGCCATTTAGTAGAAGAATGAAATAATTTGACTCATTAAGAAAATATTCTTGGTCTTCAATCCCGATGTTGATCCTTAGAAATCAGTGATATATAATGGATTTGATTTTCCCAAATTTTCAAAAACATAATATTTAATAATTATATCACCGCCCTTCTTAGCCCACTCATTCAAACATCATAATCAACAAAGAAACATATGGAAAGTTATTCAATTTTGTACTTAACACAATTAATTTTATTCATTAACTCTCGATTTGTTTACTCTTGTTCTATATTGATTTTCTTAACGTTGGTTGGTTGTCTTGAATAAAGCCTTGTTAAGGAGTGAACTTATCTCAATTACTGAATATAGGATAGTCCAACAATTCGGAAGGACAACATAATAATTGACTTATTACCAGTTTTGGGTATTTTTTCTTTCTTTTTCAAGTGGGAAAGATTAAGAGATAGAATGACCATTTGACAATAGTATAATTTTCCCCTCACATTAAAAAAAAGAATCCAAGAAATTAAAAAGAAAAACAAAGAAACAGTTATTTTAATTTGCTAAAGCTGATTAAAAAATTACTAAATATACGAATTAATCCTAAACAAGGCATTATAGAGATAAATTCAGTATTGCATTTAATAAGACTAAATGTTTCAGGATAATATTGAAAACCAGAGTCCATTCTAGAACTCCTCGGTGCACTCCCGCTCAGTTACTAATTTTTTGAGCACACTAACGCTCAATTTTTAAAGCAATGAGCGTGCTTCCCTTCCCGGTCAATAAAAAATGATCATATCGGAGTATTTGAATTTGACAGCTCTTTATGATTGCAATTCAAATCCTGAGATTTATAAAAAAAGAAGATAAATAAGGTAAAAGAATAAAACAAAAATATCTAAAACTATATTTGAAAGTTAAAAAAATCCACAAATAATTAATCCAATGTTTTAATTATGAATTATTTAATTAATTAAGAAAAGTAATTTTTTTCCAAGTTTTCATACACTAAACTCTGACATATATCCTTAAATAATTGATCACCTTTAAAAAATAATATCTCAGCAGGAAATTATGACATAAGTGTATTATTCAGAAGGTAAAAGCAATGATTAAATTGATAGAATTCACATTACCACTTTCAAATCAAATAATACTAAGTGCTAATGCGTTGTGGCTCCTCAACAGTCTGGCTTGAGGGAAGTTCATGTGTGATGCACGATTTGGGACAACCATACATACATTATTTGCTATTTAATTAAAATAGGTGTGTCAATAAATTTGAATTTTGGGGTGTCTTGAGCACAAAAAAGATGGAGAACCATTGTCTAAGGGGACATTCTATTGCGATATTTCGTGCAATATAATCCAGTTAAGTCTGATAATTAGCTTGAGATTGAACACAGGGTTCTCAAGTTTTTGAACTTATGCTTGTTTGATATTTTGAGATCTTATGTCACTTCATAAAAATATAAGAAAATTGTAATTTTTTGTTTACTAACAAGAAAGATTTATCATCCAATATAATCTCCACACCACAGACAAAGGAGATGGTGGGATCTCTTAGGTAACAGGTGTTTGATTCTTATTAGAGTTACCAACTACATGAGAGACAAACTTGTCAACTGATGAAAGCAGAGAGCCACAGATACAGCATAGAAAAAAATGATTCAATCTTATCTTGAGAAATAACTTCAACAGTCTTTTCTTGCAATCTTTAAACTTATTCTTAAATTTTCAAGTTTTTGTTATTATCTCATCAGAGATACAAAAGGAAAATGTTTAAATTTATATATATGAGCGAAAATTTGAACAATTTTATCGCTTTTCTAAAATGGCGAGCGTGATTTCACTCTAGCTTGTTATGCATAACAATGAGGGTGCTCCCGCTCAAAAAAATCGATTGATTGCCGTTCACTAATGCATTGCTGAAAAGTATTTGCGATCAAATGCATATTCAAAGGAATAAAAAAATTATATAAATCTAGGTGTTTAATATATTCCAGTTGACTAACATATGGTTAAAATACCTGTCTTTCATTTCATTTGAATATGAATATGTCCTTTTTCCTTGGAATATTAGAAAATATTTATACATCACACCATATCGTTGATTTAAAAAATATAATTTAGTGTTCTAAGTCATTTTTACCATATGGATAAAGATTTTTTTTTATTTGGTTTATTTTATTCAATTAATAGCCAATATTTACGTATTTATATTGTAGAAACATATGTACATTTAAGTTATCTCTTGACTGATGGAATTCTTTTGAATTAATTTATTCATAGGTACATACAATATTTCATCCTACAATTATTTTGAGGATTACATATGTAGACGTGACTATTATGAGTATCCATAAAGATAACTATGAACTGCATATCAATTGCAAGAGTATATCAGTTTAGACTAAAATATATTTTTCTTCTTAGAAGCGTCTTGGATAAAGTATTTGAAAATGTCAAATATGCTAATTTAGACTCTATGTTTATTACTGACAAAGTTTTGGCAGCCTCTCTTATCAGAAAAAAAAAAGTTTTTTTTTTCTCAAACTTGAATAATAAAAAATATTATCATTTATATAACATTTTAATAACTTAGTCTATCAGTTTTTTTTTTTTTTTCAAAATTAAAAATTTATTTTTTATTGGGGAAGCATATAGGCACTACAATGTCAAAGTATTTTCAAAATAAAAGCCATCATTTATTTATAGATTTTCTTGGAAAAAGTAAAAGCCTTTATATATTATTTGTGAAGAGAATAAACTAAACGATTGCTTGTTTCCCATGTTCATAAATATAAATAGTTAAAAAAAATCAATGATCGATTATGCCTTGCAATTATCAAATGGGTTATTACAAATGTTCAACTAATGATGAGATAACTATTTAAATTAGGCCATTAAAAATACATACATTTCTATGTATATTAAGCTAACGACTCTTTTATAATATGATACGCCTGACATTTTGGAAGATGGTTAATATATATATATATATTGGTTAAATTGTAATTTTAAGAGTGATTGAAGAAAAATGGCTTTTAATTTTTGTTATTGGATTATACATTACAGGGTGCGTTAGCTATCTATGCTTTCAATTTGGAGGATTCTCCTGGGCAAACAAGGGTACGGCTCATTTAATTTTGTACCTGTAGGGAAAAATTGAATCGTCAAACGAGTACATTTGACTCAAATATTTAAAAAAGTCAGTCCTCCTTGGAATCTGCTCCGGGAGCGGCAGTATAACAATTGGTCGAACTGTGGGACTCATTGAAACGTTTGTTTGCATGGTTATAAAGTAATTTGATGCCTCTAAAGGGAATTTTGAAGCAACAGAAATGAAGACTGGGATTTAAAAAGTTTCAAATGGCTCCTATACCATTTTGATGGTTTTATCTTGTCACACTTTTGGCCTCCAAAATCGCCATATCTGAATAGATGATTTTTTGTTTCAGATACAGTAGAATGACAAACCAACCCCTGCAACACCTTAGACTAACTTTTCAGTCGGATCAAGAAGGAAATCCAGGATTTGGCTAAAGATCAAGTGGCTAAGGCCTGTTCATGCAGTCCGTCTTATATAGAGACTGTAATTGTTTAATAAAATGAATAAGAATCCATCAAGCTTTCAGACTCTATTTTTATTTTTTTTATTTGATAACTGGTTAGAGAAAAAATTATATATAAAAATATACTTTTAGCGCCACAGATAGCTTGTGCACCCTGTATATGTACATAAAGGAACACGCCACACAGCTTTACTTAAATAAACTTATTTTTATTCTTACAATAATATAACAGTGGTCTAAGCCTATCTTCTCAAATAACCCCTGCAATACTCCCACAAGATACTGCGTCTTAATTTCATCGTAAAGTATAATGGAAAAATTAATTGAACGACATTCTAGTTAGTTAAAAATAAAACAAGCTAAAATGGAGTGAATAAAGCTAAATCATTATTAAATGTATAGTCTTAGAACAATCACAGAGTGTCCTCTATGAAAAAGGAAGAATATCCTTCACTCCAAAATCTGGCTTTTATCGGTCGACTGAAACAAAGTCTGTTCGATGCTCCTTGTCTTAAAAAAGGTCCTTTCCGACTTTAGAAGGTTCTAAATATGTAAAAACAGGGTCAGGTGGAATGGGTCGATTTCTAACTAATACATAACTTCATTTTTTAAGAGCCAACAAAAATATAAAAGGATTTAAACCTGTCTTATCTTATAAGTCCACATGTTTGTTTATATAATTTTGAATATACAAATGACATTATAATTATTTGAATACAAACTTAAAAATAATTAATCAAATACCAAATGGGATTCATATCCTTAATAGTCAAATAAACATATTCTGAAGAAAACACAAAATACGTATCCTTTTGTGTTTGCATTCACACGGAGCCAGTTGTCCTTCGAACCTAAAATAAGGTTTTTTTGAAAAGGGCATCTAAAGTGGAAGAATCTGAAAACGTTGGTTGTGCTTAATTAACTTGTACAATATTAATGAAAATAATTAAAAGGATACATTTTTACAAGGACATTAGAAATAATTACTCAGATGTTAATCATGATTTCTTCTCTGATGACTTACAATTATAACTCTGCAACAAATCATCAAGATTCTCAATCATCTCCGTCTTTTATGAGCACACGCCAATTTTCGACCATTTTTTGTATATAATCTAAAGTATTAGGAAAAGGAGTTCACTACTCCGGAGTTAAATAATAATGACAACAGCTGAGGAAAGGAAAATTTATTCTTCAGACGACGAAATCCAAATAAAAGTTCCACCTAGAAAAAACATACTATTTACATCACTATAAAGCATTGTTACAAAAATTCGTCGTGCAGACAGACCCTTAGACTCTTCAAGACTTCAAATTAGTAGTAATACAGTCATCGGATAGAATGAATCCCGTCAAGAATATATTTTCTTTTATGACAGGATCCAAATAAATCTCATATCTATTCTTACAATTTTCAGTACCGGGCGATAAGTGTATATTTATCCGTGACCATCTTTTGGATCGTGACACACCGATTAAAAAAATTATCTAACACACTCCTGAGCATAATAATATTATATGTATATCTATAAAACACTGCCTTACATATGTGTAGGATTCAGTGGCGTCGAACCCATAGGGGCCATTGTCCCTCCTACTTTTGCAATAAATTTAAAGTTATCAAAATGAAAATAATATATTTTAGATCAAAAAAATTTTAAATGTCATTAATTTGCGTTTTTTTTTTTAACCGAAGATGATTAATTATAAATACAAGATTTACAGTACTTGTGATGAGAATCATGCAATAATTATATTCTATATCATGATGGATCAATATATTAAGAGCATAATTTTTTTACGATTTTAAACAATTTACAAAATTTTAAAATTACTTTGGCTGTAGTTCAAATTATTACCGTTATATTACACATAAATAGATCATTACCATTTCATTTCAATAGACCAAACTAAAATTATAGTTTCAGTTTGTAGTTGGCCATTAGAATAACCAATGTTGTACGCAATTAAATAATGTATTTTCAGATAAAGAAGTTGTACCTTGTACAACTTGCTTAAGCCAGTTTCGATATGTACACAACATACACAAAAAATATGGTTATTTCTTAAATCAACAATTACTGTACGGACTGAATCATATTTTTTCTCCCTATATAGCTCTTATGTTGAATAAATGTTACTTGAAAAAAAAACTTTTTTACGACAAATAACAGGATTTTTTTCACTCATTTCAGTTAACTTGAATCAACTCACTGAATACTCGAATTGTATCTCATGGTAACATAATAAAATGCCCTAATTTCCTTAATGGGACATCCTTTTATATTAAAGGAAGTAAGAGTTAATGTTGTTATAAATACGCAAGAGTGTTCCAACATTTGATCATTTAAAAAAAAATTGCTCTAATAATTTATAAAATGTATGTTCCAGGTTGATAAATCATTTAAAAATAGTTTTTTCTTGGTTTGAATAGTAATTTATTTTATACAGAAAATGATTTTACATATATTTATAATAACAAATATGTATTCTATCGTAAACTGTAATTGCCAAACAGCAGTTCTTACTGTATCGTGAATTCTGTTATTTCTCCCATTCATAATTTGTGAATTGGAACATAAACCCTCTAGATAAACCTCCCTAGCACAAAACCCTACAATGCGATGAATCATGTTTTTTTAAAAAAAGTCCTAATGCAAGGGACTTATTCCATATTAGGATTGAAAACTGGTTAAAAACGTTTTCTAATATTTTATAAAAAAAACTCTTAATGTAATCGAAATGTATTAATCTGTTTTGCGATATATTTTTATATTTGCACTTTGAATAGTTAAAGAGGCATCATTTTTTTAGGGTATCTTATTAATACGTAGATAATTGATCTAAAATAATAACAATCTTTTTTCGAGCGTTCGAGTCATATAACAAATGAACAGAAAACGGAGTTAATGTATAGAGTTGTATAAGATATGAACTACAAGTATGTAAGAATTAGTAGAATCTCGCAGACTTTGTTCATGTTGAATATCACGTATGGGTTATAAAAAGAAAGAAAAATGAGTATAAATTTGTTTAACATATAACTTAACGGAAATAATTTACCAAGTGGTACATTAAAATATAAACACTTTGAATTTTAAAGTTCAAAAAGATATAATTTAATAACTAACGATAGAATTTCTACAAAATTAATACTATAGATAGATGCGTGTCTGAGCTCTATTAATCATTAATGTTCTTAGGGTCAAAGATGGCTTCCGAGTGGTTGAGGAAGGCTTGGCACCCTCTGTAGATGTAGTCCTATGTCATGGTGTCCAAGTGCTGGCTGACAAGCCCTTAGTATTTTAATAAAGGGCACTGCAGGTTAGCATCAAGGATGAAGGGAAGGTAATTAATACAGAGTTCAAAAGAACTCAAAAAACTAATTCACGAGTCTTGAAACGGAAGAGAATAGTTTCTTTCATTGCTGATGTCAAAAGTGTCCTCTGTACACTTACAAGGCTCTTTCCAACCACTTTTTTGATAGCTCTCCAGACAGTCTGGAGTGGAAGCCTGAGTTCTCTTGTATGGGCTCTCATGGACTTCAGGGAATTGGCCTGAGCTGTTTTCTTTATTTTCTCCGGATCTAGTTCAGATCAAATTTATAGAATAAAAAAATGCTGAAATAAGAACAAAACAACTCTAGAAATTAAGAAATAATAAATAAAAGGTCGGATTTTAAAAGTTTAATTGACAGTGTTTGTTGTTCAAAATCATAAATTGGTAAAATGTGGTATATGAGTAGTAAAAATAAAGTGAAACGTCTAAATAAATGCATGTTATACGCGATAACAATTTTTTTTTGGCATATTACAGATTTTCAAATCAAAATGTGTCCATAAAGGACCATATTTTTGGAAGTTTGATGGTTATTTTCTTGTTTAGAGGAACAAAATTCAAAATAAAATCCTCCGAAATTACCGAATTTCGTCATTGCGAAACACCCTAATGTATATACAATAAAATAACAATTAATTCGAAATTATTTTGATTATTATTCGTGATACATATATGTTGAAGATCGAGATACTCTCAGTTAGTAAATAATTGAAGAAGTTATTTAAATACAGAGTAGTTATTTTTAATGTAAGAAACTATAAGCATATATAAGTAATTAACTTATTTTGTTACAACGACAAATAAGGTTTGGGAAGAAATAATGATTGCATGCTGAAATAATATACAAATTACGAATAACAAATACAAGATATAGTTAATATATACTTTATTTATTATAATTGAACTTTTAAGCAATATTTTGTTTCCAAACGCTATCTTACAGGGCTTTACAATTAGCAGAGCGTTCGTGACATGCAAATTGTTCTATGGGACAGGTTAATAGGGGAATTATACTGTCCAAATTGTCAGATGCTCTCAATTAATGCAAACTATGTTCGTTTTGCCCATTTTTTCATGTTTACAACTCTTGCACTTACAAATATAGGAAAGGTCATAAACTAATTTAAAACGACTCTCTTATAGTAACCCTCCACTCCATTTACGTTCATATTAATCATACATATAGAATAGACTAGTTCTTAAAATGTTTGTTTTTTTCAAAAAAGTTGCGTAGACATATTCCAAAAATGAAGAAATAGGATGTTTAAAGTATAATAATCAATTGGTAGAGGTTACACAGGACCCTTTGAAGCTCGAAATTGCACTTTTTACTTTATATTAAAGATTTTCAAAATTGTTTAGATCTTATGTTACACAGGATTTTTACATAAAAATGTAGGGTTTATTTCTGCAAACATTGCATCTAAAGTAAGAGCCGATATACAATTTAAATATCGTCATGCTTAATGAATCAATGCATCAACTGCCGTTGGTTTGGAGTCATTTGATTTAGTAATGCGTAGAGAAAACGCCGAAGGCAACGAGTAGTAGATCTACTTTTCGCCCAAATTATATTCAAAATAAGAAACTTGTGTGTAAATATATAACAGTTCACAAATAATTCATCTAGTATAGGAATAATGGGTGTGCTTTTGTGTTAATTCCTACGCCATATTTCTTTTTTATAAACATCAAAATTGGATTATATGATGGACTTGTGTATATCTATATATAGCTTACTGTATGTAAGGTGTAAAAAAAATGACTCAGAAAGTAGGTATAACATTGTTTGTTATTCTAGTAAAACTCCATTATTGGAAAAAAATTTGGTACTTCATTGGACATAATTGGTCATCGATGCATACATATATCGGATCCCTTGCAATGTATAGTGTACCCTAGACCTGTTTAAAAATATACTGTTTCGTATTTTTAATATATTTCCACATTTTTCCCAGGCTTTATTATGTGAGGAGCTCGAAAATGATTTTTTTAGGGATTTAAGTATGTCTTATATCTTGCCTCATCGGCCTTACAGTTTTTCCAAAATGCAATAATTGTTGATTTTGGGTAGTTATTCGACCAAAGATCCCCATCGACCCGGATTCCAGAAAATAAAGATACGTCCTATCTTTAATATTGTCTCCAGCAAGGATTGTATTAGAATATTGTGTAAATCATTTGCATAGATAAAAAGTAATCTGCAATCTTTTCAAAAAAAAAATTCATATTACAATAAATAAGATTTATAAAAAAGAAAATCAATTTTGCCTTTGAAAAGTATTCAAAAATGACACATAGGTGAAAAGTGTTAAGTGTGTTTATTGTCAATTTATAAGTAAGTCTTTGAAATGAACATTATTTTATAAGTACAAATCATTGATGTTTTTGATATATGGAGGCTTGGCCAGCAAAACGTGGGCTCGAGAGGTTGCTTTAGAAATAATTGAATATGTATTCAATCACAGTCTTTATACGTCCCCTGAACGCCTTTTAGGAGTTGATGACAATCTCCTCAGTCAAGTTGTTCCATGCAGCCATATTTACAACCTTCAGTGAGTCCACATTTGGATGTGGAGTTTTGTGGGTTTCCTCCTCCAATGTAACCACACAGCAAAGTCCAGCGTGATCAAATCTCTCGAGGAAGGGGACCTATTTATTTATGTCCCAAATCCAGCCACGTCATTGGTTGATAATTTTTGGCACTTGGTGGACGTGTGAGAGGAGCGCCGTCCTGACTCCACACGAATATAACCTTTGAGTAGTTGGCCTTCAGCCATGGCAAGAGGGTGTACCAGAGCACTTTTTATTTCTCCGATTTTTATCCCCGGCCTTGAAGAAGAACGGAGGCCACGATGCCATGGACCATTTTTTGTATCTAATCTTATTTTGTTTTTCTTAGCCAAAAGTCGAAACCCAGGCTCCTGAAGCACTACACAATGTCCATAAATTCCACTATCTCAAGTTGAGTATATAGGAGATTCGACATCCGGTGCTTTTTGGCTTCCTGCTCACTCATGATGACGAGAGGAGGAAATTTTTTAAATAGTATGTTTATATACAAAAGATTGCTGAACCAGAATTTCCAAAAATAATCATTAAACCATTCTATATTAGTGAGAAAATTAATTTTAATTAACAGTACATGTTTAGCTGCCTATCCCTATAGAAATATATTTACCTATATATACATAAATTCTCCGAATTACATTGTATTAAAGCTTTGAAGTCTAACTTTGTTGTTACATATACCTACTCTCATTATGGAAATGCGTTGAAACAATATCAGTACATATGTATGTACTCATTTCATTAGAGTTTTTTTATAAGCTTTATATGATGATGTAATAATATTCATAAATATTTCTATCAACATAACAAGAGTAAAATAGTTTTTTGAAATTTTCTTTTGGCCTTGAATTTTTAGGGGGAAAAAGAGAAAAAAAATTATAAATAAAAAAAGTTTGTAGTTGGTTTACAGCCAAATAATTAAGGATTACACTTACAAAAGTTTCTTTTTTTTTCTTTGATAAATAATTTTTTTTTAATTGTGTTTACTATGTAGTATATGATTAAATAGTTGTAATATCAATTATTTTTAGATATAATAAAACCGTATATAAAGGAAAGTTAATACAAGACATTTTCCTAGCAATAATTTGAGCGATGGAGCAACGTAGCTCAAGAACAAAGAGCTTACGGGAAAGTATTCCCTTCAATTCAATGTGCGTTGTCTTTATCTCCAATAACTCCTGGGGACCGAAATATTTACATATTTTATTTTCTATACAACGGATGTATTTTCTAGCTAGCTCATTTTTTTGGATTCGTAATCTGAAGAATGATTTTTTTATTCCTCAGTTTTTGTCGTATTTAATTCCCTTGGTCGTAATTATGTACCCACAACATTCAATTATAGTCAAAACTTGATTGAACACACATGTATGCTCATAAAAAACGGAACAGAACCCTGAGGATTTGTTGCATAGTTGTAATTGTAAGTGTTTGTTGGACTAAGAGTAGAATTGAAGATTGAAATCCGGGTCGTTCTTGCCAATGTAGTTATTTATTTCCTTCTCATTCTCATACCTGGGCAATGCTGAATATAGCTGATTTGATGAAGCGTCATGACAATTAAACTGCTCTCTTCCAGTACATTCTTTAAATTGTGAGAGTTATCATTTTGATTTTCGTTTTTTTTAACATGCCCGAAATACAACGATTTTCATTACTAATCATGTTTTAAAATTCAAATAATACTAAAACCGGTACTTAAAAAAAAAACCCAAAAACTAACGTGGTCAATCTGACAATTTGATTAGGAGACGGGTTTAACTGTCATGACATTTCATTAAATTAGCCACAATGAGCTGTGAGATGAAGGAAATGAGGACTAACCCCTTGCTTAATCTAGAAATGATAAAGGTAGGAGTTACATCGATGGCGATGCTGAATTCTACTCCAAGTCTCAAATAAGGAATTACACCTATAACTCTACAACAAACCCTCAGAGTTATTCCTCATCTTTCACACACTAATGGCTATTAATATTGATTAACTTGATATGAGATAATATTATCAAATTAATGACTAAGAACCTCCCCCCCCCCTATGAAGAAATTTTTGTTTTGAACTAAGAAAAATTATTGCTCTGAAAATAAATAAAAAATTAAAAGGAATTCTTAAATGTAACATTAATTCAACTTAAGAGCCATCTTGCGTGTCAAACATACTTTATGAATGTATGAAAAGACGTCACCAGGTGCATTGTATATAGTGATCCCTCATTCATGACCCAATACCGTATAAAGAAAGACGAAAAAGGAAGTTTAATATACAGGGAGTACTGTATCAAATGATATCAAATATCTGGTCGGCGTTTAGTTCAACTCATATTAAAAAACGGGGAAAAACAGGATGTACTTATTTAAAAAATATAAAAAAATGAATCTGACTTTGGATGAGGTAAACAACGATCTAAAATTTGCTCTGGTTCATCATATCATATTAATTTTTCTTTCTCAATCTGTTATTATTCTCTTTTTAATTTTGAGTGAGTAGCTACCTGTAGTGTTGTGCCAGTACTGATTTATTAAGTCCAATCCATCATTAGGACTGGTCTTCTCTGTCCTTGGTATCGTTTCTTCAAGACTTTTGGGCCTTCGGACTGTCAGTACTACATAGAACTGATTAAAAAAATAAAGTAGATTGGCGTCATCTAGGACCAAACTTTATTATTTTTTAAACGGATATACAGGACTAAACTGGACTGGACCAAGAGTAAACTGGATATGACTGCAATCTTAAATCATAAATAAGGACTAGCTCAACGCTAGGTACGTATTAGTGTACTCATGAGTAACGAAGTATAACAACAAGGATTTCTTGGGGTCTTATCCTCTATAGTATTAAAAGAAAGTTCGTTTGTTTTTCGACGCCTAATAACTTCAGACAATGCTGGATACAACTGCAAGTACCTAATAATTAAGATCCTATTGGTATTACTTTTTGGAAAAAAAATCTAATAGCTAATTAGTCAATCAATATTTTTTTCCCTGAAAATAATTATGTTGCAAATTCATTGTTGTATAAAATATAAAGACGTTTTATTTAATTAATGACCGGTATTATCAGTCATTGGGATTATATTTTTGATAAAAAATGATCTATATTTTTTTTTATTACCACAGAAATTATCCCTGTTAAAAGTGATATTCACCTAATTTATTTATTATTAAAAATCAAATACTTTTTTTAATAATTTATTGATTTAGAAGAGATAATCTATTGATCAATAATAGGGATACTTTGGCCAATATTGGATTAATTATTCTGAAACAGTATTTTAGCAGAGTCCTACTACAATTCGAAAGCAATAATTATCTAGAAATAATTATGGGCTCAGAGCAGCACGAGTAAAACTTCTCGTGGGAAATACATCAAATCGTTGTATCTTGCACTATATATCTAACATTGGGGTTTACTGATAGACTTTGATGCTACACACTCCAGATTGCTATATCCCCCAAAACCATATGTTGATCGTCTTCTAATGGCTTACTTCTAGTGTTATGTATATCCTTATTTATTTAGCTCAGTCTAATCTTAGTATCGGTCCTTTTGAATTTGTATTTACAACGTCAACCCGATAATGTATATACAAGGTGCAGTTAGACGGATTTAAAATACAAAAAAAAAAAAAAACATCATGCAAACTTATAGTTCTTCGTATTTATATTTCCAAAAACACCCTGAATTATGTACTGGAAGAAAAGAATTGGTATCTAGCCTTCAATACCCTCCCAAGATGAAGTCAGCTCCCCCTCCACTTATTTGTGAAGATTATTTTGAGAAAAAATGTTTCTCTCAAATCCACCGTGGATGGACAAAAAGATTTTAAAATCTGAAACAATTTCAACAATTTAAACTCTCCTACAACCTGATCATAACTATTGTAATAAATGTCTTATGAGCCAGTGACAGATGCATCACCGATGAAAATGGTAAATAATCATGAACGCTCATCCATATTTGATTCCAAATTTATACCAGAATTGACAATGAAGACTATGTGTCATGATTACCATATTTATGTACAAAAGATAGAACCTCAAAATGTGGTTATATCTTCTTTGAATGCAACTATGAAAATAATGTCTCAAAAATATATTATTTGAAAGACAAAAGTATTTATCAATTGAAATGTAATAACTCTGATTTGACCAAAAATCTTAAAGATAAAAATTCTAAAATCCAAAGTTTTTGTAATGATTCAATTAAAGATGCATTGAAATTAAGAATGGACTGTTGGAAGTCTGGTTATGACGGATTCAGAAAGTATATACCTTTGCCTTGCATTATAATTTTTCAAAAAAGGACAGCATTATGTATGTTTCATGACGGAATCTCTAATGAAGTCTTTAATATGCTAAAGATCAAGGTCAAAAGTGTGTCAGAAATGGATAGGAAAGTATGTTGAATATTTGATTAATTTTCAATTAAGGTTTCACTTGTTTATAATGGCAAGAACGGCTCTATAATGGGAAAGGCATCTTTTCCATATTCCAAAGGTGATGCTACGAAAGTTCTTGTTTCTATACTTTGAAGAGTTTCCACCGTGAGATAGAAGCATTTTACTTTGTTCAGGGACTTACACGTAACAGTGAACTGGACTGCAGTCCTAAATGTGGACCAATACAACAAAACTTCCTACTCAATTTGGACTTCACACCCTGTCTTACTTATTGCAGTATATATTTAAGGCAGCTGAAGTCCCGGAAATTAAGTGATATTATATTGTTAAGTATATCTGGGTTGTGTGAGGACAATATGAAAGTGTTAATCCCCTTCATTGACGAGCAAACAAATTTGTGGCTACACTTTATAGTTTATACGTATAATATGTTATCTCCTCAGTAATGAAAAAATAATGAGAATAACTTTGGAATATTAAAAAAAAATAGATATATTCATTCAGGTTGCAACTACGAAAAGCTTCTATTATAATCAATAGTGATGATATATTATCGATGTTTTTAGGATTCCGAGGAATCGATCATTTCAATAATGATAAAAAAAATTATCGGGAAATATTGGGAAAATTATCAAGACAAATTAGTATAATATTTGAGTTTTTAGATCCATGCAAATTGATATATAATATAATTATATTGATATTAAGTCAAGAGATACTTTTTTACATGCGCATCGTTTGAAAAGTCTGTGCAAAGTCAATTAGACAAAATTAATCTATTAATAAATATAAAAAAATAATAGACCATTTTTATCAAACAAATAATCAATTTTTAATTTATTATTTAATCAGGCCTCCTTGCATAATGAAATGTCCTAATTTCCTTAATGGAACATTCTTTTAGAGTAAAGATGCAACAGTTGATGTAATTAAAAATACTTCAGGAGTCCAACTTTGTTTTATTTATAGAGATTTGTAAGCCTTCAGATTAAAAGTGGAAGGTGCTGTTATATGACAAGGACAGCAAGGGAGACATACCCTCTTCAAGGTTTACAACATTTATGAAGTGACACTTATTAGTACCCGCCCCTCCAGTAATAAAAAAACAACTTTATTGTTCTCCCAGATGAAAACATTTGGAAGTCCAAAAGTTGTTATTAACATATCCAAAAAAAAATTTATAGGATTTCTTGTATTAATAAAATATTATAACTCAAATCATTTTTTATTCTATGCATCAAAAAGCTTTTTTATTAGCATTTTTCACTCATTTGATCGAGCATTGATGTAGTTTGATAATGCAATAACATTAATCATTTTGACAGATTATACATATTTGCCATATCAAAAATTAAATAAAATGTATGTGAGTCTCATAGGTAATACAATAATTCTTTAAGTTATTTTTTTATGACAATAAAGTGTCTGTAAAAAGATAAAGTCTTTTATATATTAATAAATTGTAAATATATTAAATATTGTTTACCGTGTAATAAAGAAATATATATATTTAAAGGTATAATTATACTAACAATTTTTATGGCATGTATTAAATTGTTTACTTTTAAAGTAGTACTTAGTTTTTTTATTTTATTATGATTTATCTTTATATATGTAGTGATTAAATTAACTTTTGTAGAGTACGTACATTGTAGATGATCAAAAGTGCATTTTGAGGGAAATCTATTACATTTATTAGTGTCTGACTAAAAAAACGAGTAAAAATACCTTAATAAAAAAGGATAATAAAAAGCTAAGCAAATGGTAGACTTTCTTACAAAAATATTAAGGGATTTACCTATAAACCATGATTATAAAGGGTAAACCTGAGACAGTTCACAATGTCCCCTTTTTTCAAGCATCAAAAAAGCTACAACCAGCAAATTTAGATCATAGTTGCATACTATAACACGAATTATTATGTGTAAAAATAGAGATGTATCTATACCAAAATTTCAGCCGATTCAAATAGGATCTGTATGAACGATTCCAAATCCTTATTAATATAATGTATAAAGTAATTCAATAAAGAAATAATAAAATGGTTTACTTCTTTTAATGTTTAACTTTTTATTAATTGGGACTTGACAGGAAAAGAAGTTCACATATCAATCATAATTAGGATTATAAGCAGTTCAAAATATTTTTAAATTGAAATTAAAAAGTTAGTTCCTCTCCGTGCTCATGAGCTAATTTATTCCTGGTTGGCTTATATATACTTCTTGCACTATTGAATAAACTTTCATTTTCAATGAATGGACCAGATTTTTATTATGCAGGTCTTTTATTATTATACTTATTATTTGATAAAATACAAATTTAAGGCAAAATAATTTTATCCAGGGCCCTACTGGTAGGATCCCCTGATCTAAAGCATAGGCAAGTCTTTACAATGATCCTTAGTTCCTTTTATTGGTTGATCATTTGAAATAATAAAATAATAATTTTATTTTGTTTATTAAAGTATAGAAAGAAGTCAGCACAGGAATCGGCAGAAACGGGATTATGGAGTCGATACCGATACTTCTAAAAAAGAGAGGTTCTTTCCGATTCCAATGCATCGGTACATCTTTTGTCAAGTTATTTTTTCAGATATTAGATTCAAACGGGGTTGTAGTATTTTTTGTAGTAACTCAATCAGGTTTTTTTTTCTTTTTCAGAAAGGTCTTTATTAAATTTACTAATATAAAATACAAATATTTAAATATATGAAATTAAGCCAATTTGTGTTATAAATAAATATTTTAGTAATAAATAATTAATTTTCTTTTAAGGAGCTCTTTATCCATCTTTCAAATACTTATATAAAAACGAATTGTTTTCCTCAATAATATATATTTCTTCAAATTTAATGTACTTGACAAAAAATAGCAACAAAAAAAACCCACTAAACAACGGAATGAAAAGAAAAAGACGGGTCAGTCTTAGTTTTCTTCTCATACTTCTTTTATTCATGAATAATTAATAAGCTGTAGAATACTTTCATACCAAAAAGATATCCAAGGAAGACTTTTCTTTAATTTGCCTGTTTAATTTCACGATGAGTATTGTGGTGGGGGATTGATCAGGCTTCTTTCTTTTCTTCTTTTTTTTGAGATAATCTAACTGTTTTAAAGTAATAAAAGAGTTTTTTTTGGGGGAATCGTTACTTTTGTAATAAAACGCTCAGTTTTTATTATCTTTCCTGTAACTGATATCATTTAAATTACTTACAATTTTGCTATGCGTGGATTTAATTTAATCAAAATTCAAAACTCACTCAGCAGGGATAAATTTGAGATTTTTTTAACAAATAGGGGTCAGTTACAACAAGTTTTGAACTTTTCTTTGAATTGCTTCTTCTTATTTTATAAAATTATGCTTCACATCAAAAATGTTTTTTGACTAGGCCAACAATCCCATGATAATTTTGAGAGTGAATTTATCCGATCAATTTAATTTAAATCTTTTATATTTTAATCTAACATCAGACATTGAAATGTAATAGTTCAACATAATGAAAAGCATAGTTATATTTGTCTATTTTTTTACATTTCCTACTCAAAGTCGATATTTTTCATATCTGCTTAAGGTACAATAACCTTGTAGGTGATTTATAATATATCAGATTATCCTGGCACATAATTATACTTTTTGTAAAATATTCTTTGACATCGTAAAATGTATCTTCTGAAAATAAGTTTACAAACCAAGAAGTTAATTCAAAGAATCAACTCTTTTGACATTCATACGAGATCATTTAAACGGCTTTTATATTATCACTACCCGTAATAGTGAGTAAAAATGCAGTTGGCTAATGATTGATATGTATTTGTATTAGGGATATACTGATATTAATTTTTCCCGATTCTGGTTGTGATCCCAATACCATCTTTATGGACGATTCCAATACCGATTCAAATTCTTTAGTAAGTTTCTAGGAATTTCATAAAAGCAAATAACATTTTTTTTTTTACTTTTTTGAAATTTTAATTTTTTATTAATTACGGATACGAAAAAAAATTCATAAGCTATTAATAATTTTAAAAAGTTAATTGCTCTCCGTACTCAGGAGTCAAATTACTTTCCAGTTAGCTCATATAAGGGAATTTGACGCCCTTCCTTTCTTATGTATTTAAAGTTACCCTTAAAGTTCGGGTCACATTAGATTAGATGGTCTGGAACTGTCTCTGAATTTTTATAAGTCTGTCCTAGGAATTTAAATGTGTATAAAACGGTACTTGTGTTGTTTTTAATGGACCTGTGACGGATACTGATGACTCAAACTTGACAAAGAAGATATGCACTTAACTTCAGTTTTATTATAAAGAATAGTATTCAACAAACATACAAAAAAGAAATACTTAGGGAAAAAGTTACTCAATGGTTCCAGAGTAAACTGCTCAACTCAACTCCTACCAGTATGGACTTTTTGAAAGACTAATGATACAATTCAAATGTATCAAGCACTAAAAATGTGGTTATTTTTATATTGTTACTTTCAATTAAATTTCCTGTAAGACCTGCAAATTTTTATAATCTCTCTTTCTCCCCCCCCCCCCTCTTTTATTTTTGTTTTTATGAATTTGTCTGAACAAGATCATCTAGTCTAGGTATTTTATTGATTTTTAAACGTAAAATGAACACAAATAAGTCATATTATCCATATATAAAATTATGCATAAGTATCGGTGAAATCTGCAGTATTGAACTGATTCCAATACTTTATAAATGGTCGATTCTTGCCAATTCCGATGCATCCCTACACCCCTAATTTGTATACATTCCAAATCTAATTTCAGCTGAAGTCAATCTAATTGACCTTCACAATCTGATGAAAATCTAGTTAATTTATGCAGTTTTGATATTATAAGATCAATATTGTGATGATGTAGTTCGTAGTTTTCGTAATTAACAAAAATTAATGAAAGATACAATCAATATTTTTAAGGCTAAAATGTGGGTATGGGTTTCGTGACCGTTTAAAAGAGATTTAACGTTATCAATACTTTCAACAAAATAAAAAATAAAAGTAATAAATTAATTAAATTTTAGTTTTCTATAATAACTGGCTCGATTAAGTTTCCAGTCATTTTCTCTAGTAGTCATTGTATTACTCCATAACTTGTGAATCGCAATGTTATATCAATATTATTTTGAAATGCTGTATCCCATGAATAAGCATTACTTTAACTTTTTCATATTCTAAGACATTATATATATTGTGTTATTATGAAAATGAGAGGCTCCAGATTATATATTTGATTAGCAATCCCTTTTTATTGGGAGATTGGAATTTCTCCGGCTTCAAATTTAAAATCATTACCTTACTTATATGATATTTTTATAAGGGATGGAAGGCAACTATGACATTAAAATAAAATGGACGAAATTTAACTTAATGAGCTCGATTTTTTAAATCTTTTAATCAAGTAGCGAAACGCGACCATTAGCTTGATAAAATAGTTAATATTTTTTTTTTCTCGCAAGATTTCCCTTTTTCTATGACGTCATTCTGTTCTTTATCTTAAGTTTCCAACATTTTGAAAAATATTTTTTTTCCAAGAGCATAACCTAAGACCAAAAAGTAGCTAAAGCCCAATGCTGTTCCAACCATATTCACTCAGTTTAAACCAGAACCTAATCATAGCGATGACAAGAAAGTAGAGGACAAGTCATGTCTGAGAGGAGCATGATATATTATTGAATCAAAGAGAAAGATTCAATTCATGGTGATGAACAGGCACCCGGAGAGCAGTCATGACAACAAAGCTAGACAAGTACAGCTTGGTCGCTCTTCAGATACCTCAAAAATAGATTCTTTTGATACAAGTTAGAAATTACTTGATATCCCGCAAGTATAAAAGGCATAAAGGACTTCCTAAAGAATAAACCGAACAAAAGAAACAGAAAGGAAAGATTGAAGCCGAACCCTCCCAGACGCCAGGAAGTTTCTTTCTTGCCCCTTATAAGATATCCATCAGATTGTCATCCCAGTGTCTGAGTGACTTAAAATGGAGGTCAAATTGAAGATAATTGTCGATATATATATATATTTTTTTTATCATTTGAGACTGATGAGTTTTACATCATGTACATAGTAGGCGAATGTTCCATGAGATAATACTCTCCAAATAGTGATAAATATGTCAAGTGAGTATGTTCCTATAAATAAATCCAAAAATAAAGATCGAATAAAAGCTTTGCTTCAAACAATTTGAAAGAAGGAACACAAATTCAAGCATAGTTTATTTATTTTATTTTTTAAAATTTATTATGGAGTATAAATTATCTAAGATAAACTCTAAAAACTTACAAAATGACAAATTTAATAACTTTTGCCTCCCTTACCTCTTGGAGGTCCTATTGACAAAACGATAAATATAATCGAAGGAGTACAACACTACACCGGGCTGCAGATAAATATTAAGAAAAATTGCATCTTATCTAACTATGCTCGAATCTTCGAATGATGGACGGTCGGGATAGTTCCTGAGGTAATAATACTTCCGCAACATTTTGGATAAACCCGTCATGTGTTAACGATAATCTGAAAAAAATAGAAGAAAAGATAAAAAAAAACTCGGCATAAGTTATACCTACCTCATTAGAAACAATTTACCCGCTAAAATTCAAATTTGGAATTCAATTGTTTTTCCAAAAGGCATACACTTGTTTTGGGCTACCGAATTCAACAAAAAGGTGGTGAAAAAATTAATGAACAATGTCAATTGTTTTTTATGCCTAACTTGAATCACATGCAAGAGAATCTCTTATCCAAACATTTACCGTGGTCTTGGAGTTCTGTCGATAGAAAGTTTGATCTTTTGATGGTTTAAAGGACTCCTACACGATGCTTTTCACTAATCGATAAAGTAAAACATATAATGGAAGCTAGGGGTAGTTATACATTAAATGAGGTCAAAAGGAAAGGCCCTTCAAAACTAATAGAAATTCTGGGATCTATCAATTCATTCTGGAACTGCGTAGTGCATATTAGAAAATTTTTAACTTCGAAAATCCTTCCCCTAATGTAATGGCAAGAGCCAATTAAACAGAATCAATGACTAAATTACATTTAAAACACTTCAATCAAGAAGAAAATCGACTTTCTTGCCGAAATTTTGAACGAATACAACGATCTATCTTTTAATGGAGTTGTAGAGAGGGAATCAATTTTAAGAAACATTGTTCTTAGAAAAATATACGCTTATTACAGTTGCTGGATGAGGTCAAAGAACATTTTTTGAGAGAGATAGAGTGAAAGAGAGATGCACTTGAGGAAACCACTTCTACAACCGCAATAATAAAAAGTCTATCCAATAGAATTTTTGATTATTCGTTGTATTGGATGGAATACCGGATAATCACTAACACTCTCACAACTCTCATATATTTGGAACATCTCCGGAAGAGAGGCAATGCTTTTTCTGCAAGGCTTGAGAGAGACACCAAGTCACTTGCTCGCATAATGTGAAGAGACAAAAGAAATCCTTACTAAACTTTGCCTCAAATTATTCCAGAAGTTCAGAATGGTCTAAAAACCGAGTAGCTTTTATTTTATATATATATATAGGACAATAATAGGACATAATAAACTATATTTTATCCCAATTGATATTAATTTTATATAAATTTAGACCCACAATGACTCCCCTATCATAAAACAATGAGAACGGTTTTTAAGACATAAAATAAAAAGTCTTGTATAATGTAGGTGTTTTGTTTTATTTTGTTTATTATAAACATGTCATATTTTATAAGTCTTCTCTAGGAAGGACACTCAAAGCCCCCTTAAGTATACTTAGTATTACATATGTATTTTAAAATCCCCAAATGTTATTTTAATAGTTAATATGAATGAATTTCAGTTTTGGTTTTACTTACGATTATGTATAATGTATTCCAATGATGATATTTATGTTGACGTTTTCCTGTATTAAACAAGACCAGAATATTAATAAATTTGTACATTTATTATGGAATATACATGTATACCCATCATCTAAGATAAACTCTAAAAACTGAAGAAATTATAAATTTAATAAGAGTAGCTTTGTCTCACCTCTATGAGGTCCATCAATCGCTGTCTGCTTGAGTCCAGGGCCTACATTTACCCTCTTTTCCGTCTGTGAATAACGATAATTCCCTTTAGAGACTTGTATTACCCTATACCAACTTCCAATGTCACCTCAGGAATTTCCATCAATTTCTTCACCTCCGGAAAGAGCCACCAAATTGAAGTTCTTAGCCTTGCCCTAAGTGTATTATTTTTTATGCTTAAATATAGTGGTTCCATTTCGAACTCAACTTCCATGGCTTTTGTAGGAGTAGACCTCATTGCTCGACACATCAAAAGAAAAGCAAGCCTATGCATTCTCCTGATCCTTTGGATAAAAAAATATCTACCTCAATAACTCAAGGTGCCCATATCACTGCTCCATAACAAATAGTAGGCTCCATGCAGGCATTCCGATCCATTTAATATAGTAAGGCCGTAAGCCTCACTTTTGTTTAATCACATTTCTGAGTGCAAATAATTTTTTGTTTTTGGCTTTTTCTATAATATATTGAACATGGGTCGCCCATGTAAGTCTGAAGTCTATAATATCTCCAAGATATTTGTATTGCTCTACCCTTTGTTTGGTTCTCTCATTGGTTTTAATGTTTGGGTATATCACTTTGCGGGCTCAAGTGCATACCATTCCTTTTGTTTTTGACTCACTAAATTTAAGGCCGATT
Organism: Lepeophtheirus salmonis; assembly: GCF_016086655.4. Taxonomy (NCBI): domain Eukaryota; kingdom Metazoa; phylum Arthropoda; class Copepoda; order Siphonostomatoida; family Caligidae; genus Lepeophtheirus; species Lepeophtheirus salmonis. Next base: position 20,921,691 of record NC_052143.2, read on the forward strand.
TCAGGGGCTGGATGTGGATTTCATTTACTCGTGTTTGGATTATATCAACCATGGACCCTCGGCCTACACCTGTGATAATAAGGGATATGTCATCAGCAAATCCAATTGTAAGTAATGGATCTGGCTCAGGCCTAATTAAGTGCTGAACTGTACTATTCCGTACAAATGGGGAAAGAATCCCTCACTGAGGATAGCCCTTGGTGGAAGTGAAATAATACATCTTTACTCCCTATTGTGTACAAACGATTTTCCTGCTCAGTGAAAAATGTTTGTACCATTTGAATTGGGAAAAGTCAACGCCATTTGGTTCCAAATGTTTTCAATTATGTCGTATGGCAGGTTGTCAAATGTACCTTCAATGTCAAAGAAAACAATATCATGTTTTTGTTGAGGGCAGTACTTTCTGCTCTATCTACTGATTTGGCAATAGCAGAATCAGTTGATTTCCCTCTTTGAAACACAAAGTGATTCGTCCTTGGAACCTTTAGTTGTAAGGATTCAATATGCCAATTAATTATTCTCTCCATTCCTTTGATTATTGTGTGTACCAATGTTTCATGCTATAAATCTTTTCTTTTCTTATGAAACAAAAATATGTAGAAATATAAAAACCTCTTTTTCTCCTTTTCCCATATTTTCTTTAGAAGATGATTTCTTGTGATGGCCTCACATGCATATATTAGACTGTACCGTAATGACAAAAGTTAAGAATATGTTATTGCTGGATATTTTTCATCATACATTTTATTCCTTTAAACAAGAAAAAAATAATCAATCGTCCTCAACATTTGTTTTTCATGAACACGTTTTGATTTGAAAATCTCTAAAAAATTTTGGTGTTGTTTCTTTAAATTATCGATTGGAATCCTATTAGAGGATTTTAATTTTTTTTAAGTATTATATATGAAACATATATTTTGCAACAGTATCTCTACAATTTTTTCTAACTTCCCTCATGATATGATTATTTCAGTTAAAAAAATAATTCCAATTAATTAATATTCTCATTTGTCACCGCGCATAACTCGCATTTATTTTGACGTTTTTCTTCATTTGTACTAATCAAATCTCGTTTTGATCCAAAGTGTCTATTTTATTATTATCAAAATACTCTAATTGTTCATTTATGTCTAATAAGACCCCATAATTTAACAATTTTATTTTTAGGTCAACGAAAAATATATTAAACTCAAAAAATTACAACCTGTTATTGATTATTTTTTAACTTCTATCGTTTTTTTAAAGCATATTTTTATATTCTATACGTTTTATATTTTTCAATTTTTATGAATATTCAATTCCTTTTTTTAATGAACAGTAAAAGTATATTTGATAATAATATATGGAACCCTTTGCATCAAAAAATGAGATTTGAGAAGTAAAAATGAAGAGAAACATCAAAATAAATACGCATAATACGTGGTACCAAAAGAAAATATTTATTTATTATTCGGATGTTTGGGACTAAAATACTTATACCATGTGGCCAGTTAGAGAAAAACGTTAAGTATTGTTGCAAAATATATGTTATATCTATAATATTTCATGAAATAAAAATCTTTTAACTGGATTTAAATAAATAATTTTAAGGAAACAACATCAAATTTTTCTTTTTTTCGTCATTTTATAGATTTTCAAATCAAAATACGTTCATGAAAGATTTTTTTTTTGGACATTTAATCAAATTTAATTAATTAACAAATTTAAATAAATATATTAATCAAGTAATAAAAGCTGTATAAATTAGTAAGTGAAGAAAAAGACAAATAATAAGGGTTTCTTTTTGGTAACATATGTTAGTATTATGCATTTTCTCTGAAAGAGAATATTGAATCGTTCTATCATAGCAGGAGGGAGATTTAAACTGCAGGTTTAATGTGCCTACTTTGATAGATGATTAAATATGTAGTTGTCCATTTTTAGAAAATCAATGACTGATTCATAAATAGATAAAAGAATATTTAATTATATTTGAATATTTGTAGTACACTCCATACACAAATTTGAAGATTGAACATTAGTGTCAGGTTTAAACGTCTGTTAGACCTCAATCTTTTTTAACACTGTTAGTGAATTTGTTAAAAAATAAACTCCAAATTAAGTTTATATAATTACATAATAAATAGTTGTACGCTTAATATAACTACGTTATTTAAATTTTGTATCATTTTCTAAACTTTTTCAACCTTTCTTCCAAAAAAAAACAGAAAAAAGGCCAAAAAGTCATCTAGTAGTTAGCGAAATAAGACAATCATACCAACTGCTAATTATCTCTTAGGGACTCCATTGTAATATTATTTCTTCACCATTTTAATATGAATTACATATATATATTTTGTGAAATTCAAATCTACGTATTGTTTTATTCGATACTGTATTATAATATTGCTAAGTAATTTTAGTATAAATTCAACAGCAAAAACCTATTCAAATCATACTCTAGAAATTGAATTTTCAGTCCCTAACATAATACATCGACATAAAAATTTTATAAAAAATACACACATCTACTAATCAATTATTTTTAATTTATAGATTGTAATAGTATTTTGTGATCTTGGCTCTGAATTTTAACATTTGAATTATGCAACTCCAAATCTATTTGACTAATGGTGCAAATATATTGACTTTATGAATTAATTATATTTGTATTGAAAAATCAATCCAAAATAAAATTGAATATCGATTAGTTATTTAAATGAAACTGACTAAATAATGATCTTATACAAATACAAACTGAAGTTGATACTTTATTTTTGAAGGGAAAATTCATCAGTTTAAATAATTAATTCAATAATTTAGTTCAGTAGAAATAATATTTCACCCTGTATACAAAAATTCACATTTACTTGCTACAATATTATAGATACAATTATAATATTAAATATAATATTTTTTGGATTTAGACGGAGTCCTTATTAAACAAATGTAATGAGGCCACACTTGAATTCTAGAAGATATCTCATCATTTCACAGATATATAATCATTTTATATATATCTTTAACCAATAGCTTCTAAAGATGTGGGAGTGTCGTTTCCACTCCTGCAGTTTACGACATAACATTAATTAGAGTAGGGAAAAGGTCCTTATACTACAAGATCACGTCGAATCTCAGGTCATGTCCAAGTCTTGAATATTTTCATCGAATCCTCAGATTTTATTCAAATTCATTTCAAGTCCATAACTATAATATGGGGTCCATAGTGTTATGGCTTTTCTTGAGTGCATAGTATACAAGTTTTGGAGTCCAAGTCGAGTCACAAGACATAGTCATCGAGTCCGTGTACATTCTCGAATCTATGATTCTGAAAGTGCCTTCAAATATTGAATCAACTCCAAATCGAGTCGCAAGCCTCGAATCCAAGTTCCCAACTCTGGCAATAATTGACCATTGTATTTTAAATTATAAATTTATTATTATACTAACAATTAATAAGTCATAAATAAATGTATTATTCATTGAAAACTCCTCTTAGAATTTCAAGATGTGACAAGTTAAATTAATAATTACATATGTATGGTTGTTAAAAGATTTAATATTTGATCCTATGATTGTTAGTTATTGTAATATGGATAAAATGCTGGAGGACGGATTGCTCAGGGATTAAAAGACGGGAGGTAGATGGTTAGGATGTAAGTTCCCCTAGAACTGCCCAACATAAATATTATATAAACGACAAGGGATCAACAAGAAATTATTCTGCTCTTTTGGAAGCCCGGCATATGTAGGGAAAAACGTATTACTTTGTTTATTCACCCAAAAGAATGAATTATGAAATACCCATGACGTATCTAGCGAGACGAAAAAATTTACAGTAGACAACAAAATAAATGGGATATTTTTTAAGGTAATAACGTTATAGGAATACATTATAAAAGGAAGTATCAAAATAAATAAAAATTATAAATAATATGATTTAATTTTTCAGGAGCAAACTAAAAAGTTTTACATATAAAATTTTGATTCAAAGGATTATAATAATATATAATATCCAAGTTTACTTGTAGAGGGTTAATTAAACCAGATAACATTTATCGAAAAGTACATAACTACAAAATACGTACATGTTTGTACTTTTAAATCAAAGGCAAAATTCAAATTACAATTTGGCAATAGCTAGTGAATAAAGAAATTGGTCTATTCACTAAAAAGTATTTTGTATTTTTCAAGAGAAATATGTTTCAATAACACTTAATATTTTGAATTATTTTTAAGGAAAAAGAGTCTCCATAAAACTATATAGATAAAAAAGAAAAATAAATAAATCTATATTAAGCAGGATCAACCATTTTTGTTTTTGTTCATAAAAGTATATAAGAAATTAGTTTATAAATTCTTTAAAACATATTTTATTTTTATTATGTACAGTATTTTGCTTCAACATATCGTACATAAGCTAAGATTAATGATATGTATATCATAAGAGTTTTATATTCCATTTATTTTGTTAAAAAACAATCTACTAGAAGAATATAAATTTTCAAGATATTTTTGCATGGAATAAATACATTTAAGGGGGAAAAAAGAATTAGATCGTTATGCTATCTTATAAAATAACGTCTTCACTTAAATTTTAATTTTATATGAGTAATTTTTCCCTTGTCTAGCATAAAAAAAAGATGTCTGCCATAATGTAAGAGGTTGTATGAGTAAAATATAATTATTAAAACTACCTAGCTGTTTTGGAAATTATAACTACAATTGTGACTGCTCTGTTTCAAGAGACATCAGATATTTTTTTGCACCAAAGGATTTCTTGATAGGTATTGCTGAAATAAAGATTGTTTGTACAGTTTAAGCCTTCAGTTATCCTTATCTTCATTATATCATGCAACTTCTCCTCAAAAAAGAACTAAAAAAAAGGGCCGAAATCATTGTTAGTCATCAAAGTAAGTCAATAATACCAACTGTTCCTAATATCTTCATTTCTCCAAGACAATAACTTATCAAATTATTTCTCCACAATTTATAAAATCAATTACACATATACAGGGTGGGAATTTTAAATCCGGAACAAGTTTAGACCTCAATATCTTGGCAACCCCTTAAATCTTTGTTTATAAAAGTGTACTCATCAGATTTAACTGAAACAAATGTATAAGAAAAAATACAAAACCGTATTCTCCGAATACGAACGCTGTGCGCCCATTATTGTGTGCCTCTATGCAGGGCACACGCCCATGGACTCAAATAACTAATATATAATTAGACTACAGAGCTTAAATTGATGATAACAGATCTATTGTTATGCTGGAATTAGAAATTGGCGCAGTTTGTCGCAATCGGGTAATTGGAACAGGATTTATTTCGAAAAACCCACATTTTTGATACCCTTGCGCAAAGGAAATGCGCCCTCCCAGCTACCTGGATCTGAACTCCTTGTTCTACTATGTGTTTGGTGTCTTGCAGATAGAAAGTCCAATAAATATATTCATTATACTGTTGACTTTTTTTCGGCTTCCATTTACGAGATAGTGGCCAACATGAACAAAGAGTTCCTGGGTCAGAGTATCAGAACAAAAATTACTTTAATTGTATTATGTATCCGTGACAACTGATAGACGCCCTTTAATTTTACTTGTATAAAGTGTGGCATAATATTTTTATCTTTTAAATATGTTACTTTTACCAATCTATATTTCTGTAACTATCTATTTTTACATTTTTAATATTTATTCCATTTGTTTAGCCCTATTTCGTTTAATCACCTTTATATGCGGAGTTATTGGTTCTTTGTCTAACTTTTTTAAGTTCTAACATGCATCTTCCCTAAAACTGGTACATACTGGTGTCATCTTCTTGTCTTTCCAACATATATACCTATATAACTGTCCTCGAAATAATCAGTAATAACTCTGAGATTCTCAGGAAATGCTTTTGTACTGTGAATATTTCAAAAGCATTGATAATTATTCCTGAAGATTGGAGAGTGCAAGAATCAATACATCTCTATTATTTGAAGTTTTCTATCTTGGAAGGTATATGAGACTACTCAAGACGAAGAACATGAGGTGCTTTAATAATTTAAGATAAAAACAAAATATTACCTCGAAATGCTGACTATTACATTCTAGACAAAAAATCTAATAAACAATAGTTCAAATGATAATAAGATAATTCATCGGTCAATCGATAATTACTCGTTATCTAATATTTTCAAAGACCTCCCTAAAGAGCAATGTCAATTAAAATAATTTGCAAAGTACATATTGGGCACATATACATAAGTGATTTATTTCTATAAAACAGTTATAAGAACGGTTTACACTCTGGTACATTTTGTTAGCTGATACAAGGCGCTAGTATTGTGGCAAAACTCATAAATTTTAAGCTATAATTATGAATAAACACATCATAAAATTCGAATAATCTTAGCTCAATACGATGTTTATATTACCGGAAAATAATTGCACGGAGTAATTTTAGTTTTCTAACAGAAATTCCAACTTCCTCTTAGTCTTTACTATTTGAGATCATTGATTATATAGAGGGTGCCCTGATGGCCATTATTGAATATCAAACCGTCCTTATAATAAATTAAAAATACAGAAAGATTCCCTTTACTCCCGTGAAGCTTTCCCTTAAAAAGAACAAAATACATTTAGTTATTAACAGTGTCTTCAATAAAACATTGACAAAAAGAATGATCATAATTTAGTTTTTCCACAAAAAATAAATACTGGAGATGCAATTAAAGAGCCTTAGTTGGTCCAGCAATGCTGAGTAAAGTCATCAAGCATCTTATTTAATGTTTATAATATGAGAACAAGGCTAAAGTTAACCTCACTGAAAAGAAGCTCCTCAAATTCATTGCTCAACCCCCCCCCCTACCCCTCCCCGAAAAAAAACTGTGATAAAAAAAAGAAGGTATTCTTCCAAAACGAAACATAAAAAAGGACCAAAATCAGTCGACAGTAACCCAAGTCGACGATTTCCCTACTATGGAATTATTATTCAATAATTGATGGTAATTATTGACATCTTCAAAAGAGATAATTGTAAAATAAATCCACCAATCAATTTTTGGAACACTGATTATGAGAAAATAAACAGAAACAAACACTGTATATTTTGTATTTGTAAAGTGACGTTGTCTCATTTTTTAAATGTTTAAAATATGATATCTTTAGGGTCTCAGAAGTGTCCTTTTAGTCTATAGATATCATTGGTTAACTTTGAACCCTTTTAAAAAATATTTAGAGGTAGCTCAATGGCCATAAAGTTAAAAAAAATTACACTTTTTAAAAAAAAATGTGTTTTTGTTTTGAAATCATTTATATATTACTTATTACAGTTTTTTGTAAAAATAAAAAATAATCCTATCAACAATATTTTATAAATTCTTATTATAATTTCGTATCTACTTTTTGAAAAGAACAATAAGCGTAATTATATGAATTGTATCTATATGCCTTTCAGTCTCTTCCTCAGCGTATTACAACAGTCCATGAATTTCTAAACACTTGGATAATAACCTACCACACCAACTTTGTTTGATATACTGTAAATAAACTTGGTTCACATTAAGTTGTTTCCATAAGCTGCATAAATGGACTGTGTGGAAATTAGTTGAGAAATCCATGCACAGTGAATCAATTCAACTGATGCATACCAAAATTTGCAAGTACACATATTGGTTACTTAGATCAACAAAAGCATACAAATTTAGATGACCTTAACCTGGATGGCCTTTTAAACCTTTTTTTACGGGAAAAAAGTATAAATTCATATTTTATTTGATGAGTCAGAAATTATATTACTATCTATAAGACAAAAGAGGTGTTTTTATTATAGCATATACCGAAAAAACCATGAATGAGAACATTGATTAATAGAGACACAATTCGCAGAAAAAGAGCAGAGTTTCGACGAGAAAAATATATTTAAATAAAGACAAATTACCAAAATACATTGTTCTCGTAATTCATTGAGATGATAAAATGATTCCTAGTCTTATACGGAAAAAAAAGATTGATCAACTGCTTATATCTATTTCTGGGGAAATAATTTATAAACTACTTAAGGTTTCATCCAGAAATTTTGTATACGTAACCATTCAAGACTGAAGAATAGGTGACAGTATTAAAGTCATGTGTTATGACAAAACAAACTCAAATACAATTAGGAATGCCGGAACCTATATTCGTTTCAAAACCGGGTTAAAAAAATCATATATGTACTTAGCTTAGACACCATATGATGTAATTTATAACTGGCTAAGTTTTTAAATCATGTTTCCTTTGAACATCTTCTCCTGAGGTTAAAATATGCAAGTCATTTCTTTATGCCAATCTACAGATCAACAAAGGAAAGAATTAATCCGATATCAATCACCAATTCTACTCTGAGTCGAACAAGGATTTACAATTATATTTCTGTAACAAATCATCAGTGTTACTCATCGTCTTTTATGAGCACACGGAAATGTTCAATTCCGTTTCGTTTATATCATTGAAACTTGTAGTTATTAGAAAAGGAAGTTCCCTCCCTCGTAAGGAATAAAATAATAATAATAACAGCTTAGGAAAAGAAAAGACAACCTTAAGATTGTCAACTCTAATAAAACTAAAAATGCTTTTGATTACCATCACTGTTCATGTATTATATATATTCCACATTCAATTAAATTATACCGTGTGCCGAGACTATACCAAAGACCTTTTTACTAAAAGCCACTTTTCTGAATGACCACTTTACCGAAAATAATAATATATATATATTTCATAATTATTTATGCTGTAATACTATGTAATTATGATTCCCATTACACCAATTTAAGAAGATAAAAATATTAGTTGACTCCATTCAGTCTACATAAATTAATCATTCATAAGACATTTCATTATGAAGATGCTTCAACAGTTGGATCAAACCACAATTAGAACCGCTATAAGAAAACTTACGGCAATTTTCTAATAATCAAAGCTTGACTTAAATTATATTGAAATGTACATTTTCTTTTGTACTTTATTGTCCCTTCTCGATGGTTCGAATTCTTGGATGAATATTTTTCGTATTGCTTTTCGCAAAATCTTTAGAGTTATCTATAATTCTAAAGATTCTATTCAGAAAAGTGGATTTTGGTAAAAACATTTTTGGCAGAGTATTCTACATTCCAATAATATATATTAATGCCACGGAACTTCTACATGTAAAGCTTTTTTACTCAAACCTATATACATTTTTAACTTATAAAATTTTAATTAAATTTAATAAATAAATTTTAATAAAATGAAATATAAACTAGTTACAAGTGAAAAAAATACTCGATATACATATGGACCTCAAACTACGGAATTAAATTCACCACTTTTTAAGAAATAATAAATAATACAGATATCATTAAATAAATATGTATTTCAAAGCCAAATTATGATCATAGAGCTAATTTCTTTTTGGATCTCAACTTCTTTGCCTTATTCAAAATACTTTCTTTTCTTTTTTTTTTGCTGTTTTTGCATGTTTCTTTCCGTTTTTGTAATTTATCTTTTGAGCAAAATTTTTGCTCTTGATAAGAAATAGCTGAAATACACCATCACTCCTATAAGAGGTTCGAACGGATGACCCTTCTCACACTGTTGGTGAAGCAAAAAACTAAATTCCTTTTTTTAAGTACTGACTGCGCTTTCAAAAATGAGATTTTGTGGTTTTCAATGATTTAAAAAGCTTTCTTTTATGTTCAATGGATTTAAAAATTGACGCATAAAGATTCCAGGTCTTCTGAATCAATATAAATAGTTTGTCTGATGGTTCTATTAAATATATTCTCCACATATTTTTGATAAAATCCTATGTGATTCAAGGGTACAGTTATACATTTTGTCAAACAGAAATGCATTGCAAGATTACATTACGACTTGTCTTTTTCACAAATTAAGTGTCACTTTCGTACTAGCGCATTCTGACTCAAGAATATTATTTTGCATCTCAAGATATTATCCAAAATCTTTTTTTTCCATAGTTACATGTTTCTTTTGTAAACTTTACTTAATAAGTGAAGAGGACAAGTCGGAAAGTAATATTATTTTTCCCAAGAAGTTGTTCTATATGCATTGAATCAAATAACAAAAATAACTTTTTCTCACTATCACAAGGGTTAATTGTATTTACATACAATGTGCTGTTACACAGTTCTTGAGTGTCGAATTTTCTATTTGCTAAATATACATCAAGCAGTGATAAAATTAGTTCAAAATCACAATAGGTATTATTGCTTCTACAGGTTGGTAGAATATTTTTTTCAAAAATTTTAAGTTATGGGTTATCACAATGAGCAAATCTTGGGTGGTGTATCCTCACTATGTTCAATGCTGTAAAATTTCCTTCATACCCTTAAACTTTTGCACTGAAATAAAAAAGCTATACATTTCGTTTAAAATTACCTTGAATTTCTTACAGCTTATCAATATACTTTATCTATAATAATGGTGACAATTCTTTCTCTATCGTTGGAGTTTTTTACTCTTTGTACTAAATATTTTATGGTTTGATAACTAAGCCTTCTATCGACTGTAAATCAGCTGAGAGCAAAGTTAGCCAGTAAATAGGTGGTAATTACAGTATTACATCACTCAATATAAGTTTGTACAAAGATGTTGATACCCTTCACCAAATAAGGGCCGTTCTGAAAATTAAAAGCGTTACTTTAAATTAGAATATTAAAATAACCACAATCTTTACAAAGCGTACTTTGGGAGTATTTGCTAGATCAGTGATGACAAAACTATGGCAGGTGGGGCACTAGTGACACGCAGAGGGATTCTGTCTGACACGTGGGTGTAGAGATGATGGGAAATTTTTTTACCATTTTGTAGAAAAATTAAGCCAAAAGTGTTTTGAAAATAATATTAAATGGCAGAAAAAAAATGAAATTTATGTCTCTTGTTCGTAGTAGAAATGAGGTGGAACTTAGTGATGTCACTTACCTGTAGGCCTGGGTTGATTGACATGTGAAGTGTCATATTCTGCTACCTTCTCTTGTAAAATTTATCTTCCTTCCAGACTTCAACTGTGCACCTTTTTTATTTGATAAATTTAAGAATAAAGAGGCCATTATCAAGCGCATAAAACAGTTACCTATTTCCGGAAATACTGTTTAAAATCGGATAATGACCATTATTGCTAATATAGCAAATAAATTAGAAAAAACTTGGATGGTTGTGTTTTATTCTTAATCTGTCTTGATAAAACTATTGACATCACATCAATAATTAGCAGATATTTTAGTGGTCATGAAATGTAGATATGAAAAATTGCTTATTTTAAAAACTTTGTCTTCAAATACCACATTGAACAAGATTGTCGTAAATATTTTGTGTAAAGGAAAACTAGTTATCTCAAAAATTGTGCCATAAACATAGAGGGTGCTCCCAACATGTTTGGCCGTAATATTGGAATTGTAAAGCTTTTCTCAAAAACACCCCAAGATGTACTGTAAACTAAAGTTGGGTTAAAAGAACTCAATTATGTGACATCAATCGTCACTAAGGTATTTAACCTGATATCAGCACAACCATTACACAAACGTGAATTCAGCTTACTGCTAAACAAAGTAGAATCCACTTATAATGAATTGTAAATGTAAGTTCTCTTAGAAAAAGAAAAGTTCTTGAATGATTACTGGATTGTTTAAATGAGATAAAGTTGTTTCTAAATATGAAAAATAATAACGATTTTTCCGAGTTAGATGAATATACCATGTTCAGTAGTCTAATATGTTTGACTGATCTATCAAAGCAATTAAATTAGTAAAATGTTAAGCTACAAGGCTATGGTAAAAGTATGGATATTATGTTTCGGGGTATCATTGCTTTTGGAGGTAAGCTTCATATTTTCCAATTTGATTTCTAAACTAAAATTTACAAATACATACCAAGACTGAAAAAGAACCATAAGGAATTGAGATATCAAGATCAAACTATTGGGATTTATTGAAGAAACCTATTTTACGTAAGTATTAACTTATCTAAAAGAACAAACTTTTATCAATATTTGCGCAATTTTGGGGCTTGAAGATATTCTACTTATTATAGAAAATCCGGAGAAGGCAAAATTAACTAAACTGAAAATAGATATGTTTGAATTATAAACATTGATAATTTGGAGCTAGTGGAATTACAATCCAGTTCCATTTGGAAACAAAAGTTTATCAGTCTTAAAGACAATTTATAAGAACGTGAGCGAGACAGGTTACATGGATCCGGTTCTTATAATCAAGATGAAAAATTGTTGTTTGCTTGAAATGACATTCCTGAAAGGGTTGAACCTCACAAAAGATTCATAAAAGCATTATTGACAATTTTCTCTTCAACATATGCAAGTGAAACATTGTTATCTACACTCAACTGCATCAAGAACAAAAAAAAAAGAATGGCTTAACGGAGGATGGCAGCTCAACCAGTGTTTGAATTAAAAACACACATTAGAACCTTAATATTAAAGAAATGGCAGCGGGAGTATAACATCACAAAATAAATAGATAATAAAGCAATTTTTTTTTTTGTTGTATATTTTGTTTTTTATAGACTTGCTTATTATACTCTTAGTCTTAGTTTGGTCTATCTAATAATACTAATAATTTAAAAATATACAAGGTAGGGCAGCAAAACGTGAACTGTTAATTAATGTTTATTTTTTCATTGCCATGAAAAGGTGCAGTAATGTTTTTTTGATATTCTGTTTGTGTCGTACTTTTTACATACACATACTATACTAATAATTTAGTCATTTCATCATCATGAGCAAGCAATAAGCCAAAAGGTAGCTCATCTCAGATCTCTTAGATGCTGGAGTTGATATAATGAAGATTACGGACATTGTTAAATGTTCTAGGAGCACGGAAGTGAAGGGTATAATTTAAAGAAGAATACGATGTTCTTGTTAAGTTTGGAGAAAAATATAAAAGAGGATCCCAGTCGGCGAACTGCTTCCCTAACGACTTCTTTGTGGCTCCAAGAACAATCAGGAGGACTATAAAATACAACTTGTGATTAGTTTCTTTTATTCTGAGAGAGGCCATGAAAGCCAGGAGGCTCGAGAGGTGAAGAAAATTTTCTCTGACAAGAAAAATTTCACAGTTAATCAATTCTACAACCATTGGAACGACTGCTGGCTGGTGGAAACAAAAGAAGATATCCAAAGGGTTTAGCAGAATAAATATCCGGCCCAAACAATGGATCTTTGCATTGTGATCTCTGATGGAAGGAAGATGCTTCTGTTCTTTTTCAAGGCTGGACAGAAAATCGGCAAGGAGGTTAACTATAATGTGCTTAGATATACCATCTTACTATAGCTGAAGACCAACTACCCGTATGGTATCAACGTGTGGACTCAGGGTGGCACCCCCTCTCACACGTCCGCCGAGTGGCAAAAGTTTTGCCCAAATAACATGGTTCAATTCTGGTTCTTCCTATATGGGGCACTTTGGAGTAGGAAACCAAGAGGGCCACACACTCAAATGTAGACTTGCAAATGTCCTTTAAAGTCTTTGCATGGAATAACTTGTCCGATGCGTTTGTCATTAACTCCTGCATGGCCTTCAAGTGTCGTGTCAAGACTTTTATTGAAAATGAAGGTTGTCATATCGGGTGATTTTTTTTTTTTTTTTCAAAAACCTTTTGTACATGTTTTGTAACTTTATTATTTTTTGCCTATTATTGAAAATATAAAATTATTGATGTATTTCTAAATCCAGCTCTCGAGTCCACGTTTTGCTGCCCTACTCTGTATAATAACTTAATACCAAACAAATTTTACACCTATGTATTCGTTTTATGAAACATTATATAATTGCACCACATTAATTAAAGATGCTATCCTTAGTTGTGTAATAATATACCTAAAATGATTTATAATTTAGAAGTGACACACGACGAGGAGAAAAAATAGATTTTTTTTCGGCACAGAAAAGTCCTGCCATCCCATAGAATTTTGGTCCTCTTTTGGATTAACAAAATTCTAGTTGCTTAGTCAAAAAAATGCAACGATAATAAACGTTATAAAATGCTATTAATATTTTTCCACAATATAGTTGAGTAAGTCAATGGAATTCTAAACGACGAAGTATATATCTGATTAAACTGTTTCAGAACATATTGATTTAGTCTTGGAGATCAAATTGCATAACGGATTCGTTTATGTAATGATAGCCCGTGGCTATAAAATGTCTCATATCCACAGGACTTCCATTAACATGTACTTGAAAATTTATAAGTGATTTGACGAAGAAAGTGAATTTCAAATGATGATAAGGGGAAATCGTAAGGGCATAGAACAAGACGAATTCTTCTTTCACTATATTAAAAAAAAAAAAATCCATCAATAGGATTTTTTACCACTGAAATTGATTCGATTCACTGTGCTTAAGAAAATCAGATATGTCATTTTCAAGTCTATGAGGTTCAGCTTCATATGGGGCCATACAACTAAATTCTACTTGATGTTCCGTCTACAGGAATACATGAAGAATAACAACCTTCATTCCTATATCCTGTTCTACATCCAGGGACACAACATATTTTAGGTATTATATTACACCCGGGGGATTCCATGTCATATCGCCAAGGGCATGTCACCTGACCTTCTCAGATTTGGATGATTTTTGGAACACAAGCTCAAATTTATAAGTTGATTAAGTGTGTCCAATTTCAGTACAAAATTTTGGGTCATTCATGAGATATAGATACTCGTCTTTGACCAAAATTTTCAAATGTCTCTTTAATGTTTTATTATAAGACACTTCTTTTTCTTGTATATTTTTGTATCCAAAAGAACTAACCTATCTACAAAATTGTTACTTAACTATTTTGAAGTGTGAAGATTCCAAAAATGAGGTCAGAAGCTGAAATTTAAATTCCTTGTGACTTCAATTTTGATTTTTAAAAAAAGCCTGAAATATACTAGCAAGTACTTGATCACAAATATATAAATAGAACAACTTTATGGATATGAAACTTTGGCAACATATTGAATATATGTAGGGGTATCACTGTACTAAAAAAAGTATTGAATTTTGTATCGTATCTATCTTTGTGGGATCTCAAAGATAAGTTGTTTTTCACTGGAAATTTGGTCAATTTTACGTACGTGTTAATAACATTAAATTGTTTTATGATTTATATATACTGACAAAAAAAAACTTAACCACAGTAATTTATAATATTGATTAGAAGTTGACAAATTAAAAAAAATATGGGTAGTTACCAGATTACGAAGTTATTTTTATTGTAACAAGCAACCTTTCATTAGAAGTAGAAAAAAGCTCCAAATTCTGTTGGTAGTTAATCAAGTCTTCTCCATGAGTGAACTTTTGGCCAAATGACGTTTCGCCGAAAGACCATTTTGGACATTTGACCGAAAAATGATTGTTTATATTTTAATGTATACAATTGTATATTTTAATTTAATTAAAAATCATAGTACGATAGATAAGTATTATTCATATGTACTATATATAACAAATAGGTATTTTAACTAGTGTTTTTTTATTATGCTTATTTATAAATCATTCATTATTTTCTAATATGAATAACCTATAATGTCGAAGGATAATTAATTCATAACGAAGTTGCTGTCGTACTTTTTTATTATTTAATTTATTGAAAGTGCTACATTATTAAAGATTCGAACTATATTCAAACCACATACTGCTGTGTCGTGCTTATTTAATGGACATTAATGAATATAATAAAAAAAAACTAATTAATTTATTTGATAGCAGCTGTAGTAAAGGATTTCATCATCTAGGTGATCTTTCAAAACGTATTTGTATTAAATATGTATAGATTTTAAAGAAAAATTACATGAATTCCACGTGGATAAGAAGCATTTTTGTTTGTCATTCCGATTTGAATGAAATATAATGCCAAGTTTTTTTTTCCATATTTATGGGCATTGAAGCAGTATTGCATACATATAAGATTTTTGCTTCGTGCCCTTGAACTCACGTTGTATTTTATTTTTTACCTTTAGAAAAATGTAAATGATTTTTTGGGTTCGATGAAAATTGGTAGAATATTTTTTTGCTTAGGGATAATTTTGTTAAAAAATACATTTCGTGAAGGATAATTTTCCGAAGTAGAATTTGATTAATTTGGCCCAAAATGATTCTTAATATATTGATGTATGCAATTTTTTATTTTCATTTAATTTACAGTAATAGTATGAGAAATAGGTATTGTTCGAATGCTATAAATGTTGTATAGGTAAATCTATATAAACACAACACAGTGGTATGTGGTTCAAACGTTGTTCGAATCATTACCGTTGTACTACTTAAAGTAAATTTAAATAAAAAATAAACTCAACAGCGATTTGAATGGAATACATGATAATCACTTCTCCGTTATCAATCAATTATCGTTCAATTTTTCACATTGGAAAATACTCATGGATTGACGAACAAACATAATATCAGGGAAGAGCAGTGACCTTCAGATAGAATTGGTCCCAGCCATACATACCGCAATCAACCATATTACATGAATCCTTGATTACATTATTTGGGTGCTGTTTCTTTTAACCTATTTATCATACAACCATTTTAAATTGAATTAAATATACTATATATATTAAGTACTATTTTTTCAGTAAATTGTCCTTCGGCAATGTGTACATTCTACAAATTGTCCTTCAGGGAAATGTCCGTTTGGCAAATTGATCTTCGGTAAAATGTAATTCGGCTTAAATGTTTTTGATTGTCCAAGAACCAGTCTTCCCAAGTTTAAAAAATATTATTCAACCAGTCCTAATTCAACCAATCAACGTTTAGAAAAATTATTAGGAGAAAATAAGCAGAATTATCGACAGTTGACATCCAAATACACTGGATATTTTATTGCTAGCGAGGTAACGCAGGGAGATCGATCTCAAAGACAAGTTGATGTGGATGGGTCTTACAAAAAATGATCTCATTTAAAATTTGGTTCAGACCAATTCTAAAAAGAATTTGTGTATGACGTCATATACGTTTCAAAATTTTGAATATCGTCTCAATTACGTCACATGAAGCTAAATTTAGTGCAGGAATTATATTTCTACAACACATAAATCAGGATTGGGGGAAAAAGTCATTTCATAGATTGAGACCAAAAAAATATTTCAGGTTTAATAGGGGAGATCGCGGTCTGTATCAAAGTTCCTGCCCAAGTCGATCTTGAAATAACTACTTAAGACCGAACAGAAAAAATATTTGTTCTTTGACAGAGTCTTAAACCTAATAATGAGGTTCAAAAAAGTCATAAACCTCATCTCCTCGCATAATAGTGTACGTAAAGCTGTACAATGTATGAATATAGTATCAGAAAACAAATATTATGTAATAAATATTCATGTAAGTGGGATAAATCCGTGATGAATAATATTGTACTTCCTTTAAGGGTGGCCACATGACTCTAAAAATGATGGCCATATTTATTTACATATCAATATTTTCCAGACTTAAATTAAAACACATATCAAGAAAGACAAAAAAATTAACTCTTAATTTTAGAAAACTCTTATTATATCACGATAAAAGTTGTTCCTAGGAAATGAAGCAAAAAATATTCTCTCTTTCTTTCTGCTCTTTGGCGGAATATCCTTTACACGCGACGGCAATTTTTTTTTTCAAGAGTTAAAGTTACTTAAATATACTATTTACTTTTTCCCAACATCAGGGAAACAACGAGAGAACTATTCTACAATAGCTTGTCATTTCAAAGTAGTATTTCAGAGTGTCATAAGGAAAGCGATTTAAATGAACGTTCAGATAGAGAAAAAGTAGAAGCAGAAGAAATAGAGGAATAAAGGATATGAAGAACTCTTAAGAAAAGTTATTTCCTTCATCTATTCAGGTAAGGATAACATTTTCTTGCCTTTACATGCTGTTGTAAAGAGACATTTTAATAATGTAAAATTATATATGGGCAAAAAAAAGTCATTCTTTTTTTCAACGTAAACATATAATTATTTTTTAATGATACCTAAGTCATTTCTTAAAAATCATTTATTTCTACGTTTTGTATTTTAAACATTTCTACCTACTTTTGGGGCAATATTAGCCTAACTCTTAATTTATATTCTATAGATCTGATAAATTCTTAGTATTAAAGCAGATTAAATTTGTAATATATATGTAATTAATCAATTTTAACTTTAAAAATAATTTTTAAAATATATTCTACTATTAAATAATTTATAAAATATATCCTACTATAAATTGATCTCTTGTACTGCCAAAAATAATCCATGGATATTGTGAGTTACATAATTCAAAAGATACGAAACCCAGATAAAAGCAAGATTTTCGTTGATATTGAGATGTTAGGGTGAATTTACTTACTTTATAGATGTGAACACGTTGCAACGTGTTTAAAGATGGACAATTTACTTCCCAGTACTCTTTCTATTTCAATCTAAATACCTTTACAATTATTATTAAACAAAAAAAAAGTTTATGCGATCCAAAAATGTTCTTGTTTGTAGAATAAAGAAAATGCCACAAAAAAATCTATTTGTAAAAATGTTTATTGTGTTCCTGAAATTTAATTCATATTGGCATTTTAACTTCTCTAAACAAAGAAACCTATTAAATCAAAGAACATTTTCATATAGTAAAGCTAATAATGGTTAAAGTTTGTAAATTATAATATGCATAATTCTTATAAATGAATTGTGTATTAGTTCAATACAAACTAATACACATCTGAACGTCAGACGAACGATATATGTATGTGTAAATTCACTTTTACTCTTATCTAAATTTGACACATAGTAAAATGATAAAAAAAAATCCCGACTCATTCCTCATAAATGAGTGTTTTTTATCAAAACACTCACTTAAAAAAATAGCAAAATATAGATTTTCTTATTTGTAAATAATAAATAAAATTATATTAATTACATATTTGTTTATATGTTTTTGACACCTTTCTTAAAACTATTATTTATCATAATAAACATAATGTATCAATTAATTACAATTATTATTTAGAGGCTACTTTTTTGCATTTTAATAATTAAGTATTTATAGCAATCAAAATTGAATATACAATTTTTCCCTATAATAAATAAAGCAAAGTACAATTTTAACATCTAAACTTGACAAAGTTACAAATATAATTAATTCGTGAGATTATTAATTCAGGAGTAGGACAAAGTCCATATATTAGGTCGGTGAAAAAAATTTCCACACTTTGTACAATCAAATTCAACCAGAATTCTTGACTCAAGTAACTCATGAAAAATAAATTTACTGATAAATGTCAAATTAACCATCAAGCCCACATTTTACTCAACATAGCCAACTTCAACCTTAATGACGACCTCCAATATCTTCAAGATAGCTCTGCAGCACATCTTGATATACTCCACCGAAATGTCAGTCTAGTTTTCATTGACGGAGTTTTTTATAGCATCAAAATTGGCATGGTGTGCGGCCGGTTTTGACCTCAATTGCCAAAAAGGCATCATCCAAAGGTTTTGTATTTGGCGAGTATGGTGGACACAAGCTATTGTTCCAGAAATTTTCTGTTTTGGCTTTAAAAGTTTCAACATTCGCTATAGCATTGCTTCATTTTTGTCAGTTAGCAATAGCTTCTGTTGCCAAACCAGGCCCTTTCCCCCAATTTTTGACTGCGTCCTGCAAGATAAAAGAAGCAAAGCCCATGCCCTTTTCATGAGTGTAATGATTTCGATGTATTTTCTTCAACAATCTTATTCAAGTTCTTAAAATCAAGAATCTTGCCCCTGCAACTTCCAGGCTTCCCATCAACTCTATCTCTGCCTTTGGCATTGTAACAGTGCGCCTAGATACTTCTATGAGCCTGGAGATATATCTTGGCGATTTTTCAACTTCCAAAAGTATGCAGACTTTGAATTGAGAATCAAGTTTAGAGGCATTTTTCTCTCAGACAAATGCAAAATTAGAGCTGCAAGTTCAAGTCTATTCGCAAGTTTTTACTTACAAGTCCAAGTCCTTGAATATTTAGTTTTAGTCTTCCGAAAATAAAGGATACTTTAAACTCAAGTACTAACTATCAATTAACTTTTGTATACAAGTCGAGTTCTAAGTCGTAGCTTTCCATTTCAAGTCCAGTATTCAGGCTTTGATTGTGTGATCAAGTCGAGTTGCAATACAAGATTCCAAGTCTTCACTTGAACTCTTATTATAATATATACTATTACTTTGAAAAATCAGTGTTGTCTACAGAATATTCCTCATTTCATTTTCTTCCTTTATTGATTAATTTCATAATACAAGCTCCCCTGTCAAAAATGTAACACTTTTTAAAAATTACAAAACTGTAATGTTTAAAAAAAATCATAAAATTTGAAAATTTAATACATTACTACAATCAACGGAAACTTTAATTACATTCTCAATTAATATAACCACCTTTTGCCTTAATGACCAGTTCAAGCCTAGTACAGAACTTTGGGAGGTCTAAAGCCTGACTTTACATGCTTATGGAGGAGGATTTTGCGCCAGATCCTATGCTTTATTCAATTCAAAGGATTCAACCCTTGAAGAAGAGTCCTCTTATAGGCATTAAGGCTTAGTCCTTGGTTCACCATCTGACGCATGGTGGTCTGTCTGCTGTCAAATTCACGAGGGAGGACATTGAGGATCACCTTACCTCTTTTGGCTTCCATAGTGCCTCTAACATCTTAACAAATTATTTTGGTCTCCTGTTTTTGGTGTGCCTCTTACGATTATTTCATAAACAGTAAAGCGCTTAGAGCCGAGCACCTTAGAGATCTCTGATGCTGATTTTCACATGCGCAGATAGCTCCACAATTTCAGCTCTGCTTCACTTCAAGGCTAATAGAAATACAAAGTTAGATCATCATGTAAACGGGCGTGCTAGAAATTTCAATCTGAGGTATTTTACTGACTGCTGAGCAAAACATGCAGATTTTGACGAAACAAACAAATACTTATAGTCTATAACGTCACTATTGCTAGAATTTTCAATTTAATGTATCACACCGACTGCTGGACAAGAAAAACAGATTTTGACAAAACCCGCAACCACTCATTACTATGATGTCAATATTTAAAGCTTGGTTGAAGTCAAAAATCAGTCGTACACGCGATATGGTATAACTTTGTATTTCTTTTAACCTTGCTTTGGTCCATGTTTTTGGTTATGGCGCTCTTGTTTCACGGTTGACTTTGCTTATTTTTGGTTTACAGTTTTTGTAGACAAATCTTCACAATAAGTTACAGAGTTTAACATAGAAACATCGAGTTCTTCACATTAGGTTACATAGTTTTTTCATCGAAATATAACAAATAGGACAATGATGAAGCATATAAGAAAGTGTTGCATTTTAGACAGAAGGGCCTGTGACAAAATATGTCAATATTGATCATATAACAGTTTAGGATATTGCCTTCCTATATTTCAGACCATCGTCTCATTTTAGCATATTTTAAATCTCCAAGAAGACAAAAAATCCTTCTAAAAACTTAAATGCCTCCCATTTTGAATCAAAGAAAATTTGGAAGGAAATTTTAGAGTGAATACAAAATAAAAGATTAAAGCTGGATTTCGGGAAAATAAAGACTTGGTACCCCTTATCGGTCTAGCGGTTAAAGTTGTTCCGGTTCTTCAACCACTAGAACTGTAATCGACAAAGTCGAACCGGGACGGCAAGGTCTTCTTTATTGGTTTCTTGTGCTTTTGTTCCTATATAGGTAGAATATATAAAGAAAATTCAAAATATATATGATAAAAAATATATTAGCTTTTATCGATAAGTCAATTTTCTGAGGTTTTTTTTTTGTGCAATTGCAGCGTTTTACTTTTTTTTTTTTATGTCGCTAATGTAATACAGTTGTATTTGTATCCTTCTCCAATGGCAATACTGTGGAACACCCTTCCACTCAAATTTGGAGAAAAATTAACAGACTCTACATAGAAAGAAACATGGAAAAAATAGAACCATTTGTAATTTTTGAAAAAACCAGCCATTCTCACCAGAAGTGGCTGAGCTATAGGCTGTCAACATTTTTAATTTCACCCATAAATCGAGAGCGAGTCAACAGGGTAAAAAATGTTCATTATGTAGAAAGGAAACAAAGACATAATTTCATATTATTTAATTTTTTTTTCAACCTTTTTATTTGGTTTATATATTATATAGAACATACATATATAAATAAAACGGAGCAATTTTGTCAAAAGTACATAAATAAACATTATAGTTTACACTTAATGCTCCGAGGTAGAATTTAAACTAATATTCTAAAAATTAATCTTAAAAAAAACAAACCAATAAACATGCAAATTAACAATTATGATAAGTATTTGTTAAAATTTCTGACCACCCTTTTTAAATTATTTTCTATGATTCCGTAAAGTTGATGGAAGGTACCGGATTTCTTCTCCTGCAAAATTCCATGACTCACCTCCTGATTAACGAATTTTCTTTGTGAGAGAGACAGTGGGATGAAGCTGCCAAGATGATACCTACCGAATAGGCTGATAGTTAGTTATTCATCTGGCGATAAGAGCTTTACAATTAAGAATTGCAAAGTCCATAGCCCATGTTACTTCAAAGGTGTCACCACCCAACTTCTTTGAAATTCCAGAAAAAACAAGACCAATTATCTTTTGGTATCACTGATGGTTATGTAGACCATCACCATCACCCCCCTTCCCTCCAAATTTTTATTTTATTTTCGTATTCATCACCCTTGTTATCTCAAGTTTAAAAATTGCGTTACATATTCAAATTATGTTTTTTTAATCACCACGACCCATATAACTAGCCATATTCTGTTTATAAAAATTTGTTCCTAGACTAATATAATTTTTTTTCAATAAAATAAACACCATTAACCCGTATTTTCGTACAACAATCGAGACCTTCTTGTTCTTGCTTATTAGGAATAGTTTTACTGTAAATAAAAATACAAATTTCCCCATAACGGAGGATTTAGTAGCGTTCTGGGGAATTATATACATATATATTCCTTTTTTTTTGGGGGGGGGGAGACTTCATTTATTGTAAATTTTTAAAAGTCTTAATTTTTTATTTTTTCTACGAGATTTTTATTAATTTTTGTTTCTTTCAAGACTGAAATATTTCAAAATTCCTTCAATGAATGAATTCACTCCAGCCAACCCCCCTCTCCCCTTGCAGACGTCCTTGTGTTATTAAAAAGTGTCTACATCCCCAATAGGCTTAACATAAAAAAGAATTCTAACCAGCATTAATACTTGAATATTTCAGCATAGTATTATATTTCTTGTAACGTAATTTATTTTAAATCTAACTATCTGTTTCGTCTTTTCACCGACATTTGCATTGATCAATACTTAAAAATTTTAAGGGGCTAGATATATACAATTAATTTTGATACAGATGGATTGAGGACTTCATAAATAGAATAGAATTGCAGAAAAACATTTGAACTCTAGTTTATTTGTGCATCAATCCCATCTTGAGAAATTGCGCCAAGGGTTGTATTCGTGAGATTGTTCTCATCGTTATTCAAGACTATAAATGGGTTATTGTAATTGTGCTCCTTCATTCCAAGGTTGGGCTTCTTGCCATATTTATAATTATCTTCATGTAAATTTTAGGGATTATTTTTGACAGAATATAAATTCCTCCGCCTAGTTGTGCTCTTGGCCTTTCAATAGCTTCCAAATAATTTTGCTGAACTAATCTTGGTAACCATTTTTTTCTTCTAATATGGCTTTTTCAGCGACCCTCGGAGATGCAGCAGCTGCATAAAGTATCCAAGGTATAACCAAGATATTATAAAGGGCAACCCTCTTCTGAAGATTAATCCTCTCCACTAACTCAACCTCTGATAAATCTGGAACCAAACACGATCCCAATTACGAATATGAATACCATCCATATCCCACTCTACGCCCACAATATTAATACTGGTTTTTACTTTGCAGGTACTTATATTGAGCTCTTGATTGGGGATCCGTGATCCTATGGTGAGAATCTATGTCTTCTCTATGTTAAGCTCCAGACTAGATATTTTTCTAAGTTTGGTCAATAAATTCAAGAGCACTTCTATCCTCTTGATTAACTCCGAGTTAGCTACTATAGTTAATGTCACATCATTTGCATAGAGATCCTAAATAGATATTACAGAGACTGGGAATTTTACTCGTTTTCCACAATATTTTTCATAAACCGTGCCAGCCTTTCAATGGCGGCTATCAACAGGAGAGGAGTAGACAGGCAGTCTTGATATAAGCTCATTTTCAATAAGATAAGATTACTCGTCACCCCATCAATCGAAATTGATGATGCACCGTTGAAAAAAAGTGTACTTACCAGATTAAAAAACTTTTTAGAGAGCAACCTCTTCATAGCGTTAAATCTTTTTTGGCAAGCAGACTAGGTAATTAACATTACTTGAATTAGAAACCTCACCCCTAATGTCTTAAAGAAAAACTTTGTCGTTTTCGATCCTTTTTTCCTCTATTACTAAGTGATAAAATCATATAAACGCCCAGATTTGATTTGATATCATCTGAGATCACTTTAGGAAAAAAAAATATAGTTATATGCATTTTCGATCTATCAATATGTACTCATTTACAAGGAATAGCATCTTCGATACCCAGTAGAAAATATTGACTCTCTCATGGTGTACCACACTCTCAGAGCAAAGCCAAATTTGGATAAGTGGTGCAGCAGATATTCTTCTAATGGATGTCCTAAACTGCAAAGTCCATGGGGTTGAGGTCAATGCATGAAGAGGGGGATATGGAGACAGGCGCGAAGTCAGCCATAATCTTGGTAGTTCTTTTATGTTGTATGGGAGGGAGCACCATCTTACGCCCACAAATAATTATCCTCTCTCAGCCAAGGCAAGGCAATGCACCTCAGCATCTTGTAGTACTCATCCGTTCTCAATCTTTCTCCAGCCCAGGAAAAGTACAAAGACGATGGCACCAATGACCATTACTTGGGCCGGGTATTACTTATGGAAGATTCCTTGAACCTCATCTCTTGTTTCCACAAGTAACTGATTATTTTACTTGTTCACAACAACGTCCAGCGTAGAGATCTTCTTGTCTGAGTAAATCTTGACTCTTTTTCTTTTCAGATTCCCCACCTACGGCTTTTGTCGATGTTGATCCAATATTTTTTCACTTAGATACATGGGATGAAACAAAACTTATTGTTTTTTGTTTTAGTTGGTGCTTGGTTGTATAATGAAACCTTTTATTAAAATCGTAATTAAATGCTAATGTAAGTTTCGGATTCCCACTCCAACCATTGAATTAATGCCTAATGTACGGCTAGCCCTCCACTATTTCCTTAATTAAAAAGGATCTATGCTTTTTATTCTTACAAAACTCAGTTATTCTTGTCTCCACAATGTCAGACTTCCACAATGATCACTATATGTGAAAATCCCCTATAGATAAATACATATTTATACAAGAACATAGATACGTTTCATTAATGTATGTATGACCATATTAAATTGGAAGGAATTTAACTGACTGGAAATGATAGCAAACATTCTACTTAAGTAATGGAAATGTATTTCGGAAATGCCTAACATATCCTTTGGTGCTCTATATATGCACTATTACTTGATAGCTAGTAAACCATATTTGTATTTACTTAGAGTTTGTTATTGATGGATCATTTCATTTATGAGTAGGGTGCTTCAATGATCAAAATGATAAAAGAAAGAGAGCCAAATAATGTCTTTTTGTTATGTAGACAATGTAATTTTAGTATTCGTTAAATAAAGTGTCAATTTAAACTTTCCTATAACCTTCCTTAACGTAATTATATAGCTAATTTAGCATGAGAGAACAAACAATAAATTATTGAGACATTAGAACTCATATGACTACTCTGCATAAAGCAACAAAACGTAAACAATTTAATCTATTTAAATTAATGCAACTTCTTCTTTGTTAGATGAGATTATAAATAATATTTTTTCCAAGTTTGCAACTACATAATATGTTATTGTTTGCAACCTTGATGCCTTTTTTGATGTTTACATGTATACAAGTTACAATTTTGGTAGCTTGTATGTCATTTTTTATTGATGTACTGTTAATATTTCCAGCATACTTAAATATTTCTAAAATTCTAGTGTTCCTACAACAACGTTAATTACAAATTGAAGGGTTGACATAATCTAATTATAATTTTAATTGGTAAATATAGTTATAGTTGGTTTTATGAATTTTCCATCATAATCATCCAAAAGTATTGGCATTTAGGAGGTTAGTTATGCGAAAAAAAAGCTCTTCGGAAAATTCCTGAAAAAGCCTTAAAAAGGTGAAAAGAAATTATCTGTAAACTAATTTTTATTTATTGCTTAGCCATGCCTCCAAGATGGGCGACTTCCATATTGATGTCACATAAAAATTTACACTTGTCGGGATTAAAATAAAGTAATCATACACATGTGGATTGATTATGTAGAATTATTATAAATTTAAGGAGCTGTTAATATTTGATTATCATATAATTTCAATATTTCACAAATTTAAATAAATTTTAATCTTTGATAAAATTTTACTGATTCCAAATCTTGTTGGTACTTTTTAGTTTTTATCACTATAATTGTAAGCTGAAATAATTTGGGATTTTATTTTGACCATATCTCCGTGTGATAAATTGAACTACACCCCTGGTGATCTAAGACTAAGAGAAACACGTTAGCCTAAGCTAGAAAGCTCTTTTTTTTTTTTACAAAATGATGATTAATGATTTGAAGCTCTTCAAATGCTTAATTGGACTTTTTTTTCATTCTCTTGAGATGATACAGTAACTGGTTAATCTCTTTTTTCCGGCCGATTGATATGCGTTCAAATAAAATCATTTGTAAGTCAATATTTCCTTCCTTCTTCCAAACTTCTTGAGAAAAATAGAATCGATTGATTGCCCTTTAGTCGCTATAGGAGCTGTTTCATTCATAGATAATGTATCATTCTTATACATATGTTATGTTATTACTGACAATACTTCTATTGTGTAAATAAAATATATGTGGACTTCAAAGACCATTCCTAGGTCAGATAGAGGAAAAGTAAATGCTTACTTATACTTGAGATGTGCAACTACATCTCAGCAATTAATAGAACATTTTAAAGAAAATCATATTCATCATATATCCCAGCACAAGAAGTGATATTCAAATTCAGAGTTCAAATTCTACTAATCAAGAACATTCTTAACTTAATCCAAGTTATCAAAAGTTTTCAAAAGATAAAAATTTTCCTGTAAACGAGGAAAACATTTCATACCTTTCCTCCAAGATGGCCAACTTCCACAAAAATGTTCGATGGAAAAAGTTTTTTCGTACTTACATTGTACTTTATTTTAAGTCGAAGGAAAATAGAGTGAACCAACATCAAAACGGACACATCATAATTTTTTAATATGTTTTGCAAAGGAGGTAAAATAAGTTTGTCATTCTAGTTAATAAAATTAAATATGTGTCGCTACAAGCATGCATTGGGTAAAAAGAGTATAAGTGACATGGAAATAAACATTTTAGAACAGTCTTCCATCCTTAAAAGATATGCATTTAGACACTCAACCTTCCATTGCTTCCCTGGGGTGTTTATCCACTCCAGAAACAGATCTATCCTCTTAATGTTATTATTCCATCTCCTATGTAATTTTTGTAGTTTATCGTTAAAGAAGGGATGTGTGTCCAGAAAACACATAGTCTAATTCATTTTCTCCCTTCAAAATGATAAAACAGGTAGCTGATATTACTAAAGGTTATAGTTCAGGAGCCATATGTCTCGTTTTCACCTCCTCCACGCCCTTGTACAAATAAATTCATTTCTATTTATTTTATACTTTCCATCTCCAACTTTTTAGAGAAGGTACTTCATTAGTTTCTGAATTATTTATGAATTAATCATCGAGGTTTAAATTAATGTTTTTATCCTTGCTTGTAATTTTTTCGTCAAAACGATTAATATAAAAAAAGAGAGATGGAAGAGGAGTTGAGATGTATTTTTCTCTTTACGATAGAACATGACTGATTCAATCATACCTAATTTATATATTTAGAAATAACTAATATACCGTGACCAGTAAGTGCATTCTGCAAAACTCATATACAGACGTTCCATTGCCATTTTGATGAAGAAAGAGTAATGGCGGATTTAATTCCACTTACCAACATACCAAAAAATAATAATAATATCCATGGATTCCATTCAATCTCACTCAAAAGACTTATGATGACGTAATTTTTATTCCATAAACACTATAAAACTGGGTAGCTCATAAATCAGATTAGTCTCTTATCCATCACTAGTGTCCTCCAGTGCCGACTGCCCAGACTTATCTGTACACTTAACACAAAAATTACTAACTAACTAAGAAACGTATAATGTCAATGAATATCCTTCTTTTAAATCAGAATGAAATTTCCTTGGATAAATTTTACTGTTAATAAAATTACATGAATGAAATAAATGGAGTGAATTTTATAATGAATATTTATAAGCTCCCTTGCACCTAAATCTACATATAGTCTACAAAATATAATATTATTTTCTCCAAATACTTCTTTATAATATGAATACAGACATATAAAATATAAGGTAAAGAAGTATTCAGCTTCTTCACTTTTGCTTATAATATCGTTCAGGACGGGCATTTTGTAAAGTGCAAGGAGAAGAGAGATTGAGGTTAATGGTGCTACTAAGTTAAGATTTTTGTTAGCATCAGCTGTCTTTTATATTATTTTTGAAGAAAGAAATGTAGAAGGTAGGGATTTAAAATCCAGAACAAGTTTAGAACTCCATATCTTAGTAATAATTATATCAATTGTTATAAAAAAGTATTCTCATCATATTTGCCTCACATAACTGTATAAGAAATTATGCAAAATCCCTGATATATTCTTAAAATACGAACGCCGTGTGGGCATTATTGTGTACCTCCGTGCCAGGCAAACGCCCAAGGACGCAAATAGCTCTATAGTTAATTATACTACAGGGCTTAAGTTGATGTAAACATATCTGGTATCATGATGTAATTTTAAATTGGTTCAATTTGTCCTAATGGTGTAATTGGAACGGGATTTATTCCTAAAAATCAACTTTTTTTTTACCTTTGTGTTTTGGACAAAGGAAATATGGCCTTATATGTCTAGGGATTAGAATCCCTTTGGACCACTTTGTGTGGGGTGTCTTGGAGAGATAATCCAATAAAGCTGAACATAACATTGTTGACTAGCACTGCAAATGTCTATTAAAGAATGACAATACCAACCGTTTTCCTTTTTTAATCTTAAAACTGTAAGTTATATGTATCTACACCGTGTCCATCTCTTTATAAGTCTCAGTGTATGAAGTAACTCTATTTGAACTATAACTAAACTACAAATTTGTCACAAATTTAAGTACCCTTATTTTTGAATTATCCAAATTGTCCTTATATCTCTAATTGTTTCCTTTGAACGTTCGGTTTTAACTAGTAATAGATTGGTCCTAGGACTGGATTTGTTTTTGCCCCTTTTTAGCCATTTTTCTTATCAGTTCAATCTTTTCACCATTCAACATTTATTCATGTGGACCTATGATATTGCCCTACCGTCCTAATTATCTTTTAATTTTCTTCACTCCTAGCTAGAATTGAAGAAAATGTAAAAAATAGAAAATAGTATATGATAGCTAGAATGTATAATACTCAAATTTTATACGTTCCAACCGCACATGCCCTACTATAAGCTTCAAGTATCTTGTCCCTTTGAAAGAAGTTAAGTTAAAACTTCAACAGTTAAAATGAAGTAGTTATATGAAATACCCATAAGGATCTGTGATTTTTAACTACGTTATGCTCAGCACTATACATTAATCGTTAATTGGTTGATATTGGGATCATCAATTTAAAAAAAAAAATATTGAAGGCTTTACATGGATTCTTAAAAAAGCATGAATGAGGAAGGAATAAAATGACATACACAAAAAATATTGTGTAGTCCTTATTGCTTGATGGCACGAATGTGTAATGTTTATATGGATATATGTATAATTCCAAAGGATGATGTCAAAGAATAAATATAGAATAAGCAATTTTGGGGTCTCTGGAGAATAATAGATCTTCTTATTTTTTTTTTTTTGTTTCTTATTTTGAGTTCTATTTTATTACTATTATTTTCTCTCTATGGGAACTTAACTTAAGACTTTCTTGTAAGAAACGAATAAAGTATATACTAATCATAAGGCTAAAATTAATTCAAGAAAAAAAAGTGTTACCTATATATTTAATTTCATTTTCAGGATTGCCCCAAAAGTAAATTACTTAAAATGTTAAGTATTTGTTTTTATAAATATGAATCACAGTAATTAATTAATGATTCTAAATTTCCTCAAAAACTATTCTATAACCCTTTGAAATGTATTCCTTATGTTTCGAATTTATTTATATAAAAGTAAAAAGATCTAAATTTGAGTTAATCTGATTTTTTTTTAGACTTTACTTATGTAGAGAAGTTAGATACAAATATATATATATATAAATAAACATTCTAGTTTAAAATTATTTCACTAAACCAAAGTTAGACATCCTGAAAAACTTATATATGCTATGACTTAACTTGGAAGGAAATATCCCCTCCCACCCCACCTACCGAATCTTAAATTGATGGACTATTTTGTCTAGGTCTAAGTTTGATCTAAATCAAAACGTACATTTATACCATAAAAGCCTCTCTGATTACCTCGAAAAAACAGACAATGACCATGTTAGTTAACAATCCATTTTTAACAAAAGTTTAAAATTCGACTATAAATAGATAAACTAAATAAAGCCACATAATAGCTACAAATTCCATAGAAAAGAATGAGCAACCGTTACATAATATTTAAATATAAGGATAAAACAATAATTATTTTGTAGATCCGAAATTGTTTTTAAATTTCTTATAATTGTGCATTAAAATTAGCCTTTATTTGTTATGATCAAATTGGTGCATTTTTCAAAAATCTTTAGACTGCAGCTGAGGCCACAGTTTTTGGCAAATTTACTAGAAAAATTATCTTTAATTGTTTTTATGAATGTTGAAAAAGAGGTCATTTGATGTATTTGCCTCCAGGATCAATTAATGCTCCGGACCTGGAAGGAGTAGCAGGCGTTGCTGATATAGTTCCTCTGTATGTTGGTCATTGTCTATTTTTTCGAGGTAATCAGAGAGGCTTTTATGGTATAAATATCCGTTTTGATTTAGATCAAACTTAGTCCTAGACAAAATAATTCATCAATTTAAGATTCGGTAAGTGGGTTGGGAGGGCATATTTCCTTCCAAATTATGTCATAGCAGTGCTCACTCAGCCACTAAAGCAACCTGTCTGATACATTTTAAGGTGTTGAGTCATTTGCATGGTCCAGATTGTGACGTCGGTCATATTTGAGTCCTTTCAATTTGAAGTCTCTATGTTGTTGCTGACAAAAATCATAATCACGGCGCAAAACTGGAGCTGCTGTCGCCATAATGTCCAGAACTTCCCTACAAGCCGTTATTAAAAGATTATTCTGTCAGTAAAAAAAGAGACATCATCAGATAGCTGCATAAGAACAAAACAAGCTGGCGTACTGAAACACTGTTATTGTCTTAAAGGACCAAATATCTATAAGGTATCCATATGTTTTGTAAAATTTCCCATATTTTGTCGAATAATCCAAGGAATGTTTAATAAATTAAACATATATAATTAATGATGAAAAAAAAAAAGAATATATTTCCTCGAATTATAATTTTTAAAAAGCAAATAAAAATATATTAAAAGGAAGAATTATAGTATATTTGTGCCACATATATAAACATTATAGTTTAAAACTATACATCCTTAAAATACTTATTAAGTGCAAGGCATTGTGTCTGTCTCTATCAATAATATTTATTTGATAAGATAATTTATATCAAAAAATGAATTATTCTCAACAACCAAATATATATAATTTTTGAACGGACAAACAAACCAAGCCATACATACATATTTTTTCAAAATTAATACTTAGAATCGATAGAAAAAGAAGATATAATAAAAATTTAAGGGAAACATTCGAAAAATTTAAGTTTACAAACATATAATTATAAAAATTAATGTTAGTTTATTTTGTTCGACTTATGTTGGCAAAAACTATAGGCTATTGAGCTTCAAAAATATCTGAGTCCGATAGATGATAAGTTATTAATATAGTGCAGACTTTCTCAAACAACGAATTCCAGCAAAATCTGCACATAAACAGGTTGAAATTTGATTGATGTATTGGCAGCTACCTAGAACTGTTTGGTGTCAATTAAAAAATGACATCAATCAACAAAGTATTTATTCCACAATCGTGTAAGGGTCAGAGTGCCTTTTTGCTATCTGTACTGGGCGAGACAATGTTGTGATTGGAAACTTCTTAAACATCCACACTGGACAAGCTCTTTATTTGCAGAGTTAGAAAGGAACTGAAATAGACTGGAGGTGATTATTACTTTACCACATGCCTCATTGTAAATAAAATGTTGTTCTTTTTGTCAGATTATTATTTTTTTTTTACTTTTTTGGTGTTTGGCCCTAAGCTCAACGTAACTCAACCCAGATGACTTCTTAAAAGTACAAAGCTTACTCCACGTGCTTGAAAAGAAGCGTTTCTTTTGTTCTAAGAAAGTCCGAATAAAAAAACTGCCTTCAGAAAATTTGAATCATAAAGTCCAATACACTCCAAATTGATTATCAACATTCTCTTAGATCCATGTACAAGGTTCACAAGATCTTTGTGCCGCGAAAAGGATGTAATTTTCTCTCCAACCAGTTATCAGATTTAAAAAAGAAACCTAAATCCAGCAGGTTTGGAGGCTACAACTCTGGCGAGATGAAGTCGTCAAAATGGTCTTGGAGAAAAAAAAAAATCAGCTTCTCAAGTGCCTTCATTTGCTAAAGAGAGCATGCCAAAGTGGTGGCATAAATTGCTAAAGCTCTCAGTAGTCCTAAGATACATTCGAAAATGACTGTAAGAAACATAATAATACAGTCAAATCTCCAGACCGGCGAACTTTTCTAATTATTTATTTAGATAATCATAATATTACGATATTGTCAATAGATAGGTTTTTAATTTAAAAAAACCTTCACAAACTAATTTAAACTTGATTACGTAAAAGTCAACCATTTTCATTTGATAAGAATCATTTTTTCTGATAACTTGCGATAACGAGAACTCAAAGTCCATTTACTTTTTTGATAATTTTCAAGAGCCATATTATATCAAATAAATGACGTTATATCTACGTGGAATTGGCTTTTTTTTGTCCTGAAAATGTTGTGTTTTTTTTTTCTCGGGGAAATTTGCTCTGGGGATTTTTGTCAACCGGAGGTACCCCTACAAATTGTATCACATTTTTTTTTGTACAGAATTATCCAAAAACAACATTTGTAAGAATTGTAACATCAAGAATCAGATTCGTTTTACATATCATATTCATGATATTTAAAATATAGTTCAATTTTTCTGTGTACTTTCTAAATCAAGTAGAGAAACATAAATATAGTTTTATACATCTCTGTGGTACGTTGGTAAATAGAATTCGTATGTCATTTCGAATTATATCTACTCCATTTTTTTGAGCGAATTTTTTTTCTGAAACAAAGGTATAATAGATTCCTGACACTTGATTTGATTAACTCAACTCATGGCATACTCAAGAAATATACATATAATTGTATGGTTAACTAATTTGAATTACAAACGAGTGTATTTGGCTTGTTCAATCAGTTTTTATTACCATTTATATTTACTTTAGTATTATCATCTTAGCTTGAACTAGATATATTTTTTTGTCTTCTCATTCCTCATTGATCATATAGATTATTAGAAGACAATAGAGATAGAAAGGCAATGAAATTAAAGCACTGCCATTCATGAGAAAAGGTTTGCAATAGATACCATTCTTAGTGTAGAGATGTTAATTTTAAGTACTTTATTTATTTAAAAAAAAAAAAGAATCCGAAAATAGTTATGGTAACCTAAAGAAAATAGGAAGAATTTTTTGGGCAGAGAGCAGCTAAGTTATCACCAAGGAAGTTTTTATCTTTCATTATTTTTTTTTTTTTTTTTTTTTTGGGGGGGGAGGGGGCTTTGCTCCAAAATAATCAGCACTCGAATATAAATATAATGTTTTTTTCCTCCCGATTTTCTTTTTTTTTTTTCTTTTTTAGGTGGGGGAACTTTTATACATAGCGAGCAACTATGAGATTAAGGTAAGGGAAATGAAGATAAATTTTACTCTGTATCTTGCAAGAGTATAGGAATGAGCTACCCCAATCTAGATCCTTAATTCAATTCTGAATTCAACAAAAACTTATACTTATAACTAATTTCGAATCTATCGACATAATTATTGAAACAACTAAAGGAGTTATTGAACATGGCCCTCTGCTGCCACCATGGCCTCGAACCTTGGACTAACATCTGCGCAAACCTAGACAACGTGGCACACGGACATAGCCTCCCACTGCATCTCGGCGGAGGTACTGTGCGCGTTAACGATGTGGTGGGGATGACACAGACACCACCATGTCGAAAGTCATAGCCTCAGATACCATAGTTGAGAGGATTCATGTTGGGTAAGCAGGGAGGCCACAAATCGTGTTTGCAGAAGTTGGACGAATTCTCATCGAGCCATTGCTGTGTGGTCCTGGTCTTGTGCCCGGGGAAGAGCCTCCGGATAGTAGGACTTCAACGAGGATAAAACCCCATCCTTGAGGATGTTCTGGTACTTCTTGGCCCCGATTTTAAACCTTTTGGCAAACCAATAGTGGACCATCGTCTTTGGTTAGTCCAGCGTCCAGTTTTTCTTGACTTGTTGGTGTGATGAGAATAAAATTGTCTATATTTTGCCTTTTGGCCTCCGTCTGAACATTAAAAGAACCAATTTTAGTCAATTGTAACTCATTTAAACGCTAAAATACACCGAATTATTGTGGTAAAAATATTGAGACCTAGTGCTCAAAAGAGGTATCCGGGCACTATCAAAGTGGAAGTCGTACAGTGTATATGGTACTACTTTATAATTAAAATGCAGAACGGAACTTGGAACAGAACAGAAATAGTGGCTGAACAAAAAAAAACATCAACGTAGCGCCTGTTTATACTTATAACTCCACAACAAATCATTTCAGTTTCTTTTCGTCTTTCACGCACGAGTGATTTTTTATAGTTATTGGAATATCAACGTAGTCGATGATCAATTCTAATCCAAGTCACTTACAACTTACAATTAAAACTCCCAATCAAATGTATAGTATTACTCTTTAATGAGAACAAACACACTTACTTACTTTACTAAGATATTCTCCCTTAAGAATAATGATAACACCGTTGGTAAATAAAAATTTAATAAAACTATTTAGATAAACGACTACAAAAAATGTATCTCAATTTATTTCAATTGTTTTTACACCAAAAAAAGTTAATTTTAAACTTAAAAACTTAGAGTTTCTTCAACAAAATAAATATTTCTTGAAAGTTTAGTTCAGCAAATTTGTTTTCTATTATCTGGAAAAATCGATGGGAGATTAGGATAATAATATTAAAAAAAAAAGAATATAATAAATAATTGGTGAGTTTTAAAAATTTACAAAGTTAATTTGACAACATCCAGACCATTACGCACTACTTAAATATTAATGTTTATAAGAGAACTCATCTTTAGGATTTGAAGCCTTTGGATCGAGTAAAGCGTGAGATCCGACACAAAATCTTCTTCAAAAAAAGAAGATATTTGGCCGGCTTCCCCTGGACTTTGGTCTTTTTGGGTACCTCAAGGGGAACTTTTCTTATAATCGATAAACAACAATTAATCAATTATATTATATTTGTTTGAAATATTTTTTTTTCTCAAAAAGGGTTGCATTTTAGACGGAGGAACCTCTATAATAAAGAAATATACATAAGTGATTATGTTAAGGTGTCAATAATTTTCCAACCCCCAAATGATGAGTGTAAGCAACGTTCTTGTTTAAAATCATCATAAAATTTTGCAGAGAATAAACTATTGTTTGTGTAAATTATTAATTTTTGTCATTTTCAAAAGTTAAGCTATTTTTTGGATATATATACTAAAAAATTCTGGGAAATAAGATTTTGTACGAAAACAGATGCGTAATCTATGTGTCAAGCACTCCTTCTGAAATGAATATAGAACATAATTTTTGTTCACTTAAGTTAATTATATATATATTTTTCTTTTTCTTCCATAAGTTTCATTTAATGGGTACAAAAGCTTGTCGTGGGAGATGACTTTTTGCAGGCTCATCATGTTACTCAACTTCAATTTTTGTTTAACTGTCTCCTTGCAAGCAAATTTTATAAATAACACAATAAGTAGGGATGTGAAAATTATAAAAAACCCTAGTAAGCATATATTTTAAAGCATAAATATATATGTGGGTAACCTAGCAAGATATTAGTTTCCTCTCTTTTATAACAAACCATCAGGTATACATTTATTGTTACTATTAGATAGTCACAGTATTATAAATATTAAAAAAGTCGACACTACACATAAATA
Organism: Lepeophtheirus salmonis; assembly: GCF_016086655.4. Taxonomy (NCBI): domain Eukaryota; kingdom Metazoa; phylum Arthropoda; class Copepoda; order Siphonostomatoida; family Caligidae; genus Lepeophtheirus; species Lepeophtheirus salmonis. The sequence goes on from NC_052143.2 coordinate 20,958,220, forward strand.
AAACAATCACAAAAAAGTGTTGAAAAAAAACAACAAAAAAACACTTCACTTAAAAAACATAATCAAAAGTTGGATCTCACAAATAAATTGATGTTTTGATTACATCAATATAAATAATTGTTTAATTAAAAATTTAAAAAAATCACAAAACGCATGATAAAAAATAAAATTTATTAAGAGAAGTCTATGTTATATTTTTGTGGAGTATAATTTCTTCAAAATTGGACCTTGAAATCATGTTTTGAAATAGATTTGAATTCCAATCTGAACAAAAGAGCCGTAAAAGTCATAATTTTTTTCTTCTTGGGTGTGCTCTCTCCCTAATAGTGAGTGAGTATTTTACGCATTATTGTTCAAATTATTTCAAGTTATTTTCGGTTTCGAAAAACAATCAACCTTAATCGTTAGATAGCAAGTTTCATGATAATCGACCTTGATATAAAGATAGAACGGATTTGGATCGGATCTTTAGACGTAATTTCGAGTAAATTTTGAGAATCAGATCTTTCGAAAAGAAATCCAAAACCAAAATAAGACAGATACTAGTTTCAAATTTTATTAGCATTTTACACGAAAAAAGAATCAAGATAAAAGTTATATTATTACTGATAACAATGAGCAACCCAAACATCACTCTACAAAAATTAAAGGGAAGGTGAAAATCTTAATTCATGATTTTTCTTCCTATATACAAACAGCCTGATGTTTCATAGACACATTTGAGTCTATTATTACCTTGTTATTGATTTTTTTGTGATGAGTTACGATACTCTATAATTTTGACTAAAGTGTAGAAGCTTTATTTGATTTAAGAGAACTGATATTGGTCCTGAAATGACCTTTCAAATAAAATTCATCAACTTCTGATTCTTGTCAGGTGACAATTAATTTTGGCTAATTTAAGTGCACTTTGCTGTTTCTCAGAGGAATAGGATTTAATAGATATTTCTTATTATTTGTCGAAGATTACAAATCTAATCCACACTAATTTTTGAGAAAAATCCTTCAAGCTTGCTTATGTGTTCATGGGCCACACTTATCATTACATAATTTTTATTGAGCTTTGATTAGGAATTTCACATACAATAAAAAACTTTTTTCTTTTTGAATCTGAATGTAACGAAGAAAAAAAGTTATTCGATAAAAAATACTATTGAAATATCAATAATTTTATATCCCTTTAATCCATTTTTTTAAATGATCATTATTATATTCTATATAAGTCTTTTACTGTATATTTTCTATAGAGGAAATTATCTTTATACAAAGCAATATTTCTACTTATAACTATAAAAAAATTAGACGTAACAACAGTAAAAAAATATATTAAAAAAACGCCTTTCAAGATTATTTAAACACGAATATCCAATAAAAAAATAATTAAACTCTTCAAAAGTGTTTGTGTTAAGAAGATAATCTCAATAATTAATTAGTAAATCGCAAGGATACGTTGAAAATGATTATTTTTTTTCGTATAGGAAGAAATTATAATACAAAAACTTTTCCCGGTATAAATTCATATCTTGCATAGTTCATTAATTAATTATTTTAGGCGGAGTTTATGGAATAATACCACTTTATTTCCATCTATATGTAATTATATTATTTGGATTAAGTTTCTTCAAAAAATAACAGTAGAATTGAGCGCTTTTACGTGATGTTATCACGTGAAGGGGTTCAATTCTAATTAAGGAAGTCGACCATGCATTAAAAATCTTTTTTTTGTGTGGAATAAAAACCCTTTCTCCTAGCCAACAATTTTATCTCCTTTATCTCATTTCAAAATTTGTATAAAGTACGAAGATGGTCTGTTACAACATTGTTACAATATATTCTTTTGATTTTATTTTTGAAAATAGTATCCTTGTATCTTTATACACTTCTCTTAGCGATGCTCCCATCTCTGTAACTCGTCCAAATAGTAATTTGCGTTTTTTCCGGAAAATAATTGCTCACAAAAGTTTTACAAGTGTATTCCACTGTTTGGACTGTATTTTTACTTCCACAAGAGATGATCCCATGATGAAGTTGCCTGGTTCAAGACCTCCCGGTAATTCATGGGGAAAAAAATAGTTTAATTTGATTTGAAAATTATGCAAAGTATTTGTCAGACCTAATTCCCGACGTTAGATAAGCCAGTCATATTTTGTTTTATTTCTGAAATACATTACTTTTCTGCTAAAAATATGAAAATACCCTAGGTGGTCTTAAACTTTAGTAATAGCAGTAAACCTCAGGGTGAATTAAATTCCAGTTGACCAACAGCAAGCTAAGAATTCAGAATGAGATTGAGTTTGAAGATCTCCAATTTCATCTCTGAGTAGGACTACTATTAATAATACAACATACCCAATTGGTGTGAAATCCATTTACTCGTAAAATTTTCTTTGTGAATGACCCCTGTCTAATAACTATGCGTCAGTTAACTCTATAATTTGTGACATTAATGAAAAAGTTCTATAATTATAATTGATGGAAGCGCCAGATTGTAAATAGAAATAATTATTATTCAACTTGATTAATATTAAATAATATTTTTTATTTGATTTCTCGAAATAATAATTGAGAATGTTTCATATTTAATTTATAATTTTACATAATTAATAGACATTTATTTTAATCATAATTATGTTTGGCCAAATGTTAACATATGTTTGTACTGTTCAATCAATTCAATGAATCATTAATTATTCATTCACTTAATAATGCGTTGAATATTAGCAAACTTTATAATACGTAATATTGATAAAGTGTAAAAACCAATCCGTTTATTTGTTTGAACATGTTATTTAATTGAGTTATTATTAGATTGAAAACACTAAATTTGCATTTACATTCTGTCAAAAAATGAATTGTTAAATGAAACACAAATTTCACATCTACATTGAATGCAATATACATATGCCGAAATTTTTTCCAGTCCTCCAAACATTTTTATGGGCACTTTTTGGGATGGCCTTTAGTTCCGTCATAAGTTTTGTTTAATGGATTCAATAGACTCAAAATGGGTTCCACAGAGTGGTAATTTAAGTTTGGAAAACAAAAAAAGTCACACGGAGGTAAATCAGGTGAATATGGAGGTTGTTGATCAATGGTATTTATTCCATGTTTGGCTTTGAATTTGCTCAAAATCGTGGCTCTGTACGATGGTGCGTTATCGTCGTGTAAAATCAACAAGTTGTTCTTCCTTAATTCTGGTTATTTTAACGGATTTTCTCACGCAAATGCCTTAATACACCCAAATGGTATTCCTTATCGACAGTTAGTACCTTTGGAACGAATTCATAATGCACCAGACCGCAGATCTAAAAAAACAACAATGAGCATCATCTTGACATTTGAGACTTGATCTCACGGCCCTACTTGAATACTTTGTACCACTGGCTAGTAAAATACTATTTTGGCTTGTGCAGGATGTTCTGTATATAATACGTTTGCCTTGTAATGCCATACTTTAACCCATTAGGGCTGATGGAGTGTTTGAACATCTCAGTATTCAAATTAGTTTAAACATAACATTTCTTCTAGGTAATATCGTAATTTATTCTTTTTTAGATATGAAGTACTTTTAAGAATGATATTTGCAGCTTCAATGATGGGATTTAAATAAAAAATGGCAGGCTTGAAAGTGTAAAGATTGCCAATCCCTGCTTATGTACAAGGTCAATACTAATATTTTTCTTAGAAATGAGGGGGAGAGAGTGCCGTGTTACTTTTTGACTATTATTTTTTAAGCCATGACCTTTTGTTAGAAAATTTAAAAAGGTTTAAAAAATTTATATTGAAAAACCGTATTTCTAAAATGACCTTTCTTTTTAGAAAGAAAATAAGTAAACCATTTAAAAGTATGATATTCATTTTAAATTGTGACCAAAAAAAACAAAGGTACAAATATTGACAACAACATATTTTGATATTGCCGTTGTTATTGTGTTAACAAATGTTAACTGAATGCAAACTAAACTGTGTTTTTATATCTTCGAAAGCAATGGTCATTAATCTTTCATTCTTGAGGAGACAACATCTGAGTATAAAATGTGAGAGTAAAATAAAGGATTTCATTGGGAGTAATAAGTTGGCCATTTCATGTCAATTAAGCCACACATCAAATAAGATGTAACCTCCCCTATTCAATTTGGATTATTTTTTGCAAAAAAACAACAACAATCATATTCATTAGTAGATCAGGTACGTCACAATTCACAATATGAATTAAATTCATAAACACGTACGTAAAATTCGCAGAATTTCCAGAGAAAAGTAACGTAACTTTCATATTCTCTCTGAGAGATATCTTTAAAAAAACCTAACTACTGGCACAGTGATACCTCTACATATTTAGAACAAGTTGTCAAAGTTTCATTTTGCTTATTAGTCATATTTGTTTATTGGGCTCGAAAGCTGTTATTAAATAGCTGTGTTGACTATCTGTAGCACAATACCATAACTTTTATCCCAGAAGGAGTGTTGCTTTGGCTGCTCTAAACGAGTTTATGTGGACAAAATTGTCCGAGAGAGAGATGAATAAAAAGAAAGCTTCTTTACCGTTCTGGATGCAAGGATTTATTTACGGTGCGTCGGATTAAAAAATTGGACCATCTCCTTGGCATTTTTAGTTCTCTTTCCTTACGAGAATGCAGTTATTGAGAAAAAAATATATAAGTATGATTACTATGATATAACATTTATTTAATAATTACATGAAGAATACTTTGTTTAATTGAAATTAATTATGAATGACTGTTAGTATTTTTTCCACATAACATGAATTTTACTATGTATTTTATATAATTGAATCTACTTTAGTACGAAATAAAACACAAGTTATCATTATCATTAAAGAAAAAAAAATATGGTGTTAAGATATTTAAATAATCTACTTTTGACTTGATTTTTTAAACTATCTCATTTTAAAACAGTCAAGTAGCAAAATTTAAGGAGTAAGCTTTTTTGGATCAAAAATATGCGTCCAGAAATAAAATTATAAAATATTAATGAAAATTTGGGCCGAAAAGGTATTCGGAACGAAAATCTAAATTTTATAAACGACTAAGACTCATAAACTGAATATAAATAAATTGGATCTACTTATGAGTATGAGCTTGTTTACCAAAAAAATCCGAAACTAAGAGGCTAAAGTTACATGCCCTGGTTGATTTGACATGTGTAAACCCTTGTTAGACAAAGAGAAGAATTAAGGATCAAAACCAGAGTAATTTCTGGATATATCTTTGCTTGGAACGAAGTGTGAATTTTCTTTATTTCCTTCAATTCAGAAGTGATTTAATGAAAGGTAATAATAGCTAATCTGGACTCCTCTCAAACATTATTATCACTTTGATTAGATTACTGCTGCGTTATAATTGTAGGGATCGCAAAAATTGTCGAGCTGTTAATAATATATAATATGTTTATAATAGGAGAGATTCCTGCATTTAGAATACATACCAACCATCACGATCATTACGATAATAGGGGAAACTTTCATATCATAAAAGCTGCTTCTATGGTTGAAAATTTAATAAACCCTCTTAGGAATTAGGATTTTTATCTAAATAAATCGAATAATAAAATTACAGTATACATCAAAAGTCACAAGACTCCTGATATATTAAGTAAATTAGATTACTAGGAATATTTAATTATTTAGACTTATTTGTATTAACAATTCACAAAAGTTGAAAAAGCTTGAAGAATCTCAATGCATGGTAATGTAATACCTAAAAAGTAAAGTAATTTCCTTTTTTTCTTTCTTCATTTTTAATTTGTATTATTTCCTAATATCGTCTAAACAATACCTACTTGTCATACAGTGAGTTTTTAATTTCAACTCATAATATTTTTTATGATTTTACAAACAAAAATTAACGAGGGTAACCATAATTTTCTTGCTTATACACGTAAATTGGCACTCGAGTTTTATGAAGTAAATAAAAAAAAAAGAGACACAAAATCGTCAAACGTCATCCACTTGCTTTGTTTTTTTACGATTTTTGATCTGGTTCTGCCTGAGGTCCACAAATGAGTAACTTAATCTAACTAACTGGAAGAAAAAGCTACACAATTTTGTTCAAAGACTCAAGACTGTGAATTAACACGTTTAAACTAATTATTTGAATTTGATATTTTAATAATAAATTATCCACGGCTTACCGGCCCATTCATTATTCTATGAAATAGGTTATTCTAGTTGTGGTAAGATTGTAATTTTCTACGTTTTATTCATTTATAATGAATTAAAACTAAAAGGAATGAATTAAATTCAAGGTTTTTATATTTCAAGAGGAATATCTTTGAGGGCCAATTTGAGAATGAAGGATTGCACAAAATTTTGGATAAAAATTATTTTTGATTGCTTCAAGAGAAATACAAGGTTATACCAAAACACGTGTACGACAAATCTTTGACTTCAACCACGCTTTTAATATTGGCGTCATAGTAAATGAGTACTTGCAATTTTTGTCAAAATCAGTCTGGCTTGCCCAACAGTTGGTACAATACATCAAATTGAAAATTCTAGCCATTCCGATTACATGACGGTTTAACCTTGTATTTCTATTAACCATGATTTGATACCAAAATCATATTTTTGTCATAAGTATGACCTGTAAAATGACTTTATTAAAGCTTTTAAATTTGTGAGCGCTACCTAGTGGTTAAGATTTTCAAAAGTCCTATATCTCGCTGACAGGTTAGCCGATTATAATTTTTTTTTTTTGGAAGTGTAAGTTTAACTCAATAACATGCTATTTTTAAATATTTCTTCACATAATTCAACCATGGGTATTTTGCATTTGTTAAAATATAACGGAAACACCCTTCAGCCAATTTTTATTATTTCGTTTATTCTGTTTATTCACCTTTGGTTGTCACAAAATGATCTCTTCATCCAATGCAAGCCTCTCCGTCCAAATTGGAAAATAATAATTATCCCACTATGACCACAGGTCAATAAACTACAAATTGTGTGGTTAGACATTTCATAGACAATAATCAATGTACGAAGTAATTAAAAATTGTATACACAAAATTATATCTATAATTTTTGGACATACATATAAAACTATATTTCAGCCACTATCAAAGAAATAATTATAATTATTCCAGTATTGAAGAAAAAAAGAATTAGTAATCTTATAAAAAAAATAGTCAAAAAGCGACTCCCATATAGTTTATTGTTTTTTTGTTTTTTTTCGTTCATTCGTTCAAAAAAAAGAACAGAAAGCGTGAACACTGTTAGTTTTTTCAATCAATGTCCAAGCCTGTATAGTTGTACTTTTTAATAAGATAATAAAGGAACCAAATTTTTTCAATTAAAAAATCTTATATTAAAAACAAATCGTAACATTTTAAAATAAAATATAACTTACTAAACCTTCTCTCAATTAAATTACTAAAAATGATTGGAATAATTTGTACATATTTAATCGGGGGATACTTTTGGATTTTGTAATAAACTTAAATCAAAATATGATTGTGTTCAAATAGTTCGATTGGATTTATTATTTATTTGCTCAAATTTGAAGGAACCTTATATTTATTTTTTATGCATGAAAACATATAAATATATATATATTTATACTGAATTCATTAGATCTATAAGCAAGAGTTTATTTATAGCATTTTAATTATTTATTATAAATTACATCCATTTTTGTAAATATCAAACACGCTTCCTACGTCTTTTTTAACTTTTAAAGAGCTGAATTTCTTACTTAATTATAGATTTTGTAACATTTACAAAATCATGAAAAATATAAGGTTTGAATAATAGATCCAAAAAAAACAAAGAGTGTTATTTATAAAATTGGCCATAGGACACGTTGTTACCATTATTGTATCTTGCAACAACTACTTTGGGATGAAAGCAACATCCTTTTGCAAGTAGTAAGTTCATCCCATTTATGGAATTATTATTTAATAAAGGTTGGATATTGTTCACAACTTAACAAGATATAATTTGAATTCCGTCAATCAACGTTGAGAACACAAATTTGGGAAAAAGAAGCAGAGACATCGATAGTTTGACAACAAAAAACAATATAATTTTTTGTGTTTGTGAGATTCTGTGGGGACTAATAATTTCTTTTAAAAAAAAAAGAGAATACGTGCTACTTGGGACGTGTTTCTATCAATGAATACAACTTGTTTATTTCTCTAAACATATTCAAAATCTTGGACGTCATAAAAGTTTTCAGAAATTTATTTATTGATTAATTTTCTTAATATTAATTTATATATATTGCAAAAGATAATAAAAATATATTAATAAAGTCCGGCAATTACGTATTGATACATCAAAAACAAAAATTTAGTGCCCTGTAGTACCCACATATACTATCAATATAGAAGCAAATCAAATTCATTAAAATGAACTTAAATTAAAAGCAAAATTATTCAAAAACAAAAACTATGTCAAGCTTATAGTAAAATTGCTTATAATTCTTTTAAAAAATCTTCCCATGTTGGAAGCCGTAGATGGAAAATAATTGATTTATTTGGCTGCTATGGACCATGTATTCCTTTCGATCTTTAGAATTTTTAGGTTAAAAATCTTGCAGATGTGGGCAAAATTATAATTATCAATTCTTCTACTGTAATAGGGTTATATGACGTCAGCCTGCTCACAATAACGGAATTTTAGTCATTTGCATTGGTTTGCAAAGTAGCTCCTTTTTTCATTTATCAAAGTTCAAAAAGTCGATTTATGAACCGACTTTTTGTATTTTTAATGTTTTATAGATAAAGTTTTTTAAAGTTAATGAGTACAATAAAATAAATACTTGCAGGGTTGCCCACAGGATCATATTGAGGGGGGAGGGGATGGGCTGGCTTGGTTTTGGGATTTTGAAAGATAAACAATAATTATCCTTTTTTTTAAATTTTTTTGAAAAAGTAGATATTTTGGGAAAAAAATCGTAACTCCCAAGTTATTTAAAAAATTGATTTTCAAATATTAAGTTTTTTGAAATAATTCTTCAAACATCAACAGCTATTTTCAAACAGATTCCAATAGTAAATTTTTTCTGAAATTTTTTCACAAACGTAATTGTTATTCTGAAAAGTTATATTTTGTGGAAAAAAATTTCAATAATTCACAGATATTAACAATATTTGGATTTATTTTGAAAAAAAATTCAAAAATTACATTTTATATATCATATTTTTCGAAAAAAAAAATTCAAATATTACATTTTTTGAAAATAAAAACGCTGGTTAGGGGGCCCTTAAGCCTTGGCTCTCCCACTTTTCCAGAATTTACAATTAGCATAAAGCAACAAAAAAAGGTTTTATAAATAAGTTACTGCCCAAATGTTTCTTTTCGATTAACGGGTTGCATTGATGGTTACAAAAGTTATTACAATATATGTTTAAATGATTTTTAAACAGATGCAAGCATCTGAGAGAATCTTCAGGAAATCATAAACATATCTACAATACCATATTAAAATAGATGCATCTATTTCCTCTGTTAAATGGGATTTTAGGTACCCAATGTTGTATATACTGCTTTTAATTTCGTTTACCTACATTTAATAGCCATAACTTTTTAGTATGCTTCTGCAACACCCAGTGAAAATATACACAACTTTGAGGTGTTATGATGATGCAGGTTCTTAAAAATATTTGTATATTCTGCCATGCTTAATCAAAGTTTACTGAATTTAGTTAATATTTTCGTTTCTAAGTTGTTCTGTAGTTGTTATTTTATCCACATTTATTACGAAACCTCATCAAAATTGTAAAATGCATATTTACTTGTTACCAAAAATTCGTTTTGAGTAATAAATATATCATATAAAATTGTATTTACGATAAAATTCTAGCATTTTATTTGCATACAGTGTAGACCATAAGTTTTAAACTTTGTTAGTTTTTATTAATTCAGTGACACTAAAATTAATTATTAATTAAACATTATTGAACCTTAATCAATATTTTATAAATAATTATATATATCCACCTTGTTTATCGACTACTTCACCTAGACAAGATTTATATTTCTCAGATGCTGCACGCAACATATCTTTGGGAAGTTTTGCCCATTTTGTCTCAATTGCAACACTTAGATCTTCCAAATTTGAAAATTGGTAGGCATTTTACGTTGATAGCCCACCTTCTCCCGAATATCTTGACTATGTGTCACATAATACAATTTGTTTCATTTAAGGGGTGACTTTTACGCCAGTTAACTAACGAAGAATTCATATACTCGTTTATTCGTAATAAAGGATATTGGAGGTATGAAGCTAGAAATAAGTAAAATATACATATATAATTTTCATGCGAAACACTAAAAGGGGTGGAACATCAATTACCAAAAAACAAACATAAGTCATCATAACAAAATAGCTACGTGCACTAAATAAATTATAAAGAATTCTTAGAAACTGGGAAACAACTTCATAAATTAGATTTAATCAATAAATAATATACCATATATCTTTAAAAGTTTCTCATTAATACAAAGAACATTTTTTACGCAATGATGTTTGCGTTGTTTTGGAAACTATGACAAAATCTGCATTTTTCTTTAATATTACATATATGTGTTCTTCATTTGCTGAGTACTAGCAGCAGAAAATAAAGATTATGTCTGAAATTTGATAATTTTTTTGAAGGATATGGTTATATTAAATGTCTTCATAGAAAAACTACTACCATTGTATAAAGAGTGGAGGGGACACAAAACATGACTAAATTAATAAAAAAGTGATTTTTATGGAATCATGAAAACACAACTAAAAAGGAATTTATGATATGATAAAATACTATATTTTTATTTATTATGCCTTCATTTACATGCATTAACACGCCGGCGAAGAGATTGGAGGCTATTGACAATTAAAGCTATGTGACTCATGGACGTCTCGAGCATCTGGACAATAGACTAGAAAACGTGCGCTCCAAGAGCTTAGTTACAAGATGTTCACGAATATGTTATTTTTTTAATAAAAATATAATAATACAGTTTTTCAATACAGATTGTATGATGTAAAACCTATAAATATTTATTCATAATAGGACAATTAATAAGAATGCAAGACTAAACAAGCTGGAATATATCACTAATATAATTAACACTAATTATTTCAAAAATTGATGGTGACACCTGAAAAATTAATATTCATAACTTAAACATTATCAGATTGAAGTTTGGCAACTTTTCTAGATTTGAGCTTGTTCTCATATGATCTTTTTTTTGCCTTCCTGTCGGTTGTTGTCATTAGGTTGAGAAATCAATTTTTTCCGCATCACATTGAACAGGATTTTGGAAATCTTGCCGAGAATACTTGTCCATTTGTGATCTTGTGCTAGCAGTTACTTCTAACAAACTATACTCTTTCTACGGAGTAGGCCTCATCAAGTATAAGATTAACATAAAACTCTCTGCTGTTAAGATCTTTGATCCTTGTTTCAAGATATTTAACTATAGATGAGGGTAGTCCAGCCTCTACGGTCACTGCAGTAGATAGAGTTCCAAGATACTTGAAAAATGGAACTGTATGGCAACTCTGCTTAAAAATTTGATCCTAGACGGCCGTACTAACATTTTGTCACAGAATACAAACAGAGAGAGAACAAGGTGAAAATCTCCTTCGGTTGGGTTTCTTGAGGAGTAATTTCACCAGTTCTATGATAAAAGACAATTTTGAAGAATGAATTGGCTCCAAGTCTGGAGATGTAAGTAGTTTGTTCAATAAGCCCATGATTATTTCATAAGTCTCTTCATTATTCAAGAACACTTTTCATCTAAAATACGTGGCAATTTTGATTACTTCAGTTACTGATTTGATGAAATTAGCCTTTGTGGTAAGAAAGTGGGAGACTGAACTATTGCTACGCTTATGATGCCTTCAAAAAATCGAACGGTAAGGTCTTCTTGGATTTCGAGGCTAGTTTTAATATCAAGGTACCTACCTTTAGTCACTTTCAGCTTAACAAGGGCCAGTTTGGGGGATTTAATCAGTATTAATTCCATCGGTAATGGTTCAAGTAACTTCTTATCATAGAACTCATCAACGGTTATCGCCTCTTGTTCCCTAAACATTTTGAGCTCCAACGCTTCCTGACGCTTGTTTTTGAGCTGGAGTCATAGGCCACTAGTGGATGCTAGGGTGAGTCTAGGAAGAGGTGGAGGAGAAGAGAGGTATAGCGGAAGGTTGGGCCACATTGAAGGCACATCATCCTTTTTAAGTCTCCTGAAAAGTTAATTAATTCAATAAAGTACATACCCAAATCCTTCAATTAGTTATATATTTTCCTTTTAAAGTAACCAAGTAAAGAACCTGTTTTTGAGCTTGTGCCCATGAAAGCCCTACCTTAGTTCCAGTTGCCGATTAAGTTGACAACCATTGCCCTGTCTTTGGTCTATCGAAGGGGTAATATAATCAGATTTTATGAAATAGAGGCTGCGCATTCTTGAATTCTTCGTCATTGTCTATATTTTTTAATTGACTTTAAGATCCACTTTTTTTCTTGGAACAGTTCTCTCCCATTCGGATTCAAGTTCTTGATTAGGAGGCACATTGAAACTGGGAAAACTAAGTTTCAGATCTTAGGATTCTTGAGGTACTGTCATAACCTTTGTGGCATCCGGGGGCATAGCAAAATAAGCTGTGTCTCGGAGCTGGTGCCCTTTTTTTATTCATCGGCATGTAGTCCAGATAGCTCTGGTTGTTCACGGCTATGTCAATGGTATACCTATAGTTTTTACTATTGTATCTAATGATATACAATAGCAACAACTGAAGTTCTTTAGATCTATGGTTGAGTTCAGCCATATATCTAAAGAAGAAAAATATATTATAGTGAGGAAATAAAGAAGGAATAGTGCTTATATGGAGTAAGGAGTCACGGATCCGGGATCATGAGTCTTATTCGAAAGGACTAATTGACCAGTTATTCCTTAGTAATCTTCATGATCTTAGTTGATGCTTGAAGAAATGCATGAAACTCCATCGATAGAAATAAGCTAATGTTTTAATTGTAAATATTAAAGATAAAGTTCGAACCTATAATGTTAAGAAATAAAAAGATGGCAAATATAATATGCGGTTAAATCACATAAGAGGCAAAATTATCTGAGGTGACAATGCCAAACACAAAAAGGATCCATATATTATTTTCAACTATTTATTTGTTTAAAATACCACTAATTTACACCTGATCTATATTGGTACTAAGTAGTACTCTATGCAATTTCATAACTAACTACGCAACTTTCACGACTTCATCCTATTATCAGAATTGTGATTTCTGCAAGGAGAAGAAAAAGATGCATTGGTTTTGAAAGAAAGCGATAAAGTAACGTCCCTTGTGGGTTCATAAGAAAAAAAACCTCTTAGACAAAATAAGATACTTTTACCTCGAAGAATATCAATACTTAAGCTTACATGCACGTTTTTTTTTAGTATTGATCCTAACATTGAAATGAAAAATAGACAAAAAGTTAGAAAATGGTTGAGTTCTTTTCTTGTTTTTTTTTTTTTTTTTTTTTTTTAAAGGTGAAGAGATGCAGAATAGATGTTAAAGTGTAAAATCGATTAATTATATTATGTTGAGATGTATACATACATATAAATTGGAAAAAAAGACTTAGGGAGGGGGGGGGGGCTTTTGGAGCGAAGAAAAAACATTATTTCAAAACAAAAAAGAACAAATAAATTGTTTTTTTAATTTTCTCAAAGTTTTTGTAAGAAATTGGATATCATTTTATACCTACAGGGCGTGCAAGCTTTTCTATCGCAAGGAGGATTTTTGTTTTGAAACGCAATTTTCTCTCCAACCAGTCATCAAGTTAAAACATTAAACCACATTCTTAAAGATTGATTGATTTTAATTTAATAAAATGCCGTTCAGCTTCAATTACAGTCTCTATACGAGGTAGAAAGTGCAAACAGGCCTTCACCATTTGTTCCATTGACATATCCTGAAATTCATTCTTGATTTGACTAACAAGTTCATCTTTGGTATTGAACAAGGTGTTGGTTTTTTCGGATGCAATCGCATCCGACACACAAAAAAAAACTTATAAGATTCAGATCCGCCGAGTGGAGAGGCCAAAAGTCCGGCGAGATAAAGTCATCAAAATGGTCTTGGAACTACATATTTGAATCTTTTTTTTGAGGTGTGGCAGGGAGTAAGTCCTTCTGCTACATGTAAACCCTCTAATTGACAATTATGTCGATATCGGCTTCCTCTTTGTCGCTAGCACTTCCAAGCATGCATCAGTGTTGACCTTGAGACCTTGAAGAAGCACATCGGAGTTAACCTCAGCCCACATTGCAGTTGCCTCAAAATCATCTTTAAAGGCCTTAAATTGTCTCCTAACATGGGGAAAAAAATGTCTCAGAGTTTGAGATATAGTTTTATTTTTACTCCCCGCGCGGATTCCAAGGAGGGATCTCTGCCTTTTCCAAATATTTGAGTCAACGAATGGGTCAATCGATTCCATTTTTTCCCACTGGCGCAAGTTTAAAAAAGCTAAATCAGCTGCCTAAGTACTTGTGTTTACCAAAGAAATCGTGCAAAAGTAGCGACGTAGATAGCTTGCACACCAAGGCACTTAACAAGGAAATATAAATACATCGAAATCTTTTAATTTTTTCCTACTTTATTATATAGAAATTTAATTAATGATTGTGTGTGCTAATACTATGACCAATAAATATGTTCGAGCATTTGAGATTATATTCGTATTTGGATCAAAATACACAGATCTAAGATAAGGCAATAAACCTATTCAAAAGTTCATTCTATTTTTTCCCCTGATTTAAGATTTTTAAGAAACTCAAAAATCTCCCATTAAGAGTATTTTTAAAGCTCAGTCAAACAATTTATTCGAATTTTCAAAATATTGGTTCAAATACAGGGTGGCATCAACAGACCTACTATCGGAAGTATATATGGGAGAGCCTCTGAGGAGTGATTTTGCTTTTATTTACGAAATCTCAAGGGATCACTTCTTGTCCGAATCTAAAACCACGAAAAGCTATAGAGCTATAGTAATAGAAACAAAATACCAAAATATTAAATGAGTTTAAGACCAAGTCATTTTGATTTTCTTTACATTGACTCCAAATAAAACGAAATAAACTATTTTACCCCGAAAGTTTTTACTATGCTTATAAATTTAAATGCTCGAAAAAAAAACTTATCACTAGACATGTTAAAATATGTAATAAACTTCCTAAACTGTTGACTTTGAGAGTGTCTTTTTTTTAAATTGTATTATTATTATTTGTGATTTTGTGTTCGTTATTCATTGTTTGATTTCAATTCGTTTTTAATTCATTTGACATTTTTAGGCTATTAGAATAATGTTGTTGTACTTCAATGCAAAAAATAATATATATATATATTTTTTTTTTTTTTATATAGTGATATAAGATTTTAATCTGATTTATAGGATTAAATGAAAATATGATTATTTTTAATAAAACTTTATTATCAAAGTATCAAAATTGCCCAGTACAATGAATTTTTTTTTTAAAAAGCTATCGCGCAGACGGAACTATTAAAAAAGTATATTCTCATCTATTAATATTATTTTATTTTATATCAAATCATGTTTTGGTGAAAAATATTAATATAAAAACTTACCTCGATTTCTCATTTTATTCTAATTTTTTATATACCAATTTAAAATTCAAAAATACCTTTCATAATACTTTATATACCTTTTTGTAGACTTCTATAAATAAAAACGTAAAAATCATACAAAAAAAAAGTTATAATAGGTTATTTTTCAAACTTACAAATCGTTGCAACCATCATCATATTTTAGTTTAATGTTTTATTTTTTTACATTTTACCTTGTGTTTCTGCAATATTTTTTGTCCAAAGCCGTCAAATATTGCATTTTGGAAAAACTTAAGCCCCATGAGGCAAGATATAGGGCATATTTAGATCACTCAAAAATTATTGTTGTGCTTCTCACATCTTAACAAATTAGTTTTTGGCAAATTTTAGAATTTCTTTAATATTTTTTAGCATTAATATGAGTGATTTATTATATAACTGGGATAAAAAAATTTAAAAAAATTATTCACTCTTTATTGAAATGGAGCATTTGTCTACCAATTTGTGAATAGATGATAAAAACATTATCTCCAATGGGAACATATATGTATCAATTAGTAGCTCTGGCTACAAAAGTTAAATGATATTACATAATATTATAATTTTTTCTTAACCATAGCCTACCTAGAAGTGGAGTAAATGGACAAATTAGTTAGAAAAATGAACTTGAGCTCTACCACCATTCCTTGCAATGTAAGCAATGGATGTAGTTCTAAAACTTTCGTTGAAGAAGTATACTTTGAATAAGTTTGATTATGCAAAATTACTTAAATTTTTAAAGCTACTCAGAATGTAGTACAATGGTAGGTGTAGCTAGTGTTGTGGCAGTTCTTATTTAGGACTGAAGACTGTCGTCCCTTTCAGTTCAGTCTTGGTCTGGTCCAGTGAAGTCCTAAAAATTTATAAAATTTGGTAAAATTTTATTTTGTAATAATATAAACTTTTTGAGTAAATGTCTTTCAAAATTTCCTCTTGCAAATGCTGACATGAAAAAAACCCTTCCTGAAGCAATTTATATTTATCCATAGTACAGCCGCAAGTACTAAAAAACATAAATTTGGTCTAGTTTGGACTGTTTCAAAGGAAACTTAAATGACGAATTTACCCAATAATTATATATAAGATCCTTCGTATGATAGATTAGATAAGAGTGAGGCAAGAGCAGAGACACGAATTACCCTGATGTCGATCCTTAATTCGACTCTAAATCCAACAAATAATTATGCTTATAACTTGTAGGGACGCTAAGTCTAACTCTTCCATCTATTAACATAGTTGAAAATTTTATGATCTGCCAATATGCTGAAAAAAATTAAATATAAAATTAACGTTGTCAACCTGACAATTTGCAAATGTTTGGAAGAAAATCAGCATAGGTACCATTAGAAAATGTCCATTTTCAATATTTTAGGTAACAAGGCAAGTGTTAAATTATTAGATACCTAGCTTTTTTTGCTTTAGTCACTCGTTCGAAAAGGTATTATGATATTCTGTCAGAATTTTAATTAAAAAGGTATATTTTTCTGTTTTTCAAAATAAAAGCAAATAAAAATGGAGCATTTCTTATGCATAGAACAAAAAAAGCTCCCTCTTTGTTGTACAGTGCAATTAATCCTTTTATTGCATCACGATTATTTCTATAAAAAACAGATATTACAAAAAATCAAAAATGTAATATAATACACTTTATTTTATAAGTAAACAATTGATTAGAAGATAAATGAATTAAAAGTCTAAAAAGAAGTTGTTAAAAAGAAATAAATGTATGCTTCATCATAAAAGTTTTGCCTTGTTATTTCTAGAAACAGACAACCCTAAAAAAATATCATAAAATAAGAATAACTATCAATTTTTTTATTAAACAAGATGGACATAAACTTTTTATAAAAAAGTTTAAACTTTTTCCCCTCTAAAGAATAGATTTTGGAAAAGTTATATTTTAAGGATAAATTTAATATTTGGTTTATTGTGACTAAACGAATAATAAAAAAAGTGTCTTATTTTTTTTTCTTTTTTTGCCTCATTATAAAGGGTACTGCAACATAAACTACTTTTTTGAAATGCATGACAATCAGGCTGTAGAAGTAGTAGGTAGGTGGGGTTGGTTACATTCTAGAGGTGAGATATTAAAGTTTTCTTGGAAATATTGCCAATGCTTTCATACATTGTAGTATTGAAGAAAGTGCGTTCGCCTTCAAAACTTACTTTTCGAATCGACTTTTGGTTATTGCAACCAATTGCACCTGTCAAAGTCGAGAAGTTCTGTTCCGGATCGGAAATTACATGGTTCATACAAACTGGGATGACGACACTTTGACAGTACTTTGTTCCATTAGATCACCTGAGAACATTCCCCCAATGTAACCCCTAGCAAATTTTATTTGCGGGAATATTTAGTATCCCATGTTTTTGTCAGTCGTCCGAGGACCCTACAAGAATTGAAGGACCATATCTGAGAAGAAATTGAGAATATACCTACTCTAATGAGGGCATATCAAATACTAGAAGTCAGTTTATTCAGTGTATAGGCAATGGAGGAGGTCACTAATATAGAACAGATACGTATTTTTTTAACTAATTTTCATCATTTGAAATTTGAAAAATTCTTTGAATGCAATTGACTGCGTGGATAATAATGATAGAGAGTTAAAATTGGTAGCATCAGATCTGGTATTATAAAAATTAGAAATTCATGCAGTTTCATTATATGAAATAATTATTACTGTTTTTATTTTTTTTGAAAAAACAGCATTTTAGGAATCGTTACAAAATCTATAATAACTAATTACTTAATCGATTAATCTTCCACAACTAATAAGTAGAAAATGTCATATATATAATTTGCATTTTTTTAATGACAAATACGTATCGTTTTAAAACGTCCTGAAGACAGGTTATTTAATGAGAAACAAAAACACAAAAAAATCACTAGTTATTAAAATACCAAGCTTTTGTTTGTTAAGTGCAGGAAACAGTAGAGTTACTATCCCCATTTTTTTAGGGAGGGGACCCCCCCCAAAAAAAAAAAAGAAGTTTCCAAAGCCCCCAAAAAATGTGTATCATATCTTATAGATATTTATAAGTCCGTATTAAACGGAATCTAATAGTCGAACAGATCCTTCTGAAATTGTGCAAGTAGACATATAAAATAACCAAGCATGTTTTATTATGATATTTTTTGGGGGACTCCGATGTCATTAAGAACCTTCTCTCTTTCTATATATCTCATCTTCTCTCTGTCTCTTCACTTCTCCGTCCATATCTATACACATCCGTTTATTTCTTTGACCTTCATTCTTAGTTTATATTCCCTATATTCAGGCCTGTAACGAAGTCACCCTCTGCTAGTATATATATATATATATAAAATAACGTTATTTAGGTAAGTAACTATATAACACAGATGATATTTTTTTTGGACTACCCTAACCACCAAAAAAAAAGAAAAAAGAAGCTGATTTCTATCAATGTCCCTGATATGAACAATAGGGGACGTCACCTATTGATACTACTTTCAAAATTCTGTAAAACAAAGCTCTTAATGTATACTGTATTTATGGGAACAAAAAGAAGACATTTTAGATTTATAAAACTCTTTTTACTACAAAATGGAAAAAGGACGTGATGTTCCCATAACCTCTGTTATATTATTATTGATCATTATGGCTTCAAAGGGGTTGTTGATATGCAATGTATTTTGTTGTCTTCTGAAGTTTTTTTTGGGGAGGGAGAGAGATAGGTTTTAAGACACTAATTGCGTTTGAGAATAAAAGTAAATAAAAGCCAAAGACTGTTTGTTTTTTTCGACACATATGTATGTAGTAGTTCCATAAATTAGAGAAAAGAAGGAAGCTTTGAACATCATAAATTATCTCTTCTTTTCTGCTCTCTCAAAAAACAGAAAAAAAGGGAAAGGCTTAATCAAGAGCGTGAATGTTGGTATTGAGTAGTATATTTTTAGGCGAGCAACTATTGTTTTTGAGATATGGGCTTTTAATATATGGTTTATTGAGTAAACCAAAGTCTATGTACAATAATTTTCATTTTTCTTGGAAAAAGTATAGAAACACCACACTTTTAAAAAAGCAATAGACAAATGATCATTTTATGGTTTTAAGATACATAAATTATATATCATATCACTACACACTTACGTAAGTTATTATGTACATCGATTTTGGAAAATTTTATAGAACAAATAATAAGGCTAAATGTACTCTTTTTTGTGACATCAAAGAGAAGAGGTTTTTATATATATTGCATAGAAAATTAATAAATTGAGAAATCCTGTTTTAAATTTTTGTTCTATATGATAATCATAAATAAATGTATTGTGAAAAAGATTTTGTAAAAGCTTCTATTGTTATTGTTAAGCTTTATCTATTTTGTCAAAAATTGTAAAATTTTGTTTAAAAAAAAATATATAATTCAAAATGTCATCAAGCAAGACGTTACTTCACTAACACAAAAATATACATCGTATAGCTGTCGATGTGTTATCTTAATCAATGTTCTGAACGTTGATTGGTTGAACTAGAATTATCACTTGTTAAGTTTCAGCACTTCGCTTCTCAACAAATATTGAACAATAATTCTAGTGTTGGGAATAACTGGCTAACTACTAAGTGATTTTTGGGGCTTTTTTCTGTTTCTTTTTGTGGGAAAGGTTGTTTTTACAATAAAGATGCCTACGTGTTAGTATATAAATGTCAACCAAAATATAAATTCGTGTAACATCCTTTCTTGCTGTTGTTGTTAAGTTTTGACCCATATATCCTTCGTGTGTGTTCGGAGAAAGTTAAGTCTGACAATTCAAAGCTTTTTGACTACACATACTCCATGAGCTTTCTAAATGGTACATCAACGGGATTTGGACATACAGTTTGATGAACCCTAAGTCTCAGAAAAGAAATCTTGTTGATGTTTGAACACCTAACTCATGTATTTCATAAAAAAATAAGCTGAAATTTTATATTAAAATTAACCAGTGATTTGTACATCTTATTTCTCAAAATAGTTAGCATTAGTCGCTACATACAGCTACAACCTTCTATTGGAGACTAAGGAAACCCTCTTTTCTACGGCAAACTTTAGGGTATTTAAACAAGAGTAGGGGACCCGTCTAACTATACTTTTAATGGTGTGCCAGATACAATATTGCAAACTTAAAGTGGCAGTTATGATTCACCACACTGTAGCATTTTATTCTCCAAGAAGCCAGTCAGGTTTTTACATTTGTGTCTTCTTCGTTGTCTGGTTTGGTGCTCTATTTTGCTGCCAGAAATAGTGCCCAAATGGATAGTTGGGCTCCATTTATGAGATAAATGGCTTCAAACTAAGATATTTTTAGCCCAACGAGCTCGTTCCAAAAGTAATGAAATTCTTAAATCAAGGTGTGACTGTATCTACATCTATATAGGTATGTAAGTCTCATTTCAGTACTATTTTCCAAAAGAGGGAGTTAAAAAAAGGAATTCAAGTATGTTGTTAATTCTATGTAGTCATTTGTTAATGAGAAGAGAGGGAAAAATCTCAAGAGCCTCAGCATAAATAGGACCGCTGAATAACTACCATTAAGCTACAATGGGGGGGGGGGATATCACTTATTTAAAACGTTTATTTTCTTCTTCTTCTTTATACAATGTTTCAAGGCATGAACATACTGCAAAGAACCATTTTGGCAACAACGTTCATTTTAAAGTTAATTTTATATTCAAAGTAGATTGCTCATTAAATTAAGAGCCTTTTTTTCTGCAATTTTGAAGACGTTTATATATATAAAGTATATACATCTGTTTGTAAATGATTACTTTATTAAATCAATGTCATTTTCTATTGAGTGTTTATTAGTCTCATTAGATGAAGAGTTAATTTTCTTTTTCCCAGTTTGATATAAGCCAAAAAAACATTATTTTTTATCATGCGTGGCAATCAAACTGTAGAAGTAGTAGCGGGGTGGCTTTGGTTACATTCCAGAGGGCCGATTTTAAGGTGTTTTTTTTTTTTTTTTTTTTTTTTAAATGGTAATCATGTTTTGAAGGTTTGAGGAAAGAGTAGAGCTTTAATTATTGCTTTGATTTTTAATATACAAAAAAACATTTATTTTGTGTCATTTTCATAATTTGAAATTTGCAAAACAATTAGAAATTAAATAACTTCACAAATAATGTTATTTCAGAATGTATAACAGGTGTTATCACTTCTGATGAGCTGCAAAGATTCCAAATTCTAGAAATTCAATAGCATTAATAGTTTTAAAAAACCGACCATTTATTATATTTAAATCAATTTATTGTGCACAGAAATTGCATTTATTTTATTAAATACTTATCCCTCTGAAGCATCTTAATGAAAAGTTATTTCACTTATCCGATATGACTTCAACTACTTAAAACCTGTACTATCATTACAAAACATTAAATATAGCTTTTCAGATTAATAAAAAATTTCATTGTCCTTTGGAAAAATCAAGATATGCCGCCATACCCTGTAAATAGTATTGCTAACAAATGGTATTTTGTAAGTGCCAGTAAATCCCGTTTTAGAACGACATTTTTATTGTCCTACACGATGAAGTAGGTTAAATTATCCATAAAAGATGTTTATTATAAAAGTGAACATCTAATCTGATATATGTATGGACATAATACAGTACACATAAAGTACACTTTTAATAAAGGCAAATTGTACAGCAAATATATAAAAAAGCATTTAATCTACATAGATAGACATGCATAATTTATGTAAACATCATTTAATAATTCACAATTTGAAAAAAAACGGTTAGTTTAAATAATATAATAATCATAATAAAATAAACAATTTGGCAAAGGATTTTGGATATTCATATTTATTTTGTATAATATTTATTACATTGCATAAAGTGCAATAGAGCATGAATGTTGTGGTATAATTCCTAGGATTTGTATTAGTAAATCATTAATGATAAGTACAAAGTTCAATTTAGTATCTAATGGAAGAATCAATACAATGAACAGATTATATTATTTTTTATTTGTTAGGGCATATAATCATTTACATTAAGCCTTAAACCCAATTAAGAAAGGCTTCTTTATATGAAAACCAATGGTAATTTAGGAAAAGTAGACATTGCAAATAGTTATGTCAATACTTAATGGCTATAAAATTCGCAATAAAGATAAAATTACAAAGAGGTTCCCCATAAATTATGTGAGCTGAATTTTTAATAGTTTTGATAATGTATCTTATACCTTCCCTGTTAACAACTTTTAGTTTTATTAAGGTTGTATCAGTTCTTAATACGGGAATTAACCCTTTTTTGACTTATTGACAATTTTTGATAACTTAATCATGCTCAAAAATCCCTTTGTAGTATCAACATAAAGAACTCAATAACCAAGTGATACACATTTTACCATTCAGAATTTACATTTTTGTAAGTTGTTGACTAAACCTTTGACTTTAATGTTATGTCAATTATTTGAGCTGTAGAGCAAGGATGAAATCATAACAGATTTAAAAATCAAATACAGAAAAAACGTGATTAAGTTTATCTCGGAGTTTGTTAAATGGTTGTATATTAAATCACGACATATGAAACTTTTGTAGCTATCCTTATATAATATGGTATTACAAATCTCCTTGCTACTGAAAATTATTGAGCATCAGAGTCCCCAAAATCGTGAACCTCAATTAAGAGATTGATTCACTTCAATGACAACAAATAAGCTTAAAAAAAAGATGATTTTTTTCAAATTTGTTTCTGTTTCCTCATTTCTGTTTTCAAGGATGAACCTCAAATTCCTCAGCCACTTAATATACCCTCTACAGTAGGGGTCTCCAACCTTTTTTCCTCTGAGAGCTACTTTCACGAAGTAAACTGCCCAAGAGCTACTCATGTATTGTAACATTTATTCTAATTGCCGATTTCAAACAAAAAAAGAAGGAATAAGCTTTATTTTCTTGAAAATTAACAAATTTATGAAAACATAAAAAAAAAAAAATATTATTATTATTTTTACTATACGTATTCACTTAGAATTTACAATTTATATATCAAGAATCAAAAACTTTATACAATACAACCATTTAAATAATCAATACATCAGTATATTTTAAAAGGCAAAATCCACATAAAGAAAATAATTGTATTTTCAATAAAAAGCAGCTTAGTTCAGTTCAATAAAGGTGTGTGCATGTGTTTGATTTCAAATTTTTAGCTAGTGAGATGACTGACACTGCAAGGAGTCAACAAGAAAGGTGTATGCTGGAATGTATCAGCTTAAGTTTACTTTTATAAAGTCATCTAAGTGTTCATCTGTCAGTATCGTTCTATGCCTTGATTTCAGGATATTCATATAAGAAAAGCTGACTCACAGAAGTATATATTCCTTTACAAAGGAAACATTTTCAAGGCTATTTGGTGAAGATTTTCATAGTTGTCAGAATTTACCAAGCTCCAGAAAAACTGTAAATACTTCTGAGACTTCAACTTTATATCATTTTGAAGGTTTATAACTTCTATTTTCATTTCCACAAGATCAACACAGAAAAATTCAGCCATCTCTACGGAAATATCATTTATGTCCACATTCATGAAAGGGTTGGTCATAAATGACACAAGTCTTGTTCAGTCACTCAATCTGTCATCCTTGAGACAGAGGAGAAGTTCTGAAATCTTTTGTTTTCACTTGCTAAATGTACAATGACAGTTTTGCCCTGAACGCCTTGACACCACTGATCATGTAACATTTTTTTTTTTACCTTTGCCTTGTAGCTGTAGGTTCAGGTGGTTGATTTCGTCACTGACATGGGTCAAGAAAGCAAGAACAAATAGCCACTTTGTATTAGATAATATGGTGGTGTCCTCATCCCTCGTTAGCAAGAATTCCTTGATTTCACCCAACCCAACAAGGAAAGAAAGCGCTGTATTCTTTTCCCCCGATTTAGCTATTTATCTTCAGTGTAGAGGCGGAGATCCCCATACTCTGCAGAATATTCCTACAGGAACAGCTTGAAGCTCCTATGTTGCATTACCTTTGATAGAATAGAATTGAAGATCCTCATAACAGGTCAAACCCCATAACTTTTGCGCATATAGCCTATGGGGGAATGATGCAATGTTAGCTCAAATTGTTGGAAAGCCTGAGTCCGCTTTGCGGTGTGCAATAAATCCAGAGCAACGACCTGTCATTGAAGGTACTCCGTGAGATGTTACAAAAACCAGTTTTTCAAAAGTGGATCATCTTTTCCACCAGGTAATCCTTTATTGCGTTATAAA
Source organism: Lepeophtheirus salmonis (assembly GCF_016086655.4). NCBI lineage: Eukaryota > Metazoa > Arthropoda > Copepoda > Siphonostomatoida > Caligidae > Lepeophtheirus > Lepeophtheirus salmonis. The sequence continues at coordinate 20,983,067 of NC_052143.2, forward strand.
TATCAACTCCCCTAATTTTAGTTTTCAGTAAGAGTAAGGTCAAAAACTCCACTTTGGTGTAAAGGTCAACCAACACCACCCTAATGAAAACAGCCAGCTTGGTTGTATCACTGCACTCCACAGACTCACTGAATAAAGAATCCTTTGCACCTAGTCATGTCTGAGTCCAGCTTTTTACCGCATTCGCAGATAGTGCAGATACTCTCTTTGCCATGGTGCTGGCACTAAGCTGTACATCGGCAACAGTAGTCAAAATTTCGTCCTTATTTTTGGGATCGCTGAACAGTTTTTCAGCCACTGCGGTCATGGACTCCTTTATGATCCCACCATCGGTGAACGCCTTTTTCCACTTTGTTAAAATGTGTGCTAATTTAAACGAAGCCTCTATTGCCGAAATTGATAGTGCTTCCCTCATATCGAAATGATATCTTTTTTAAAGTGGATATACGCGTCTTAAAATTTGTAAATATATACCCTTGTTATTCTTCTAATATAAATATAAAATAAAATGAAGTTATGTCTAAGAAAAAAGTCAAAAATATCTTTACACTAAGTTCAAAATGTGAGGTGTGTCATTTTTGAACTTGTTCTTATGAGTAAAGCCACATATATTTTTATTAAAAGTACTCATACCTAAAAGATATTAAAGTAAAATATTATCTAGCCAAGGCCCTCTGACGAGCTACATGGAAAGGGGATGAGAGATAGTGGTAGCTCGCGAGCGACGTGTTGGACACACTTGCTCTAGATTCTACGTGGTATCATTGCCACAAATACAATTAATTTAACATTTTTATAAGGACTGGATGTTATTTAGTTAATGAGGTCACTGCTCACATCTTATGATGACTTAATTTAAAAAAGATTGTTCTATAGCACGTTTTTTGTGCCTGATTCGGGCGCGTCTTTGAGATATAGGACAGGATCGGATGTCTGTCAAAATTCGTATCGTATCATACAATTTAAAAATGTATCGATCCCTTTTTCGTGACGTAGCCTAGATGGAAGATTTCAGTACATTTCACATCTCAACTTGCAAATCTCTTTCCATTGATTTCTCCCATTATATCAATAGCATACTTGAATGTTTTTATGGTAAAATTTTAACCCTTTACACGACTCAAACTCATTTTACATCATTTTTTACAAAATAACCTCTATCAACACTCCTTTTCCAAGAAAAGGGGGGGGGGATGTTAAAATCTAATCAATTTTAGCCTAATTTTTTGGATGCAAAATGATCCTTTAAGCACTCTGAAACAAAACGAAAAAAAGAGTAATAAGCCAACCCCCCACATATTTATGAATTACTTTTTCCCCTATAAATACATAGTTTCTAATTTATTTTCAAAGAAATAAGAAGAAACTCGTAAATTTCATGATCATTAAAGCCTTTTTATACTCAAAACAATACTTACATAACATTTTAAGTTTATCAATTACAGTTTTAAAGTCATATAAAAGGTCACAAAAAAAGGAAAATTCTTCAAAAAACCACATGTTTGGCCTTCAGATCGTCCAAATTCTTGCTCGGGTAGTCACACAGGCTCTGCTCTCAAGAATGGACTACATGGAGGAATCCATGACGTGTAGGTTGGGACTTGAAGGGGGCCAGACGGTCTTGTCCGAGAAGCTACTCTAAGCTTCTCACACCACACGCTTCTCTCTGGATTTGTGGGAGGGGGCTCCATCCTGTTGGAAGGTCCATGGCTAATTTTGGGAGTTCTGTTGGGCCCAAGGATTATATATATTTATTAATTTTATAATTTAACTTCAAAACAATTTACACACGGATAGGCGAGAATGCTTCCTTCAGAGGGAGAAGGTAACACCATGACAACCTATTAAGTAATGAAGAAAATGAACGTATCCAACCACCGTTTTTCCTTTTCTAATTTCTAAACGTACAAATCCTTGTTGATCCGTTATTCGTGTCAAAGATGCCAAAAACATTCAAGAATTTTTTATCAAGGAACTCAACTTATTTCATTTTGAATAAAATACTCGTACTCTGAAAAATGTTGAAAAATTAAACTTGAAAGATGAGATCTCTGACAGTGTAAAGCCTTATTAAATGTACATGCTGTTTGTAAGACATAAAATTTTAAAGATACATATTTATGAAAGTACATAAAAATTGGTAGTGAATGAAGTTTATTATTAAGTAATCATACTTCTGACATTTTATGTTTTGCTTATTGCTTGATACCTTTTATGATTGATAAATATATTGACAAATAGTTGTTATTTCTTAGAGATGTACGTACTTAACTTAAAAAAAGCTGCCTTTCTACCTTATAAAATTTACAAACTTTTTAAATCTTTGTTTAAATTAGTTTTATAGTAAATAATTCATTATAACTTTTGAATTGCTATAGAGATTTCCAAAGAGCTACTACTTGAGTGGAATTTTAAGATGGTAAACAATAAATTTATACTGAGAAATTCAAGTATTTTATTTCGCTCAATTATTATCAATCTGCTACAAGAGAAGAATCATGTAATCTAGTAAAGTTGTCAGAGAAGAAATGAAATTGACTACCCAGTTCCATGTTTTAACAGGGTGTATTTTCTTCAGTATACCTTGCAAGGTTTATAGTAAGATCTACAATTCAGTCCTGCATGCTTTTGTGGAGAGTCAATCTGTATCATATCTATTATGTTTATTAAGGCATAATGCTGAATTACCTGGCTTGGTGTGTTTGCCTACAAACCACATGAAAACCCATATTTTGTTTGGAATTCATCTACAAAGAAATATCAGCCTAAAATCCGTATAGCAAATTATGCATAAATAAAGTTCCAAAGCCGTTATAGCAAATTTACTTACTTTAGGAAATCAACTGCGATTAAAGGAAATAAGGAAGGTGATCATAGCATCTACAGCAGTATATATTGCTTTTCCTTGCTTATTCTTAAAGGAAATTCCTTATATTAGATGTGTTCCTTCTTAGTCGGCTAGATATTATCATATACACTAATTACCATAGTAGATAAATTCTGGAAAGGTAAAGAATGAGATGAGTTACCTCTTTTGTGTCTTTTTTATCTATTTTTTTAGTTGTGTATGTTTCTCGGTTTTCTCTGTATTTTTGATTATAGAAAGTAATTTTAACTTTTATGTATTTGTTTTAGGACTCTCAATGTTTAAATACTTATTTCACAATTTTTTTCCGGTATTTTATACTTCAAAGGAATACAAATGATATTGAAGGGGATAATTATACAATATAATTTTTACATAATTATGATCTCTATTTTTGCAATCCCTCTTATTTTTATCATGATTTTACGTATGTTTGATATATAAATTGATGTAAAATAAAATCCATAAAAAAAATGAATTCCCATAGATCTTGGATAAGTGAAAGGATTAATCCTCTGGGAACTTAAATCTTTAAAACAGTCCATGAACTTTTTTCGTTAATCCCCATTGAAGTCATCATGATCATTGATTCACATCGATCAAAGATTGTCGTTTAAGGAACTTTAAGTTTTATTTTTTTTACTGAAGTTTAAGGACTTCTTTCCATTTCGTAGTCACATCCTACTTTTCTTTTTCAACTTTATATGTTAAAGACTAATTATTTTCAATTAAAAACCAATTGTTTATCTTGCTGAGACTCTAATTCTGGTCTCAGCTCACTAAAATGGTATGTCTTATGTATTACAAAATTTACCTGGTACGACGAGATATCAAGTCTGCCACAAAAAAAAATAGACATAAATAATGAAATGTATCGTGTAAAACTCTTTGAAGGGTTAAAAAGAAAAATATGTCTGTAAAAAATATTTGCCATTCGTACATTTGTTTTTATCTAAAATTATTCCATGGTTTCAACAGTAAAAGGTAAAGTTAGATATGGTTACTACATCATTCATGATTGTACACGCAATTTATCTGTAAGAATTTTGTATTTATCATCCTCAAACCTCGATAAATGTATTTTACTTCAATATAGGTGAGATTTAATCAATTTTTATTCAAAAATAGATATAGAAGCAATCAAAAAGCATTCGTTAAGAAGAACGAACAACTTCTATTTAATTAATTACACTGCCAAAAAATAATTCTAATTATTGCCAAGAAATAATAATGAGATTTATATATTTTTAAAGTTCAATTTAGATTGGAAACTTATTGATTTTTTTATATTCTCAATAGAGGCTGTATAACTTTATAGTACATCGTGCAGTCTTCGTTTATTGGGCTAGAGAATTGTTACTACCATTTATGTAGAAAATTTACTATTCGTAAATTTGTATTTAGTCATCAAAACTGCCTATAAATTAGGATTTAATGTAGTCTGATATTCCAAAAATATAGAGTGGATTGACTACGTGCTCTATTGATGCGACAATTACAATGTACATTTAGAATTACCTTGTATTTTATGTGAGTAGGATCATGTTTTGTGTATTTGGATGAACCTAGGTATTGGATATAATAATTGCCAAATGTTTACATATATATATTTATTGTTTTACCGAAGTTAATTTACGAGCCGCAATAAACAAAACGTTTAAACCCTATACATTTATTGACTGATTTGAAAAAAAATATATATAAAAATTTATTTATTGCATCTTATCGATACGATCTCTATTAGAAGCAATGACAGCCTCAAAACAGTGCCCATAGCTGGTACAGTCTTTGACAATTTTGTTCTCTGGGTTGTTGGTCCAGACTGCAGAGATAATGGAGTTTAAGTCATTCACATTTTGGTGTGAGTTTTTTATTTGTGATGCCCTAAATGTCCAAATTACATATTATCGCCATCAATAATATTAAGCCTCAAACACTCCCTATCAAAAAATGAAGTTCTGTTATTCAAAATGTTTCTTGTTTAGGGACAAAAAAATACCACGTTTAAATTTAATTTATCATGATATTTTTATCTAACATATATTGTCAACAAATGTATTTCAAATTAGTCGCCAATTATAGGAATTTTGTTTGTTAATTAATTAAATTAAATAAGAAAGCTTATTATTCAACTAATTTTCAATTTAAAATTATTTTTGATCTGATCTATATTTGGATAGGTCTTCTTTAAATATAATATTAGTTAATCCTCCATCGTTCAATGATATGTCTCATTTTGACGATTAATTCTTATAGCTGTACTTTTAAGATAATTGAATATTTTTGTGGGTTTTCAGATTAGGCCTCCGTTAGTTTTCTAAAACTAGTTTCTATTAGAAAATAGCAGATTGGCATATATATTGTAAACGTCAGTCAAAAGAAAAATATCGTTCTTGAAAAGTGTTTTTCATATAAAGAATGAGTTTGAGGCAATTAAAAATTTCCGACAGAGAAATAATTTTAAAGAATGTTTTTTTTAAGAGAAGACTAAGGTCTTTAATTATATGAAAATGATAGGAAACATAGACTGAGAATGCTTTTTGTGTGTAAATTAAAAAGAAATCAATTTTTAGATCAGATAACTAAAACAAAAAGATAGGGTTGCTTTAAAGCCTAAGTCGGGATGTAGTCATAGGGCTTAATAGATAGATAGACTATTCCTTATATTAGTCGAGGTATAGCGTGATTACCAACTTACTAACCTTAGGTAGTTTATATGTAAGAACATCGGAAGAGAGAATATGTTCCTTTAGTAAACAATCATTGGAGACATCCGGAACATTTTTTGTTCCGGGTTCCCCGAATAGTTAGTATTATGGAACAAGTAACTTCTATTCTTTAAATTGTGCCTTAGGCTGAAGAATCTTTCAAATTTTACACTGCCCCAAGTCAATACCTGAAATAAATTTCGTTACTGCAAAGGTAAAATTTCTTATAAATAAATTTAGAGCACAAAAATACTGTCGCCTTATGACTGTTGTATTAAAAATATTATATCTAATATTCCTTAAAATTTAAGTTTATGTTTTTATAAAATAAAAATTTAAAATATAGTTGGATTTTTGTAATAGAAAAAATACAACATTTTTTTTTTTTTTAAATAATTTCAAAAATCCAAAACTAATCACACAAAAATATGAAAAATTAAATTTTCCAATATTAAATTTTCTGGAAATAAATTTCAAAGATCCATAGCTATAAATAAAAGATACAATTTTTTGGAGAAAAAAATTTAAAGATCTATAGCTGTTAACAGAAAAAATCAAACTTTTTGGGAAAAAATATTAAAGTTTTTGGAAAAAAATTTAAAAATACGCAACTATTTATAGGATTTAAATATTTTAGTAAAAATTTGTAAAATAAAATTTTTCGAAAAAAAATTGGAAAAATAAATTTCAAATACTAAATTTTTCACTCTGCTGCATAATCTGCCGGAATGTTGGAAAAAATTTCCAGTAAAAGCCCCTCCAGACCTGTGGACGACCATACATAAATTACATCATAATGCATAACAAATGGAAATATACTTTTAATCATAATGCTCATTATTTCCGTGAGTAATTAAAACCCATAGTGACATAGAATTATGTAAAATATAAGGTAATTTTTCAATAACTTGATAATCAAGAAGGATTTTGAGTATCCGAGGGTGAATTTTATTAAAAGTACATTTCTTAACTTCATTTTCTACAAGGAGATAACTTGGGATCGATATCGTTGTAATTCCTGCCTATATCGGAGTAGAGATTTGTGTCTATTTCTTTCACCTCATAGCTGCTGGCAGATAATTTAATGAAACAGCATCGTAGCTAAGCTGCTTTCTTCCAAAAACAGGCTTCAAATTGTCAGAGTAACGAGATTATTGTTCGATTTCTTTTTGAAACATAGTGGTAGTATTTGATATAATTTGAATCTCTGTACATTTTAGTATTATTTTTGGCATTTTACGTTTATTTTTGACATTAATATTCTAAGTTATTTTAATTTTACAATCAATAATATTTTATATTTTATGTTTACTAACTATAAGTTGAGCGTTATATGCTTTAAATATCATCGCTGATTTAAAAAAATTGAATTTTGCAACACTTTTAATCATTTATAAGTAATTCATCTGTTATTTATGAAAAAATAACTTTAATAAGTAAAAAGTCAATTATTCATCGTAGTAGTTGCAACTTCAACAAGTTTTAAGCCTCCATAAAGCAAATAAATAAAATAAAAATAATAATTTAAAAAAAGTCAATTTTGAAGGAAAACATACTCTTAAGTCAATGTCTATAAATTTGTATAAGCCAAATATTAATGCAAACTGCGTATTATATTAACGATATATTAATAAATGTATGGTTAAAATCAAACATGATTCATCGTTTAAGTTTTACTCATAAATTTCTATGAAGTTCTCATAATATATGGCTTAATATACAAGCAAAAAATTCGAATAATATTTTTTAAACATATGCTTAATCATAAATATATATTTATTTAAAAAGATAAATTTATTCCGATTTAAAAACTGCCTTTAAGTTTATCAAATATGAATAAGTGTACATACAAATGGAAATCAATAAAGTCTTTAAAATCTCTTCAAGCTTTTTAAAGGCCAAAATGTTTTTGTTAAACGAATAATAAAATAATCATAAGAAAAATACATTTCTTTTTGTAGAATTGAAACAATACATATTTTTTATCTTTTGACGAAAAGTTTTTTACTTTCAATGAGTAAAATTTATAAAATATTAAAAAATAAGTTTTCTTTTTTAACGAAATAATAGAACCTTCAATTTCTAAAAATAAAATAAAATTACAATGTGAATATCTCCTTAAATAAAGGAGAAATATAAATTTTTGCTTATATATGAGTTGAAACCTGATATTTTCTATCTATATTCTACTTTCTCTATGTGTGAATCAATAAAAATTCATCAAATTTTATTTTGATTATTTTTCTTAAAATTCTCATATATATTTCTATAAGGCAAAATTACCACGCCAAATTTCTCAAGAAAATTAGTTTTGCATCTTGTTTTCTTCAAATAGTATAAAATGTATATAAATTTATCCAGGGAGACTATTGATATTATAGTTAAAAAGGGATCAAGGATCGGCATGAAATTCACATTTCGATTAATGTATGTCTATAATTATTCGATCTATTTTTGAATAATCACGGATTGTAATTTCGGAACTGGCGAAGAATATAATGTTGGGGGATAAAAGTCTGACCGGAGTTTCAGATTTTCGTAGCATTTGATGTAGATCAAATTAAGCCTGATAAATGCTAAAGAGCAACACAGCTTAATAGAAATACTCTCTGGAAAAATTGTTCTCTTCTACGCAATGGGCGGAGGTTCGATACTCTGTCGCTTCGAGAGAATGAGATGTACATTTTGTTTAGAGACTTCAAAGACAATTTCTAGATCAAATGAAGTATTTGCAATATAATCATGTTTATTTATACTTAATCAATGCAACTCCATCTTACCAATTAAGGAAAATTTAAAAACAACATCATTGTTGTGGTATACTCATTAAATAGAAATATATCTAGAATCGTAAAAGTAAATATACAGACCATCCAGCGGATTAAACAACTCACAAAACGTGGAGAAAACATAAAAAGGTTGTCATCCATTTGTACCTAGTCAACTTCGTACAAATGGCATGGGCAATCTAAGAGAATTCAATAATGTCTATGATAAGAAAGGGAAGGAAATGGAAGTTTCGAGGGCAAACATTTGATAACGACTCAAGGAGTTTATTTTGTGGTCGTATGTATGGCTCCCGTGCCTAATGTCGACCAAACCTTTGAGCTTATAAACAATACAAGTCCATTGTTCATTTTTTTTTAAATAAATCCACAAAAATATCTTTACATTTAGTCAAGTTTACAATTAGTGTATTCTCAGATATCTGGCATTATATACAAATGATGTTGCTGGTCTGTATTGGACAATTCATCCAGCACAAGTTCTGGTTTTTGGATTTATTGCTTCGGGCGGAAAGAGGATGCCCCTAGTTGACCGTTACAGTACCATCAAACAATGGTCTAAATTATAGCCAAAAATACTTGGTGACTCATTCTCCAAATATGAATATAATGCCCATAATTGACTTAAGTATGTTTATGAAATATTGTGTTGTACGTATAAAGAGTGGGAGACTAAAACTTGCAGTAGCTTCTAAGGACGACTCCCTGTTATTTCTTATTACAAGGTTTCATAACACAACCAAGCGATAGCTTTAAGAAATAAAAACAAGTTGTTTTTTTCCCCCATGTCTCTAAGTGTAAAATGGTCGGAGCAACAACAAAAAATCCAGTGCCAAAAAGGCTGTAGAGACTGTAGACATCTCACTCCGAACTGCCACCAACATCAATAATTACAACCCCACACACCCAAGAAGAACTAAAACTATTGGAGAGAAATATGCCTGACTTCTGGCCTACCTCAGTATGGCCCATCTCCATCACTGACCTCACCCCCAGAACTTTACAGTTTGGGGCGTCTTAGCGAATAATATCTGGAGCACCTTTCATCCAATTTTAAATTGTTGAGGAACTGCCATTATGACAGGGTCTTTTCCCATGGATACGGTCTTCATCAAGAGCTTAAACCCTGTTTGTCGGGTGTATTTCTTGTAAAGGAGGACATATGGAATTAAAAATATTCCTAACTAAATATAATAATATCCGAATAAAACGGATTCAAAATTTGTTGATAGTTTCTTTTTTTCTTGATTCCATATAAATCACATTTTTGGTAATTTAGTCATGCTACAAATTTTGTGTCCTGCTCTGTTTATGAACTAAAAGAATTAATTAAGATTTTCTCCTTTTCCGTAATGTTGTTAAAGATTGTTTAATGTTGACGCACTACATTTGTATCAAATACGAGAGAAATATTTTTCACGTATTATGTATTTAAGAAAACAAGGAAAATTCAGATGAGGATATTCTTGTGGTCACACAAATTATCTCTTTTTCCCTCACTCACCCATATAACCATAATCAACCTACACGAAACTAATTATGCCAATTAGGATTTTATTTATCAATAAGATGAGTGATGTTTTTTTTCATGTTATTATTTTTGCAAGTGGGTTTTTAAGTTACTTCATTATTGACTCATGTTTAACTTGATTATCGCACATTTGACTCAATTAATTGAAATAATGATATTTGATCATTAAATGAGTATTAATCGATTTATTTATCTAGCTGTAACTTGAGGCAAAGATTACACTATTCCCTTATAGAGAATATATTCTAAATGTTTATAATGATGAGGCCACTTTGACTTTTCATTCATTTGGTTTTTTTATCTACATACAAGTTACAATAAAGTGTGCAGAAACTAATTAAACTAAAAACATCATAACTTAGTCAAAAATGTATTTATTAAGAAACAGTTTTTTCTAGGTTGTGCAGGGATACATACATATATTACATATTTATATTCATAAAGCTGCCCTTGGCCCCTATATGATGTCTGAACCACGAGCAATCCTCGGTTACGACATCCTCTGGAAGATTGTTCAGGACGGTTTTTGATAATGTTGATGAGGTTGTTCTTCTCTTACACTATATTGTGTTGGTATCTATCTCCTCTTATATATTTAATCACCTTTCTTCCTGGAGTCATCTTCCTACCTCATCATTATCAAAAGTTAAAGAATAGTGTTTCAATTTTAATGTGTCTTTAATTTATAAACAATATATCAATAAATAGAAGAGAAAATGTAGATAGTGTAGATTTTGCTAAAACAAAAATTTAAAACAGTCACCTAAAAAATTTATATGCAAGAAGCATTAGTTAGTAGAATATCACTGTCATTTTGATACTTATATTTTTAATTTAAAAAAAATCTTATATATTCAAAAACCCATGTATTACCACCACATCAACAATATAGAAGACTTTGAGATTACTGTCAGGTGACCTAGGAGACCAAATATCAGGGGAGGTGAAGTCAAAGAAATTGTTAGTAATCTCTTTTTGCTTCTATCTTGTATCACTTGTCCTTGATGTCCTCGTTGATAAAGTTTCTAATTTTATTCTCATTGACGTTCATCTCCCTGGCCAAGACTCTCATAGACTGGCTGGGGTCTTTTTCTAACACCCTTTTGAGCTTGACAATGAATTCACCATCCTAATTCTGGTCAATCCTTCTGGAAGGTTTCTTTCTAGCAGCCACACCTTCAAAGTCAAGATTCGGGTCAAGAGGCTCACGTTTCACTTTAAAGACGAACGATTAAGTAACTTTCAATAATTTTGCAATAGTTACGGTATCATGTCCGGTTGATATCAGTATGAACATTGTATGGTGTTTTCACTCGCGGAGGAAGGTAAATGCATCCATACATAATGGACTGTTGGCAACAGACTGAAAAATCTCGATAATGATCAGCTGATTTGATTTAAAGTCAATACTCAATGTTGTCTTTGAAATATGAGCTGCCAAACCTGCGAATATAATATCTTTTAACTGCTCGGGACTCACAAATTCATGCCGTTTTTATTTTAAATATACCTCGTTTTTCGTTATTACAAACCCTCAAAAGACAGATGTCAAAATTACATCTCAATTTGTTCTTTAGTTTGTGAGTTATTGTGCTAAGTGCAACGTTACGTTTTTTAATTGCAAAATAACAAATCAAAAAATGAGTCAGGGTGAACTCTCAATGACTTATCACATAATAAAGATAAAAAGAAGATCCACTGCAGATTTACTTTAAATTGAGTGACCAAAATTAATTTTTTCATCAAGCAATTAATAAGAGTATGACTTAATCATCAAATTACACAGCTTTATATTCATAAAGTTCATGGAAAATAAATGTTATAAAAAACTTTACCCTTTTTAAAATATTATTATTTTACCGATATAAAAATAAACTTTAAGCTTAAGTTTATTTTTTTATCTATAAAAATTATCATACTAACTTCTTATTTTGTAATAATAGCTGTAAAAGAAAAATGAAGTTTTCTGCTTTTTCTCTTTAAAATTCCAAGATCTTTTTATGCTGCTTCTACACAAATATTGAAAATACTCATTGTGATATATTAAGGAAATTTGATATCCTTCAGCAAAAGCAGCATGGAGGTAATGAAGGCCAATGTGGAGAAAGAATGGGCTAACATTCCGGCAGACACACTCAGGAAAGTTTGTCGTAAATTTCGAATCCCCCTGAAGCTCTCTATTGTGGCAGAGTCCTGGAATTTTTGAAAAATAATAGAAATTAAAATATCCTTCATTTCCTTTTTTATAATTTTTTTTGTATCATTAATATTAAGCCAAGGTTTCTCATCTTTCTAATAAAGTAAAATTGTACAAGGACTTATGACGCATGCAGTATAGGCCTAATTCAGGATTAAGTTTATCATGAGATTTACAGGACTAGTGGTCTATAAGATGGTTAAAAAAGACCTAATAAAGGCTAATGAATTTAATTTACTGAATGGGGACCCCAAACTTGCAGAAACATTTAATTACGATTTTATTCCCGTGCCAAACGACACAAATATACAATTTTTTTTTCATCCCATGCCTCTAAGTGTAAAAATGTTGGAGCAACAACAAAAAAGGCCATTCGTGTACGATTTATTCTGCACTGGTGTCATTGCCAAGAAGGCTAACAACACCTTTGGTATCTCCATTCTCCATTCAGACTGCCTATAACATTAAGAATCAATTACAACTTCATACAGTCACATACGAGTACAACCAAGAATAATATAGATTCATGTAGCAACAATATGGTGTTTGGCCTGCATCCATGTGCCCCACTTCCAGCTTTGACATTTTCCCCGGCACTCTGCAGTTTGGAACGTCTTGGATGAGAATGTCTGCAGCAAATCTTATACAAATTTGGATTCTCTCCAAGCTGCCATTGTGGTACACCATGTTCACGGCCTTCATCGTCAAGAGTTGCCAATTTTTTTGCTCACGTGTTGAAGTTATAATTGATTTTTAAGGTGGACATATTGAATAAAAACTAAAGCGAAATATAATATTGGAACTTTTCACAATTTGGTTTTGAGTTGTATTTTCTTGATCTTTGTGAAGCATTGAATTAGACATTAAAATATGGTTTTATTGTGCTCAGAGTTCAAATATAGCCTTAATTTTTAGCCTTCAAATATAGCCTCAAAATTTACATAAAAGTATAATGAATAAAAAAAATTATTTGATGATTTACGCATTGCGTCACAATATACATTTTTGTCTTAAATAATTTAAAATAAATTCAATAGCATTGGAACAAAGACAAATTAAGGTGATTTATTTTTATTCCATTCTTTAAAATAAAGCATCAAGTAAAAATTTGTCATCGAGTTTAAAATCTACAAATAGGTAGTTAATTTTTGTTAAACTGATGAATTTTTAAATTACCAATTAATTTTTGATTGAAGGTGTATATATTGATAAAAATATCCATGGGTTGGCATAAGAGATCCTTTCATCAAATTATAGGTGAGTCATTGCCGTCCCAAATTAAAATTAGTACAGGTATTTGTCAAATATCAAGACGGTCATACTAACACAAAAAGGATAAAGCAGTATTTCAATGTCAGCTTTTGTTGTTTTTATTGCTTCTTTTTCCCTTTTCAGTGTTCTGAAAGTAGATTTTTTGAATTATAATTAAATCTTGTTATGTTGTGAACAATTTCTTATGACTATTTTATATTAATTCCATATATGAGAAGAATTGGCCAACTATCCATTAATTATGGGACTATTTGAACGAAAGGTTGCGAGATACAATAAAAGTAATGACGTAAGTTTTATAATGTGTAGTTTGTTCATAACCTAAATTAGTCGTCAGTTGGCAATTCCTTTTAAGTATGGATGTATTATTTAATAACTTTTCACAACTTAGTATGGTTTTATCGAATTCAGCCAATCAGATTTTCTCATTAGGAGAAAGAAAGCAGACACATCGATAGCTGGGATCAAAATATACGGTTGGTTTTTTTTGTGTTAGCGAAGCATTATACATATATCCAATTGATAATTCTTTTTTATTCAATATAAAGATCCCGTGTAACATTTTTGACCATTGACAAGGAAAGAATAGTTATTTATACTCCGAAAATGGTTATTTCAAAAAAAAAAAAAAGTGTATATTGAAAAAAAAAATACTTAGAGAGTTTATATTGTGACTTTTATTGTATCTTGCAAACTTTTTTCCCATTAGAGAAGAAAAAAAGCTTTTATTTTTATGTTAGTTAGACCATTACATAATTATTTTCAACTCCTGGACCCTTCATTATTTATTAGTAAGGATATGCATCATAAAATGTAATTCTAAATTAACAGTCAGGGCACTGATAACAAAAATATGTGTTATTTGGTGAATTTATAAATTCTTCATAATCGTATGTCAACAAATGTGGCAAGTCAACACAAAAAAATTAATTTAAAAGAACTTTTCTTAAAATTGAATGTGCATTACATTTGTATTTTTTGACCACTTATTTTCAATTTCTATAAACAAAGTATTCGTATTAACCCTTTGGCTACGTTGCATATTACAATAAAATTACCTAAAATTGATTGTCACAATAATATAATGATAAATTGATAGGTTGATATAGAAAGGGGCCATATGTAAGTAAAAATTCCTTTGTCTCTTAACTCATCCAACAAATTTGAATAGTAAGTCTTTAAAGTCAATAATTAACTACAATATATCAAAGAAATATTGGTGTGAATGAAGTTAAACAATCAACAAGAATATTCTCACCATCTTGATTTTTGTTCTAGATTGTCTTTATGTTGACGCACCACAAATGACATGATTACTACCAAAATCAATTCATTGAGAAATCTGTTTATATGATTTATACCAGGTATGTGCTTATGAAATGAGACTTGATGTTTATTTTTTTTAAATGATTACAAATTTGATTTTCAAAGTATGCGCCTTCGATAGGGAAACATTTTCCCCATCTTTCAGGCCATTTATGGATGCCTTTCAAAAAAAATTGTTCGTATTTCTTTCAAACCAGGTATCGATCCATTTTTGAGCTTCAGCGTGAGAATCGAAAAGTAAATCATTGAGTGTCTGGCCCATGGATGCAAACAAGTGATAATTGGAAGGCGCCAGATCTAATGAGTAAGCTGCATGAGGTTCCCAGCTGTACAATTCAACAAGCAGGCAGTTGGCTATAGAGCGATGCTGTGGTTGCGTTGTTATCAAGGAAAATTAAATTGTATTGCCTTGCTTCGTATTTTGGGCATTTTTGGCATATAGCAGGGTTCAAATCGCCCGATATGGTAGGGATCACCATTAATGGTTTGACCGATTTGTAGAAGCTCATACTATATGACGCCACATTGGTCCCAAAATACACAAACCATTGTCTTCTTTCCGAAGCGATCTGGCCTTGCGGTCGGTTTGGCTTTACTGCCAACGATCAATATATGATTTTTTTCGTTTTGGATTCTTGCAATAGATCCACTTTTTATCGCCAGTTAAGATGCGATGCAAGACCGAATTTCTTTTGTACCGGGCGAGCAGCATTTGACAAGTAGTTTTTCAACTTTCTATCTGCCTTTCACTCAATCCATATGGCACCCATCTACCGATCCTTAAAAATTTTCCCATTGCTTTTAAAACGTTTTGCAATGGTCCGACGGTCAACACTTAATTGTGTAGTATTGACATATTACGCAGTAGATAGCTATTCTAGGCAAAGAACAAATTTATTGCAATGCACTATTTTATTAAAATCTTGTTCAACCATTTTTTTAGTAAAGAAAGGCATTTGGGTCATAAATTTTTATTAATTTTGTTTTTTAAGAAGTTTATCTATGTATACTATTTAAACTGTAACTATGGCAACGTCAACAATATTTCAAAATAAATAGTATCTGATAGGTGAATCTGTGACAAAGATAACAGGGAATAAATGGCCTTCAAATACGTAAGGTTCACTCTATATATAGTGAATAATGAAATAAACTTTAAAACATATTTATACTATTTTTTTCTTAAATTAGTTTTTTTGGATTTTAAACGGAATAGTAGTGAAGGACTTTTTTTAACCTGTTACTCACAGCGTGCATTATCGATCTTTTTTTTTTAAATTAAATGGCTATATTGTCGAATCTTTAATGTTAAAAATGAAAATACATTTTTGCATATTTTAAACGAATTCGATTACTTTCTGTAACAAAAAAGCTTATTGAACGAACCTTTAATGAAGGTTCAAAGTCCCGCTGATAATATTGTTCATTTTTAACAGTAAAAATTTGACAATATTGCCGTTTAATAAAAAAAAAATAAAGATCAATAATGCGCACTATGAGTAATATGTTAAAAAAAAGTCCTTCACTACTATTCCGTTTAAAATCCAAAAAAACGAATTTAAGAACAAAATAGTATAAATATTTTATAAAGGTTATTTCATTATGTAAAACAAAATATCAAAAAAAAATCAAATCTGCTAATGGTTCAAAGATAATAAAAGAAGAAGACAAAATTTTCGAAAACAAGCGTTAATTTTCAAAACTTTAAGTTCGTTGCACGACCTCTAAAACTTCTTTTAAATTGTTCAAAATTTATTATTCATCTATTTTTACCCAAATGCATAATTTAAGCCTATGACGTCTCAACATTTCCAAAAAAAGTGCAAATTGGACCAGTCTAGTGTGTATACAGGATACACTCTATGTATAATTAATAAAATATTACTTGAGGACTCATTTTTAACAATGAGCGTGTGTAGCAAAATCTTAAGAAAGTACCTTGGTTTCTAGACTAAAGTACTACCTGGATCATCAAGTCATATTAATTATTTTTTCTGAGGCTGAACATACTGAGAGAACATCTACGTATTGTTTAACTAAGTGTGAGTGTGTCCATGAAAAAACCACAGTACTACCGAGGATTTCTTAAGCTTAAGACTTAAGGAGTGGTCTTCCATATTATAGAAGTAATGTTTGTCTTTTGTACGACGCGTACTAACTCCGAACAATTCCGAGTACAATTGCTAGTATATAAATAATCATAGTAAATACTATTATTTTTGGCGATTTGTATTATTTTTCCAAAATACTTTTTGTTGTACAAAAAACTTATATGTTTAAATTTATTATGAATAGCTATGGGTTTTTGATTTTTTGTCTAAAAAACTACAAAAACCAAGGATTCCCCCCCCCCAAAAAAAAAATAATAGATTTATAAATATAATCATGCAGATGCCCCTGTAGAATCACCCAGTACTCAAATTATCATAATCTATAATGGTCCCATTCAGATATACAAAATATATGTAGGTTACAATATCAACCCTTCCGTAATAAAATAAAATGGTGATTGACGCACTGAACACACCAGGCTAGATGCTCTTGAAATCATTTTCAAATAAAGCCTATTCCTCATTTTGAGGCAATTCTCAATATTCTAGGTACAATAATAATAACTATAAAGGTAATAGATAAAAAAATACGTACATATCAATGTACATAAATATAAGAGGACCCAAGGCTTTTCTGCCAATTGTAAGACTATAAATTGAATAAATGATTCAGAAAATTGGTATGTAATCTCTTTATAGATGAATTTCTCTCCCCTTCTAACAAATCCATTCCACCATGTGTTGGATATATTAAAGTTATATAATACAAATATATTTATATGTAGGCTATTACAGTACGGCCATAAAAGATGGGGAGGGGGAACTTTCAGATTGAACTCGAAGCTAAACCAGATTTTACAAACATTAACTTAATTGGAAAAAAAGAGAGACAATATTAGGATATGAGAGGGAGATGGATCGAGGAATTAGGAATCCATTTTGTTTTATAGTATTATTGATAGTAAAAAAACTTCAAATAAAAGTTTTTAATGATGATTTGTTTATTATTTTCCCACAAAGATTTTAAATCCATTTAAAAATTGTTGAGTAGGGTTGACGTTATGGTTTTTTGAAGAAAATAATTTTAAATAAAACCATAAGAGATCACTGTAGATGAAAATAATATTTTAATGGAAGTGTTTTTGTAGTTGTTACCTATAAGTTTTTTATTTTATTTCCCAAAGTTAATCTTATTCTTCTTTTATACTTGAAGAGAGAATCACAATTATAAAGTAATCCCGGGTCGAGTGAAAGACAAGGGTTAAGCCTGAGGATTTGTTGTGGAGTTATGAGGGTAGGTCCTTATTGGACTTGAATTATAATTGAGGATCGATATCGCTGTATTCATGCATATATCATTGTTAGATACAGAGTGGGGTTTAGGTGTATTTCCTTCATCTCATAACTGCTCCAAGTTAAAAATTATGAAACAGCATGACAGCCATGCTGCTCTTCTCTGAAATATTCTTCAAATTGTCCGGGTTACCATGTTGATTTTTGTTTTTGTTTACAACCTGAAAAGGTTTTTCCTTTTTCAAAGCTGTTACCATTATTATTTTATTCTTTTAAGAGAGACAAAAAAGTATAAAGTCATCACTAGGCCGTGAAAAACGAAGAGTAACACTCAAGATTTGTTGCAGAGTGATATGTTCCTTGCTGCTCATAGAGAGAATGAACTTATTATGCCTCCTGAGTTAGTATTCATTAATATTGCTTGTGTGTTTATGTTGATTTATGAGTAAGATTTGAGTTAATGATATACGTATTTGTGTAAAGTAAAAATAATTTGTATTTTCATTCAACTTGATCATTTGTATTTTGTAAATA
Source organism: Lepeophtheirus salmonis (assembly GCF_016086655.4). Classification (NCBI taxonomy): domain Eukaryota; kingdom Metazoa; phylum Arthropoda; class Copepoda; order Siphonostomatoida; family Caligidae; genus Lepeophtheirus; species Lepeophtheirus salmonis. The sequence continues at coordinate 21,001,631 of NC_052143.2, forward strand.
TATTGGGTCACATGATTGTTTTGTCTATTGCACTTTACTAAAGTATATGTTAATAAAAAACATACAAGTAATGCAGTCGTACGGCAGGTTTTTGTGTCTTAATGGTTCTATTAGCAATATGAACGAAGCATTGTCAGTAATTCCTAAATAGATGCAGCAGCAACAAATTGAATTATGGAACCACATCTTTGTAATTCCTGCCTTGATCACCATATATTATAAGTGAGTTAAAGACAAAAAGTAACTCTAAGGATTTGTCGCAGAGTTATACGTGCAAGTCTTTACAAGGCTAGGAATAATTTCGTTGTAGTTCTTTCTTATTCAATGCTAAATACGAAGTAGAGTTTCTGTTTATTTCCTTTATGGGTGCTCGGAGCTAATTTCATGAAGAGCTCAGAATTAATTTTACTATCTTAATGGCCTTACAACGCCGGGCTATTCTACCCTAGTTCTCATTCAAACTGCGTACTCACTTACTAAAGGACTTGCAATTCTAAGTATTTTTAGTTTAAAACATATAGAAAGATCAAAATATTACTGAATTAATACCTTTATGTTAAACTAATTCGTATTTATCTATCATAACTTATTAGTAGTTTTAGAAATAATGATTCAGAATATGAAGTTTGAGTTACTCCATCATATTTTCTCACTCTATAACTACTTTTATCTTTGATAAATACCCATAATGCCTTTCATATTGTATGTACATATACTAACATATATGAAATATATTTTTTTTAAATGACTTTAAATTCATGATTAATGACAAAAAAATCAAATATTCTGCGAAATCTATAAAAATATGATTAATTAAATATGATGATGTATAAATACATTCCTAATTTAGTTCCATAAAAATAGATATGAAATATTTAAATACAAACATTGTAGTCAAGGAAATGTACATATTATGAAATAAAGTATTTAAATTTGTTTTATCAATAGTCAAATCCAAATGAGAGGCGTACTTTGATTTTAATCCTCTGTTAGTGAACTGGAGTAACGTAGATTTATAAAAATTATTTTTATTCAATTGAATCTTCATTTTACCACCAATAATTTTCGGTAGGATCCTGAAAAAACTTTCAACCAATATAAATTTAGCCTTTATGGCGTTTTTTTATATATAATCTTGTATGTGGAGCATAATTTATATTCGGAAATAATAATTAAGTCTATTATTTAATTTTGAAACATTTCTCATACAGCCTTGCATTGCTTATTCAATCAATACTCAATAAATAAAAAAAAAGTCAAATTGATAGAAAGCAATTAAAATTGACCAGTTTTTTTTACGGCAAATCTTTTTAAGCTGTAAAATAAGTTCATTAGTTTTAGCTATACTGTAAAAGCAATAGAAAAATATTAGCTTTCTAATAAGATCTTTCATTTTTACTTCATTTAAACTTTTATATCATCAAATCCATTAAGTCCTGAAAAAGAAAGTTACTACAAGGGAGGGTCTAAAAAGTTTACAGTCTCAACTTCAACGTAAATAAAAGCTAGCCACATCTATCTGGCATATCTTGACAATTACTCAGCAAAGTGTCAGTTATTTTGGAAGCGCATTTGTTATGTAACAGTTGTTTGAGTGAGTTGATGTGAGTGTTAAAAATATAATTATATGAATTTTTATTTTTCAGGAGTTTCTTTTGTAGCTCTACACACTTCTCCCAGCAATGAGCCTATCACTGTAACCCTTCCTGTCTGTGAAATTGTTGGAGAAGTGTCTAAAGTTAAAAGGGGACTATATTGAAAAATAAAAAATCAGATTTTATTTTCTTTACATAAACTCACTGTGAAAGCGACTGTGACATAACCACTGCGCGTCCAAAATGGTTGAAACTTTGGTGAGTAACTGTCAACAGATGCTAGAGATATGTGACTAGCTTTTATTTATGAGTGCTGCCATCGTCCCGTTGAGGTTGTTAGCTTTTCAAATCACACTCGTATAAGTATACATACAGAGAAATATACGATACAAAATCCAATGATTACCTAATCCTGTTTAGAAAATTATTTGAGGATTAGTGATTGATTGTGTCGAGATTTCTTCCTTTCATCTCCACGGTTAAAGTAATGAGGGCCAACTAGCAACATTGTACTCAATGTTGCTTTTAGACAAATTTGTTTTCTTTCTTTGACAAAAAAAATTAATGTAATCTTAAATTTTAATCGTATACGTATTTGACCGTATGTTCAAAATTCTTTGCAAATAAGGGAAAGGAAGGTAATTTTTTCTAGGAAATGGACAGGAATTAGCACAAATATATACATTTATTTTACAATGAAGCAAACATTGTAAACTTATTTAGTCAATAATCAATCAATATCTTTTATGAAAGTCAGGGAAAAAATTGTCAAGAAAATACTACGGACAAATACATACATATATAAATAGAATTATTATTATTATTTAATTCAAATAAGACATTTTGTTGAAAAACATGTTATGCACGCAAAGTATTGAAAATAAAAGCTATTTTCAAGGTTAAATCTCCTTTGATAGAGTCATTCATATTTGTCTTGTATGATTAAGAGTCATTTACCCTTTTCTGCACGTCTCTAAGTAGGAGTAACTCTTGATAAAATATCCCTAAATACATCCATAGAGTAATGTCAGATACTTATACTGTAGTTTAATAGCCGGGAATTAATAGTGTAAATTACATTATTTTCCAGAAAATTAGTTGGATTTAAACAACGGTGTATTTTTTTACGTTAATGAACCATTAAAATGTATAATGTAATCCCATATATTATGAATGTTGTGTACAAGTTGTAACTTGTGCAAGTTACTATTGAAATAAGAGGGGGGAACATTTCAAATAAAGAATTTACTCTATTTGTAATTAGAACAGCTGTTGTCTAATAACAAACTTTGAGTGCATGCATTGGCAGGACGTTGTTTGTTGTTTTGGTTCTAGCCTGAAGTGTTTTTTGTCAATAAAAAAAATGAATTAATCACTTAACCGTGCAAAAGGTAGTGTCCTTGTTGCGGTCTTGCAGGGAGCAAGACAATGTTGAGATTATTAACCTCTTCTTCCTCGACAGATCCATAGTTTGGAGAGTCAAGAAGGAACTTGAAGATTTTGTAGGTGGACATAAAACAAAAGTGTTATGAAAATGTTGACATGGTTATCAAAATATACTTTTGACTTTTTTGGGCACAGTGTTCCACCTCCAAGTTAACCAGAACTCGAACCAATGGTTAACTTTGAGTAGTGCACATTTAAGCGACATACAACAGATCTTTCTACAACACAATATCAGAGCTGATGCCCAAGATCCAGGAGTAGAGGACCAAGATCCGGGAGTAGGTCTTGATGACCTACTCCTGTTTCCGAGGTCGAGTCGACGCAGTTATTGACGCCATTTTTATTAAAATGGATGGTCAGTTTAAACGAATATCCTTTTTAAATCTTTTTGGTTGTTAAATAGAGGTCGCATCCTGTAGATATAATATCACATATAGAGATAGACGAAAAAGGTAACAAGGGTTTTACTGATTTTCGTATAAGAAATTATGAAGGAACCAGCTATTGAAGTAGGAAAAAGAGGCCAGGGATGTCAGCTCTATTATTTTTTATTTTTGCTTCAGAATAGAACAAATATTGTAAGAAATACACGAGGAGATGGATGAAGGCGAGAAAATATCCAATGCACTTAAAACAAAATGTATACTCTTGGAGGAAGGGAGAAGAATGGTGAAAGAAAAAAGGTCATACAAAGAAAAAAATATTGAACTTTACAGTCAGGAGATAAGAGTTCAGAAATCGAAATACGAGATATTATGGAGAAAGAAGCAAAATCGGCATTTATAAAAACAAGAAAAATTAATCGAAATATTAATGAAAAAAATATAAACGTTATCATTATGAAGCGTTATTATTTCTGGTCCAGTGTGAGGAAACGCGGCACCCTCTTCAAAATCAGCTTACATATCTCCAAATTTTCATGTAAAATTGAAAAAGCACTGTCTTTGATATTTTTAACGTGTATAATATATCGTTCTACTTCATTCTACGATCTTTTGAAAATATTGATGGATATTTTTTGTGTTTTCCAAAACAACTGCTAATTTTGGGGGATTAATGATTTCATCATGATCAGTGATTGTACAACGGTGTTTGAATAAAGGATATCAGAGAATAGTTGATTTCTCCTGTAAAGAGTCCCTGCAATGCTTACCCATCCCCCTTTGGCTCTATAAGTATTTTTTTTTATCAATAAGTGGTGTTTAATCAACATACGAAATTCCTTTGTCTTGAAAATAACAAAACTGTTGTCCCTAAAACGACTTTAACCTCGAAACTAACAGTGAGAATGCAATGAAATTTAGAAATGTTTTATTTGAAGGTTAGTACTCACCATAAGATATGTGGGTATTTAATAATGTTGGCATATATGTGTCAGATCGGGGACTTATTGAATGATGTAGTACAATAGATTATAAATGAATAAAAAGGATTTCGTTAAGAAATAAAGAGTTTACCTGCTAACAATTTTTATTTATTTACTTATGTAGATTAAATTAAATTAATTTAGGACGAAATTGACATTGAATTTCTTAACTTTCCATTGTTCCTAAATAAAAATTGAGAAAAAAGTTCGAAAATCAATTGATTGTTGAACTAACTACGTCATTTCCCCCCTAATCGTTGGACTATTTGTAATTAAGGCAAGTTTAGATAAGTCAACAAAAGAAGTTGTAAAAGTTATAAAGCCAATGATTGTTTAATTATGGAATGGGTCATTCCACGCCAAATCGATCAAAAAAGGGACACTTTTTACCGCACCATCTGCAATTTTTTAGAAATTTTGCATATAGTTTAATATTGAATAGATACTCAAAAATCTAAAATTTTGTCTTCTTTGATCTCCATATCAGGTGTAAGAGGCTCTTAAAGTTCCAGCATCGAGGCCAGCAACCAGGTTTTTAAATAGCTATATCTCTTGTGTTTTTAATGATATCGATCTATTTTAAACGTGATTAGATAGATATTTACACATTAATTATTCTATTCTTTTTTCCGATAAAATGTATCTTTGACGTTGAGGTCACGGGGTCAAATCTTTGACCTTAAAAATTTCAAACATGGTCTACTTCAATTTTTCTCAAATTTTCATGAAATGACCGTCAACATACATTAATTAATTCAAAAAAAGTTTTGGGCATGTTTTGAAATTTGGGTCAACGCTATAAGCGAAATACTAAGAATGGGATGTACAAAACTTGGGTACAATATTAGAAAAGATAACTAAAAAACAAAAGAGAAATAGCTGTTTAAAAACATGGTTTCTGGCCTCGGGGCTTCTTTGATATGGAGACTGTAACAAATATAAAGAGCTTCCCTATATATTATTTATTAAAAGAGATTATTGATTCTCATACGATTTGTAGAATCATAGATGTAGTCTTTCTTGGACATTATTATGATAAAAGAATTGAGCCTATAGAAAAATCATTCAATCAAGTCTTTATTTTTCTATTAAGTTTATTGTTATGATATATTAAAAATCAAATGTTTTAGCTAAATGTTTAACATAGTATGTATCATTTTTATTTCAGTATTTTCTCCCTGTCTTTCCCATTCCAATCTGGTAGACCACCCATAAAGGAAATGCGATGAACGAAAAAACATTAGGCATTTCTCTTCAAGTGTCAAAGGATCTCAAAGGAATAAAGAATCAATACACCATCAAGGCACAAATAATTCTGTTGACTCTACTTGTAACATCCAAACGAAATGAAATTTGCGATATGTATCCTTATTTTTGCACTGATTGGAATCATTGTCAATATCCTTGCATATATCATCATTTCCAGAAAAAAGAATTGTTCCATGTTTCACGATCTCCTTAAAATATTAACAATCTATGACTTTCTGGTCGTCATATGCTGTGCTCTTCAGTTCGCTTTGCCTGAAATTTGGCCTGTATACGCCAAAAATGTACATCCATATGTGATGATGATTCTCCTTCCTTCCTTACACATAGTGGTTATGTCCTCTGTATACAACACGATACTCATCAGGTGAGAAAAAATATGTTACGAGGGTTTTTAAAGACATAATATCAATAGTATTGTGTTAGTATTTATTTAGGACTAAAGACAGCAGTTCCATCCAGTTCACTTTCGGTCCGGTTCAAATCAGTCCTGCATTTCAGTCCAAGGGTGTCTGCCAGGGGTGGGCTGGAGGGACTGTAGTGCCCCTCCCCCAACCAAAAAAAATGATGGAATTTTTCTTTTTTACTACAAAATTTAATATATGTTTTTTTTTAAATTCAGTTAAATTTTCTTTAAATAGCAATAGATTTTTATAATTTATTTCAAAAAGTTTAACTTTTTGTGAACTACTGTTGACTAGCTATAAATTTTGGAAATGTGTCCTAAAAAAATCTACAAAATTTAATATTTGAAATTTAATTTTTCAATTTTTTCCTCAAAAATTTTTAATTTTTGGAATTTTTTTCAAAAAATAATCCAAAAACCAAGCCGCCCCCCAAAAAAAAAAAAAAAAAAGAATGATAATAATAATATATTTTTATATATAATCCTATCAGCGCCCCTGCAGTCCTAAAACTGTAAAAGTTCGATACTTGTTAACGTCACTCAAATTTATTTCTTCTTTTCCTTTCCCTTTTGACTGTAGAGGTTGAGAAAAAGTAAAAATGTGTTTCGCATTTATAATTGTATATGAACATCACAAGGTATTTTAATCAACTGTTTATATATTTGATATCCCCAAAAGTTGTATACATTTCAAATTCCAAGTAATATTTATTTAAGGGTTTTGTAAAGTAATTGTTCTAACTAATTATTGAATTAATTATTTAAACTGATGAATTTACCATTTAAAATTAAAATATCAACATAAATTTGTGTTTCTACATGGTTATATACTAAATTTTGTTGCAATAATATGATTTCCTTTATCCTCAATTGATCTTTGTATAATGGTTTAAGTTGTATATTAAGATGAACAAGTGTTTTATGTTTGGTACTGAACTGCAACCAATCGGAAACTTCATACAGACTGAATCAATTTCCCACATCACCAATTCATGCGCTGAAAAGAGTGAAAAATATTTGATTTTTAGTAAATAAATCTCGTTCTAATAAAGGTGTAACCAAGGCTGATGAGTGAGCAGGGAATCACGTAGTTGAATGTACTTGGAGCATAAATAAATATATTTAGTGCTCATGAATGACTGAGAGTAAAACTTATGATTTTTGGGGAGTTTAAAGAATAGGTGTGAGTCCTTCATGGAGTCTGTGTATAGTTGAAGATCAACGCCCCATAATTTCTGCCTTTCTCCTTGCATAATATTGAGTGGGCCCTTGTTTTTATTTCCTTTTCTTGTATATTCTCATACCCAATGTAATGGAACATGACCAAAAATTATAAAATAAGGAACTCCCAATTTATTTCATAAATAAACGTACATAAACAATAAATTATTTAAGTATAACTTGAAGTAGTTCTAAATTACGATTTTTTGTTTCCATTTTTTTATTTTGCAACCAAAGACACCAGTTTCTACGTGTGAAATGGCCAGCAACAACATTAATAGCAATGCTATGCATCGTTGTTAGTGCCGAAAAGGCCACAGAGACCGTTGGTATTATAATCCAGACTGCTTACAATATCCAGAAGTCAATAGACCCATACAGCGAAGAAGAATCAAGACTTCTGCAGCAACAATATGGGTGACTTCTAGCCTGCCGCAATGTGGCTTTCATCTAGCCCTGATCCCAATCCCCTAGATTTAGCACTTCGTAGAGTCTCGGAGAAGAATGTCTACCACTCTTCTCATCCAATTTTGTATTCGCTGCAAGCTGTGTTCATAACAGGTTAATATGCATGTACACTACCTTCATCCTCAAGAGCTGCTAATCTGTTCTCCGTCGTGTCGAGGTTCTAATTTACATTGAAGGAGAATATATTGAATAAAAAATATAGTATATATTAAAGATATCAAAAATTGGTTTTGAGTTTCTTGATTCTATAAAAATCTTGCTTTTCGTTTTCACTTAAATTAATGTTGGTCTTGTATAAGGAATAATTATGAATAATTTTTCTCTTTTTTTATGAAAAATGCAAAAGTTATGGATGTTTATAATTATGGGACACCGTTGTCCCTCTGGGTTTAAAAGGTAATTTGTTTCTCTTTTTTTTATCAATTTTAAAAATTTGTTCAGAATTAGAATAAAACTTGTACATACACATATTTTTTAGGACTACTTCATTATTGAATGTAGAGTTGTTCTTAAACTATACCATACAGTTTAAAAATTCTAGATATATGTTATTGAAACAGTAATCAACTGTTTTTAAGTAAATTCCCAAGTGTGTGACGATATTTGCTGCAGGTAAGGGAATTAGGTATAAAGCAGTAAAGTTCTGTTTTCTTTTCTCGGCAATCAAAACCATTTTTTTATATCTGAAATAAGCTCGTTGGTCTTTGGGAATGATTTTTGTATGCATTTCACTAATAATATTAATTATATTGTACAAAGGTTACACGGGAAACCATATATTATTTGAAGGGAGATGTGATCACAACAATGATTTTATAAATAATGAATAAATAAGAAAAAAGAGAAGACGTAAGAACTGTTTTTCCTTTTCCAATCTAAAAACAGTAATTTGTCTGACCTAGCAATACGAATCCTACTCATGCATCAAAGAACTGCTTCATACTCAGTGATGTAAATCCTCTTAATTTTGTAGCTAGCCCGTTTTTAGGAATCGGAAATCTGAAGAATGAATTTTTCTTTTCTTTAGCAGCTGTCATTATTATTTAATTACTGAGTAGTGAACATCCTTTCCTAAATAGATTTAATTATATTAAAAACCTGATTAAACTTTCGTGTGTGCTCATAAAAGAACCCTGAGGATTTGTTGTGGATTTATAATTAGAAGTATTTGTTGGACTCAGAGTAGAAGTGGGGATCCAGATAGGAGTAATTCTTGCAAGTGTTATTGATTATTGTCTTCTCTTCATCCTCCCTTATCACAGTTGAATGTAGCTGATCTCCTCCAAAACATTCTTTATATTGTCGGGGTTACCATGTTGATTTTCGGTTTCTTTTTTAAACATACCCATTATACACAGGATTTTCATCACTGTTCTTACCGCTTGGATTGAAAATCATCAACACAATTTTATCTATGAATCTTCTTTGATTTTATAGATATTGCATGCGTAAAGACATATTTTTTTAAAACATTGATTATCCAAATAAATTATCTCCCCTTGACTGCAAAGATTTAATTGCCAAGAGTCTGATTAAATATAGTCAAGGTTGTGATAGGGGAATCCAATTGTCTAGCCCAACGAAAACATATAATACATCCGTTATAATAGACAATCATGTTGGACCAGAATTTGAACAAAAGGAAAAAGATGTGATAGGTTAAATTTGGTTTGTAAAAAAGTACAAAATTGAAGTTTCAAATGCGTTCCTTTTGATAAAAAAAACATACGATGAACAAAGTTTGAACAGTTTGTATGAATATTTAGAGTTAGCTCAACGGCACTTAAATTTTGAAATTTTACATATTTTGGGAAGAAAATATGATTTCGTTTTAATATATCCGAATACTACATATTATAGCTTCTAAGTAAAATCAAAAATTATTTATAAATCGTTATGATATGTTTTCTTACGTGTCTTAAAGAACGATAAAAACATTTAAATGAAATGTATGATTTTAGCCAATAAATCTGTTCATCTGCATATTGCAGGCCATGAGCGCCTATTGATATCTACAAAATTTTGCAAATACGTTATTTTACTTTGATTAACGAAAAAAAGTGCTTTTTTTTTACTCTACCTTGATGACTTTTATGACCTTTGTTGAGAAAAAGCATCTATATAGCCAAGTTTTAAAAATAAATCGAAAATTGTGTCTTATAAAAAAAAATTGCATTCAAAATTTAGAAGGAGTTAATTTTGTAAAAATGGCATTTGAGTTCATTTGAGGCCAAGGGGAAGAACGTACAATGTTTCAAAAAAAAAATATTTATCATATTTCAAAAATGTTCAAAATTTACAAAAAAAAAAAACGCCAAAAATTTAGATCATAATATTGAAGAACTTGTTCTTAATAAAGAAACAGTTCAGAAAACAAGGGCTAAAAATAGATATAAAGACTTCTAAGATAGGGTTCCCCTCGTTATTCATTGGTACGGTAAAATGATTCCAAATCTTATTGAAATAAAAAGTTGATCGGTTACCTGTATTTGTTTTCTGTTCCCAAGCTTTCAAGAGGGAACAGAGAGACACAAGCCACAGTTGTTTTCAAAACAATGGAAGAGCGGGGCATTATTCACAATACCAAAAGAAAGTATTTAGACACTACAACCTCAAACACTGGTAGTAATACTGGAGCTAGCGCCTTGCTTGAAAATTACTTTAACAAAAAAAATTTCCATTTTCATGTAAGCACTATTTCATCTTTTTATTTTTTAAATATGAAATCATTATGTAAATATAAATATGCTATTAATCGAAAAACAACAACATACAGAATTACAAATTTTTACTTTTGATTTGTTATTAAATATTTAAACATAAGATAATATTTTACATTGGAACATTACTTATTAACTTAAAAATATATATTTCTGTTGTCACGCTATACTTCTTTTTAGCTTCGAATGGCGTTGGAGGTAATGTCTTTTTTTCGTGATAAATTTGTATTTTATTATTTTTTATTTGATAAAATTTAATATTTTGTCACTAAGCGATAAAAATATTTTTCCTCAAAAATTTATCATGTTTGAGGTCATCAAAATTGGCACTTTTTTTAATCTGAGAAAAAACGTTACTGTAAATTTTGCAGTTATCTGGAGCAGCTCATTGGCGATGTTTCTCAAATGAACAGAGGTATTGGCTAAAAGGCTACATTTCATATAAATATTTTGATCTTTCTTTTAAACACGTAAAAAATGATTTATTATAAACATTCATAAAAAAACTTTTGATTGGCGTTTAATTTAAATAAAATTATTAATTTTACTGACAAGCTGAAATGTGTAGTATACGTATGATATTAAAACAAATTCACGGTTTTTTTTCCAGAAATATGTAAAATTTCTACCTTTAAACATTCAAAGAAATTGTTCAAACTGTGTGAATAGTATTTTTTTAACGAACGCATTTTACCTTATTTGCCAGAAAAAATAAAAGAATTGAATTTTAGACATTTGACGACTTATAATCTTGCTTTATGCTAGGTAGGAGAAGAAAATTGTTTCGTTATATTTAACATGTAAAACATGTTTTATATTAAAATTAATCAATTTTCCATGGTAGAATTATTACTTGCTTGAACTAGAAATATAATTCAATTCCTCTGCGTAACTTTAGTATTATGTTTATACATAATTAAAAATACTGATTACACTTAGAGGGGCACAAGTGCCGCATCTTCTGGCAAACCTATTGCAATTATTAAAAAATATTCTTTAGTTCTAATATGATCAAAAGATTAAAAATTAACAGTAATTATTTTTTTTTTTTTCAATTCATTGTGGAGTAAAAGGGTAATGTGCATCTAGCGTTGTCAAAGTGTGATTGGTTTACGCTAGATGGCTTTAGAAAGATAAGATTTTCTACACAAAAAAACTTCTTACAAGGGTTTTTATTGTTTGACTCATTATTGTTTGAGTCTGCATCAAATATAAACACTAGGAAAGAGAAAAAATGCCATATTTTACAGTTTCTTTACAATAAAGGCGAAAACACAAGCCAAGCAGCTGAAAATGTCAATAGTGTTGATGGCACTGATAATGTTATATCCAAGTAAGTGCAATTTTGATTTTTTCGAATCCGTTCCGACAATTTTGACGCTCTTGAAGGCTAATTGTCGAAAATTCGGATTCAATCATAGAAACTGTGGAGTATGACTGTCATGTAGGCACAATTTTGATAGCCAAAGTGATAAATAGAAATAGAAATCCATACAAAGTAATGTATTTTTTGACTTCACCTATTATGAAACAAAATATTATATTTAGAAAAAAGTACATGAGAATATTGAATGAATCAAAGGTTCGTCAAAACAAATATATAAAATAAGTAGAGGCCATGTCAATATAATAGTAGCTTTTTGAATAAAAGGCTATTTTATTGCAGAAATATAGTGTTTACTTCCGTATACTAAATAAAAAACTATCTAACATTAAATATTTAACGCATGATATAAAAAAATTGTTTATTTCCTATTAGAAATATACATACATAACTAAAAAAATATTAATATATATTGCGACAATCTATTTTTGAGAATATGTATGCATTACCAGGTGCTACACTGAAATCTGTACAAAATGAGATATTCTAGTGAGTTTTTCAGAGAATGACAAAAACAAAGTTAGTAACATTGAATATTTCATAAAACTAGGTAATATATTTTTTTTTAAGTTACACAGAAAATAGCGTCTCAACATGAAACACACGTGACGATCTGTGCACTTCTTTTTAGAAGAAATAAAATCTGGAGGTTCACTTCATCCCTTGGGTTCTGTCTAAATTTCCAGAAGATATTGAGGTCCTGCTCCGACGGTTGGAAAGAGCAAAGAGGATTTCAAATTTTCTCAGGGCCAACAGAAAATTCGGGCAAAGTTCTGCTCTTTTCCAATAAAAACTTTTAACCGTTGATGCCACTTTGAATAAGCAGAGCAACCGCTACATTACAACTGAACATCTAGACGTCTCAGGTTCAGTACAAAAAATCCATGGTCTTGGACGTTATGGAGCCTGCCCTCCCATTTTTGTGGAGATGCTTACATTAAGCATTTCTGGGTAAAAAAGTGCTACCTCGAGTCAGAAAAAGTATGGGGACAACTTTGTTTTCAATCAAAATGGAACTTCGTGTCATTCCACCAATAAACCCCAGACCTTCCTGAGCTACAAATTTCAGGACTTTTGATACCTTTGGCTTCCTCCCATGACGCGAAACATATGGGGTGTTTAGAGGAAAGGATGGGTGCTACTCCGCAGAGAAGTTTCCAGTCTTTAGAGGCTTCCATCATGCAGGAGTGTACCAAGCTCGAGTTTGACTACATATTCAAGGTCTGCAAAGGATATATAGCTCACATAGTGAATAAAAGTGGTGGTGCCAAGCACTATTTTCAGATTATTTTATGCTATAAATGTCCTGACAAAATTTCTCACAAATATTTTATTCTTGACAATTGAAAACATAAAGTTTTTACAAGAGAAATAAGATCAACCCTGTAGCGTTACAGCTGGTCTCCAAATATTTTTTGTTGTATATCTAGTGGCTACGTAAATATATCTCTTTAAAGTTAAAAGTATTAATTGTTCAGCTTTCAACGTCACACTCGGTAGTAGGGAGATACTAGATAGTGCCTTATAGGAGTAATCATTAATAAGAATTCAATTTATTACTGAAAACAATTTATGACTGTTATTTATTATTGGGACAAAGTCAAATAATATATTATATAAACATGGAATAACTTTTATGAAAGAGAAAATGAAAGAATGCCTCCAAAAATGAGGATAAGATGTTTCATAAAACATTAGCAGAACATGAATTAATGATGACTTAATTATGTTTTGTAAAGTTTCTCATGTATGGAAGTATATCAGTATTTACACAATTACTTAAAATGTAAATGATAATACCGGGTGGTAACAAAACTTCCTTTTCTAAAAGGCAATGAAACAAGTTTTATAAATCAGAAAAGTATTTTTTTTTCCTTTTTAATGTTAGTACACATTAAAATTCTTGTTTTAAACGTCATACCAGATTTGTGACGTCACCCATTGTTTTTACACTGAACTTTGATATTTTAATACCCTGTGATTTTTTCATATTTGTCTATCTCTATAATTAACTTTTCATTTAGAAGTTTTAGAGAGATAGTTTTTTTATTTAAAAAGATGTATAATTTGACAAAATATCTTGATTCTTAGTTGTGTATAATTAGTTGATTAGATCATTAGAAGAAAAAAAAATTCGAAAGGTCTTAAAATTGTTGGGTATAGGAATAAATCCAGTTCCATTTACTTCATTAAAACAAATTTTCTAATAAAAACTCAAAAGATAGTGATAAGTTTAATTGTATCAAATATTCTGTCAAACTATTGTTATTTCGACGGCAAACGCACGTTTCTCATTACTCAAACGCATGGTAACAAATAACTGTATTTTCAAGAATCTCTTTGAATGAAACCATGTCCACGTTGCTACTAAATACTTCTACAGCCCAATTGTCAAGCAGTATACATAAGGAAGCTATGTTGACTCACTCTGTTTATAATAATCCGTTCTATATAAACTTTTCTTCATCAATTCACTATTGGGCATTGTAAAATAGAATCATCACTATTTTTGAAATGAAATAGCAATGTATGTTAAACGATTTAAAAAACTTTAGCAGGTTATCATTAACCTTCCTTGGTGTTGCTTTTTCTTCTGATTTTAGTGATGTCAATATTTATATCAGCCAACAAAGTTGAACAGAGGTCATATTTATACTTTGGTGGGTCTATTTCTTTGTTAGCAGGATTATGGAAAAAGTTACAGTCTAATTTTTGTAAATCTTTTTAAGAAGATTTTGTAGGGTTTAAATGACCAACTTCCATTTTTCATAATGCGTGACGATCATGCTTTATAAGTAGTAGCAAGATGGAGTGGTTCTATTCTAGAGACAAGATTATAAAATTTTCTTGGAATTACGGTCAATCGCTATAATGTGTTGGAATAGTGAGAAAAAAGCGTTTGCCGTCTAAGCTTACTTTTTGAATCGACTGTCTGTGATTGCAATCCAACATGTCTTTCGAAATAGTTTATAAGTAATCTGGAGAGGTTATGTTATGGACAAGAAATCAATTTTTACATGGGTCACACTATTTAAGTAAACCGGGAGTACTATATGACAAACAAACTGATTACTCCAGCCCACTATCTAGTATTTAAAGCTTAAATCTTGAAATATAAACAAAGTTATGTGCGTAAACATCCTTCTGTTTTGGGAAATATTTCAAGAGGACCTTTATTGCCAATCTTACGAGATGGTGATAGTGTAGGAACTCTCCAAACGTAATTTCATCTTACAAAGTAACGTATGTGATATGTTTATCGAACATTATTATAATGAACTTTTTATTTGTGATTAAAAAAGTAAATATTTATAATAAATTTGGTTTATCTACATACTGAGATGATTATAACGTAGAAATCAGTTGAATTACCGAGCTCTAGCAATTTTTTATCCTTGCAGTTTTTTGGGTTGTTTACAGAGCAGGTGTAATTGTGAGAAAATCCCCGTACACAATACCCGTTGAGGAGTAATTAGGAGGAACTTAAACTTTTTTTCTCATTAAACCGACACAAATATTTTAAGTTCGGTTTTACTTATTTTATGGATTTTACTGATAAATTTATTCGAATGTTTGGTTTTTTAATTATTCTTCCGGAATAAATTAGGTACTTTTACATTATTTAAATAAATAAACATAAATTATAAATATTGATTTTTTTTAAATTATGTAATAGACAAAAACATTGACTATACACCACCAGCAATAAAACTAAAATATGCAGCTCTACCTGGAAAAATGAACGAAGAAAAGAAAAAACATTGTAAGAATAAAAATGCAACAATGCGTAGGTTTAGTAAAATGACTCCACTTAAGCAATAAGTATATATTCAGAAACTTTCTGCACTAATAAATAACAGATTGCGGCAAATAATTGATTGTATTGCTAATTCGGAAAGAAATACAGTGGAAAATGTGAGTGAGGAACGGATTGAGAATTATAGACGTTCAAATCGGGAGGAAAATATGACTTTGGATCGTGTTGAAAGTCACAAAAGATCAAATCTTATAGAAAGGATGGATTTAGATCAAAGTAAAAATAATAGAAGCAGACACCGAGTTGAAAATATGTATGCAACATAGTTTCAGACCAACAACAAGAATATCACCTATAAAAACACAATTTCGAACAAATTATTTGAATGAAGGCAAGTGGGGAAATATTGATCAATTTGATGTGTCTATAATAATTGGAGACAACAAGCGCTATAGATTTGATAAAATGAGTGCAGAATTTCAATATTTTCATACCATTAATTAAAAGCAAGAAAAATATGCATTGTGCTGTCTTAATGGAAAGGTTGTTTTTCCATTAATTCCACAACCTCGAAATATTTTAAAACAACTATTGACCTGTTACGATGAAAGAGCAAAGCAATTTAGAAAAAGTATTTGAAAATATAATGCAGAATTAGCTTTCAGCTTACTTGGTGTTCAGTACGGTAAAGACCTGGCAAATGCACAAGGAAGTGTGTATACATTTCAAATAAATAACGAACTACATCATGAAATTATCCCTTTACAACCAACAGATTAATATAAACCATCATTTGTGCAGATTAATTTTCATGATGGAACAGAAGGAGGTTTACAAATGAAAATGGTCTTGTATAATTCATTTGGTCTGGATTCACTTGTTATGTATAATCTGATGGAAATTTGCATAATAGCAATCCATATGCGAAAGAATTTATTAATACTTTTGAAAGAATGAGAACCGGAAGTGAAAATGAATTAGTGACTATTATTATATGTGATGATCCACCCACTGGAAGAGAACCTTCTGTTAATATTAGGAGAAATAATGCACCGTCAGTACCAGAGGCAGATGTCCTTATACTTCAATCAAGAAATGACCAAAATGGTTCATTTAGAGGTAAAGTAATCTGACCCTTTCATTATCATCCCCTATGTGTCCGTAGAAAGGGAAGGCCTATACTAGTATATGTATTAAAAGAATAGTTTTGCCCTCACTTTAAGTCTTTCCGAAACTCACCACGGCGGTTTTAAAGATTTAGCCCAATTTTAGAATGAGGTCGTACTATGACATTGTTTTAAAATAAACCATAAAATAAGCAAAAGTATTTTTCTACTTCTTGATTATTTAAGACAGCATCATTTTTCAAGATTTGGATGAGTATACAAACATATTTTTTTGTTATAAACCATACATTTGTTATTTCTATTTTTTTGTAAGAAGACAACTTGATCATTGTGAAAGGACCACATAAATCACTAAGTAACCAATCATATCTGAAAGTTTTGTTTCAATTTGATTTGAACGACGCAAAATGCTTCTTTCTTAAGACATTTTCAAAATTAATGATTGTATTTTTAATAATATGTCAATTATTTATTTGTTTAGTTGACTGTTTATTACTTTTCTGCAAATGGAATTTGTTCGGAGGATATCTAAAAATCAATATTGATCAAAATTTACCTTTAAACATGCAACTTCATACTATTTCATTTCAAAAATAGTGATTTCTTTTATGCATTCTAGATTAAATCTATATTAATAATGTTAAGTTTATCTGTATGTATTGTTTAGATTTTTTGATGAAAATAAATGCCTGTCAAAAAAAAAAAAAAAAATCAATTATTTTTCTAATGGATGGCTTATCTCACATTTTATAAGTGGAATTGGTTTACGCGAGATGGTGTTAGAAAGATACGACTTCGTAATATAAAAAAAGTAAGACAGTTTTTGAATATAGGAATCAATATTGTATGAGTATACTTCAAAGATGGACACCAGCAAAGGAAAAGTACACCATATTTTACAATTTTTCGTCCAACAAAACGAAAAAACAAGGCAGGTGGCTGAAAATATAAATAGTATTCATGGTGTTGATACTACAATCACGTGCAACTTTGATTTCGTCGATTCCGTTTCGGTAATTTTGATGTCAAAGATTCACCATGCTATGGAAGACCAATGGTCGAAAGTCGAGATAAAACAAAGGAAATCGTCAAGTTTCACAGTCATGCAGTGTTTTGATTGCCAAGTAGATAAAAATTAATAGAAAATAAAAATTAAATTTTAAAAAAAAACTCGATTTCTTACGGATTTATTTTTACTACACCTTATTCATATTTGTTATCTAAAAAATAGCATTATAGCCATATTAATGAAATCTTGCTGGCGTTTTGAATGTAGTATTGAGCCTGTATACAGGGTACAAGCTATACAGTATTTTTGGATGTATAGCATATTCATACATTGAATCTAATAAACCAGAATATAGTCATATTAATGAAATCTTGCAGGCATTTTGCATAAGTCATTGAGCGTGTTTACAAGGAGCACTGTATACAGTACTCACTGATTTATATTCATATTTTTGCCAAGTAGTGCTCTAGCTACTAAAGTACTGCTTGACTCATCCTTCACTGCTTCAATTTAGTTGTTTTTTTAACTGTCATTATTATTCTTTCATTCTTGAGGAGAGAACATCTATCATCTATGTATTGAGTAACTACGTGTGAGTGAATGGGTTCACACACACTCTGAAGTGATATTATTCTCGCCTCTCTCTCCATCGAATGGAAATAATAATACAATACAGAATATGCATATACTAATATATTGTGCTTACTAACGTTTACTGGTCAGAACTCATTCAAAAACCTCATTTCTTAATGTGATTACTTATATTCCGGGTGTTTTTTTTTTCTTTTCCTCCATTTTTATTTTAATTAAACTTATAATATTTCAAATTCTTAAATTGACTTATTTGTATTTTTTTTAGTTATTTATTATTTGGACATTGTATGTTTTCTGTTTTGGATTAAAAACTTTTAAAATAAAATAAAAACTAAATACGTGTGAGTGTGCTCGTGAAAAATGGTGAGGATTTCTTAAGTAATTATCTTCTATATTTTCAAGTAAATTATGTCTATTCGACGATGCGTAATAACTCCTGGAAATACAAGGTACTGCCGCTAGTACATAATCTATTAATATCCAATACAAAAATCCATAAATGAATTGCCCAAACAAGTGAGAAATTACTTACAAGGGCTACAGACAATTACATATATACCCATGTTATAAGTTAACATAGAAGTAACCTTGAACAAATGAAAGAGAAGGAGAAATGTCCATTTTATCATTTTACATCCCAATGTTCAATAGACATATTTGATTAATTTTCGGATTTGTGTTCAAATTTAGACAAGAATATCAACACTAGTCTGTAACTTTAATTTGATTTATAAAACTGAATTTTGACCCCAAATATACTCCTTCAATTGAAATATATCAATTTTAGATACGTGCACAATAAAGTTGAAATTGAACTATGTTTTTCCCTCTGTATATATATATTTCTCATTGTTTGTCAACAGGATTAAGACAAAAAATAACAATCGATATTAAACTTATTAAAACTTAGTACAATGGTTATGTATTTTCAATTTCAGAAGCCATTAAATTTTGAGATCTCAAGGTAAAAGTATTACAAAAAGCATAATCTACCATAATTTTTTTGGAAGAAATTGAGATATATAACTTAATTTGGTTCTATGCGGAGGTTTTGCTCTTTACTGAGTGTCCATTCTAGTTATTTAAATGTGACTATGAATTTTTCTCTACTCAAAATTCAATTTGTGGTGCTTTAAAATGATAAATCAAAATCATCCTTGTTGATAGAAATTGACAATTATTATTTAAGAAAAATAATACTAGCTTGCATTTCTGTTGACGGGACACATATATAACTAATAGACACAGTATTATTAGTGACATCAACCATAAGCTGAGCATAGAATCAGCTTTTTTGGAAAAGTAAATGCCTCAGGTTGAAAAATGGGTCCAAATTGTATAAAAACATTTAAGAAAAGTTTGAACGGTTTTGAAAATATTTAGAGGTAGTTCAACGCACCTAAAGTTTTGAAAATTTACATTTTTAAAGAAAAAACATTGTATTTTCATAAATACTATTCATATACTTCAAATTAAAGCTTTTTTGTAAAAGCGATAATTTGAGCTTATTATTCTTACAATAAAATATATTTATTTCAACAAAAATAATACTTATATGTTCAAAAAAATTTACAATATACTAAATAAATAAAGATAGGGGCATGAGCTAAATTTCAATCAACTTCAATTTCAAGTTCAAACTTTCCTTAAATGTTTTTGTACAATTTGAATCCATTTTTTAACCTAAGCCATATACTTTTCAAAAAAAAGAAAAGATTTTATTGTTACCCTAATCAGCAATCTATGTATGTCTTCATACGTAAAAGTCGGCCATCCTCGTGTTACAACCAAATTTTATACGAATAAATCCCCTAAATCTCCTTTTTGATTGAAGAAATATTATTATTATGTATTTGAGGATCTCATAAATTATAATAAATAGGACCGACCATAGAGAAAAAATATATGCAAAACGATTACCCAAAAATAGATAGGTTCCATATCTATTCATTTCTAATAGTAGGTACTTGACTTGTTAATCTCGAATCTGATATTACTTTTTTTCATATCAAAAATGATTTGTTAGTATCTTCAATAACTTGAGCCATCCTTTCATAAGAAGAAGGACTCTTATGTCCAGATAATGGATTAAATTTCATATAAGATCATCCAATCCTGAGAAAAGGAAAATATGGTTTTATACTCGAGGAATATCAATAATTCCTCGAGTATAAATTCCTGAGTATAAGCAAAATGATCTATTTAACATCATTATTAATCAACTAGAAGGAGTACCGGAGATTGTTATAGGTTACTAGGCGTCAGTGAACAGACAAATCATGCTTTGAAACATTTTTTAGATGAGGACACACACATATAGTTACTCAATATTTAGATCAGGGGTTGGTAACCTTTTGGGAGAGTAGGGGCCAAACAGCTACATAGTGTCATGGAAGAGAGCTTAACAGCTATCGCTGTAGAATCATGGTGGAAGATCATGTTAATGTATATATAATTGAAAATCGGGGTGTTTAGAGAAAATAAGAAATCGATATAACTTTATTCAAGCAATACCCTTATTTTTTATTACAGGAATTATAATTAAGAAATGAACTCTAATACAATTTAAAAGAAACATCTATATTTTACTTTCAAGAAAGGAAAGCTTATCTGAAATATTAGTCGATGACAGGAGCAAAACATCCCCCGTGTGGTCGTCACGCAATCTTGTTCTGAAATTACTTTTAGTGTACTTTATTTGGGTAAAAATTGTTCACAAGCATATGTGAATCAGTTTTGTATTATTCATAATATTTTAGTATTTTACAGTTAGTAATATGTATTTCTTAGTTATGGATTACTTTGGGGAAAAGAAGATCCCTTTTGAAAAGCTGGTTTCTATAAAAACTAACGGAGCACCTGCAATGAGAGGTCGTCAATGTGGATTTATTGCAATCTACCAGGAAGACTCAGACTATCTAAAAATTATGAGCTACCATTGTATTATTTACCAACAGGCAATATCCGCAAAAGTTGCAAAAATGCAAAGCAACAAGCTTCAAGTTGTTCCTGGAGGCTACTTGATCTTGTTTTCTTGTTAGTGGGAAAATCAACCACCTGAGCTTACAGCTACAAGGCAAGGGTAAAAAAAATGACATGATCCGTGCTTTCAAGGCATATTCAGATTTTGAAAAATAAAGTATTTCAGCACTTCCCTCTGCCTCAAAGATACTGGACAGTCATACAGGTGCAGCCAGCCTTTTAAATGTGACTAGGTATTGTGATCTCTTATCAAGGAATAGACAGGAGTTCACTAACAGATTCAGTGACATTAAGAAACATGAGCCCTATATGGCATTTATGAACAACCCTTCCATGGATGTGGACATAAGTAAGATTTCAGGACAGACGGCTGAACTTTTTGAAGCTTTCTTTTTGGGTCTACATAGCTCTGTGAGTCAGCCTTTTCTAACATTAATATCCTGAAATCAAAGCTCGGAACGAGACTGATATATGAACTTTTAAAAAAATCCTTGCAGTTTCAGTCATCTCACTAGCTAAAAACCTGAAATCTAACACGTACTGACGCATATAAGTTTATTAAACTGAACTGAGCTGTTTTTTATTGAAATACAACTATTTTATTTATATGGTTTTCATTATTTAAAATATACTGATATATTTATTATTTCAATTGTTGTGTTGTGCAAAGTTTTTGATTCTTGAAATAGAAATTATAATTGTCAGTGATCCATGATAGAATTTCCTTTTCATATGTAAATAGTTCTGTGAAGCGGGTTTTAACTATTAATTTCGACAAACACTTTCTAAGTTTCGTTTTTTTTTACTTATAATGAATGCTTTTTACCAAGGCAATGTTGGTTATTGATTAATATATTAATGACAAGTCAGGGTTTGATTAAAGAAGTAAAATTATTGTGTGATTACATTGGGATGGAAGCATGTGCACATTATCAATAACAAATTGAAACATACCATGAATTTTCTTATCCACCAGACCTGAATTGAGTTACTAATAAATTGAAAATATATCAAATGAACCAATGAAAATGTCCCTTTGAAAAGATTATAAAAAGTTGTAATGAATGATGTAAACAGATACTTAAATCATGGATGTTTAAATGATTCTGAATGCTTATATGAGCAATGCTAGGCCAATCGTAATGATAAAATAACTTTCCATTGGCTTCAAACCAAGTGAAAAAAGCTTTCCAACTTACGCCAGGTACGATGCAATACACGGCAATATAAGTACTTATAGTTTTTTTCCTTTGCCCAGACAGTCGTACCATCTTAGTTTCAGTATGTGATTTCATTTCTAATTGTTGTACTCATGCTTGTTTTCGACTCAAAATTATAAAAAATCAAGTGTTATCGAATTATTAATCTCTTTTAGAAAGACTCAACTTGATAAGGCAATTCAGTGCCTCAAATCCTATCGGAATTATGAGAAAAATCGATGAGTTAGGTCTCAGATCACAAATTGTGAAACTGATGAAGGAGCTTCATGGAAGTTCAAGAAAAGATGAATCTTTAATAAAGTTGAATAACAATAGGGGTAGTGAAATTATAAAATCCATTATTTTTCCATAAGATGACTTTAGTCATGTGTATCTTGCGTTGTATAAATTCAATTGGCTTACGTTAGATGGTTTAGACAGATAAAATTCTATACTAAAAAAACTTCTGGACAATTTTGTGATTCTTCAACTCAATATTGTTTGAGCGTGTGTCAAGGAAGTGTACACCAGCAAGGAGAAAATACGCCATATTTGACATTTTCTCTTCAAACAAGGCGAAAGTGCAAGCCATGTTGCTAAAAATATGAATAGTGTTTATGGTTCTGATCCAGTAACAGCTAATCTTGGGAAATTTTGATTTGTCGATTCCATTCCAGTAATTTGGATGACATAGAAGCAATGTCAATTGTGGAGGATGTCAATAAAGTAATATAAATCGCCGAGTCTAAGACCAAGCACTGTTGTAATTGTTAGGAAGATAAATATTAATGGGAAAAAAATTCAAAGAGTAAAAGAATCCATTGGAAATAACGAATTTCCTTTTATTAAACTAATATAATTTTTGTTAGTCGAAATCATTTATTTCAAATATTTATTCCAAAACTATTTAAATTTAAAAAATAAAGCTTTATACGCATATATAGCTTTATTTATTTAAAAATTACAGATTTATACAAACCTTTAGTTCAGGGAAAGGGGGAAGTTTTTGTCTTTTTTTAATCAAAAATTCTACCAATGTTCTTAAGCTTCATATAAAAGTTCGTTGTTTATAAGTAGTTCTACATGAATAACCCTAATGTACATATATTCTCCAATGACGAGGATTTTACAAATGTTATTGGAAATATCTATGTAATACCTTGGTAAGGATTTAATAGCTTAATATATAGGTATATGATCTGGTTTTTTTGTTTTTTTTGTTACTCACTTTGAAGGTTTTTAAAGAAAATATTATTGTCTACATGTATGTATATAAATTACCCTAACCATAACATTAAGACATGAATTTTTGAGCCATGATTGAGCTAACTATTTATTATCATTTTTCTTACATTTTCAGTTTTGAGAGATACATTCGAATATGCTACTACTGTCAGCTGAAGGAGACTAACATCATCACGGAAGATAACATCAAATACTATCAATGTATTGTGATTCTATTCCCCATTCTCTTTTATATTCCGAAACTCTTTGAGATTAACGTTCAATCAGTCACAAATGAAAATACAAAGCTAGTCAATTGTCAAAACTTTATCAAAATCTCAAAATATATGGAGAGTCCAAAGACAAGAAGCATCATGCAGGCACAACTCAACTCTTCCGATCTGGATCACATTCTTAAAGTAGTTTCACTCTGTCGAAATGACTATGAGGATATCGTGTCCAACTCTTCAAGTCATGTAGTGTATCGCAATATTACGATTTCTAAGACCAAGGTCCTTTCCATTGTACCCACTTCTCTTCGGAAAAATGTATATTATCAAAAGATATACTTTGTGTATTTAAATACAATTTTTGCCTCCGTCCTTCCGCTCTGTTTACTTCTCTTTTTCAACATACGAACAGCTCATGAGCTCATTATCATGTCAAAATTCGATAAGAAAAATGTAGAACGTCGAATGAGCCTTCATTACTATCAATCGAATCGAGAATCTTTCATCTCGGACTCAAACGGAGTCTGTCCTCAGAATTCTTCCAAATTTGAGGATCATAATACAACAGAAAGGATGGATCCAAACATGAGGCAAGAATCGTTTACGAAGGAGCGAATTCATGAAAAGGAATCAATTCATATCTTATCAGACATTCATAATGAGGAAAGGCGAAAGAGTCGTGTCTCTTTTGGTGAAATTCGATCTGGGAAAAGGGGGCACCATCCATCTCGACAGAATGACGAATCCGATTCAGAAGAAGGTGATGAAGAGAAGGGACAAAAGGCCAAGAAATTTCAAAGTGCAATTAGTCTTGTGAGCAATGTTCGGAACTCTTTTAGTGAAAAAGTGTCCCATATCAACAAGGAGAGAAGGCTCGCTCGGATTTCTTTATGTATTGTGTGGCTTTTTATATTTTGCCACGCTTGTAAGTTGATTCCTACGGCTTATGAGGCCTGGATGTCCTCCTCTTCCTCATCTTCATCTACAAACAATGAAAAGTTTCCATCTTGGATTGTTTCCATTGAGAATATATCACATACTCTCATCACGCTCAACTCTGCTTTGAACTTTATCATTTATATCATACTATAAATTGCTTAAAGAGAAAGTCAATCCATCAAAACAAGGCACTCACAAAGAGGAAACATTCTTTTATTCTATATAGTACCTATCTAGCTATATACCGATCTATAATTGAATATATTTCTTGAAAAGCACAAAAAAAGATGTGGCTCTATTCATCAAGTAATAGAAACACAAATAACTTATGTTCAAACAAATAAAAATATATTTTGAAGATGGTGTCTCTGTATTCATTAAATACATTTTTGTACGTAGTGTTTTACCATTCAATTTTGTCAAGGAACACAATATAAATACTATGTTATGAATAAAAATATATATAATTGATCGCAGTATGGATTTTGACAATCCCGTACTTCATTCTGACAAAATGATTAAATATTTCTTTGATTATTTACCAAAATTTCAATCTGATCCTATCAATAAATATGTATACATAGTAAATAAAAATTTCATAGAATGAAATGACATCTGGAAAGCAGATAAAAAATACTTATTAATCAAAAAAATAAATAGGTGCAAATAGAGAATAATTAGTTGTTTAGATTTTTAATATTTGTAGTTATATTTATGTATACATGTCACATAACCTGTCATTAAAATTAATTAAACTTAAGAAATTTTTTCCAAAAGTATTTCTCTGCTTCTTTTTATACAAAAAAAAATTTAGAGCCGAAAACCAATCATTGTTATGCAATTGATGTCATTCTTCTCAACTGTTTGACTGTTCTTTATTTATTTACAGGAACCCGAATAAGCTACAAGATATAATGGCGGTACAGTTGATTTGCATTATGAACAGTGATGCTAATCGGGCGCATTTTGGGAATGTTGAAAAAAAGAAATCGTAAATCAACATTTACAGTTTGAAAAAAGTTTCAGAAAGATAAGTAGAGCTGTAATGACGTTTTATAAGATCAGCTACAAGTACCTGTGACGAACAGAGAGGGGAGAGGGAAATAAACAAGGACATATTTAAGAATTACTCCGACTTCGATTCTCAATTCTACTCTGAGTCCATCAATGACTTAGAATTATGCCTTTGTAATTAATCTTCAAGATTTCTCTTTATCTCTTATTAGCACATACAAATGTTCCATCATATTTTGAATATCAATAATAATAAAAACAGTTTTTGAAAAGAAGATGTACTCTTTAGTTTACCGACTAAAAATACACTCGATTTCCATAACAAGTTATAAACACTAATCCCTCAACATTTCCTCTAGAGATAAAAAGAAAAAAAGCACATAATCAGTTAAGAATTAATTATTTCCAACTGTCCTACTATTATTCATGCAATAGTTGGCAATTGTTCAATGCTTAACCAGAGCCTGTTTTAGTTCAACCAATCAATGTCTAGAACACTTTTAAAAGTTATAATTTTAAATCGGCAACTGACAAAAGAATACAATTTACACTTGGAAACAAGTTTTTTAATAAGAGGCAATAACTAGGATAAATAAGTGCCTACTCTATTAGAAAAACTATGTTAATACCCCTACAAAACATTTAAATGCTCAACCTGGCTTGTAGGTTGCTAAAATATACCAAGCTTGGAAAATAATTCATATTGTTAAAACGCTCAACAAAAAGGAGATAAAATACACTGATGAACAACATTTTGGGAGATTTGGGGCTGCAAGGGTTTTTGTCCCCAGGGGATTTTTATTATTATTCTCAAAATACTATGTGTTTCAACATATATGACATTATAAAATCAAGAGGGAATGCGATAATAAATATCAGATATAAACATCCCCTCTTCTAATTATCCCCTCAATGAAAGCCCAACATCCCATTTGTATTCCTTTGAATCATACAACATTCAAAAACAATATTCACACACGATTTCTAAAAATATACTTAACATCGAGAGATCTAAAATAAACACGTCAATTTTATTATCTTTTTCTAAAATCAATAAATACACATACACTACCAAGCCACAACTAAAAACTAAATTTAAAGAACATTTCTGATAATAATATGTAAATAATCTCCCATCATTCTTTATTTTTTCGGAATCTCTTTAGTTTATGAACAAATCTAACCGACCAAGGAGGAAAGTCGAACCAAGTCTGAAGTTAAACCCTAACCCAAGGAATTGCCTCTAGGAGTACACAGCATATCGTGTTGCAGATGCTATGATTACTTTTCTCATTTCCCCCAATTGCAGTTCATTGTAATAACTAAGTGGACTTGCTTTAAGTGCTTTAAACTTATGAACTTATTACAAATTTCATTGCTGGAGTTCAGTCCCATTCTTCTTTTTATTTGTTCTAAAACCATCTGAAAATACATACATAAGAATAAAAGTACACTAAGTGAAGATTTTATTTAGTATTAAAGACTTATCTGGCTAAGACCAAACTTAGTTAAAGGGCAAATTTTTGTAGAAAGATATGAACACATTTCCAAAAAAAAAAAAAATTTAATTACATTATGCAAAAAATTCAGATCTTGGAACCATTTAAACCATAGAACAGGAAAATGATTTTTAATTAGCCTGTCAATTAATATTTAAAGCAGGTATCCAACTTTTTTGGCTTGTTTTATGTCATTGTACAACGTATCCCAGAAGTGAAAGTGTAATATTATTGTTTTGCGATGTCGACAGTTAAAGTTATCAAAATCAATATTCCAATTTTATAACAGAAATTTTGGTTTGACAAATGAAGAGTATTGCTAAATTTATTACATATTCTATAAGAAAACTTGACTAAATAAATCAATCAAAAAAGAACTTTTTTTATGAAAATTTAAAAAAAGTCGTATTATCAGGTTTGATCTCTTATTTTAGCATTAATATAGGGCATTTGAAGAAGAAAAAAAATTTAATTTCCACATAAATTCATTTAATTCACTCAAATTTGTAGGATTAGACACATGTTGTAGGAAATATATTCGTGAAAACTGAATAAAAATTTGATCTTTTCAATAGTAGAGATATAATTGGTACCATCTGATCTCCTCTTGCTTAATAGTTTTAAATTGGTGTTATTAAAACTGATCAATTGATGTATAGCTTTATTTTTTATGGCTTTGTAAATTCAAAAGATCTACTGATGCTAAAAACCATAATTTGTCTGTATAATTAATTTATTTAAACTTTTTGGAATGTTTATGCAAGATTAATATTTTTATTTATGAAGTAAATGGTTACTCCATGGGATAATTGAAGGATTAATCGATATCCATGTAGGTCATATTTAAAATTAATAAGCTTTTCCTATCTATGTAATTAAATAAAACCAAAAAGTTCGTCACAATGCATTTTTTCAGGATCTGAATGAAGTCAAAGTTTGTTCTAATTGTAGTAGACGACCCTGTTTATAGTTATTTCGCATTAAAGTATGGCCTTCAATCATATCTATGTTCTGAAAACTTCCTGTTTAAAAAAAAAACTGTATAGACCATACCTATATTTGTTTTAATGGGTATTTTTGTGTTGTAAGTTGGTAGGACGGCGGATGTTTAAAAACATGGATATTGTTTCATAGTGTGTACAATATCAATATGTGACAAACAGTGATTGCTTATATTTTTCTTCTGGATTCACATCAAGCAACGTTTTCTAAATCTTAAGATATATTTCAGATATGAGCAAATTTGGATAAAATTAATATCATATATGGATTTGACAGTACAGACTACATTAGAAATACAATTAATTAAAATAACTATTAAGCCATTTTCGTATGAGTAAATAAATATTCTTTTTTGTAATAACCAAATAAAAGATATAATTATAATCTTCAATCAAAAACTAGAGAACTTTAACACAAAAAGATATACATCGTTTTTAGATATATACATTTTCTATCTTTCAAAGTTTGTTCCACGCATCATAAACATTTTACTCAATTTTATAAATTAGCAAGTCTTACACGCAAGGTCATTGCGTGATTAATATACAAACAGACTTAATAGGTTTGCTGCTACAAACATTTAGAATCCTAATAGAAGAGGAGCCTTAAACACCAAGATGGGAATCAAGATATCGGCAAATAATTATTAATTAATATGTAGAACATAATGGTTTTGGTAGCCCCAAAATAACACTATTCAACAAAATCACACTTTTTTATGTACAAGAACAGCGTATCTTTAACTTAGTACAATTTGATCCTTTGATTCCAAATATGGCCTTACTTTTTCTCTCATAGCCTCGTGGCCTTCAAAAAAGGT
Organism: Lepeophtheirus salmonis; assembly: GCF_016086655.4. NCBI lineage: Eukaryota > Metazoa > Arthropoda > Copepoda > Siphonostomatoida > Caligidae > Lepeophtheirus > Lepeophtheirus salmonis. Next base: position 21,030,899 of record NC_052143.2, read on the forward strand.
CATACATTTTTTGTTATTTTTGGCTATTTCTAAGGTTCAGAGCATTTTTAAGCCCTCATTGTCGAAGATAGGGATAAATTATACTAATATATTTTAAAACCGAATATTTACAAATTATAAAACCATATTTAAAATGGTTGCATCATACTTTTAACTCGAGTTATCTTTGTTTAAAGTGGATAATAGGTGTCTTTTTTTCAAAGGCTCATAGCGTCAGACATATTAATACAAAAAGTTTAAAAGTATTGCATTTGATAATTGAAAGTATGAACTTTAATTTTTTTTAAAAGAGTATCTCCAAAAACACTCTATATCGTTGTCAATTTAAGATAAGGCCACGTCAATATTTTAATGATAAAACTTATTTTTGAATTGATCATGTAATAAAAGTCAATAAGTATTCGTATGCCCCAACTACAAGAGAGAGAAGAAGAAATGAGATAGAAACAAAGAGAGAGAAGAAGAAATGAGATAGAAACAAAGAGAGAGAAGAAGAAATGAGATAGAAACAAAGAGAGAACAAGAAAAAGGAGAAAAGAAAAGATATATTATACAATTTGTTATAACATTAAGCCTCATGTCTCAAACTGTATAAATAAATTATTTCAAGCTTCATGGACACAAGAGTACTCGGCGCATATCCGTAGTGAGTAAGGGATTTCAAAAAACAAATTACATCAAAAAAATTCTCATTTCAAATTCATAATTTCATCAGAAATTTATGTCGAGGGTGTCAGCGATCACATTCATCTATTGGGCGGGATTCTTAAACAGACCAGGACTTTCGACGATTTTGGCCGCTTTCAGATCACAAAGCTTTCAAGAAATCATTGTTAGTGGACCTCATCATTCTGTTCGACACATTTTCTGAGTTTTTTTGTCCAAATAGATTAGTTAGCCAAAACATCTTGTCTATTTTACAAATTAAATTACTCAAAATACAGGTTCGTTGAGGTAAATATGGACCATATTTAACTACATCCTGAACAATAAGAAAAACATTTAAATCAGGTATTTCAATTTTAAAGTTAGAGCCTTAAATTTAAGTTCGTTGCACAATTTTTAATTCACAACAAGTATTTACGATGCAGTAGACCAGAAGGGATGCCAGTATCGAATTTACTTTCGCTGGAAACAGCCCAGAGTATATCAAGAATATCCCAAGAGCACAGTATACGACGTCTACAACAGCTGAAGGTGATATAAGAGAAACGCTCACAAGGCCATGAGCGATAAAAAACCCACTCCCATATTCATGTAATCCTGAAACGTTCCTGAGACTCCGATTAAAGCTCTTGATAAAAGCGCCATGTAGGCCATACAACATTCTCCAGGGCCATAAACACTCACCTGAGGATGAATTCATACCGCCTCTACAAAAGACATATTCTTACCAACAAAATATAGGCCACCCGGGCTCTCCATGGAAGAAAAAGAAGAACGATTTCAAATTGCAAAGTAACGGAATCAACTTTTATTCGGATGAGAAACAAAAGACTGTCGATAGATACCACCACCTTCTGAAAGACAAATAGTTAACCACAGAGAGAGTTAATGGACCCATGTCTTTAAAACCAAGTTTCCGGCCAGTATCATGACCCCCGGGGTCATTGGCACCAACGACAGTGGCATGCCGTCATCAAACATTGCATGATTTTGTTCTTTTGTAATATCAGAACTTGGAAATAAAATTTCAAACCTCTACGTGCTTCATTGAATTATAAGCATGTAGTTAAAGGTGATCTGGAATAACCTGAACGACTCTGTACATAGAAGTGCACACCATTTTTGTTGCTTATTAAAAAAAAGATGACCAACTGACGTAGTAGAGTTATATTCATGCCTAAATTAGTGCGTGCTTGTATTAAAAGTGGATTATATGGGGATGGGATGAGGCCAGAGAAAATTGAAAACTTTTTAAAAGAAATACCCTTTTCAACCCCTAGCACCACCATCATACATTATTACACTTTTGTTTTGCCTAAACTGTCTCAACAGGGCTGCTAGATACTTTACTCACCAAGTTGTAAGTATGTATGTTCATGTAAATATTCGTTCACAATAAGTAGAAATGGTAATTCAATGTATACATATAAAAGTTTCAATTTAAATAATAGAACATTTTTTTAATAAAAAACTTTTCGTAAAAAATAAAAAGTTCATATTTTTGAACATTTTATTAAGGAAAAATAAGAGTGTCAGATGTGTAGGAGAAGAATATGGAAAAGTTTTTTTTTTTGTTTTAACAATATTTTTTAGTATATATACAATGTGTACTTGGTTAGATTAAGTTTATATTAATAATGTAGAGAAGATTTTAATTTGTTATAGTTATTTCTTCCAACATGGAATGGGAATAAAGTTCAGATTGCTTATGAATGTTTATATAAATCAAATAGTAAAATACTCATTTAATGGTTTAAGAAGGATTTTTTTATTAAATCTTACATCCTATTTATAGGATGAAATCATCTTGATATAATCCAACTAAACTTATTGCTGAGAAGGAGAGAAACTGATTAAATAGAGATAGAATTTTTTAATTAAAAACTTCTCTTTTCGTTTCAATGTTATATTTGAAATTTTATTGACACAATGTTTATATGATTCAGTTGTGATAAATAGAGTTGCATAAAATATTACTTTCTGTTGCTGTAACTAGAAAAGGATCTTTTTAATTTTTAAAGCTGTTTTCATTATTATTTAATTCTTGAAACCAACTGTGTATAAAAATGAAGAAAAAAAATTCAAGAAATACATTTGTAAAACTAATATAAAACCTATTCTTTCTAAAAATATAATAATTTATAAAGTCATACCCAAAAAAATGGCGGGTCAATAACGTAAACCCCACCCAAACAAAATTATCAGTTATAATTAAGAAATAATTAAGAAGCAAATTGTCCTCATTACAATTAAAAAATATTAAAATGCCTTACAATAAAGTACTCGTACAACCGCCGCCTTCCCCCTCTAGCAAAAAAGAAACTTAGAAATGATTCTAAAGCATATATGAACACTTTTACGAAAATCAAAGCTAACTTATAAAATCATATAAAAATTACGTAATTCAATATCATTAGAGCTAAAAAAAAAGACTCATTCAATCAAGTCATGAAATGAAAAAAAGAGAGAAAAAAGCATATTAATTGTTAATTTGTTGAGCTATCAGATTATGAATATATATATATAGCTACTAGTGGTAGTACTTGGATTTGCCCGTTTTTAGATTTGGATTTGCTTGTTTTTAGGCGTTGACAAGAATACAAACTTTGCTTTATTAATATAGCAGACTCGAAAAAACATTATTTATAATCCCAATACTTTTAAAAACCGTTAAATACTCCTTGATGTCTATAGTTATCAATTTTGAAAGTTAAAAAAGAAATATCTGGTGGTTTTTGAGAAAATCGATATTTTATGTCGAATGTTCCATTTTTTATTCGCTCAAAAAGAAAAAAAAAGTTTGAGCTCCTTTAAGTTCTCTACAATTCCAAGTTAGATAAATATTTTAAAACTAAAAGTGTAGTACATCATTGCAAAAATAGATTGTAAAGTTTTTTTTAAAAAAAAGAATAAGAAAGAAAGGAGTGACACGTCATCATTTGGCGCTCTGAATTTTATTCTTAAAAAATCGAATTATAGTGAAGTTTTGCATTGAATTTGCGTATAAGTGAGACTCTAGATATCTTGTAGCTATATTTAGTGCGAAACATAGTTGACAGTGTGGAATATAAGTGTGAAAAATTATATTGCACAATTGTTACACCTAGTTTATTATTTACTGCAGTATATCAATATTTGCAATACTTTTTATTCAGCTAAAATGCTTGTCTATTATTAGTCGTATAACAGTTCAATGACATTATTAATAATTTTGGTTCTAACTGTATTTCTGCCTGGGTATCCCAACTCTAATGAAGTAATAAGCCAGCTCATTTTAGTACATTTCTTCTGATCTTTCCAAAGGTTACATAAGTTGAGAAATAAACCATAAATTCATCTTTGTTTAACCCTCCGTTAGTGAATTAGGATAAAATACACCCCAAGAAAAAGAAAAATGATTCTGATATTATATAAGTCTTATTGTCAATACTTTTTATTTGTGATGGGAAAATTAATGGAAATTGGAAAATTGGGTGTTTTTTCTGGAATGGGCATCGGAAAAATATTGATTAATTTGCGATTGTGATTCTTATTTATTACTGGTATTTCACTATTTATTACTTTTCCCTTGTTATGAAAAAAATAGCCACCCTAAATTAAGGAATTCCAAAAAATAACTTTTTTTATATAACAGTTAGGAATTTTTGTAAAAAAAAGTAATTTTTATAAGCAAATGTGTATTTTGGAAATTTTTCTCCAAAGAATTTAACTTTTTTGTGAATAGTTGTGGATTTTTGAAATTTTATATCCAATTGTAAAATTAATTTTTTCCTCAAAAAATTCAATTTTCCTAATTTTTTAAAAATATTTAATATTTGGATTTTTATTCAAAAAAATTCCAAAAACGAAGCCCTCCCTAAAATATAATCCTATAAATGCTTCTGATAGCAAAATGATATTTTTTTTTACTTTTATATTTTTACTAGAATTGCATTGGTTTCTTCTTTCTTTTTAATCCTCCCATCATTACTTTTCAGCATGCTCCTGAAACATTAAATCCAATTATATGAAATTATTTATTTGTCATGATACAAACTTGCTAAAGATTTATTTAGCAATGTTTAATGGAGGTTTATTGAATTTTATTAAATGTTTTGAATGATTTTTCAATATTAGCTACACAAATGTATCATTGTAGCAATTATTTTATTTAATACAAATAACTCTAGCAAAACTGATTGGTACTTATGATTTTCAAAATGTGCATTAAGTTATGAATATTTCGTAAAGAGTTTACCAAACTGAAAAATTTTATGTTTTTACAATTAGAATAACAAATCTTTTTTTTTTAAACCAAAAAACTGATGTTAAGATTATTTTAATGAGACGATTTATTTTTTCATTGAAATCTTATATTCATACAAATATTTTTAGAATTTCAATTCATATTTACGAGGGGGAAAAGGATTGAATAGTAACAAAGTTAATATTAAAAGGATATGGAAGGTTAGAGAATAAGTTTTCATATTTTTAAGGTAAAATCTTTAACACATTCATTTTTTAAGTGGTTGGCCTTAATATTAAGTTGGTATCTCTTCAATCGTATTTGATTAATATTTGATGAATAAACAAAATCATTGAAAAAACATGATTTGATCACACTTATCTAAATACAAAAAAAATATCCAACAATCCCCCCTTTTGTTCAGCAGTGTCTTGAAATATAAAGATGAAAAAGGATCCTTTGACTTGAAATGTGCTTCTTGTGAAAAATGTATTGTTGAAATAAAACAATTGCCCCATAATAGTGTCCAAATTATATTTGGCTATTATGAGAAACATCCATACAAATAAATAAGGAGTAGTACAGTAGTTGAAAAGATTCGTGTAGTTTGTCATAAGTTATTGGATTTAATTAACTGTTTCCAATAAATCGTTCCTTTGTTTTTGTTTTTGAGTTCTCGGATTCTTCCTTTTTGTAATGTGTGGACTGGTTACAACGAGGCTGGGTACACTGTATAAGTTTGCCCACATGCCATACTTTCCATCTCAAATTAGAGACAGCGACAGAGGATAGTTGAAATTCAATTCTCACAACCTTTCAATAATAAGAAAATAACTTTGGTACGTCAAGCGTAGAGACGCGAAGTGAAAGAAGAATATTATTGGCTGAGGAAGAGAAGACGTGACGTGAAGCGGAAGGATTACGATTTTTCCGAGTTGTTCGGTTAATTAGCATTTCGAAGGGTCACGGGAACAGATGGAGGGTTGTGTGGAAGGGCATAATTAAATAAAGAAAAGAATTTATACTATAATAAATAAAAAACATTGAGTATATTAATATCTTATAAAAACATAGTATATATTTATAAATTAAAAACAGAGTATATTAATAAATATATAAACATTTAATAATGAACAAGTTTAACAGTTAACAAAAAATATCAGAGTTACAAAAAATTAAACACAAGTGCATCAACACGTAACAAAATAAAGTAATCACAAAAAATTAATAAATTAACAAATGAATCAACATGTAACAAAATAGAGCAATCACAACAATATTAAAACAAATAACTAAAATTTATAGAAAACAACAGATAAAATCACATATAAAGCAGTCCAAATTTCAAATTTGGTTAATTATCAATCCTTCCGAAAGAAAAGGTGTGTTTTTTTTATCCAAAGCTATTGAACAAGTTCAATTGGGGAATATATCTCAGATATTCTCCTTTTCCTTCTTAGATGAAAGTAATGGGTACCATTATGAGGAACATATATGCCATCAAATCCACTAAGTCATGAAACTAATTAAATTTAAATTACACTATTAATAATAGACGTGTTTATTTTTTAATTATTGTTTATTTACTATTATTGTACAGTTTTTAGGTATATAAATATACAGTACAAGCTCCTATGATCGTATAATCCTACCTGTAAACTTATTCCAACAATAACGATCGATAAAATCATCACAAAATCAAATGATAATTAATGTAATATAATATTAAGACTTATTATTAGATTACAACTAATTTAGTTTGAATAAGAACCATGATTATAGACCGTAAACTAAGGATAAAAATACTTCAATTAGGTTTTGAATTCACTCTTATCCGAGTTCGTCGATGTCCAAGAAGAAAAACGCCGGTAGGAATTTTCACACTTCGACTCCCGTGTAAAGTATTCCTGAAATTAATTATACTTTCATGATTCATGGTAGATATAAGAAAAAGTCGTAATCCCTTACATAATTAGATATGATTTCCTCCGGTCTCCTCCCTCAGTCAACATGAACGGATGGACTCCGAGAGAATACTCCCCCTCCGAATACTCTAGAAGAGCCAAATTCTCAACTTCTTTCACACAATGAGACCTTCCATCTGTTTCCTTGACTCTTCTAAGTGTTTATTAACTGAAGAACTCGGAAAAGTCTAAACCCTTTCGCTTCACTTCACGTCTTCTCTTCTCACCCAATAATATTCTTCCTTCACTTTGCGTTCCTACGCTTGACCAAAGATATTTTCTTATAATTGAAAGGCTGCAAGAATTGAATTTCAACTATCCTCTATCGCTGTCTCCAATTTCGAGATAGAAAGAGAAAGTATGACGTGTGGGCAAACGTATACAGTGTACCCACGAGGCGTACATACAACGGTAGCAAGAAAAGTTATAATATTCAAACTGTTATTTTATATAATACACGCAACCTAATCAAAAACTGATGGTTACTAATTTTATTCCTGAAAGTTGCCATAAAATAATGAATATTTAAGTAAAGTTTTTATCAAAAATATAATTAAAAGCCTTACTATATAGACGAATAGCAAATTATTTCTTATTAAACCCCCAAAATTATGTAGTTAAGATTTTTTTTTTCTCGAAGGAAATAAGAGATATCGTGTCTACATCGTATTTCAATTCTGAAAGTGATGATTTCAAATTGGAACAGGTGAACAATATGTCCAACCACCTCAATCAAGATCTTTTACTTACTATTCTAAAGTTTTTGACGAGCCTGTCGGTGAGAAATTTTGATAAACAACATTATCAGATTGCAAGATACTATATGAATATATTTTGTCTATTAATTGGTATATTTAACATTTCAAGAGATGTTAAGATGCAATCAAGCGACTCCATTCCAGCCTTTTAAGGAGAATAAATCAGCCAAATTATTAGGAGAGGCAATGCATGTCGGCGGAGATAACAAAATCTATCATAAATAGGATTTCGAGATTTTTTTGCCAGTTTGAGACAAAAAAAAAGATTTTGAAGGAAGTCCAATGTCCACCATAACGCAACATTTTTACCGATACAAATATTAAAAAAATAAATGAGTATCATTTGCGATATCCACCGTCGTTTAAGGGGTGTCGTTTCCATCCATCTCTTTAGTGTTAATTAAATGTATGTCACTCATTTTAAAAGAACGTTTTGAAAAGAATAGTTGGCAATAAAATATAGGACATCTGTTTTCAATTGTATCTACATGTTTTTACGTTGCATAAAAATATTTTCTTTTGTAGAAAAAGAAAGCCTTTTACAATGTACATATGTATTACTGAATTGTTTAATTTTGTTGTTGTGATTGTATGCAATATTTAAATCATTTATTAATGGAGTATTTGTTGGATCAGCGTATCTGTTATTTGAAATTAAAATGTGTTTTGTTTATCTCCTATCTAATCAAGAACAGAGATTGAGTTATTTGTTGGGATGTATTTGATAGAAGATTGATTGATATATATGTATTTGTTTATCACTCAGGGATAGTCATTTAAATGTCAGGAGTTAATGGATTATACCAACGAAATTCGGGAAAATGTAAAGGAGGAAAATACAATTTGATTACGTAATTAGAAAATTGGATAAAGGTATTGAAAGGTCATTACCAAGTCTATCATACAAGGAGGAACTGTATTCCCCCGTCTGTCGAAAAATAGCTGTTGTAGTCAAAAATAGTAATATGTTTAGTAAAAGAAAATCCATTATTTTACAATAAATGACTTTAGTAATGTCGATTTCGTATTGTTTAAGCTAGATGGCGTTTTTCGTTGATAAAGGCAAAAAGGCGAGCCAGGCGGCTGAAAATGTTAATAATGTCTATATCCTTATACTGTAACATGAAATCACGCGGTATTTTGGTTTCGTCCATTTTTTTTTTTTGTTAATTTTGATATCAAAGATGAAATAGTTCATTTTTCCAATATGTTGATAAAATAATGGAAATCTTCGAGTCCAACCTTCCTGAAAGCACTGTTCTAATTGTCATAGAGATAAAAACTAATGGAAAAAAGATTAAAAAATTCAAAAAGAAAAATACCTTTAAATAATGGATTTCATTTTATTTTCTTGTCAAATTTTTTTCCCATTAGTCATTATTAGAAATAATTGATTGATGTCAAATTTTATTTTTGCTGTATAAGTTATTTCATCATTTCGTCATATTATTTCTATTGTCAAACAAGTACATTTTATGAAAATGAGTCATTCAAAAATAAATGTCTGGTGTATTAAAAAATCATTCATATAGTAGAATAGTTAATATTGACATAAAATATAAAAATCCGTCAGTGGTCCAATTAAAAGCACAAGTCTATTCAAAATATCGAATATACTTAATTAAAAAAAAAAAAAATGCAAAAGTAAATTTTTTAGGGAAATAATATTAATTAGAGAAAAAAGACATATACATTTTCTTCATCTACTAAAAAGAACTGGGATAAACAACAACAGCCTTAGGGAGTACAATAAAACAATTTTTAATAAGAAGCTGACGACGTCAAAAAAATCTTATGGGGTAAAGGTTTAAAGAAGTATTGGATAACCATACTTAGGAAATCTAGAGGAGAATTTAGGTGTTTGAGTTGTTGTAAATGAATACAAAAAGTTAGAGTCTTATTTGGGATGCAGTCCAAACATTAGAAATCACTTTCAAAATTAGAAGAAAGCCTTTGAAAATATCCTCAACAAAGGGTTATTTGAAGAAAAAAAAAAGATTAGATATGGAGTAATTATAAAAAACAAAAAGGATGCATTAGCAAATAAATCCATAATTATATTGTAAACGATGTTGATTCTTTAGTAGCAAAAAGAAACCCTTGATAAACACTTATCTTGTAAAATCAGCAACGACAAAAAAAAACAATTAGAAATTAAACATTAAAAATCCTCTGAGTATTTTTACGTGATGGAACCCAATAGTGTACGAATCTAAATCCAAGGATAACATTTTTTATGTTTTTATTTAAGTTATAATGTTTTGTTTTACAAAATTGTTTGATTCTAAGTGCGTCGCTTTGAATACTTGGCTTGTTTTTAATCCAATAACACATTGTTACTATTAGTTGAATTATATTGGGAAATAATCAAAGATGTAAATTGTGTGGAATTTGGAATCTGAATAATGAATTTTCTTATCCTTAGTAGTTGTCATTATTATGAACTTTCTTTCATAAATAGATTCAATTAAATTCAAAATCTGACAAAATACTCGTTTGTGCTCATAAATGACGGAGAGTAACCATAAATATTGGGGCAGAGTTATAATTGTAAATCCTTGTTGGCCTCAGGGTAGAATTGGGAATCGGAAATTCTTAATAATCTCCTTTTTTATTTCCTTCTCCCCCTCCTGCCTTGTCACAGCTGATTGTAGCTGATCTCCTTCAAAACATTCTTCAAATTGTGAGGGTCTCCACGTTGATTTTTGGGGTTCTTTTTTTTTTTTTTGTTAACATACCCATAATTAACACAATTTTCATCATTACATATAATAATTTAGGAAATAAAAAGAAAAATAAATAAATATTTCCAAATTTTTTAATATTCCATTAAAAATTCACGAAATGGATAAAAGTTTTTGTCAAAACGTTTAACCCCAAATTGATCAAATCGAAATAATTTCTAATATAAACTAGATTATTTTTATGCCCTAATCATCTATTGAATTCGTTATGTACTTGTTTTAAGTTAAAGGGAATCAAATTATGTAATTTTACAAATAATTATTCAAAAAACGGCTCTCAATGTGACCATTTCTTCCAAAAATAACTTTATATTTATGGATGAGGCTTTTCTTTTTCTTTGAACGAAGTTCAAATAAAAGTAACTTTTTTAGAAACAAATGTCATGAATCCAGTAAGAGTCTTAAATTATTTATGAAACGATGTGCCTTCCGCTTTGATCTCCTTAATTAAGTTATTCCTGCTATAATAACCAAGTTTTCATCAACTTATATCATAAAATTGTAAGCCAAGGTCCATACAATCCGATCTCACAAAAACATATTGCCTTATTTGAGTTTGTTTCTATGTAGGTCAAGTAAATATGTTTATATTCGATATTTTTAAACCTATCCATTTCAAATAAATTAGAATATATTTATTTCTTCTACTTCATTATTTATTTTGACTCCCTGCAATTGTTTAAAACCTATGGGGGGTCAACTTATAGTCAGTACAAGTAATAAATAAGAATATTAAGGTTTTTTAAGAAAAAGTAAAAGTGTAAAAAACAATTCAAAAATTCAAATAATATTTTGTATAAAAGTATGTCATGGAGTTATTGAGAAATGGAATAATTATGCAGACTTTTTATTTTAACTTGAAGGCCATACAAAAGGAGTGATTGGTTCAAAATAAAAGTTATTTTTACTAAGTCTCATCAAGAGGGAAAACATAGTTAAACAAACTAAGCTGACTACGTAATTATTCCATGTTTCTAGAATTCCTTCAAATGTTGTCATACATAAAAAGAGCTAAATGAAAATCCTTTAAGATCAACTTCACTCCCCTGACTAACTCATTGAGGTATGGAATTCCAGAGACTATCCGATCTGTAATAAAAACTATCCTTGAAAATTTCTTTGTATGGTTTATTGTTGGAATCAGAGAGTCTTGTTTCGTGAAAGAGGTAACCTTTGTTTAGTGTCCAGGGGAGGGGTTACTTATTGTTTAAAATTCGGTATAGTGTAATTACTTCTTGAATGGTATGCTTATGGAATTGAATGATGAGGCCAAGTCTTTTGATTTCTAGTAGATAGTCGACGTTATCTCTCAAGGATGGAAATATCGACACAAACCTCACTAGTACCTATACAAGAGGGTTAATTTAATAGTTTTTCTAGATCTGAGATGTTACATTAAGAAGGGAATGACATAAAGTTTCTAAAGTCTCAAAATAAACAAAAGGCTACAGATCTTAAAACTAATTTTAATGATTCGCACATTTATTATGAAGTTCAAAGATGACATTTCGCAAGATTAAATAAGTTAAAAAAGTCGTTTACTGCAACAGGCTCTTTTGTACAAACATCGAAAAAGCTATAGACACAAAATTGAGTCCTCAATTTTATAATATTGTATCTTAATGAATTTTATTGTTTTTTCTCTGAGATACAGGGCAAAAGTTGATTTTTGAGGGGTGGGTGAGAGTAATATATCTTTCTAATAATGTATGTAGTACGCCTTTTATTGTTCTGCTGAAACTTATATCATTTGAATTATAAGTCTAAATACTATTGTCCGTATCATTTTTTGCAAAGAAAATTCACTCTTCAGTTTGCCAACCCAAAAAAGAAAAAAAACAATTTTCTTCACTGTAGGGGGTTTCCATATTAAATAAAATAATTTGTTAAATTCAGAGGATATGTTGCTTGACATACTTAATGTCCAAAAATATGGTTAAGGTCAACCATATTTCTTTTAACATAATATTTGAGATAAATAAAGTATTTTGTTCCGTAACTCAAAATCCATCAATTAATGCATCCATCAGATGACTAGTTTGTGAGCTACAATCCAAACGCAAGACTCTTCAGAACGACTTTTGATCAATTTCAATATACAGAGGATAGGTTTTTTTCTTGTTATAAATAAGAATTGGTTTGTTGAGTTTTAAATTATTTTATATTCTAAATCAGTCTGACAACAACACATGATGGAGTAGTTAATAATTTAAATTTAAACTATAGTGCTTTGCAAATAAATGAAGATTTTTTCAAGTTGCTATATCTCGGCTCCCACTTTATATTTTGCACTAAAAATTGTTTTGTTGATCCCGGCTGAACTACTTATTTCATATGAGAAAGCCAAAGCCAAAAATAACGACTTCATTCAATAAATTGATATGTTCTTATTTACCCAGGTATTTTACTCTATATATTTTCATTGACTTTATTAAATTTCTGATACATTGGGAAAAAAATATGTTTTTTTTTTTCTAACCATCTAGTATAATTTGCAACTGAACAAAAAAAGAGATTTTTTTTTTTTAAAGTTCTGTGGTAGAATAACATTTCTTTAGCCATTTGCAAAAAGAGACTATTTGGCAAACCCCCAAAAAAATGAGTTTAATAATATTATCCGGGTAACAATAGATGGAAATTTTGATGCTGCAGTTATTTTTTTTTGACAAAATTAAATATTTTTCCATATTTCAAAAGAAACAGATATACTGACTATAATGTGCTATGTATCTATTTAGTGTGAAACAATGCTATATGCCATTAGAGTTTATTTCTTTTTCTCACCTAATCATACAACATAGTGTTACATTCTTATTGGTTTCTTGACTGCTGTCTCAGAAATGGAGGGAAACGCTTTTGTTCACTCAACAAATTTGTAAACATTAGCAAGTAATTTATCAACAATTTTACAATACCAATAACATAGATTATCTAACGATTTGTAATGATGTAGAGATGAATGTCGCCATCAAAAGTTTATAGTGGAAAATTACTATATATAATACTATTTACAAAATAATGTAATAGATTATCACAATTCTCTATCTGGGGAAAAATTTACTCATATATGTTTTTTCTTTCAAGGTTTTGATAAAGTTTCATAAGTGATCGAATTCGTATGTACAGATAAATTGCCGAACTGTTGGGGAAAATGATGTCACTTAATAACTGCCATATTATTTTGAAGACCAAGGGTAGTTGCAACACTTTTTGATTTTGCCTAAATTGAAGAGAGTTACTTGGATGTACTTAGATCCGACAAAATTTAACGGTTACGACACTATTGCATTAAGCTTCACATTACCTCAATTTTTCCCTCACAAGGTAGGTTTGAGTTGTGGTAAAGTTGTATTAACTAACAGAAAATGATTCAATAATTCAAATTGTATATGTTTCTGCCAAGAAATAGCTTCACCCATCAAAGTCAATATTTATTCATCATCTCAAATAAAAGTGTAAAAAAATGCATGTTAATTGGATCTGTATTATATTATGTAATTGTAATATAAATCTATCAAATATTGTTCAGTGTTGTAAAAAGAAATCTGTTATTATTAATGGATATTTTAAATATTTTAATTTTACTATTTTTTTCCCATTTATATTTGACTCCTTGGCAATACCAGGTCGTCCGAAATGGATATACCACTAGTATAGATTAATTTATTGAGGTATATTAACTGTAATTCGTAAATTTCCGATGTTTGACGCTACACCTGATTTTTAAGGCTTCGAATGAGCTATTGCAATTGCCTTTATCATTTCTGTAAACAATCGAGAGGCATACAATCTACAGGGTCAGAAAGCTCATGAAAGAGGGGAAAATCCTTAAAATCGAGCCCAGTAGTTGAAAGCCGACCAAACTGATCCTAGAAGTGGCAAGAAGCTGTTACAAGCCAAGCTTGTCATGTCAATGGCCAAATTTGCCAAAAAGAAGTCCGTGGCTCCCTCCACTGTGTCCAAGGCGATAACGAACGCCAGTAGAAAGTCCAACAGGTACGTGGAAAGACCATTAATGCATCAACAGCAACCAGATGTGCGTATGGAGCTGACCAAACGCCTCCTAAACGACCTAAAGCGTCATGGCAACTGTGTGATCTTCTTCTTAGATGAAAAAACATTCACTGTCGACCTTGTCTTCAACAAGCAGAACAATTGTGTTGTTTGCATTGAAGACACTTCTGAATACCTCCCCCACGTATCCAAGACAAAACATCCGGCCACTGTGATGATGCTTGGGGTTGTAGCTTCGACCAGAGACAAAATGCTGCCGATTTTGTTCAAGATTGGTACAGAGTGTCTGCAGCCGAATACTTGGAGATCTTGAAGACCAATGTACTCCCGTAGGTCCTCAAGATTACCAAAATGTCCAGCTATGCGTCTTACATCTTCCAACCGGATGGGGCACCCACCCACACAGCCAATTTTTGTTCAAGCCTGGATGGAATAGAACATGGAGTTATGGCCCAAGAACTTTTGGCCTCCCCAGAGCCCCAATCTGAATCCTTTGGAATACTCTATTTGGTGGTAAGTCGAGTCATAGTCCTTTAGATTACGCCAAAGTAATGTCACCGACCTGAATTCTTACATGGAAAAGAAGCGGAAGCTCATGAGAAGGGACTACATTGCCAGAGTGTGCTCCACCTTCCGTAGCCGCTTGAAGGCCGTCCTTGAGAGCAATGGAGGTCAAATTCATAAATAATGTATATAATTGTGGGCTCAATAAATGTCTTTGATTTATTTATCACGTCTGACTTAAATGAAACTCAGGAGGAGCAAAAGTTTGCTCATGTTGATTAGTGGTACATTCATTTCGCAAGACACAGTATTTACATTATTTTATCCGCATGTTCGACAATTGGTTAGAGCGTAGTCTATCTTTGACATCAAAACACTAGAACAAATCGACAAAACCAGAATATTACCGGATTGGTTGTTTCCATATTAGTACCATAAACACTATTCACATTTTCAGCCACCTGGCTTGCTTTTTCCTGTTGTTCGAAGAAAAACAGTAAAATAAAGCGTATTTTCTCTTTGTTTGGTCTCCATCTTAGACGTGTGCTCAAACTATACTGAGTCAAACAATCATAAAATTGTATAAAGGTTTTTTAGTGCGGAATCTTATCTTTTTGATCCCATCTGACGTAAATCTATCCCACTTATAAAACGTGAGGTACACATAATTAAAGCCATTTATTGGAAAGATAATTGTTTCTTTTTACTACACGTACCTATCATAACAGGATTAAAATCTTATCCAATATTTTTATTTCATATTAATGATTTTTTTAGATTAGATCCTTCAAATTTAATTACACATGAGGAGGAAAGTCCCCTGCTTAAACAAATTTCTATTCGTTCAAAATTTGATTTGTTATTTTTTTTTTTTTTTTTTTTTTTGCTTAATGGAGCATATATAACACTTTTCAAGCTATTATCAGGATTGAAAAGTATTTTTCCACGCCAAGAAGAACTGCAAATTTACAATACAAAATTGTATTTGATCCATTGC
Organism: Lepeophtheirus salmonis; assembly: GCF_016086655.4. Lineage (NCBI taxonomy): Eukaryota > Metazoa > Arthropoda > Copepoda > Siphonostomatoida > Caligidae > Lepeophtheirus > Lepeophtheirus salmonis. The sequence continues at coordinate 21,046,771 of NC_052143.2, forward strand.
TTTAGAAATAACAAAAGTAACGTCATACATTGCACAATAACTTACAACCTTAAGAACAGTAATCAATAAATTTTGAGAGCTGTCTTGTAAAGGTTGAAGAATGAATTTTATTATCCTTTGCTGTCGTCATTATTATTTAATTCCTGAGGAATGAACTTCCTTTCCTACTACATGCAATTATATTCAAAACCAGATTGAAAGTTTGTGTGTGCTAATCAAAGACATTGAACATTTGTAGCGGAGTTATAATTGTAAGTCCTTGTTGGACTTAGAGTAGAATTGGGGATAGACATCAGAGTTATTCTTGCCAATGTCCTTGTGGATTTCGTTTCTCTCCTTGTCATAGCTGTTTGTAGTTGATCAAGTGAATCGCCACGAACACTAAGCTGCTCCCATCCAAAACATTATTCAAATTGTAAGGTTAACCATTTAAATTTTGCTTCTTTTTTTTACCATCACAAAATACAAACAATTTTCATCGCAATGAATTATAAAAATTGCTGACTTATTGTTTACTGAATGGAAAAGACAGATTGGTCTGGAATACTCAAAATTAGTAGATCAGTATTAAAGACAAAAAATGCTCAATAATACTATATTTTTAATTGTCATTCTAAGGATATTGTCTCTGAGTCGTGTGTACTATATCTTTGATTCAGTGAACATGTATATCTTCTGCTAAGATGTTAATAGAATCAATTTTTTAACGAATAGGCCAATTTTAGTATGGAAAATGGCACAAGTAGCTAATTCGAAATGTGAAATAGTAACTAATGGGTGTATAGAAAGAAAAACAGCATACAAGATACTAGTGGTGGTTATTCAACTTATATCGATGTATATGTTAAGACTTGGAATGTAAACTACAATTTATCTGTAGACATGAATTCTTTAATATATTATTTTATTCTATATAATTTAGCTCTTTTCTTCGATTTTAGTCTTTCAGGGCTCTGGAGAGAAAAAAGACAAGAAAAAGTATGTTTTTTGTGATGGAAAATCAACTTATATTTTTTTGAAATTAAAAATCTAATTTATGTTTCTACACTGTTCCCTAAATGTACGACAAACTGTTTTTTTAGACACAAACTTGCTGAACGAATGAACGAATCTTAAGAAATACTGTCTCTGACATTTTACACAACACTCAATATTCCGTCAAAGTTGTTTGTAAAGTATCCCTTAATATGTTAATTGAAGGTTTACGAGGTTGGTCTGAAAAGTTTTTGACCTCAACACAAAGATAATACCACCCGTAAATAAAAGTTAGTCTCATTAGTCACATCTTTCTAGCATCTATTGGACGTTACTCAACGAAGTTTTAGTCATTTTGGAAGTGCATACGCTATGTAACAGTCTTTTGAGGGAGTTGATCTAGGTGTTTTTGTTAAAATGGACGAATGAAGCATCGAGCTGTTTTACTTTTTTTGTTTTTTTGAAAGTGTAGCCTTTAAATAGATTCAAACAATAGAAAAGATATAAAGGCTTGTTGTGTTAAAATTTGCTACGTATTTGTACAGGTTACATAGATGGAAGCAGGGATGGGAGAACTGTGTAGTGTTACAAGCTGACTATGTTGAAAAATAAAATAAAAAATTCGTAAAAAATAACTTTTATCTTTATTCACCCGGAAACTTTTCAGATCACCCTTGTATGTGAGTAACTTTAAGCTAAATAAGCTTAAAACATATCCATATTTTTTCCGGTTAGATACGTAACTTCATTATATTTCTACACTTTTCCTTCGAAAAGAAAAGAAAATAAAGGCCAGTAATTAACTAGTAAGAGTAATTAAACAAGTATGTGCGTTTTTCTTCCTAACTACTGGATTATTATTTATTTAAGAGTAGGAATATGCTCAAAGCATATCAAGCTTTTATTTGAGTTCAGTTGATAAAACTTTCAGAAAACTAATTTCTAGTACAAGAGTCGACAAGTTATGAATTTATCTACTACAAAATATGTACATAACTCAAACCCAACGTTTGGAGAGAATGATCTAATTTCCTCAACATAGTTCCGCTACAAACTCCCTTTCAGCATGGAGTCTCTAACAAATCCACTCATTTTGTTTATGCATTCCCTCTAGATTCCAATTATATCAATAAGTTTGTTTAATGATCCTTTCCTTTTTATTTTTTATTTATGTAATCATTAATTGAAAACACTATGCTACAAATTCAAATCATGAAACTCCCTCAGGATGTTATTAAAAAAACACCTTTTTAGAGTTTAATTTCGATTCAGAGCTATATTTTGTTGTGAAAAAACTAATAAAGATAAAAATAAATGTGAAAATCAATTTTATTTTGATTAAAATTTCTATAAAATATAAAAATTCTTCAATAATCTAGTAAATAAAGGATCTTATTTGGAAGGTAATGTATGGGGTTTTTTTTCATTTCTTTATATTCAAGCTTAAACTGAAGAATAAACCTAATATATTACTAAATTAAAAGATTTGCTGCCCAAAAAAGGACGATATTGATTGATGTTTCCATTTTAACTTATAACTTTCTTATGGAATATTTACTAAAATAGCCATGCAAGGTTGCAAAAAAAAAGTAGATTAGATGACTAAATCTGTCATTGATATTAATAAAATGTATTGGATATGAGCCCCATTTAAACTGGGGTTAATCTTTTTGCCTCTAAGTATAAATTACTTTTTACAAATAGTCAAATAATCGACTTAGTTATATTTAATTTCGGAACATTTGTCACGCAACCTTGCATTAATCTTTCCAACGCGGGAATATTTACAGTACCTTGTGTATTATTGCTGTTTACACACATACAAGTATGGTTGTTTAAATGAGTTTTAATACTATAGTATTAGAACTCATTGGCTATTTACATATATTAGTTTGTTAACAAAAGCATAAACCTTCGTCATGCGGCAATAAATACTACCCCTGAATGATAATATAAAATAAGTTATGTTACTTAAATTCACAAACTGTGCTTCCAAACTACAGACTGTCACAATCCAGCTAACAATATTTTTTTTTTAATTTTCCATATTGATATTAATTATTATTTTCATCTACAGAATTCTTTAGGAACAAAATATGCCTTTGAATCGAAATAATAATCTTAAATTGGATTTTTTTTTTGAAGTCCCTAAACTCCATATCTATGTTTGTTAAACGTTTTAATGATCATTTTTGCGTTCTTATAACAATAATAACTGTTAGGAAAAATGTTGTTGTAAACTGTAATTGACATTCTAATAATTCAAATAATAAAGAAATTAAAAAATATATCAACATAGGGAACTTTGAAGGCAAGCAGTTTTTTGAATAAGTGAAAGGTTATTTCTTCTATTTTTGCAGTAAAAAATATACAAACTAAAATTTAATATAACTTGGTAAATTGGAATTATATAAATAAATACACATTCAGTATATATTTACATAATTTTAATGAATTGGATATCCATTACAACCCTTTTGGGAGTGGTGTTTGTAATGATACACTATTGATCACTTTGAAATATACATTTATATTATGGATGTATGGACAGACTTGTTATACAGTATGGAAGTTTTAAACTTGTCCCAAATAATTATAATAATTTATGATGGATGATTTAATTCAATCTCTGGACTGTGCTTCGAATAAGTTTGTGCTGAATAGGTCAAGCCAAAATAGTATCTACATAATACAAATGTAATCCAATTTATGATTTATCAGTTTTTACGCAAGATCCGAAGTCAATTATTACAAGGAAATAAGTTTTTAGAAAAATGTCTAAAATTTTAAATATTAGAAAATTAGAGAAAAAATTTTGAATTCAAAAAAATATAATTATTTAACAAGGTGGAAGAAGGAGAAGGTGCGTTGCTTAGATTCCGCATTTTGATTTGCTGAACTGAGTGAGTGACGTTACAATTATAACAGTCAATTAGAAATTAAACCAATAATATAACAACGTGAATTGATAATTTATAAACTCTTTTCACTCTGCAACATCAAAACCCAAATTTTGCCTCTAATATGGAAAAGTCATCAGTGTATTTATGAGCCCCGAATCTGCAGTGTTTTTTTATCCACTTTTGTGACCTCATTTACCCTATGCTGCTTCTACAGTCTTGTTTGCATGGAGGTTATCATCCGTACCACCATTTGCTCATACAATTTCCTTCTCGTGTGAAACTCAATTTTCGACGAGTAAACAATGTGTAATTCCGTAGGTTAAATAATTACAAAAAAGGTTATTTCAAATATTATTGATTGGACAAATGGACTGATAGAGGTTCAAATTAATCCATAAGACTTGATATATCTCTTTCCACTGTAAATTATTTATATTATTTTTTTGGTGTAGTTGTATTATTACTCAAGCAAAAAGAACCCTTAGCCTAAAAAAGAAACGTTTAGAAAGAATATTATAAAAGCTTTAGCTTTGAAAACGATGACAAACCCCCTCTAGTGTTGGAGAAGCTAACTCAAACTCTAACTCTCAAGTTTGGAGTCAAATATCCCCCATAAATTCTCAAGTTTTATGCAAAACGCGTACAAGAGTTCAAATCAAAGATCTAAATTTTAAATTAAAGGAAATTATGAGAGTTTAAGACATCTCGGTCTTTTATCAAATTAATCAAAAACTCCAATAACAAACATTAACCCAAAACATTTACACTTACATGTGAATTGTGTCTACATGTCTTCACAATATACGAAAAATTTATGCAAAAATATTATCTCACAAACCGGTTGTACCATTATTTATTTGAATTAGTTCATAGATATGATTTAGACTTGATTTTAAACTAATAATCCTACATAACTTTGCCTATGTATTTACTCAGAAATGAAGTCACAGGATTTACATCACTGTTTATCATCCACCACCTTGCTGTTTATAGAAAATAAATATTCAAACGTTTCCTTGGCCCTGCGTAAAAACACGCAGTCTGGACCTTAAACTAAGATACTAAACTTTCAATATTTGGGTGACTTCACCAATATTGAAACTAGGAGATATTTGAATTTTGATATCATCATTTGCATAATCTAGTGACTAGATTGACAGTTTTTTAATTATTTATGCCTGTCATTAATACCAAATTTATAAAATGTATTTACCAAATTGGAAATTTTTTGGCAAAATATCTTAAATTCAGAACTAGACTGTGCTATTTGTTTTGTATTTTATAATTAAGTGTACATTTTAAGGATATACCACTATTGTATTAAACTAAGAGATGATATAGCTAACTTAAAAGTGTTGTTATATACTAGTACATGTAGCTATTAAAGTAAAATCCTCATGATAATTATATGGGTTGAAAACTAATAATTTGGATTGCACACCACTGTATCAAATAGTTAGTGCAGAATAGAAGGGTTTTTTTTATTTTTTTCTTATGGGGAATAGGGCTTGGTTTTTTGGAATTTTGTGGAACAAATTTGAAAATAAATGAAAAATTTTAACAAAAAAAAACTAAATAATTAAATTTCAAAAATCTACACCTGTTCACAAAAAAAAATCAAGAAATTAAATTTTAAATATAAAATTTTCCAGTAAAAAGCAATTTCATTTTTTTTTATCGGGGAGCTACATCTTAATAGTATGGTTTTGCAAGGAATAGCTACATAGCTCATGGGAGTTTGCATATTTTCGCTTTTTAAATATGGAAAATATTTTTACCAAAAAAGTTATTACGTTCTTTTGTTTTCAGTATTGCCAGTTAGCATGTTTTTCCTGCTTATCAACTTTGACAACTATTCAATTGACCATATAAAGTTCATATAGATCATTATAAAATAGATTTTACTCAATCCAATCTGGAAGATGAAGGTTCCTGTATTTTTTAAACATTTTCATGATATGAATTCATGAAGAAACTTTAGCCCGAAACGATTAAAGGATTTATGTGAGTAAATATTCACTCGTCTTGGGACTCAAAAAAAAGAAGAAGAAAGAATCATCATATCCCATAGTGAGTTATTTGCTCTTAGAAATCGTATTAATATCATTTACTTGCCTGCATAACTAAATTTTCTTCAATCGTACTGATGTATATTTTTAAATACTTCTTCATCCAAGGTTGATTATTTTAAATTATAAAAATTAATATTATGTAAAGCCAATTATTAATAATTATTAGTAGTAAATACCGCCATATATATATATATATAAAATAAAAATTTGTTCACGTTCATTAACCATAAGAATTGTTTATTTAATTGCTGCATGAATAATTAAACGACTGTTTGTCAATAAACGTTAAATATTATTATTTAAATTTTACATTGTTGTACATATTATAACCAGCTGATGTTTATCTACTTATAATTTTTTTGTCTCCTTACTATAAAAAAACATCTGACCACAGAGGGTGTTGTAATAAATTTGATCAAATATTGAGCTCCTTCTCAAAGGGTGTTATCACGAATTAGGTATTGTACATATTCTTGAATGCCTCATCAATATAAATCTATATATTTAATATCTATAAGTTGAATTCTGACACAATTTGGAAATATTTTTTACAAGGCACTTAATATTTGAGATATCATACAAAAAACCATAATATAGTATTCAATATAAAGCTCTTTATCTCTATAAGGGGCTTGAACCGACCTCAAAGTAACGTGCAGGTATTCTTTTAATTAACCTGGCTCAAGTTTTGTACATACCTCAGTAATTCAGTCATTGAGGACAATCTAACCTGGTAGACACTGATAATTGAACTTCAAACTCAGGTAAAACTGATTATTTTAATACTTTCAAGTGATTTATAGCTATTTAGTTTAATTTGAAAGAACATGCAACGAATATAACTAAACAAGAACATCTAAAAGGGGGACTGTTCAGTTCTTATTTTTATCTTTTCATTTCTACGAACAAAGGCTGGAGTAAAATATTGTCTCTTGCAGTATTTGTTTCTTTGTAAATTATAATGTGTTTTTGTTTTTTCATAACCACAATTTATTTTAAAGATTTTTAAATACTGGAAACATATTACAGAATGATACAATAGAGTAATAAAAACAAATAAAACACAAACAAACATTCATTAAAATCTTCAAGACCTAAGCTTAATTGTATTTAAAGTACCAATATAGGTTCTTTAAATATTTATCACACCACTGTCAAGCTTGGGGCTGGATGCTTTCATGGCGTAGATGCAGAATTGAATTTTCACGATCATTGTGTGATTATATATTTTGTCATTGGAAGCTATTCTTAAAAAAATCCTTTCTGCTCACTGAGTCTCCGAAGCGTTCCATTAGCAACTCCAAGATTAGTTTAAACAGCTTTTAAAACTGGGCACTCACACAGAAGGTGTGAAGCTGTCTCTCTTTCTGAATTGCAGAAAAAGCAATTAGGGGTATTTGATAGATATCCTGATACCTCAAATGTTCCTGTCACTACTCGATACGTGAACCATTTCTCAGGTGGAGTAAGGAGATGATTTGCGTAGCTCATACAATCCCGAGGAGCGGAGACATCGACGCTCCTGCGATTTAATACCAACTTTACCACATCCAATGACGACTGCAACCATAATATTTGAATCGATTTGACACTCCTTGTTTTTATCGGACTACTGAATGAGATATTATTTCAACAAGGTAGTTTAAAGTAGTTTTTCCTCTGTAAGCACGTAAGCCTTTTAAAATTCAATGTAGCCTGAAGATTGTGCTGCAATCCTTCCAGGTATCTAAGAATTTCCATACCATTTCTCAGAAGCGAAGGATTCACTTCTGTAAATAAATCAGCTAGAGGTGTATTTAGGCCACAAGATAGTTTAAGAAATTGAAACGTTACTTTTGTATTAGCGATAAGTTTATTTATATAACCAACTGCACTTAGTTTTTGAAAAATCGACTTAATGCCTTGATGACAGTTCTTTTAATTTAGAGTATTATCTATGACACAGTGGTTCCATAAGTCCTTTCTTTTTAAGAATTTCAACAACCAATCGGCTAACATAGTTTTCCATATGTGTCGAAAACTAATAATTACTAGACCTCCCCCTCCCCCCTCTTCAGAAACATTATTCTCTTCACATTGAGATAGAGATGTTTTGTTTTGTGCTAAGATCAAGGAATCCGAGAAGAATTTTGTCCACCTCCTTCCGACCCAAGCTTCCTTATGAAAATGGTACGGTGATATATTTTGGATAAAATTGCTCTCTTGTTTCAACTCATTATTTATTTTCTAATGAATACACCAAGCACCCTGATCCTGTTTTGGACTATTGGTCAATATATATTTACAATGTATGGATTATTTGTGATTATGCTCGACTTATCTTCATCAACTAGTAGGCCTGACGTTGTTCTAAAGGATGATAAAACTCTATTCAGTTCTATGAATGATGCTATTATCAACACAGTGTTTCCATTGATTTAACAGGTGTATGGTCTGCGTAGGCATATACAGAAAGACCAACTCTAGGTTGGTTTTTCCTCAATAACTTGTTATTACTTATTTTATTGGGAAGAGGATCTACTGCAAATATGAATAGCAAAGGCGCTATCGGATCTTCTTGTTTACAGCCTCTTGACACCTGGAAGGCTCGTAAGTTTTTACCCATACCGTATTGAGTTTTTGATCTCACCATCATTGATGCCATTGCTCATATAAGAAAAATTCCAAAGCCCTTTTTTTTAGTGTTTTAATACGGTGTTGATTGTATATGCGATATTGATTCAATTGCTTTTTCAAAATCGAAGGCAATAATAGTGCACTCGTTACTTTTTTCGTACGCTGTTTGTAAATTAGTGTTGACGCCTTCCATCCTATACCCTTTAATAAAACCTCTCTGAGACTTGCTAATAATATCAGGAAGGGTCGATTATTAATGTTACTATTGAGCCAAATATATCATCGTTCGGTTTCAGAAGTAATAATTTGTCCGTATTTGAAGACTTGAGACTTTACTTACACTGAAAATCAAAGACTTTACTGGATTTGAGACTCTTTTTTATCAAATTTTCTCGATTTTAGTTCAATGTATCTTTTAAAGCACAAAGACTTTGACTCAAGTCGGAATGCTTAGCCAAATATTACAAATGTGTTACATGTTACTGAACAATTAAGATTTAGTTGTACCCAATACTTTTTATGTATTAACTAACTAATATATACTGGACTCAAGAAAAGTCTGAAGACATAAATCCACCGACAACGTTTTTTCTAGCATACTGTACCCCACAATTATTATTGTTATTTAAGTCGTAGAGCACGAAAATTACTGTTAAAATATTTAACCGACATAGGTTTGCCCTTTACAGCCTTTTTTTTAAAATCATTTTATCATAGTATAATTTCAATTAAGAGCTCTATTTTGATGTGAAAAAACGATAAAGATGAAAAAAAAGTTAACATCAACTAATAAAAAAATTGGAGCATATTAAATATTTATGATTCATTATACTATTTTTATTACAATTCCCTTATAAAAGGTGTCTAATTTTACTAAAATCAATGATTTTTTTTTTTTTTTTTTTTTTTTGTTTCATATTTTTTTACAAATATTTTATATCATAGCTAGAACTAAAGAATATTATAACTTTAAAAAATTTGACGACAAAAAAAAAAGTTCAATTTTGATTGAAATTTACTGCTTAATATTACATTTTCTGATTGAGTATTTAATAATTAATGTAATGCTGCATATCTCAATGGACACCACGCAATTACTCGTAGAGAAGGAAATATTAATGATTTCTAATTCTATCTGGAGGAGCACAAGCACCAATCACAAACCTGCTGTAGCGTAAAACATCATTCATGATGAGAAGTTTCAGTTGGTAAGCTAGTATGAATTTGGTACTATTTGGTTTTAACTTTAATTTTATATCTACATCATGTGGTATTTTAATCAATTCACCGTTTTTGGGGTTAAAATATGAAATCCCCAAAAAAGTACACATTTGTTCAAGGGTTTAAGCCGATGGCCGTTCCTAGACCTGAATATTATTTCATTGTGGGATCGTTGTAGGAATATAAAATTGGCTGAAAGATATTTGAGATCTCCAACTAGTCTCGATAAATATATTTCCGTAATTGAACTTGACTTGGACTTGTGCATAAGAACTTTCGACTTTATTAGGACTTGCAATATAGTGCCATTTCCCCCCAAACTCCTTCCTTTCTATGTGTTGTTTGAATGTGGCAAAAATGTATTTATTCATGCATTCCATGCCATATTCAGAACTTTGTTTGAATGTGTTGTAAATACTCAGTGATCTTTTTTTCAATTTCATAATTTTTTAATAGGTTTTTATGTTTCCGATCTTTAAATAGTACTAATTTCAAAAGATTCAGAGACTTCCAACCTCTAAATAATTAAAGTAAGAAATTAGATCCGGGTTAATTTTTGTCTTAAAAAAAATTTTAAAAAAGCTTTAATATAATTTATTTACATATTCAACAGCTTTTCAATGATGTGTTATAATATTTCCTTATTACTTCATTGGTTTACGATATATCCTTCATCAAAAACTCATAAAAATGCTATTTTTATCTTTAAGACCTCAAAACTGAGATTTGAATTGAGTTACAGATCCCCAATTTCCTTTCGAATTAGTAATACTATCAATGACATCAAATACCCCCATTTGAATCAAGTCCATGTTCTCGCAAAAATGTAATATATACATGAATTAAAAAAATATATTAAAAAAGAAACTGAAAATTGAAATTGCAACCCTAACAATTTGAAGAATGTTTAGGAGAAGAGCAACTTAACTTCTAGCAGATATAAGAATAAGGAAATAAACACACTCTGTATCAAACAAGGTCATAGTTAATCATAATCCTCAATTTCTACTCCCAGTTAAACAAGGACTAACTAGTGTTGTATTGTTACAGTTCGGTCCAGTATTAGTACTAGTCATATCCGTCTTTGGTACTGGTGTTTAAGACTGTAGGTCCCTAGGACTAGCAGTACTAGAACTGATTAAACAAAAAAGATATAAAGGACCGAACTTTATAATGTTTTAGGACTGGACTGGACAGGCCCGAAACTTTACTGGAGAGTACATTGCAGTCTTTATTCCTAAATAAGGACGGACACAACTCTAGGACTAACAAATCTTAATCGTTACTTTCCATCATTCATGAGGACACAAACTAGCAATTACACTGGATGCTTAAATGTTCTCTCCTCAAGAACAATGACAACAGCTTCATAAAATAAAAAGAACTTTTGAGGTTCTACTTACAACAACAAAATCTCTCACAGTAAAAATTCTTAGTATTTATATCCCTACATATAAAGTCTTAAGTTTTTCTTTGATTTGATTTTTTTTTTTTTTTTTAATTTCGATAACGAATCGTGCTGAAAATTTGTCTTAGGATATGAAAATAGGCAGTACAAAGTTTTCTTTGTTTTTGACTTCATCCTCAGGTATAGCAGAATTTTTTATAAGATAAAATTGCTAAATGATAATCATGTCTTGAAATAATATTTCCTAGATTTTTTTTATGAAACAGTTATTTATCCCGCAAAAAGAGGAAAATTAATAACACTAGTAAATTGGCAAAAATTAACAACATATTGTTTACGTTTTTATGTCAATTTCAGGACGTCATGCCCAGTAATAAATAACACTAATAACTAATATCATAAATAATATAATACTACACTTTGTACAAATTCAAATAAAATATTAAATAATTATTTATTATATTTGAAATATTAAAATTATCTACTCATTGTAAATATATATCTTCATTGTGTTAATTTGACAGTAGCTAAGGCCTAAGATTAATAACACTGGAAGGAGTGGACTTTTATATTCTCCAGGAGGTAAAACCAAAGGAAGATAGAGGGAATCGAAAAAAGATACTTCTAACTTGATCATCATCCATCTTAAAAGATGTTGGAGTTTGGATTTTACATTCCACGAGGGACCAGGCATGAAAATTCAGGGGAGTATTTTCATATTTCAAGGGAACTTTTTCGCACTACCGCACTCATTCGAGTAAAAAATGAAAATCAAACCGGTCTACTGTATAACCCTAACCGCCAGAATCGGGATTTGACAACGATCAAATATCTGTCCACGGTCTAAACTGTGGTCTTGTCCAAAGTGTCAATCCTGAAAAAATCACCCAAGACCGAATCGAGAGATAGAAAATCGACCTTGGACCGAGTTTTATCCCTAATAAACCAAGTTATTATTTAAAATCTCAAGTGGATATTGTACTTGTATATACAACTCAAAATGTGTAATGTAGTTCTAAATATTGAAATTCATGAGGAAGGATGTTTATGTATGAGAAAGATAAAATACGTACATCATACCAATACTATTTAAATACATAATACGTACATATTGAATCAAGATCTCTCTGTAGACGACATGAAATATTCTTGACAGAATACACAGGTAAATAAAACTCATTTGAAAGGAATGAACTTCCGTATATGGGCTATCGGACGTATATTCATATACAGACACTAAATGAGGGAATTCGTTTTGTTTCACGAAGGGTAATTTCGTGCAGTGATTCAATTTGTGTGTGAGGTGGAAATTATTGGAAGGCACAAAAAAAATAAGGAATGGGCTCATCGTGACCTTTATAGTATAATGCAACCTTTCCTAAGAAAAGAAACAGAAAAAAAGACGAAAAATCATATAGTATTTATCTGAATAAGACATACCAACTGATACTTATCTCTTAAGTACTCACAGACTCTCATTGACACATTATTTATCCACAATTTTTAAAATGAATTACAGAGAAGTATATATTTCATAATATAAGATCCTACATAGTATTTTATTCGATACTGTATTATCATAATATCGCCGAGGAACATTTTTTAGAAAGAACAGTTATAGATTTGTATTTCTATATGATAGCCAAAACTTCTTAATAAAATGGCCAATGTATTATATTTATATATATATATATATATTAGACTATACCGAAATGACAAAAATTGGGAATTTTATTCCTCTAAACAAGAGGATAACCATCAAATGACCAAAAAAGTGTCCTTCATTCGAGAATATGTAAAATGTCGAAAAAAATGAAATTTGGATGTTGTTTCATTAAATTTATCTAATTAAACCCAGTCATCGGATTTTTATTTTGTTAAGTATTATAGATGAAACATACATTTTGGAACAATATTTTTACAATCTTTCTCTAACTTGCCTCATGGTGAAAGTATTTTAGTTCCAAACATGCTGCAAATAAATAAATATGTATTATTTTGTGGTACAGCGTATAAGGGGCATAAATTCATAAAATAAGGTGTCTTAGTTGGCATAAATTAACAATGAAAATATACTTAGTAATAATATATTGAACACATGATATCAAAAACGAGATTTGAGTAATAGAAATGAAAAAAAAAGCGTCTAAATAAATGTGCAATATACGCGGTACCAAAAAAGAATATTTATTTATTGGCAATAACAAGCTTGGAACTAAAATACTCATCATTCGAGGCAAGTTAGAGAAATATTGTAAAAATATTGTTTTAAACTTTGTGGTTGATCTATAATACTTAAAAATATCAAAATCCTGTAACTGGATTCAAATTCATAATTTTTAAGAAACAACATCAAAATTTACTTTATTTTTTTTTTTTGACATTTTATAGATTTTTAAATGAAAAAGCGTCCATGAAGGGTTATTTTTTGGACGTTTGATGATTACTTTCTTGTTTAGAGGAATTAAATAAAAAATATCCGACCATACCAAATTCCAAATTTTCGTCATAACGGTACACCCTAATATATATACACGGGTGACCATAAGTTTTAAACCTTTTTAAATTTAATATATTGAGCGACAACCTGATTGTAGAGAATAACACTTTGATTAAATATGGAATAAAATTTATTAAATTTTATTCCATATTTTAGAAATTAGTCAATATAACTGCCTCATTTATCGACTTCCTCTCTGAGACGTGATTGAAATGCTTCACATGCTGCATGCACCATAGATTTGTGATGTTTCGCCCATTCTATCTGAATTGAGGTACGAGGATCTTCCAAATTTAAATGTTGACAAGTTTTTACCATCGAATCGAGATAAACATTCACAAAGTATTCGAGGGGGTTAAAATAAGTACTCGAATGGAGCCATATAGATTTGTTCCAAAAATTGAACACTGCTATGTATTTGAGCTCCATCTTGCTGAAAGGTCATCTTAAACGTTTTAGATAAATTGTTTGTTTCTTTTTAGTTTCTAAGTTATTGCCCTAAATGTGATACTACTTTTTCTATTTACAGACAATGGATAAAAAAAAATCGTGTTTTAATTTTGCACTGCTTCTTGATGGGAAAGAATACCATTAAAGCTAAGCAAGGGCTTGAAAAGTGGCATGCGGACTTCACTCCATAAAGCAAATGAAATAAAAATACATAGAAAAAAAATAATGATTTGAATAAGCCATTTTTTGACGAAAAACAATTGTTTTCTTTGTAAAGCCCATGTGTTATACGGTGAGGGATCAAAAAGGAATTGTAATCTTGCCTTATTGAAAACGGAGCATAAGTATATTAATAACTTTAAAAACATAAGTTTTGGTTCTTCTCGAGTATATGGGACTCTAATGATTGATTGATGTTTTAGGTAATCCAGATGGAGATGACAATGGTCTTTGCAGTCTTCTTGGTAATGACAAGGGTATGAATCTCTTTTCGTTGTTGCTGTGCCATTTTAAAACTAATAGACAAGGGGAAAAAACAAGACTTGTTTATTTTTGTTTCACCTGTCGTCCAGTTGTGTAATAAAATCGTGTGATTAAAAATAAGGGAGATAAAATTGTAATTAAGTGCTACTGCAAGTTTTGGGTCATCACTCTGTATAGAATACAGGACTCATGAATGACAAAATAAATAAATTAAGAATAATGAATAATTGACAAAATATTTTGAAGATTTCAATATCCTATATCCATATTTCTGTATACCTTAAACATACATATCATTTGAGTCTTAATTTATTTTTAAAGTAGACTTGGAAAGAACTAAGTCAAGGTCTTAAAGTACGTACATGTTTTATAAAAATAATAACTTAAGACTTTTATGGCTTTGAAAAAAAAAAGTCATATATTCTCTTAAAAAAATATATAGAGTCTATAAAACTATTTAAATTGAGTACATGACGTTGAAAATAAGAAATATTTCGATAGTATCAAATGTTCAGTTGGATACCATTTGAATCTAAAAAGGATGCATATCCTGTTTGTAAAATGATGAAACTTGAAACTATGAAACAGTGATTCCCAAACTTTTTTTATTCCAGAGCACATTAATCAAATAACCAAACCTATGGAGTACATAATTTTGGTATTTAAATTTGGACTGTGTTGAGTTTTATGTCGTGCGACACAGCTTGAGTTACATTGACCTTAAATTTATCTTTAACACTTTCAAACTACCAATCTTTTCTCAAAAGTAGTGTGAATAATTGTGTTTAATAGCATTGCAATTTTCATGTGATCTGTAAACCATTTCTTCAAAAAGAAAGTGGTAAAAAGGTCCATAATTTTACGACAGTTAGCCCTTTCTTCCACTGAATAACTATTTTGTAGTTAAATGTAGGAGTATTTTGAAGAATTCATTAGATTCAACAGATAAACGTTCAAAATATAGGAGTAGACAAATAAATCCTTACAAACGTGATGAAAATCTTTGGCATGTAAAAAAAAGAAGCCCAAAATCAACATGTTAATATTGATTATTTGAAGATTATTTTGGGTGAAAGTTGCTTAGATGACATTACGTCTCAATGGTTCAGCAACAATCAGTTGTGATGAGGAAGGAGGAGGAAAAGAAAATAAGGAAGGACATTGGGAAGAATTATTCCGATGCCAATCCTCGATTCTACTCCGAGTCAAACAATTATTACTCTGGAACTAATCATCAAGGGGACTTCCTTTTTCTTATGAGCACACACCAATGGTAGGTACATCAGGTTTTCAATAAAATTGAATGCAGTAGAAAAGAAAGTTCCATACTTAGGAGTTAAATAATAATAAGAACAGATGAGAAACGAAAATTCCTTCTTCAGATTAACAGTCAAAAAAACTAGAGCAGTTAAAAAACTATACACGACTTACGTCACTCGATTTCGTTGTGGAATGACATGAAAAAACCAACAGAAAAGAAGAAAGAGTAAAACACAACTGATAAGAAATGTCTAGTAATTTTGCCTTTTTTTTGACGTTTATTCTAAATGCCTCAACTAATTATATACATTATTTCATCAGCTATTGATGTACTTGTTCTTGCTACGTATCAGTTAAAGTTGATTTATTGAACTCGAATAACATCTTGCTTAATTATGAGCATTCCTCCTATTAAATCAACAATATTTCAACAGTTGGGAAGAACTTGGGTGAACTATCTACTGATTTCGAACCTTTGTAGAGGAAATGTTGAAAGAGTATGTATACTATGAACATTGGAATGTTTAGATGTATTTTAAAAGTTACAAGTAGTAATCACTTAATATGGAATGACTAAGGGCCTGGTCTGAAGGGTATTTTGAAGTGATATTCAAACAATGGATTTTGCGTGGCTGTAAAATCTTATAAATACAAATATATGTAAGCCATTAAGTAGAATATTTCCCAAAAAGGAATCATAACCTGTAATCTTATTCAAATAATTGTACACTTTTTTTGCGAGAGAGAAAAATAGTAGTTACTTCCTGCTTTATAGCCCATACTGTTTGGAAAAAAAAGTTGTGCTTTGTTATTGTTTTATGAAGCAGGATATAGGTATGAAAATCTTGAATTCCTGGTCCATTCATTTCCCTGACTAGGTAAGAAGCAGTTATACTTTCCCTGTCTTGTTATTAAACAAGTTGATTTATAGATCTTTTTAATAATGATTCTTTTCTAGAATCTGCTCAATAACATATGGTCAATGTGGCATATTTAGCCTATATCTCCTAAACAAGAGATTCTTCAGTCTACTTATCAGCTGAAATAGCTCTTATAAATAAATAATGAGACGTGATTTTATGGAAATTAGAAATGAGTTTTTTTCTATTTAAGATCATATTTTTTTAAAACTTTTTGAAATCTGAATTAGGGTGATAATATTCTTGAAAACAAATAATTACCATTAAATTCATAACGAACGATCAATGGTGGATAAGTCTTTCCAAGGAGTTCAAGAAACAAAAAAAATACAACTTTTTCATTTTAGAAAAAAAACAAAAAGTACATGGTAAATAATTCAATCCTATGAATGACAAAGTCTTCCAAACTGATTGTGGACAAAAATTAAAATACATTTTTAAAGCATTATAGCAGTAACCCGTAGAATAACAAACAAAAGAAAACAATTCTTCATCAAGAAGAATCTAGCTGCAAACAAAAAATAGTGAGTAAAAGAGAGAATGGTTTTTGGTAAAGTGTGAAAGTGTGAAGAATTTTCTGGTTGTCACGTTTAAGAACACGTTTTAAACTTGAGCACCAGTGTGTGCTTCGACAACTTTGAGCAATTCCTTGGATGGGACAGTGCAGGTAGCATATCTTTCTTTACAAAGTTGGGGTTGTTGAAGGGTTCCAACATAGGCAGCAAATTGATATTCATTGGTGGCAGAATCAGCAGTGAATTTGCCCTCATTGTCAAACAAATTGGCGATCAACTCTTCTTCTCTTTTCAATTCAGATGTAGGGGTAGCCATGACTTCACAGACAAGGAGTTTTCCGCAGTCTGAGACATCAGCTTGTCCAACAGCCCAGAAAAAGGCGTTCAAGTCGACGTTCTTGGCTTCTTGAACAGCACTTACGTCTCGCTTTCCACGGTTGCTAAAAAAGAGATTTGTCATGCGAGATTTGGAAAGAAATATATTTGAAATGACTCAGGCCTTACCTAAGGGCAGAAATTATAAGCTTTTCCTTTGCAATTGCCAAACCAGCGAGAGCAGCTACTCCGAGAGTGGTTTGAGCAGCAGTGAGGACGTAGGCAGTTGTTCCAACGGTTAAGGTAACGGGATCAAATCCATAAACGCTGGAGATGACAGTAGCGGTAAGGAAAAGAGCTGAGACGGTAAATTGCTTCATGATGATGAGTAGTAATGAGTTGATTGTGTGAGAACTATTGAGAACACTTCAAAAAAGTACAATAAGAATTATCCGGCGCTTCGTTGGCTTCCAAAGATGATGAGATATCTGTGGAACTCCTGTGAATGATTTGATTTCTGAAACATGGATTCCTTTTATATGTTTCTTAGAAGCGGGTTTTCCTTGCGTCTCATTGTGTGTGTTTTTTTGTACGCGCATAGACCTTAACCTTGACTTGACGCATTTCATTGTATAAGGTTTTTTTCTGTTTATTTAGTAGACAAGAAATATAATATAGAAAAAAAGATATTTTTTTAGATTTCAACAATCATAACGGAATCATCAGGTATGCAAGTACAATGTACAATGTTTTGTTCTTGATTTTTCACTATTCTTAAGGAAAACTCTCTAAATACATAGTAGATACATTCGAATCAAGTCTCTAGAAATTAGACTATCTCACTGAAATCCATAGTTTTGAAGGCATCAATATGTACTTATTGATATGCAGGGTAGGGATTTTAAATCCGGAACAAGTTTAAACCTCAAATTTTGGCTACCCTGTAGTTTATACTAATGAAAGTGTGTTCATAAGATTCAACTTGCAGAATTGAATAAGAAAAAAATCAAATTGGCAATTCATTATATCACATGTTGAGATGATATTGTTTGTTGTTTTGGCGGTAGCCAGAAGTGTTTGGTGTAAGTTTAAAAAAAAGTCACCGATGAACGAAGTATTTACTGTAATCGTGGAGATGGTAATGTTATTGTTGCAATCTACAGCAGAAGAGACAATGCTGAGATAGCAAACTTATTAAACATGAACAGGTCCTTTCTAAAACACAGCTCAGCTCCACTCTACCCTACAAAGAAACCGCTGATCTGGTTGGGATAAAAAAATGATTTTGTTGGAGACGTCAGCTCCATGTCCTTTTTTGTGTTTGAGTGACACAGTAACAGCTCTTCTTGCAACACAAAATCTAAGCTGATTCCCAGAATCCGGCAAGAATTCTAAAATCTGTAAAAAGAGACTGTCATCAAGACCTACTCCCATTTCTGAGGCCAAGTTGAGGCCTTTATTCACGCCAAATGCAATTATATTGATTTGAAATTTTAAATAATGATTCAGCTTTCAATTGACAATTCTTTTTACTTATATCAAATGATTAGTTTCGGAGAAAAAATAAAAGACTGTAAAAAGCATCTTTTAAAGACTTCAGAAAAAATAATTTTTAATGTCCGGCCAACCTCTATCCCGAAAATTACTTTTTCACCCGTGAATTTGTATTTTTAATCAATTTTCAAAGTAATAAGAATAAACACGTGAAGCCTTTTTATGCTTAAAGCAATAGTTATATAACGTTTTAAGTTTATAAAGTACAGCTTTATGGTCATATAAAGGTCATATGTTACAATAAAAAGTAAAATTCTTCTGAAATTTATTTCAACGTGTGTATTGTGTAACGTGGTGTCCAATTTTTAGGATTACCTTTTAATTCAATCTTCTGATGTATTTTAATGAAAAATTAGATTTGTAAAGTCTTAGTCTTCAAATGGCGTTTTTGACCTCTATAGTCATTTGAAAATGACTTTTCTTTAAGAAATTCGATAAAGTAATGGGATTCAGAAGTTTGAGTTGTTAAGTAATGTTGCTGAATTTCACTTCAGTTCCTTTTCTCATGTATAACTTCAGAATATAATTCTTATTTCCATTTTGAACAAAAACAAATTGTAACCCAATGAAATACTTTGTTTTTTTTGGCAGGAAATTATTTTATTTTTTTAATTTTGGGCTGAAAAAATGCTATTTCATCTTAAATTTGGCTAAAATAAAATTTGCTCATTTTCAAAAATTAACATCCCCCACCGCTAATACTAAAATGATCACAGCTAATGGTAGCACAAATGAATTAATATATGCCATATATTTATAATAATTTATGTAAATTAATGTTATTAGAAATTTGAAAAAATTATCTAAAAATTGTAATTGTAGAAGTTTCAAGTGTCCACCCGGTATATAATAAATCATAAACAAGCCTAAATTTGAGACGATATGTCTACATAGAAGAAAAAATATATATAGTCAGACAACGATAATAACAATTCTATGGTTACTTTAACAATATAATGATTACATTAATTAGCGTAGGTTTGTTTATCTTTTTTCACACTTTATTATTTCAATTACTGGTCGTTTAAAATACATTTTTTGTAAACAAGATAAAGTCACTCATATTTATTGTAAAGATCCCTTGACTCCGAGACGTTATATAAACAATATAGCTCAAGGATGGACTCTTTAAATTTGCCAATTATTAGATTTATGGGTATAGAAGCAATATAAATCATCTTGGAGGTATTTTGAAAATAACCTATTAACTACAATGATAAAGGATAAGAATTTACCACAGTTTTAACCTTGTAAAAAACCTTGAATTTGTATTTGTTTCATAAAATAACTGCTTCTTCTTTTTTTTTTTTTTTGCAATAAACGCAATTAAGACCATCCCGTGTTCCTTTATATTAATAATGAAAATGAGAGCTGCATAAGTATGAAAATGTGTCTGGATTTCCGTATGTTTTATTTAATATTTGATTCATCAACATTAAAACAATCTGGAACTAGTATCGGGATTCTGTTAATGTCAAAGCCTCCGCCTAAAATCAAATTGAGTATGTCTCTCAATCTGATCCTTAAGTTATGGTCGATTATGTAGGTTTTGTGTTATTTTGACCTTGACCTTTGAGCTTGACTTCTCGAAATTGAAACATACATCATTTTCTTATTAAGTTTGATAAAAAGCATAAGCAACTGTTGCTGTAATCCTTGTGACTAACTAATAAATAAACAAACAAACAAACAGAGGCGAAAATCAAGAAAAGAAGAAAATCCTATTTCAAATTTATATATACCTACAGCCCAATATTTCATTGACACATTTCAGTCAATTACACTCTGCAAAAACATTTTCTCCCGCCGGCCAAAACCCACAGTTTTTTCAGTACCAATACAAGGCTTATATACGAATCTCTTACATTTACAACAGGTTTTGCTTGCTAAGCGCCGTGATTTTTTTGTACAATTGACTGTACACCAGCTTCTATTTTTAGTTGAACAGTTTGATTGTGATTGAAATAATTGATTATTTTTTTCTATATCATCCTTTGATTCATCATCTTCACCAATAAGTTCGGTAATAAAATTATTCAAAAACTGGTGACTAGTTATTTTCTTACTATTCACTTCTCTGTACAAGATAACAGCATTTATACCAGCAAAATTCAAAATATTATAAAAAACTTGTAAAGGCCATCGGCGAAAGGATATTTTGGTGGAATAAAGTCTTGCCATTTGATGTAGAATATCAAATCTATACATAGTTTCATTATAATACTGGATTGATTCTGGTGACCTTTTTCGTACATCTAAAACTTTAACATTTTTGTGAACAGAGCTCAAAATTAAAATATTTTTTTTTTCCCCTTGATAAGAAGTCAATGTTTTGCCACTATTTACTAAGATTAAGCTTGAAAATAGTGCTTGTTTGGTAGCTTTTAGTTCAGGAGATATTTCTTTGCGAGCACGATTCATAATTAGGAAAATTCATGAACTTATAAACAAATACAATCAAGAAGTTTCTCACAATATTTTATTGAATCCCAAATGGCTATCAAAAATTATACCCTCGTCGTTCTAGTGTTAAAGTTTATCCTGTTTGTTGTTAAACAAAAATAACATTAACATTTGTGTTATGAAAGGGTTTTACCATGTTAAAAGAAAGTACATTTTTTCATCTAAAAATTATAAAATGTTTTTTATTCAGTTACCTTTTGAGAAGTAAATAAAAATCAATCAAATTAAATGTTTTCTTAATTTTTTTTATTTTGCATTAATTATAATTGATTGTGTTATAGTAAATGTTCAAATGTGATTAAGTTCTAATGAAAGTAATATTGTTTATAAATCCTTCTATTTATCCGTCTTTCAGAGTGAATTATTTTGTAATACATATAATCATGTAATATGTTGTTTAGTTACCTTTTTGTGTGGTAGCTCAAAATTCTCTGTGGACCACCAGTGGTCCACATGGACCACGTTGAGAACCTCTGCTTTAGTAGGTATGTGCAAAAAAATTCAAATTCAATGTTTCCTTTTAAAGCTGTTTTATCTTATAGATAATAGATAAAAAGACATGTGATACCAAAATTAACATGGTTCTAGCTTCAATTTTAAGGAAATTCTGACAAATTTATCATCCCTCTTTTTCCTACTGTTTGTGCAATAACCTACACCAAAATTTGTGATAAAATTTATGTATTTCGTATAAACAGATTGGCCAGCCATCTTACAAAACACTAGAGAAATAAATTTGATAAAGTCCATTGTACCCTTTATTTGATTCATTACACCCCATTTGTAATTTGAAAGGCTATCTTTAGATGAATTATTTTTTGGTAAATTATGCGATTAAACGAAACAACTTAATTTTTTTAGACTGTGTGAAACATTACAAAAATTCTACATTAAATATTACTAATATTACATTTAAGTAATGAAAATACAGTATTTCTATGGGGATGCCCAACCCATTTCTAGAGTTCCACGCACCACTCTTGCAAGTTTTTTCACACCGTAAATCTACACTTTGTAACATAACTAACTTTAGTCTCAAGAGTGGGACCTGCACACTACACGCATGCTTCATCATTCATGCAAAAGGCCTGCGATATTTTATAAATATGACTAGATATTATTTTCCTGTATCTATTTACGCTCAATGCTATTATCAAAACGCCTACGAGATTTCATTAATATGCCTACATTATTATTTCTTAGATAAAAAATGACTCGTTATCATTCCGACATACAATTATTGTAAATATTCATACAAATAAGTTTTGTTTTATTAATATAGATGGAAGTTCCATTAAATTCATTTCTAATGAATGAAATCAATTAGACTAACAATATTTTAGTGACATTGTAGGTAGGTCAATACTATTTTTTTTTTAAATAAAGAAAGATCCAATGTATTTTCTTTTCGGTAGACTCTTCTATGATTTAAAACAGCTGACACTGCGTATTATAAACTCAAGAAGGATATTACATCAGATTTTATCTTAATTTATAAAAATGAGGGACCTTCGTTTGGAACTAGGGACATTTGATTGATTTTTATATTGACTACATTATATGTTCAATGTATATAAATATTTAAATATCAATTAACAATTGGCCACAAGAAAAATTCAGAAGGCTAGCCACCATACGCTTTTTTTATAAAATTTCCTTTCCTGTTTGACAATCTAGGTAGTGAGTGGATAAAAAAGTTAAACGGAGTTGGAAGCACGGATTTTAATAATATATTTTTGTTTTTATTAATATTACTGAGGGTGAGGACGGAGCAAGGATTCTCTCTCTAATTAATTTTTCTATTTTATATACAGAGCAGTGCGTCTATTTCTCACACTCTTCTTCCTCATAAAAAATATGGAATCAATCATATTAAAGTATGCCAAATATTATAATACCCAGAATGGGGAGGAAAAAAGGTGCATTAAATAGGAAAAGTAGGATCCCCCGTCATGGGACTTACTTACGAAAGTGGCCAAAGAGTAAAAGACAGAGCTAGAAAGAGACTATTTCCTCTTCACCTTTGAATAGTGTTATATCATCAAATCAGTATCGAGTATTTAAACAAAATTACTTGTGACTCGAGTCTGACTTGAGCTAAACAATGTTTGCATACCTACGGCATTTGTTTAAATATACAATTATACAAAGGTATGTAAATATAAAATATCATACTGAAGATATTGTCCCTGAGGACCATGTACAACAAAATCACATTAAATTTGTTTTTTGAAATTGTGCAAACATATTTGATTCAATGAGTGCTTCGTACAAATCAACCAAATATGTAGAAATTAGTGTTTTTTGGTACATCGGTTTTAAAGTGATAACGAGGTACTGACACATATAAAAAGGTATTATACCTTACAGACGTCAGAACCGATACTTTCGATTCCACTCGTTAGTACAATAATTCCACAAATTTCTGAAATAGCCCCTACTCCAAATAAAGATCCTGCAAACGCCCTTATAAATGCCCTTGATGGTATTTTTGTTTTACATATAGAGTCGAAAACGACCAAAACACCGAGGCCTATTTTAATACCGGAAGTAAAATATTATGCCGGAGCAAGGCTTGTATATATTTTAGCAATTAAATGTTGGCTAGAAGACACATTTCCTTTAATACTGTAGAACATAACTCCCACAGAAATACTAAATATTACTCTCCATTTTCAAGAGCACACTCACACATTTTGAGTGTTATCACTTCTTATTTATTCGGCCCAGTCCAGTCTTAGACCAGTCCAATTAGTCCTTGGTACAGGTCCTTACTTATCAATAATTTTATATTTTCAAAAATAAGCAAAAAAAAAATAATGTTAACAAAACAGGTAGACAAGGTATTTGCAAAACTTTTTTCACTCAATATGGCCACCTTCATAATGAATCACATCCTTTACTCGTCCTCTGAATACCATGCAGGAGTTGATCACAAACTCGTTTGACAAGTTGTCCAATGCAGCCACTATGGAGGACTTCAGTGAGTACACATTTGGGTGTGATTTCCTGTTAGTTTCCCTCTCCAGAGAGCCCCATGTAGAAAAGTCCAGTATCTTTGAATCTGATTCTCTGAGATACGCTGCCTTTTAGCTATTTGATCGCTCTTGATGATAAAATTACAAAATGATTAGTATAGTTTGTTTATATAAAAATGACGGTCAAAACATAATATAATATCAAAAATAAAAAATAAACTTTTTCATACTAATGAGAAAATAAAAATTAATAATTAACAGTTCATATACATACACCAGGGATCACTATATACAGTGATCCTTTAAAAAGGGAAGTCAGAAAAGTTTCCGACCTAACAAAGATATATTATATTTTTTCTGAAATTTAATTTTTCAATTTGGTCTTCTTGTAACTCTACACACTTCTTCCAGTGATGCTCCCATCTCTATAAACTGTTCAAATAGTACTCGGCAAATGTTTTCGTAAAAATAATTTGTGTGATACTTTTTGTTTATGGCTCAATTACTTTGAGTTAGATTGACTTATACGTTTCAAATTTTAACACAACCATTTTATATGTCTGTGATTGTTTAAATATATTTAAATGTTACACTTTCTAAAAAAAAAAATATTTTATGAGAGCTCGATACTCCATTTTGTACATTTCCACAAAAATACTCATATCAACTCACTCAACTGATTGTTACAGAACAAATGCGCGTCCAAAATGGCTGAAACTTTGGAGAGTAACGGTCAACAAATGCTAGACAAATGTGACTAGCTTTTTTTTATGAGTGTTGTCATCTTCATGTTGAAGTTGGCAACTTTTCATACCACACTCATATATATATATATATATAGGGAGTTAAAATTTAATCAAAGCAATAGAATGAACAAAAATTACTATATTACTCAAAAATATGATAGAAACTTGTCGAAAATACCTGATTATAGAGTTTGCTTACTAAGGGAATATCCGTTTTAAAACATGTAAGTGACGTTTTAGAACCTATAATACACCAATGATATCATAGTCCGAAAAAGCACGTTTCGCAACAAACTGTCCCTTTAAAAATTCACCGATGGCGTTATATTTTGGACAGAATGTCTCGCATTCAATGAAAAATGATCGCTCGTCTTGTCCTTCGTCTGACAAAAGCCACATTTGCGTTTATCTCCGGGGAAGAAATTGTTCTTATTTCTAGAGTACCTGCAAGCATACATTTTTCTGATGAAGATAGTCAGGAATTTTTTAGAACACTCAAACTCTTCCTTGTAGGGTAATTTATTATAACTGGTATATAACACCCAAAAGATAATTTGTAATGTTCGAAGGCCATTTTCTTTGTGAGCTCATTTGAATTTGCTGTTTCTCCTGTAAAATCGACTCCAATCGTCCGGACCTTCATATCACAGTGATAACCTTTGGTATGAAATTACCACCTAACGACTTTTCAAAAGAGCAGAAGATGTCCACTACCCTCCTTCTAGTCTTAGCACCCTTTACAAGTAAGAATCATATTTGGACACTAACAAGTAGATACAATGTTTAGTACACATGAAAATAGGTATAATCAAATGTAAAATGTAGATTTACAGACATAAGTATAGTATCTACCCCCTATTAATCAAACAATCCACCATATGTTGCTAGCTCCTTGGCCCATTCATTATATTTTCTCGTTTATATGCTTCATGATTTTTTTATTTAATCATTATTTATATAATTTTTGTGGTTAGGTACGGAAACGGCTTTTGCAACATTGTAGGATAAGTTTTATATAAAAATATATAATTTCATGAACGGAATGTTGAAATATAAAACTTTTTAAATTTTGCTTTTTCAAAAGATTTATATTTAATAATGTTTTCCATAAAAAACTGTTTGATGTTCTATTTCTATTTTATTTTTAAATAGAAAATACGATACCTCAGGGAAGCATTCCCAATATCCGTCTCCTTTAAAATTGCCACTAAATGTGAGCTAAAACTTTCATTCTTGACAAATAGTTACTCTTTTACACTTTGCTCTAGATCCTAATTTCATTTGTTACCCATTTACATTGCAAAGTAAAGATACTGGACTCAATGAATCTCTTGCAATGACGTACATAAATCAATGGAGCTCATAAGATTGATAGATTTATAATCAGGAAATTGAATTTTTGTTAACAAATTTGTTCTGTCTGTAATTTATAATTAAATTTTCGACTTATTAATCATATCCTTATTTTGTAACTCATAACTCAGTTAAAAGAGTGCAACAAAAAAAAATTTACTTGGTCATTACTTTAGGTGAAAAAAATCAATCAGGATAAGATTTTATTTATTAACAAAACTTGTCAAGTTTTTCTTCAATTAAAATCGTTCTTATCTTTAAACGGTAATCTTGCTCACATAACTAAACCGTGAACAAATTTATGATCCCGTACATCATAGCTAAAAAAAATTTCCTATAAAAAATAAATTTGTCACTCACGGGTTTTGATAGACTAAAGCATAAAAAAGCGAGGGCTAAAACAAGTTACTCCAAAACAATCAGTCCGATTCCAGAGTATAATTAAAGACTTGTCACTAAAAAACTAGTTATAAATATATATTTTGTAATTTTTTTTAAATAACGGGACAAAAAGAATTTCTTTCAGGGTACATCTGAAACACTTAGACCCATATTCAAGATGGAACATTCCAAATTTTAGGAGGGTCAAGGCTGTGACTATGATTTGCCTAGACAGTTTGGTTGGCTTGAGGTGATTCTATCTAAATTTATTATTGAAACTTTAATGATATCCAATTTATAAAAGACTAAAGTTTGTAATTAAAATTTCATATTATAATTGCATTCCTCAGTTGTCCGAGTTTTGCCGGGACATTTGAAAATAAAAACTTTTAAAGAAAAATAATTTAGAATGTATCGGAGATAGTTTTTTAGAACCTGGAGTTCCCACTTTATTTAATTCCGTATCCCCATCCGACGGGTAACAAAAAAGTTAAATAGAAAAATGTTGGACGAGCTAAATTTTTGGTGGAGCTGGGGGTTGTGTAATTGTGAAATACATAACCCGACCTGTGGGCCAAGAGTCCACTTGCACATCACTAGAATAAATGTAACTCTTCTCTTTTTCTTTTCACTATTTAAAACGGATTTGAACGCAAGCTATGTTTTTTTTTCGGTTAGTTTGTTCTTTTGATTCTTAGTAATCTGGATTACAAATAAATTTTGTTGAAACTTTATAGGAAGGTCCTATAAGTATGTTAAATTTTGAAAGTTTAAGGTCACAAAATATGCTAAAATCGCAAAATTGAACAACCATAACCTTTGAACAAATTTAGGTTACATAGTTCAAATTAAATTACAATAGTTCAAAGTCAAGGCTGCACAGACACACAGCTCAAATTAATGTAGGGTAAATGATTTGTGACCAAGCTTTGTACTCTACCGATTACCCATTCTAGTTATATATAAATTAATTATATAGTATTACATAAAACGTATATTATGAAATAATTAAATGCAGGATTTCCAGGGAAATTTTAGGTGGAATAAATAAATTTTGATCTGTGGAGTGAAGAGGGAAGTGATATATTAACACCATATTGGGCTAGAAAACTACAAATATAATATCACATAATATATTATGTTTCGTATATACGAAATTGTAAAAAAAAATCACACCACTATATTACTACCTACTAGCGGTAGATTCCAGGTTTGCCCGGAGTTATTAGATGTCATCAAACAAACAAACTTTGCCTAACAATATAAGGTAGAAAACTCCTCCAAAACTCTTCCTTGCTTTTCATGAGCCTCCAGAATGAAAGAACAATATGTAATAACAGCTTGAAATATAAATAGTCAATGTTATGACTTATAACTGATATGCCAGGGATTAATTTATTCTCTAGTTCACTACCCCTATGAGCCTTATCTAGACACACTTAATGTTATATTCAAAACGCCTCCAAGGTTTTGTTAATATGGCTACATTGTTATTCCTCATATCAAATATATATATATATATAATATACATCAGGAAACACTATATATAGTCCATTAGGTATACATGCCCAATGGTACATGCAAAACACCAACTATATTTCATTCATAAAAGTGCATAGTTATTTCTTAGATCAAGAATATCTAAATGATATACATAAGGGAGTACTATGTATATGCACTTTGTATACACGCTCAATGCAATATGTAAAACTCCTGCAATATTTTATTACTTTGACTACATCATTATTTTTTAGATAAACAATGATGGTTTTTCATACAAACATACATTGATATATATATGTAGATAAACTTTGCTCTATTATATAGACTTACAATATCAATACATTTGTCTACATAAAAATTCGTAATTTCTTTGACAAATCCTATATAATTCGTCAAACATGGGATGAAATTTCGAACAGTAAAGACACGAAGATTTGTGGAAAAGACGTTCGTTTTGTCCTTGACTCATTCGTTACTGTTGAAAGAAAAGTGAAAGAGAGAAAATTGACTCCTTTTTACCTTAAACTCAATGACCTTCTAGGATGTTCTTGTTCTTAAAATTATTTTATATGTACATTTATATTATATTTATATATACCTATATATGTATTGTATATACCTCAAGGCGTGTACATAGATATGTACTATTGTCTACCTACATATTTACTTATAAAACACGGGATGACTAATCAATTGAGTTTTAGATATGAGTTTGCTGGACAAAGGGTTCAAAAAAAATTATGTACAGGGTTGGACAGGAAAATGTGGACTGTTAATTAATGATAATTTTCTCATTAATATAAGAAGGCTTAGTGATTATTTTTTGGCATTCTGATTCATTCATCTTTTGTTTATAAACAAACTATAATAAACAAATTGTGATCATGAGTGAGCGATTAGCCAAAAAGCAGTGCATCTCAGATCTCCTAGATGCTGAAGTTGAGGTGGCAAAGATTATGGACATAGTGAAGTGATCCAGGAGCTCGACTTCAAAGTGGGCAAGATGATGGATAAAACTTCCTCATGATCGTAGGAAGTAGAGTCCACAATGTAATAAGAAATCCAGAGTTTCTGTCCACCTTGATGAATAAGATGAAGGAGGAATCTACCAAATCGATAAATCGCCTTGCCAACTACTTTCCCGAGACTGCTAATACCATCCAAAGAGCTGTGATAGGTGACTTAAGATTGTCCTCATTTTTTTATTACTCAATACTTAAAACATTGAAGTATTTCTAAATTATTCTCTCAAGCCCACACATTGCTTCCTTACTCTTGCCTAATCAGAATGATTTTTTCCCGAGTAATATTCCATTGTGTAGTTGTTGAGTTATATTTTAAATATCAACTGTACATTTTAAATGCGAAATTTTATTTTTGAAACTCAAAAAAGACAATACAACGCAATAAACCAAGGCCCATGCTTCAAATATTCTAAAATATATTTGAAACATCGCCTATCCCAAGGACTCATATCTCAAGAAATTTTAATTTAAAAATGTTTTAGTGATTATTATTTGCCAAAATAAAGATCTTTTTTCTTTTCATTTTTTTTTTTTCTATTAAAATTACCTTTAAAAACGGACAAAGAGTAGGAAGTAAAACTTCTTGCCATAAATCTTATATTCCGCCTCTCAAAAGATCAAAGAAAGATCTAAGGGGAGATTTAGTACTCTTGAGTAAAGTTTCGTCTAAAATTTATATCAAGGTTCTTATTGACCTATCGACTAGACCCAAACTCGAATGGAGATCTGTAATATATCCGTGCGTAATGCTCAGCTCAGACCTCTCCAATGAGTACTTGAGCATGTTTTCTCCTTCATAGGCTGTTGTTCAAAGGATTGTATGGTATGCTAAACTTATCTATGATTCGACAACAACTGTTGATATAATTAGGCAGAATTCATCCTAGAGAGCTTTTTTCAAAAATCTTAAAAATTCCCAAAATTTAGAGATTGAAGCAATGCAGCATAATATTCTTAGGGTCCGAATATCCATCAAAACTTGGACTCAATATTGAACCAAGGAAAGTTATTTTTACACACAATGAGATCTGGAAGAAAGCATCAACATCCCAGATCCTGGCGCCTGTAAATGAAGGGTTCACCATCATATAGTGAAGATGCATTGGAAGTGTGCAAAAAATTTGTAAGAACATTAAAACTCCCGGACACTTGGATGATACGAATTAGGGAATCCCTATGTAGAGAAGTGGAAGGAAATGAATAATTTACTTCACAGACTTTAAGATGGGAAGTTCTTATACATCATTCCTACGGATTGGACCCGGCACCATGTGATTACCACCTGTTCCTGTTTATGTCCGAGGCAAACTACCAGACATCATAAGGGAGTAGAGTGAACTTTTTTCTTGAGAATGAGAACAAGGATCGAAACGATACAGATGAGTTTACGATTTTAATATTTCAAAATGGGATATCTTAAAAAATACAAAATGGAACAAAAATCCTTGGAGGTGCATACTTTTTAAATATATATATATATATTTTTTTTTTTTTTTTTTTTAAATTAATACATTAAATATTTTTCTATAAGAAATACCTATGATATTCCTTATCTCTATGTATTCTGAAGAAGTTATAAGGGTCTAAAGAAGAGTTTAATGTAGTGTTTAATCATGTTTCATCCTAAAAATGGAAATAAATTGAGTTCAAAAGAAGTTCAATAATAACACTTTTTAATAATAAAAAAACACTTTTACAAAGCGGCAAACAATATTTAGCTCTCCTACTACCTACAAATATGCATAAATAGTTTTTACGAAATAAATATGTTAATAAATTATTGGTGATCTTATCATTTCAGTAGTGTTATATTGATAAATATGAATTTCGTTTAAAATACTTTAAAAGTTAGTGAGTCGGAAGTCATTTTCTGAATTACTAAATCACTTGTCATTATATTTAAAATAACTCGATCGTGAGGATTTAGGATCTCTTCATCAATATTCAATGAATAAATTATGTATCACACTAAATGCTTCTTATTATGTAACAAAACTATATCTAAGAAAGATTATTTCAGTATTTATTGACACTAAATAATGGATTATGTTCCTGGACAATTGTAATGCATATTAATATGACATTAAAAATTAAAATTATTTTCTTTTTTATTAATTGTAAATAATGATTTAATGCAAATATGTATTTATTTATGTTGGCATTGATTTAAGTTTATATTTATATTTTTTCTTAATTGTTTAGCATAATAATATATTTAATGATAATTGATTAATTTACTACTATTTTTTCTAAATATGTAGGTATGTAGTATAAACGTAAGATTTTTTTTGACTACTCCAATTAGTCAAAGGTTAATTCATAGGCGTCTTTGTTTCGTTCCAGAATGCCGTTGTAGTTAGAAGTCATTGAAGTCGAAAAAATTCAATATAATGGTTACTTTTCTTAGCGTCTACGTGTTGAATTTAATATTTTTCATAAATTATAAAAATAAATTATATCTTCAACAAAAAAATCCAAAATAATATACTCACTAATTATAATAATTTGAAACTAATAGCGGAAGATTTTTATTTGCTATGTTATTTATAGGCATTTGTCATGAATTTTGTTAGAACGGTTTTAATAGCGGTTCGAACCACCTGTTAAAACATCATAATTAAATGAATCAATGAAATTATAATTCATCAACCCTTAATCCTTTTTAGCAAATAAAAATTAAACGTGTTAGTTTATAAATTAATGAGATATAATATGAAATCATAACTAAACATATGTAGTAGACTTGTCATATTTATTATTTTGTGGGTAAAGTGTCTGCTCGAGTAAATAATATTGTGCAATAAGGTTTTCTGCATAGTTTCCTTGAACTGTTTAAACACCACCTCACCATTCATACTACTTTAAACATTAAATATCTCTATAAAAAAATATTTTTTTTGCTAATGTCGTTCATGATGATTTAGATAATATCTTATTTTATTCTTCTTTAGATATAAAGTACATACTTTATTCATGTGATATAATTTAAAAGCGTAATGATACCTGTTTATAGACACTCTTGTTTTTTATCTAATTACTTTTTATGTTAGAGTAGTGAGGAAATATGTCCACAAAATGTGAGAATTATGGATATACAGAATGTTACGGAGAAATTTTGCGTCATCAAGAAACAAAACCAAACCTTAATAACTTTTTATTAGAAAAGTATAATGAAAAATGTAAATGAAAAAACTTTTTGCAAAAAAAAAAAAACTCTTCAGTAATGGTTTTATTGTACTACTAATTACACTATATATTACTTTCAAAAAGCTTTATACACCTTGTCGACTGTGAATATCTTCTTGTTTGAGAAGATCTTTCAAGTCGACAAATGATTCTTCAAGTAATTAAGGACTTTTTGCATCTCCCAGACCTTAATGCCTTCATCCTGTCAGTGAGAAGATGTCTTGGAATCCTGAGAAAACTCTTAGGGCCGAGGTGATCATGAACTGCCCTCCTAATGA
Source organism: Lepeophtheirus salmonis (assembly GCF_016086655.4). Lineage (NCBI taxonomy): Eukaryota > Metazoa > Arthropoda > Copepoda > Siphonostomatoida > Caligidae > Lepeophtheirus > Lepeophtheirus salmonis. The sequence goes on from NC_052143.2 coordinate 21,079,876, forward strand.
TGATCTCATCCACGTTGAACTCGTCAGCCAAGCGGCATATTGATATTGTTGGATGTCCCTTGATCTTGGCCTCCCGGGACTTGAGAAATGTTTTTTCTCGCTTCAAACCATTTCCTTCCTTCCTTTTTTACTCCTTTCCTTTTCACCTTGACCACTCCCATGTTCCGAACTGTCCTCACGGTCACGCCGACAATGTATGAAGTTCTTTTTTTGATGTACATCTGCGTCGAGAACATCCGAAACCCTTTGCCTTTTTGATTTATGTTCACTCATTTTTTGTCTGATTTTGATCAAATTAAAACAATGCACTAGAAAAACAATACATGTATCATAACATTGCTTGAGATGCCACCTGAAACCATAATTAGTTTTTTTTTTAAACCCTAATTTTTATAACAAGGAAAATTTCCCTGTCGCTCTCTTTACTTTTTATTTTAAATTATCATTTCAATAGAAGAAGGTGTTATCCAATTTTCTCTAATTCCGACTATAATTTTATTTTCGAGCATACAATATTTTTATTTTACTTCAACCATAAGAATAGTCAGGGGATATGTGAACAAATTTCGAGATCAATGGATCAATATTTGAATTTTTAAAAATTATCATTTCGATAGGAAGAAGTATTGAAAAATGTAACATAATTTAGAATTTCTTCAGTAAAGGTTTGATTTTACTACTAATTACACTCTATATTATTTTCAAAAAGCTTGTTTATGATTTTGCATGTATTATTTAGTTCTATGTTTCTATGAATGTTTCTTGATATGTAATCAATAAAGGAAAGTGTGTATGTCTTTATTTTTGCCTGTGTGTATATACATTTTTGATCTAAGATACAACAAGTTGTACGTGTTTTGCAATTAAGATCAAGAGTGTGTATCATATTAAAAAAGAAAATTTAGTATATTTGTATACTATTTGTATCTATAAGAACCTTACGTAATAATGAATAAAATATTGCAGGCTTTTGAAGAACGTTTGGGAGGATAGCGGCGTAGCTGTCATGATGTTTTATTTGATCAGCTGCGAGCAGCTAAGAGAAATATAAAGCAATCACATAGACATGAATACCTCTTATGTGGATTTCCATTCTAATCCGTGTCAAACTTGCACTTTTAACTCCATAACAAATACTCATAATTACTTTTTGTGTTTCAAACACTCGTGATTATTGTATGCTTATTGTTTTCTCTTCAATAACAAAATGATAATGAGAACAGGTTTGATAAATAAAATATATTTTCAAAACACAAAAAGAGCCCAACTTTCAAATGTTATATTTTTTAAATTTCTAAGTTAAGGAATCCTTTTTAATATGAGCTTCAGCTCATATTAAAAAAGAAAACTAAATTATATTATTAAAAAAATGTATGTGGTTTTAGATTAGGTTTAGTAACGAGCTGTTATTATTCTTGAGGAGAGAACGTCTAAGTCCAGGGTGCGTAGCTTCATGTGAGTGTACACATGAAACACTAAAGATTTCTTAGGAAGTTACCTTTAGTATTATTAAAACAAAAGCTTTCCCGTTCTCCGACCCCTAATAACTCCCGACATTGCCGGGTACTAATATTTTGTCATTCCTTATTTAATCGGTTCAGTCTTAGGATCGGCTTTATCAGTCCATAGGACTGTCGATCATTGGGAAAATTTCCTTAAGACAGTTCAGTCCGTATTCTATTATACAACAGAATAATTTTAAAAAATAAGGAAAAACACTCTCTTTGACGTCCCAAGGTATCAATTTTACCTTTGCTAAGGACCGACAAGTGTGGCTGGACAGGATTGGATTGAACCAAACTGGACTGCAGTCTTTGGTCCTAATTAAGGACCAAAACAAAACTACTGGGTACTACCACTAGAATAACATTTTTTATTAGTAACACTAACGAACTAACGAAACACTACAAATTATAATCATGAGTCGTTACTTGTATTGTGTTGGTCCTTATTAAGAACGAGGACTGCAGTCCAGTGAAGTCCCACTTGTCAGTCCTGGATGAAGGTAAAATCGATCCCTCGGTAGGTCATTGAGGGTTGTTTTTTTTCCTTTTTTTTTAATTATTCCTTTATATAATAAACTGAATTATATAACTCAATAAAAATATTATATCTTCGTATTTTATAGCATTATAATGAAAATAAGAATATTTTTTGCAAAATATAGGCAATGATCTTAATACATCTCTTATATATATAATTTGGCTTAATAAGCCATCGATATTTTTATGAATAATTCCAAGTACCCATAGTTAAGGGCCAGTTTCAATAATTGACAGACCTAATTACCGATAGGACCTGTCCTAAGACTGTTTTGGACAGAATAAATAAAGACTGACGCAGCAATAGTAGTCCATGTGTAATTTAAGATCTTCAATACATATTACATAATTTAAATCATTTTATTATATTTGTAAACATAGGTATATATCTGCTAATGTAATTGCCTATGTAAACTGTATAACAGTACTGCAATTTTGGTTGAAATCTACAAAACCCAAGATCCCTTTTTTGTTAATTGAATTCATCTCTTACCCCTCAATCATAAAGTAATAATTATCAACATAATATGAAAAAAATGATAGGAAAGTCAGTCGAGATATGTTAAGGACTTTTCAATCGCAAATGATCTGGAAAATTATATACTTCCAGAATGAGCACGTTATTTTGTAATCAAAAATTAAGGACTTGATCTGAACACAGAATTGCATAATATATATTTGAACAATGAACATGTTATTTTTTTTTTTTGGGGGGGGGAGGGGGCGTGTTTCTGACCACTAACGACTGAATTATTACCATCAATTGACGTAAACATCACACCATTACGTTAATTAGTACATTATAACGAAACAAAGACACACATAAACCAAGGCGTTGGTGGAAGTAATTATGACTCCGTAATATTCCTTTAAAAATAAAAATAAATTAACACTTTTAGTCTCTTTGACCCATAAGATTGACTTCTCAAAATTTAATGGTGTCATACTGTTAATGTATATAACTTCTGTATATAACTTAAGTTCCCTCTCTTATTTGTCATCTGTGAGCCCTTCTGCAAGACGGACCCCCATGTCCTTCCATATTGTCATGTTAGCATTATGCTCCTCGATATCATCATGGACCTTCAGCAAGTGACCTACATTTTTCCAATCCTTTAGTCCTTTCTTTTTCAGTTTGTACTCTCTTTTAGAAAAAAGTTTACAGCAGATGCAGTTTCAGCTGTCCTCTTTTTTGAGTTCATTAGCCAACTTCTTAACACTTTTACACCATTGAGTAATATTCTGTTAAAATAGTCATGTTGACACGTTCGCCCAATTTATTTAGGGAATGTGAAGCTGCTTCCTATTTTAAATGGACCACTCTGAACCAGTACCAGATAAATTGGGACGTTTTGACATTGTCTAACTTGGTCCAGCGCAGCCGTTGCCTCAGTTTGGCTGGGTGGTGAGACACATTTTTAATACCGCTATCCATGGAAGAAAATATATATTAGAGGGTGCCGAGGAAATCTAAAACCCAGCCCAAAATCATAGCCTGGAGGAAGCTTGTTCCATCAGAAGAGCTGTTAAGAACTTACTTGCGAAGAATTAGTGCAAATATAACAGGTCAAGCTATCCCTCTTAAGGAAAATCCAGAGCAACTTCAAGTCGGAAAGAATAAACGACGTCCTTACGGTTTCCAACCCAACACGTCCGGAGATTTGGCTGGCATACAAGCCACTAAAGGAGATTTTCGGACCAGTGGAGAATGTGGTCCCTTTATCAAAGGTATTTAATGGATCCAAATACAAATGGAAAGATGGAATCGAAAGAGGTCGTCCGCTGTCTGTTTTCAGACGTAGGAGCAATGCAAGTGTTTATAAACAAACAAATAAGTACATGAAGCAAATTGTATTTGACCCATTGTCGTCAAAATAGGCATACTTAAAATACTGGGTCACACTACATCTACTATACTACTTTTTCTAACATAATCAAACCAACCACTTTAAAGAATAGTGGACTTTCTTTCCTCCCCAATTTCTGCACCTTTTAGGAATCATGCAACCTTAGTGCCTTAATCATGCCGGCCTTGTTCTTACTAAACAGACTCAAATGTTACCCCTACTCGTGTGAGTTCAGCGTTTTTTATGTTGTCTACTATAACTAAAACAATTTTGCCTGGGGTCAAGCTGACAATATAGGAATGGTAGATTCTCAAGAAAACTACAATGGATTCATTTTTAAAATTTGATAATACAGATTTATCTCCCAGGCCGTAGCACACCTCCAGTATGTCTAACCCCCTGCTCGAAATAAATATCAAGTATTTCAGTGGTTTATGGGCTGGAGGGTTGTAAAAAATAATAATTAGGAATTTTTGCTTTTTATTAGAAAATTTAATAATTCAATTTTTTCTCAAAAAGCTTCATATTTGAAATTAAATTTAATTTTTTTAAATTTCTACAAAAAGTTTAATATTTCAAATATATTTTTCCCAAAATTTCATTTCTGAAAAAAAATATTTTTTTGTAAATAGCTGTGGATTTTGAACTATAAAAGTTTAATATTTTAAATATAATGTTTCAAATTTTTTTTCAAAACATTTATTTTATCAATTTTTTTATTATATATATTTATATAATCCTGTGGACGTCCCTCTAATATTTTACACATTTATTTTTTCTATACAACCATGGGGATCTATGACATCTTTTACCAGCAAAATTGAACTTGTACATAATTTATGAAGAACTAGTATGATAAGGGGAAATAGAAAATTGATGTACCTACATGCTACTTCATTATTTATGGAGCACGTGACCTTGAATTTCATTAGTTACTCTGTCGGAAACAAAAATGTTTTAAAAACTTTTCATGCTCCTACATACTTATTAATATTATTTGGTCTACACCTCAAAATATATAATATGTAGTTATTGGGGCGTGTAAAGTGTTCATTCCTACTCAATATACTACTCATATACATTTGTATAGTAGGGCAGACCTTTTGTCAACTTTTTTATAAAACTTTTATTACGTCTAGTTTGGAAAAATCATAACATGATACAGAAATTACCTATGCAAAATTGTATTGCCCTACTAGGTCATCTTTAGGTCACACATGTGGATCAAAGTTTGAAAAAAGGCAAAAGCTCTTTACTGGATCATAAATCCTACTAAAAAGACTTTTTTAGTTATATTACATTAAATAACTTAGACAAACATTTTTCCAACCTATAAAAATAGTTTTTTTCTTAAGTTGTCGGATAGATCCAAAAAAAAGAGGGGAAAAAGTCAGGAAAATTGAATTATCTGTGTAGAGTGTGCATCATTTTGTTTTGTTTTTGTACATTTACTGAAAGAAAATTTTCAGGTGCTTTTTAGGGTAAATTTAGAAAAAAACTTTATAAATATCTTTTATAGGCCAGAATAATGTCGATCGTCCAAAGTTCATGCAAAATAATGATTAATGCGTTATTTTTGTATTTATCGACTATATAAAGAATTTTTGTCGCCTTTCAAACTTTGAACAAGACTTTCTACTTAAAGATGATATTGTAGAACAATATCATTTGGCATAAGTTATTTTCATAACATATCACAACTTTAACGAACGAGCTGTAATCGAAATTCGAAAAAAGGTGGAAAAATAAAAGGAATATTACGGAGTCATAATTACTTCCACCAACGCCTTGGTTTATGTGCGTCTTTGTTTCGTTATAATGTACTAATTAACGTAATTAATTGATCACTTTGACCTTCAAAGTCTAAAAAATGTGAATTTGAAAAAGAGAAGTTTAGCTGTCATGACGTTTTATAAGTTCAGAAGCAAGCAGACGCAAGAGGAAGAAAGCCACAAACTTAACCCCTTATCTACTGAAGTACATAAATTATTTCGATGTCGATCTTCAAATTTACAATGAGTCTAATGACCACTTCTACCAGGTGATCCATTGAAATCTGAACACTTACTAATTCAATAATAAATTAATGTTGAGTAATTAAAATAAATGCATATTTCTCTATATTAAAGCAAAAACAAAACAACACCTGAGCTCTCTAAGTTATGTTCAAGTCGAAAAATGACACTTGAACGTGATTTACAAATTTCCATTCACGCAATCCAAGCAGTTGGCGTCTCCAGGACCAACTTCTACGACGTCTGCAAGCCCAAAACGATAGAGAAGAAGAAGGTATCTATCAAAGAGGCGAATGTGGATCCAGATAAGTTGAAGAAAACAGCCCAGGCCCATCCCCTCAAGTATACGAAGGCCCATGCTTCTTGGGGTTTCACGGCAGACTGTCTAGAGAGCTACAAAAAAGCGGGTGTAAAGAGCTTTGTGATGGTGGAAAGCCCGCTTTTGAGACTAGAAAAAAAAATATTTCCTACGTTGCATGACTCTTTTGAACTATTTAATTACCCTTTTGCTCCTCCACCTAAAGCCCTGAATCCCACCCCCTCGACTACACCCATGGGGTGCATTTTAAAGGAAAAGCCTACAGTATCATTTATTCGAAATCCGAGGCCTTCAAACCCACTGTCAACCACCACTGGAGCGGCATAATAAAGGATTACATCCACAGCGAGCGCCAGGCCTTCCGCCACCACTTGAAAGCCATCTTTGCCACTATAGGCAACTACATTAATGATTAAGAGAACTCAGACACACATCTATTTATTGTATTGATTATGTTGAAATTCTTTTGTCAATTAATAAATTATATCTTGTTGAAGTTTAAGATTTTAATGGACCACTCTTTATATTAATAAAGCAGGACATATTTTATGCGTCACTGTCAATATTAACACAACTTTACTCTTTTTTTACTTTTGAAGCAAGATTACCGATAAAGTTACAGATCTTTTTTTTTTGGTGAAACTTTGTAGAAAGGTTATATATGCCAATAGTAAGAGGCCATTTAATTTTGAGAGGTAAAGGTCACACTAAATTAATTAAAACTCAAAATAGACATTCAATTTAGAACAAAATGAGATACATAACTCAAATTAAATTCTGAAAGATGAAGGTCACACATAATAAATGGGAATTCATAACATACATCAGTGTCATTTCTAGTTATTTTATAGAGAATATGATTTTAGGTGGAGGCTTGCAGTCAACCGAGCTGGAATTTTAGTTTCATTTTTTTATAGAAGCAGATTTGCAAAAAAAACTTATTTTTATTTTGTTTTCAACTACGGTGATAAAGATATTTATATATACGGTGTATAAAGAATCCTTCATCAAGTTTTTACTCTTTTTTTGCATTACTTTGCATACTTCCTGTCTTAGATTACATTATGAAAATAGAAAAAATTGACTCCCTTTCGTCCGTTGAATCATTTTACCAACTTCTCCTCAGTTACTTATTTAACAAACTGAATATACTCTTTTTGAATACTAATGAATATATTTAAGGAACCACAGTAATTAAATAAATTAAATTATAAAAAAGCTACACTCGTATCCATTTTCATAAGCCTGCAAATGTACCTCTAACTCCTATTTGCAAGTTTAAAAACTATTTAGAGACCAAAAGGCTTTAAACAATCCAAAAATCCTTTTAACTTTTCAACATGTTCTGAATAAACTCGGATACTTACTTCCAAATGCTGGCCTTAAATATAAAAGAAAGGATCAGGGGATTAGAAAATGTTGTTATATTTGGTGTTCAAGGTTTTTTTAGATTTTTTCCCCTTTTACTGTTGTAAAATAACTCTAATTTACTACTGATAATTCTCTGGAGAATAAATTTGCTGTTCTAATTCATTTCGTATGAATTTCATTTTTACCTTTGTGTTATTTGTAAACATTGGAAATTACTGTCAAATCCGGATATATGAAATTCGAATTTAAGAAAAATACATTTATAGTCAACGTTCTCGCAGATACTATTTTATTAATTCATAAAAACCTCGCATAGAAGACACTTGCTTAAAAAAGTATTTATTTACTATATATATTTCTTTTTAAATTCATTTCACAATTTTCATTTTTCTTTCAATACATATTATGAGTTCCCCCAGCCCACGAAAAACACTTTTGCTGAAAGATAAGCTAAAAGCCATTGGTTATCTTTATAAAAGAGGATCAAATTAAACACAGTTGCCTCGAAATAGGGATTTTCAATATTAATTATTTACATGAATATCCAAAAATTATGTTTTTTTATAAATCTTGGATATAAGAAAAATCCGGATATAGTGAAAATCCCCCTAGAATATCCCATTTTTGCAAATTACACATAGAATGTACATAAATATGATTATACTGCAGATGATTTTAATAAGTAGATAATTAAAGAATAGACTTTTTTAACTCTAAAAGTAAAAAAAAAAAAATACATTTATTGAAAAATAACACCAATTTTCAATTAGGGTATATATTTGAAATCAAAACAGCAATTCCTTTTGAACACTACCTTAAAATCATTTGCAAATTATTAGATTATCTGTACTTAATTGAATATAGCTTATAACTATACTGATTTACATTGTGTCCCTTCAAATTGTGAACGAGTTTTCCACCTCTCAACTTCATCAAGATTATCTAATAGTGCAATTATTAAGACAATGATACTTTTTATATTTATTTTACTGTACGGATATTATTAAATCTCAAAGTGTCCACCTTTTCTCTGCAAATTCATGTCCTGTAATGTCAGAATGTCCTTTGCACCATTCAAGATCTATATTTTTCTCATTCATTCCTTTGATGATGGTGTCATTACATTTTAAAACTTATTTACTGGTAGTAAGTAAATTAAAGATTGCTGCAATTGCTGATTGGGAGTCTCATCTGATTATTACATTGTTCAGGGTTTTTTCGTAATTGAGAACAGGTTCTACACTTTGTGTTGGTGAAAATCTCTGCTGGAAACATAGATGCATCTTTATTCAATGAAGCCATGGAAAGACACATTGATGCATCCATCACCTTTGGTGTAAGTAGTAAGACAATGAGACTATGTATATTTATATTAAGGGCATCCGCAGGGAGAGGACTGGAGGGGCTGTAGCCACTCCTCCAAAATTAAGGATTTTTTTTTTTACCTAGAAAATTTAAAATTTGATTTTTTTAAAAGATTTAAAATTTAATTGAATTTTTGAATTTTTTTCAAGAAATCTAATTTATATAAATAACTATAAATTGATAAAATTTTATTCCAAAAAACTTAATATTTGCAATTTAGTTTTTGAATTTTTTTTCCAAAAATTTTATATTTTACAAATAGTTTTTTGAATTTAGTTCCAAAAAACTTAATCTTTCTTGGAATAGCTACGGACTTTTTAAATTTTTTCCAATAATTTTTATTTTTCAATTTCTTTACATAAGAATTAATATTCTGTGCATAACTTTAGATTTACTTTAATTTTTTGAAGATAAAAAAACACCAAGCTAATTAAACTTTAATTATGTTATTAAATCTCAAATTGGGCACCCTTGGCCTCCACCAGGACTTCTATTCTAGGCCTTACAGGTCTTATTCGCGTATTCTTTCCGAGTTATTAGACCCCTCTTTACTATTTTAGAAGAATAAAAAAATTTCAATTTTTTTCTATAATAATAAAAATCCGGAAGACATCTAAAAAAGAGTAATCTTTTTATTTGTCTAAAATAAACTAACAATGCAAAATAGCTAAAACTGTCAACAAAAGTTGTGGACATTGTAAAGATATAAATTTGAGAATTGAAAAAAAATTGAATTTGGATTTGGAAAATAACAATATTTGTTTATCAAAGTAGTACACATAAGAAAATACTGATTAGTAATAATTAATTTATGTTTGTTTTTTAAATATACTTTACTTTGACTTTTTACTTATGAACTATTTTAATTAGCATAACTTTAAAAAAAAGTATCATTTTATATTAAAGAGTATTTGTATTAAATTTTGAAAATCAGGGCCCCTTGCAAATACAACCTATGTCTATTGAGTGTATATATTTTTATTTTTATACTGGGATTAGTATCTGTCATTGCGCAGAGTTATAATGCGTCGACTAACAGACAAATATTGATTTAATTATATTTTTTTTTTTTTTTTTTGTACACTCACACGTAGTTGGTTACTCAAAACTACGACGTTCTCTCCTAGATATTAACATAATAAAAGTATGATAATCTTTTTAATATTATTTGATGACGCAAGTAGCAAATAGTACTTCAGCTTGTCGCTAAATCTCATACATTTTTTTTATTGTACATCCCTTCCAATTCTTTTTTAATATGAGCTGAATGCCTGTCAGATTTCATTCTTTTTCGAATACCAGCGTTACATTTTTTATACAACTCTTAGTATGTACTGTCAATGTAGTTTATCAGTTACTATAAACACCTGACAGCAATATTATAAAGTGTACCCGTTATATTATACTCCCTTTTTTTCATTTTTTACATAGGTATATGATTTTAATAAAAAATTAATTGTTTTAGAACATATTTTATATTTTGGAACCGTTTTGGTAATTTCATTTTTTTTTTTTTTTTTGATAATTATAAGAATTAATAATGAGTTTTTAATTTTGAATTAATTAGTTTATAATGAAAAACTTAGCTTTAAAATTAAAAAAGGAATAACGGTACTTGCGTGTGCTCTTTCTCCTTTTTTTGTTCATTATACTGATTAATCAGTCGTCTTGTTGTCTTTAAATTGTCCCTGTGAAAAATGTATTATTTCCTATCTTTGGTGTCAATTTTCTAAAAAAAATTGAATAAATATACTTGAATTTGTAGGAATTTCTTTTTCTTCTCAAAAAGTAACATTATAAAATTTCTCGTCGAGAAACTCTGTAGTATGGATTAAGGACTTTTTGGTCTTCCTTGGGGTGGAGAAAGAGCTGGTATGGCGTCATCTGGAACTATTCTGCTCTTTAAAATGTCGATGGAGATCTGCTCTACTCGGGAAGCCCATTGAATGTCGCAATATTTATCTGACATGTGTTTAATATTGACAGGGCCTTCATATGGAGACTGCATACCTTTGAGAGCAGGCCCACGGCGAACAAAAACGAATTGAGAGGTATGAAGCTTTGATGGTACTTAATCGATTTGACGTGATGAATGATGGAAAGTTGAGTAAGGAAGTAGCGTCTTACATCTGTATGAAGGTTGGCTAGTGTTTTTAAGCAGAAGATAACGAAGGATGAATCATCAAACCAGGAATAGATGGGTATTTCTACCGAAAAAGAAAGAAGACCATCTTTAGGGGATGAACAGATACTTAGAAATGTCCAAAGAAGTTGGGCTTCCCATTGTGATGAAGTAAGGCATGCTTTTATGCAAGATTTTGTTGTTGATTAAAATATTAGACTAATCCCATAGACTGTAGATGATATGACAGGGGGGCTTATTTTATAGCCTAAAAAGAGAGATACTAATTGTCAGAATGGAATCGCCATAGCTCATGGACAGCACTACCGTGAGTTATTCTCTTGAACTTGATGTGTGTACGTTCGCGACCAGGTGATTCCTAGAGAAAGAAATATACTTTATGTATATGGATTTCACCAAAAGGTTCCTAGGTTAGATGGAGTAATTGTTATACTTTAATGTTTACTTATACTTAATCAGTGCAACTCCTTCTAACCAATTAAAGGAACATTGAAATAAATAAAAATCCAGAGTTGAGAATTGACCTCTGGGCCTCAGTTGGAAGTTATTTTCACTGAAAAGACATCTCTTGATATCCAATATAAGCACATCTGTACACATGTAGGTGTGTCTGTATTGGAGATGGGAATGGCTTCTGATCAACGAGAAAAACGATCTAACGATTATTTTTAAAAGATGGGTGAATCAGTGAGAGGAGGAAAGTGACCACACTAGATCGATATGAATATGAAATGAACATAATGTAGGAATTTAAATGCGGATCTAGTATGTTGGTCGACTTTTGACATTTAATACATTGACGTGGCAAAGTTTTATTTATTTATTCATACCATTCCTAACATGGTTAATTGCTATAAGCTTAACGTAAGAATGAGCAGATGGATGTAAGAATGAGAGAATAATATCAATACTGGCCGTTTCAAAGACTGAGGAACCACCGGGTGCAAAAAGTAGCCCGAAATATAAAATAAAACCACAATAGATTTGTCTGAAGAATCAAAATCTCTATCAGATAATATAAGTTCGGATTTAGTTGTGCGGTAGGAGAACATTTGAACTTAGGCTTGAGATTGTGCAAGATTCAATTACTGAAGTTCAATCGAAGGTAATGAAACCATTAATCCTTAATAATGCGTCTGTAACGGTGTTAATTTCGCTAGAGATGTGTTGAATAACTGTAGTGTATTCTGAAATATATTAAAGATATCGTTGTTGACTCACAGACCAGGGACCCCAAACTTTAGAGAAAGTATATGTCAATGGTTTGTGATCCGTATAGACTGTGAATTCTCTACCTTCAATAAAATTTTGAAAATATCTTATAAATGAATGTATGGATAATAATTCGGGATCCAAAGTATTATATTTCAGTTCAGGTGTATGTAATTTTGTTGAAAATAAGGATGAAGGCTTCCAATATTTAAATTTAGTTTTTTTCAAAAAAAAAAAAACGATCGCTATGTCAGCTGCATCGACAGAAAGAGCTAAAAGTGCAACGGGAATCAGATGTACAAGTAAGGAAGTATTAGCTAATGCTGATTTCGCACAGTTAAATTACTCCTTTAATTCCATAGTAGGCTTAATCTTGTATTTTATTAGAGATGTTTTGGTTCGGGGAGCTCCTATTAACAATTGAAAAAAAGTTCTTAGAATTTTAACCATACCAAGAACTAACCAATGATAAAATCTTAAATAACAGATAAATTCTTAGACTTTTGCGAGATTGGACGAAAATGGAAAATATTGAATAGTTTTGACTTGGTTGACGAGAAGTGTGATATCTGATGACTTTACATTAGGACCGAGAAAGTCAATGCTTATCGTGCCAAATTTACATTTTGTCATACCTGGAAAAGTGTCATAAAAATTTTTAAACATTATTTTTTTAACGAAATTAAAATTAGGATTTCGTCTAGATTTACGAAGATAAAATTAAGCCCATTTCAAACATTATCCATCAATCTTTTTGAACCGCAAGGCATTAGTATGAATTCGAAAAGGTCAAAAGAGGTAATGATAACTTTTTTGGATATATCATCAGGGTGTACTAGGATTCAATGATAACCTTATGCTAACTTTGGAACACTAAGTGGGTGGTAAAATTATATATGTTCAGAAGAGGATATCAATCTGGAACTGTGACGTTTTTGAGTCGACGAAAATCTCCACAGTATTTCTACTTGTCATTTAGTTTTTGTTACCATATGTAATGGGGATTCCCAAGTACTATTTGATCATCGAATGATGCATAGTTTTTCCATTTGAAAAAAAATATTAATCTACTCTCTTAAGTTTATCTGGAGAGAGCTGATGAGCCTTAGCGTAAAGAGGTGATCCATTTGTCTCGATGCTGTGACCAATTTTGCATTATGGTTTCTTTGCAGAAAACTCTTGTTAAATAATATCAATATACTCTGACCAAAGTTTGCCTTTAATTTAGGAAACAATAGATACCGAACCCAGATGAGTGGATTTAGATATATTTGATGTTTTACAAGGAAATTATATGAATTCGGAGGCATCGTCGAGTCTACAACGAAATGAAGTCGGGGAGGAGGTCAAAAGCACGGAGAAAATCTCCACCAAAAAGTCGTTGTGATACATAAGCTTTAATAAATATACAAGGAGCCCAAATATGTCAATCTGAAAATGAATATTATCTAACTTTATATAGTAAATCCTGTTTTTGTTTTGACCGGCGAAATTTAAGTTATTTTTAACAATAATTACTACAGTGAGTGCTGGTTTTAAGAAACACTTGCCCCTGCCTCGCGCTTTTACGTACAATATAGGAATCCTATATTTTAGCTTCATTTAAGGTCCCACTCAATGTAAAGCTTGGCCTGACTCTTTTCATGAGAATCATCAAAGTAAACTTATTATTCGTACAGAAATATGATATTTCAATATAACAACACAGCTTTCTTAAATATCAAGAGAATTATATTACATTTTCAGGAATTACAGAGTATAGTATCATGCCAAAGTTGATATTTTTAAACACCTGCAATTGAATTGTATAATATGAAATTCCGAATATATGAATATCTTCCCACACTCCACACATATTGTGCAGTAATAAATATTGAAGGTGATAATGTTGGGTTAAAAATTATGTTTTTTGCATAAAATATTTGAATAAAACTTTACAATATACTAGATAAATAAATGTGGAAGGTTATCTCGACATGACTGATTTTCCAGTGAATGGTACAATTAAGCAATGCAACGGACTGAAAAAAAATAGAATAATTAAACAATATTTTAGCCCCATTAAAGATAATAATTATAGTTATATCCATAATCAAGAAAAAAAAGATATAGTAATCTTCGGTGGGAAAAATCAACAAGCTATGAACGTCAAAATGAACGCCGTTCATCGTTCATTTTTTTCCCCGTTCGTTGTTCATTCGGTCAAAAAAATGAACATAAAGTGTGAACGCTGTTCTTTTTCCCGTTCAATATCAAATCTTGCAAATGTATAACCATCTCTTGTTAAAAAAAACGTGTTTTCTTTGTTAAACCCTAGACTTTTTAGTGCATATGTTAGCTTATTTTCATCAAATTAATTTATATTTTATTATGATAACAAATTAACTTTTGAACACTCTTATTTAAAGCATTTTTATTGCGTGTATGGATGTTCGGACCACGTATCCCGGTCATGCCTTCAATCTAAAAATATACTATTCTTATTTTCAAAGTAAACATAAACTACACGATTAAATTGTCCCATTTCTGAAACATGATTGCCAGATTTATAGTACATTTGACATGGAGCGCTCCATGTGGTAAATTAATATGTTTTGGCATAACAAACGAGGTTAAACGCATGTTTTAATATTATATCCTTTGCGAGGAGAAAATGTCGAGAAATACCAACATATTATGGGAATTACTTTTTAACATTTTTGTATGACATTCTTAATGGATTAAAAGTAAAAAGCTATTACATAAACATATAATAATGATGATGACAGTTTCTTAATCCTCTTCTTGATTATTTAAGACTTGAATATTATCAGCTGATATTCTACTAATTTGTTAGAGTTATCATATTTGTTTGATATCATCACAGAAGTGTTTGTGTAAGCATCAAAGTTCTAATATATATGAACTTAAGCAACTGCGAGACTTTTTGAAGTTTCAAAAAAACTTTAAAACAAAATAGTGCAACGCCGTTGTTAGCTTGAGAAGATTATTAGTGTTACTGAGTTTTTTTTTCTAAGTAACTAATTGCTAATTATGATACCACCAATGTAGTCATTTTATCATTTTTCCTCATGACGTTTGCAAATTGTTATTCTCTTCGCCGAGTTAACCTTGCTAATTCCGTTAAAGGGGTTAATTCACAAGGCCTGCGTAGCTTATTGTAGAGTAAAATTCTAGTATGTTCAACACCCTAGTGGAGAATAAAGTACTTTGGGCAAATATCAATCCCATGATCTTTGTTTTGCCAATTAGTTTATAACTTTGGTACCAACCTGTATAGTGTTTATATATTCGAAATTCTTTCATTCTTTACGAGGGCACATCTAACACGTCGAAAACCTAACTTGAATCATGTAACCTTTCTTCCATAAAGAATCCAATAAAAAGGCACGAAATCAGTTGATAGTTCACAAAATAAGTTAATCATACTAACTGCTCTTCATCCGTTAAGCACTCCCTCACAATGATTGACAATTTATTTATACAAATTTAAAAATATATATATATATAGGGTGTGGCCTCTATTTAACAACCACCACAAATTTTTTAAATGGACTGTCTTCTAAACTAGTCATCCAATTTTAATAAAAACAAAGACCAAATGAAAGCTGAATAAAAAAACAAATATTATTATTCAATATAATGGACGTAGTTAAATTATGTAATCTTCCTGATCCTGGACATCAGCTCAGATATTGGCTTTCAAGGGGATCTGTTGGTGTGTTGCTCAAATGTACCCTACACAAAAAGTCATGGGGGGGAGGGGGAGTGTCCGGTGAGCCCAGAGGCCAAACACTGAGTCCAACAAAGTCCCAAACAATTTTGACAACGAAGTCAATGTTTTCTTTGCAGTGTGGCATGGAAGAGATTCAGAGACACCTCCAGATACTTTTTGTTCTTTTCTGACTCTCCAAATAAAGGAATCATCATGGTTTAAAAAGTTTGCAATCTTGACATTCCCTCTTTTGGCGTGAATCGCAAGAAGGAAAATCCATTGAAATCTTAACCCTTACTAATTCAATAAGTATTGAATTTTTTTTGAAAATTTAATGGAAAAATTAAATTTTAAATTTGATATTCAAAATCTACAACCATTCACAACAAATTAATTTGTTTCCAATAAATTTCAAAAACACACTACTATTCTCAAAAACAGTTTAATTTTTTGGAGAAAACTTTCCAAAATTCAAAACTTTTAACAAGAAATTAGAAAGAAAATTCAAAAATCCAAAACTATTCTCAAAGAAAAAATTAAATAACAAACATACATAGTTATTCCAAAAGTTAAAATTTTTGTCATAAAATTCTAAAATTTAATTAAATTTCAAATAGGATATTTTCTTTTGTAAAGAGATATAAATTCCTTAATTTTGGAGATTGCAATTTTGTTTTTGTTTTTTTTTTACCTAGAAAAGTAATAAATAGTTAAATACTAGTAGTAAATAGAAATCTTAATCACAAATTAAATATTATTTTCCCGATACCGATACATATTCCAGAAAAAATACCCGATTCTCTGATTCCAATTAATTGTCCCATTACTAGTTTAAACCATTAGTATCCCTTTTTTTCGGCTCACAAAAGAGACAAACAGTCAATCTTAATTGTCAAAAAACAAATTTTGTTTTTCATAATAGAGCAGCAGTTATTTGATTACTCATTTTTAGGTATATAACATATAGCTTTGGTTTAAATAAATTCCATGTTTAGTTGCATGCTCCGGATATTCTACATTTTAAGTTATATTATTGATATGAGCTGTAGAAAAAGTCAAAGAATTCCAATTAGGTATGACATCTAATTATTGTTCTTACATATGTCACAAAAAAGAGGGTAATTTATCATGATGATAAAATACTTTGTCTCCGATATTTATCATACATGACAAGCACTTTGTTGTAAATAATTTAAACGTGGAAGAACGCAAAAGATATTTGCTTAAAGGAGCTGAGCACAGAGTCGGCTTTGGATCACCGTGATCATAGTGGGTCCCGTATTTCCAATGTACAGCTTAATATAAAGTTTATTTTAGAAGAATGAAAAAATCTTGTGCAAAAAAAAATTGTTCTAAAAATAAAAAATGTCATTCCATAAATACTCATTTTAAATATTGAAAAGGGCACTGGAAAGATTTTTTCCAAATAAAAAGGTAATTCAAGTAAAAAAAAATTATTGCCCCACATTCTATTTTATATAAAAATTAAAGTCTTTTTTTTTTAAGGAAGTCCGTACATTTACTCCAGAGCTCGCTCATACTTACTAAAAGCATCTCTAACCACAATTATTAATTTTGTGTCCTTATCTTTACCCCGATTCGGATTTTGTGCTCAGTGAAATCGGTTTTGTAGAGAGTACTACTACAATGGCTAAGAATGTCATGCACATTTAATTAATGTCGTCTAAAACTTTCTAGTATGTACATTCTACATGTACATGCTAGATTTTACTTTAAAGTTGGCTCACAGACAGTGTTGCTAGCCGGTTTCAATTCTTAGCTCTTCTGTTTTGTTTTTTTTTTTTTTTTTCTTCTTCTTTTGAGTTGGCAAGCTGAAGAGTGTCTTTTCTTGTTTATTATTATTGCATTCCTTAGGAGTTAACTTCCTTTTCTACTATATTCAGAACCTGATTTAACATTTGTGTGTGCTCATAAAAGACGGAGAGTAACCTTGAGGATTTGTTGCAGAGTTATAATTGTAAGTCACTATTGGACTCGGATAAGAATTGAGGATCAATATCGGAGTAATTCTTGTCAATGTCCTTTTTTATTTCCTTCTACTCCTCATCCCTTGCCACAGCTACTTATAGCTGATCTAATGAAAACTCATGACAGCTAAGCTGTTCTCTTCAAAAACATTTTTAAATGGTACGGATTACACTGATGATTTTTTGGTTAGTTGATATTGAGAGACAATTTTTTTTTTTTTTCCCAATCTATTATGTTTATTACAATTCAATCAACATTTAAAGAAATAAAATGGGAAACTAGGATCATTTAATTTTATATAAATCTATCACAAAACAAAATATTTCAATTTATTATTATCGTGCAGAGTTTGTGTTTAATGTACATAAACAATACTTCTAATTAAATATTCAAATGAAATGTCATCTTTGAAAATACTTCAGCCGTCTTCATCAAATCATCGCTACATTCGAAAAAGAATATCCTCGTGATTATCAAAACCCTCAGATAATTATTCATTTATTTTGAGTTGGTGAACGGATTTCCATCCTGATTTATCGACGTCTGGGTTAGACTGATCCAGCTTCCAAGAGACTAAGAGGACTTTTTATTTATTTATCTTCTTATCAGTTGCACCCCCAGAGCCTCTATTGTGATTTTTATGAAGATTTAATTTGCTGTAATCAAATTTTCGGGATGAATAACCAAGACTGTGCTCAACTGTCCCATTGAAACGATTCCAGAGTGTTTCAACAATTCGACTTTACTTTTGAAGAGAGTATTAAAATTTTCTAGCTCATTACCCCAAGAAGTGGAAGTACCCGGATGCGAACAATCTTTTTCAATAAGGCTCATTGGGTAAAGCTATCAGTAGCCCTGTTGGAAGAATGGTAAGTCTTTCATCGTACTCATATCCATTTTTATCTTCCTCGACCATAAATCCTGGCTCATTTCAAGACAATCACTTCTTTTCGATATTGCACAATGTAACTCCCAAGATAGTGATTGATGTCTGGAGTCTTTCTTTCAGCATACATAAACGGGGGTGCTCTGAAATTTTTCCGACCTCAACTTATAGATGGAAGCACTCGTAAATATAAGACACATTTATCTAGTATCTTTAAACAGTTACTCGTCAAATTTTCAACCATTTTGGACACCAAAAAATTAATGACATCTCGATACTCGATTTTGTCCATTTTCAAAAAACACTCACATCAACTCACTCAAGCGACTGTTACTTAACAACTGCGCGTCTAAAATGGCTGAAACTTTGATGAGTAACTGTGAACAGATGCTAGATAGATGTGACTAGATTAATTTACGAGTGCTGCCATTTTCACGTGGAGGTTTGAAATTTTTCAGACCACCCTCGTATGGTTTTCTTTCGTTCTATATGAATTGCAGCACTATATTATCAATGTCTTCCTTCAATTTGCAAGTGAATTTGTAACGGGAATATTTAATAGAAGCGACACCCGAATGGGTAACAGGATTTTTGGGGTTCTTTTCATCACTGCTTTATATTATATTTTAACAGTGGTGTACTGCATACAAAAACTTGTTCACCCCTGAAGTACCCCATCTTTCTCAGATATTCATTTTTCATCATAATCTCTTTCAGCTCCTTAAACTTTAAACAAATACAAACAATCCTTCTTTGTTGTTGTGAAATTTCTCTAAACACTGAATTAAAAATTCTTCATGACATTTTCTTTTCGTGAATGTGAGCAAACGTGGTACCCCTCTTGTATACAGCTCTCTTTCATTTCAAAATTGTCAGATAATATGCAATGTACCGCACTCTTTGTATTGCCTATAACGTCTGCTAACTTGTGCACTTACATTGCACGATTCACCAGTGTTGCTTTGTGTATTTCCTTCACAATTTCATGATTCGACACCTCATTTGGTTGGTCACATTAATTATTGTCATAACAGCCCGTCGAGATTTGTATAAACTTAGCTAGTCAAATAAACTTTTTCGAACAAAGGACAAGACTCGCCCATAGTAGAATCCTGTTTAGCTTTTATATTGGTTGTTCGGAGGTCTTTCAAATAAAAGTGTTTTATTACAGAACGAGATCAAATTTTCTCGAAACAGTGTGGTGCCTTCAAGCTTGAAAAATATGCTTTATAGATTGTATACTTTTACGAAGTTGTATTGCTTTAATAAATGAGAGGAAATCTCCTCTAGCCTTATCACACTGCTCACGGATGGACTCCCGAGTATCCCCTCCCTCCCTGGCATTATCCTCCTTTATATAACGAGACCTACCATTTACTTTCAAGATTCTCGAAAAAGTGGAAATCTTTCTCCTCCTTTAATTTCCTTATATTTAAAAGGTTTGGATAATTGAATTTCAAGTACACGTTGTTGCTGCCTCCGATTTTGAGATGGGCTTCGAAAATATTACATACGGGCAAACTTATGCAATGTGCCGGGGGAAACTCTCTCCTCGGTGAAACGCATACCTAATTTATCAATAGAGCACATACTTCGTAACCTGATACAGTAATTGATTCGTAGTCTTTGTGAAATAGAATATAGATATTCATTTCATGTTGGAAAGGTTATACAAACGAACAACAAAAAATATTTTCAGTTATAATGGTACTTGACGCGTTCATCTTGAATCTGTAATCAAATTTGTTTTTTGAGAATTTTCAATTTGAATTTTGAAATTTATTTATCTTTTTCAATAGGTTTGAGCTAAAATTGTAGGAAGAAGAAAATTTATAATCTACATAAAAAAACTCCTTCCAAAATTTTGTGTTAATTTCAAATATGTGCTTATATTAACTATGCAATTATACCATCCTAAGGTTTTCACGCAAAACGACTTCATTTGAAGCGTAAATAATGAAGGTTCAATTTATAAAAGAGTATTTGGTTCTAATAGATTCTAATTTAACTGCAAAATTGATTTATTTTCTAGTTTATTGAAGAAAGAATCTATAAAAGATTAATAAAATCATAAATAAAAATTCCATTGTTTACCAATTTATATTTTTATTTCCTTATTTGCGCAATAATTTATTATTATGGGATTTTAAAAGTTTCAGTAGAAAACCTCAATGAATTTCTGCTTCAAAAAAAAAAATAATGAAACCCTAATTATTCATGCATAAAATGAATTAATTTGGTGTAAAATTAATTAAAAAATCCCAGGGTTTTTTAGTTTTTTTTCAACATAACCCATAAAATCTTTCTTTTTTTTTATTTAAATTGCATTTTCTCAAAATATAATGCTTTGCATTTATACGAGGGTGGTCTGAAAAATTGATGACCTAATAAAAATCCAAGACATTTTTTCTCATTTCTTATTTTTCAACAAAGTCTCCCTATAACTCTACTCACTTCTTTAGCGATACTCCCATCTATGCAATATTTTTTAAATAGCACTCGGCGTTTTCTTTCTAGGTAAAATAATTTCATGTGACACTTTTTGTTTTTGGCTCAATTACCCCGAGTTGAATATACTTAGATGCATCAAATTTTATCACAACAAGCCTTTAATTTCTGCTATTGTTTGAATCTGTTTAAAGTTTATAAATTCAAAATGATAATATATATATATATATATAATGAAAGATGCTAGATAGATGTGACTAGCCTTTATTTACGAGTACTGCCATCTTCACGTTGAGGTCTGAAACAGGTTTTACATACCAACCTCGTTAGGGTGCATCAGACCCCCAA
This sequence comes from Lepeophtheirus salmonis, assembly GCF_016086655.4. Classification (NCBI taxonomy): domain Eukaryota; kingdom Metazoa; phylum Arthropoda; class Copepoda; order Siphonostomatoida; family Caligidae; genus Lepeophtheirus; species Lepeophtheirus salmonis. The sequence continues at coordinate 21,101,576 of NC_052143.2, forward strand.
GTAGAAAATATTGCCTTGGCGTTACGATAAAAATGTTCTACTCATAATAAAAACAACAAACAGTATGAAATATTTTTAAATTCGAATTAATTCTTCCAGGCCATATTAAGCATTTTGAAATGAGATTATAGTAGAAACTGTAACAAGCCACGCTAAACATTCATTCTTGGCTTTTTTCAAGAATTATGCGTTTAATATTACTAATGTTAACTTGTACTTCCTAGAAAATATGTTGTTTTAATGAAGAAATATATGGTTACTAATCTAGACATATTGCTTTAATGGCTTAAAAGAGCCAAGTGAAAGAAATTTCATCACTTCAGTGGGATTCAAAACAAATTAGAATTTAATGTAGAGGGGCTGACTGTAGTAATCGATGATTTGAACGAAGCTCCTGGGGATTCCATCTTACAAAACAGGTACTGACCGACACTCAGGAAAAATTAATACATAGAAAAGCATGGAAATGTAAAACTATGGAAATGTAAAAAGTCAGTTGTATCGAGGGTGTTTGACACAAATGTATCTAACGCAATACATGTTACTGCTGCTTGGATATGTCTTCAACAGGTCTTAGGACGGCTGTTACTTTGGGCACCATATTGTCATCAGATTGATGAGGCGATGCTGACACAGATATTCAAGACCTGAAAATAGAAACGTCAAAAACACCAGAAGTATCCGCCTTCAAAATATTTCTGAATATTTTTGAAAGTGTGAGCTGGCTCAAACACAAAACCCGCTGGATGTTTTAAATTGCTGCTTCCAATCAAAATAGATCTTTTACAACAAAATATCTTATCTTTGTGACTTGGAACCATTTATACGAAATATTAGAGTCAGAAGTTGCACGTGTTTGTCAATTTTGTATGTTTTATCAGCAGTTCATGATATAATACATGTACAAGACCCATGGACACTCCATGGAATGATTTGTGCATGTACAAGAAATCCCAGCAATGTAAGGTAATCAATCCAACCGTATCTAAAAGTGATAAATCTGTTCTATCTCGTCATCTGTGGTATTTAACAGCAGATATAGTACCATTTGCGCTCATCAGTGATTTAATTCCATCAAGTGAATGACAAAATATGGCTCAAAGGCTCATAGTAATGAAATATGAACTTGGTGACAGACGGTACATACATACATATCGCTTTGACACAGGTTTTGGCAAACCACGTTTTCCAATTGACATAAAAGAGTCTATGACACTTGAAGATTTAGTTTAATATGACTCCTGGCTCATCTTTCCACTACTGGGCTTAGAGACTAATTTCCTAAAGTAGATAGATTTGTCGTCTTCTATGTCTTCCAAATCAAAGAACAATTTAAATAACGTGCAAAAAGAGGCGTAAAAGAAAGCTCAGACTTTACTGGTATTGATAAATTAGAAGAATATTCTCGGAATGTCTTGCAGTTAATAGAAACAGATAGAAGTATGCAAGAGAAAGCTTATCCAATAGTGAGTAAAGAAGATTATCAGTTTGTAGATTAAGCATTTACCTTTGATTAGTTTATTTAGGACTTTGGCCATCAAAAAATAAAATTCTAGTATTTTTTTTATTAAAATCGAAAACAATAATACTATTTGATGTCTTATGCATTCTGCAAGAAAGTATTAACTTGAAATATATTTCTTAAGATTTAAATTACTTTTGTCTCATTTATTTAGTTTATGGACATAAAACTTGTATTATTCTCATTTTTTCCATTGACCGATAAATTTTAACCAAGATTTAAAAGGTTTCTTCAAAATTATTTTTATGCGGTAAAACACTTTTTCTATATCACCATAACGAAATTTAAAAATAAAATAAAATCATGGGGGATTTAATGCAGCCTATTGAAATGTTACAATTTTTTTCACTTGGCTCCCTCAAGCCATTAAAGCAATATTTCTAAATTAGTAACCATGTATTTCTTACGGGGCTTATGTTAAACCCAAGACACGAAAACCGTTTTTGTAGCTCAATGAGACTAGATAGGGTTTGAGTTTTTTTTATCAAAAAGAGATTGGCGTTTCAAAAAATCTCTATACGAATAATTACGTTTTCTAAATTTATTCAAAATCAAAAAAGGTATGGGCAAAAAAAAAAAATCTGTGAAAGTTGCAATTTCGTTTATTTCAGATGAAAAAAATGAATTTCCGATGGAATATGGCATTTATTAAATAGAATGAAGTTTGTAGAAATTTGTCTGGAGATTAGTTTGCATATAAATTTGCCAAATAAAAACTGATGTTTAACTGAAATATCTGTCATTTTTAGAATATTTTTTGTACTTTTTGTATTTTTTTTCTCTTTCTTTTTTCCCATTTTTTCATCAAACGTCGATTTTCAATTTTTTTTTAAAGAAATACCACAAAACGATACATTTTGGACGTAAAGTTTTAGAATTATATCTAATGTTAGCAGTATTTTCAATTTCCGGAACATTTTATTTGATATTTTTTGCAAAAATGAACCAGTTATCAAGGGATATTTCATTGAAAATATTATTTTTCATAACTTTTTGTTTTTGAAAGAAAAAAGAAATTGGTAGGTTTATATTCCTCTTTACATTACCAATAAATGCTATTTACTATTTTTTTGCAAAATTAACTAAGGTTACAAGAAGCAATACTTAGTTGTTGTTGCTGTTTTTTTTTTTTTTTTTTTTTTTTTTTTGGGGAGTTGCTATGATGAGAATTCGTAAGTTACCTTACGTAACCAAATTTAATCAGAGAGAAGAATCCAAAAGAATTAGAATGATAATTATCAGGATATTTTTCGATAACAACAAATATTCATATTATAACTATTAGTATTATAAAGTATTTTCTGAATATTTTATTTAATTTTCTTAATTAATGAGACCATTTTCAATGTGATTTACCTCTTCCTTATTAGGCCAAGCAGGGCAGTGCCGGGTAATCCTTAGCTAGTATAACCATCTACTATTATATTCTCATTTCAGAATACTTAATGTGGCCCCGGTAAAATTTATTCGACTTTAAAAATATTTCATACAGTGTGTTTTTATTATAAATAAAACCTTTTCATCATACCGCCAAGACAATATTTTTTTACATGGGGAGTCTAATGCACCCTAACCCTCCTATAATATAAGCAGCTATTAGAAATCAGGATCACATTTTGTCCTGAATAAATTCATTTTTATGTAGGTTCCTGATTTTTTTTCTTTCTAAAAAGTTGAATAAAACTTAACCCTCCGTTAGTGAACATCCTTTTTCTTGTATTTAGTGAATAAGGGTTAAACATTACCCCAAATATTAAACACAATACATAAAAATATACATATTCTATATTAATTTAATCTCAGAAACATTCGTTTGAAGTATTAAGAAGATATAATTGGTTATTAATATAGACAAAACATTATAATTTAATTTTGATTAAAACTGCATTGAAATTTTATTATTTTTTTATAACTTTTAAGTATCCAAAATGTAAAGTATCCATGTAAAGTAAAAGAAAAGAACAGCTTAAAAGCTAACAAACTAATTAAATTTACCCAACTTTTATTAATATTTACGTTTAATTTCAAGAAAATGCATTTTTACAACGGTAAAAGTTGCATTTTTTCTAAAACAAGGTTTCAGAAGCATATTAAATAGCTTGGGGGAATAGACAGATTTGAAGCAATTTTATAAAAATTTCGGTGCAGAAAATCCTACCTTTTTGAAGAAGGGTTTTTAAGGCTAAAAGTACTCCCAAAAATTGAAATTGTAAATTCTCGAAAACTAGACTTTATATATAAAATATTGGTTGACTTGTGTTATTAATCTAAACAATTAAGATTTAAAAGATTGTTTATAAAATCATAATGATAGGTATGATTCTATGAACAAATGAAAAAAAATAGTGAGAGATTTTTCACATGACGTCATCCTTCTATAAGTAGTTTAGACAAAAACAACCACATGGAATAAGGACAATCCATTGTTTTTATAATACAGCTGTATGTTTGTTTTTATTTTTAATGCAATTATATGATGTTTTGTAATTATTTTTTGTCAAATAGTTTGCTGTATTAACAATTGCAGCTTCGACGGCTTCTAATTAATCAGGGTGCTTAGTTAAAATATGGGCACGTATAAAAGAAAGGAATAAGAAATTCACATGAGAGTAATTGATAATTACTCCCATCAGCTGACAGACTGTGTGTATTGACCCCCCTATAACATAAACACAATCAATCGATAAATTGTCCCAAAAAAAGATAAAAGAATCGAAATTGTTGCTCTACTTTGCGAGGAACTCACACCATCAGATATTTAAAACTTGTCTTAGGCAAGCAAGCAGACTAATTGCAACTTTAAAAAGACCATTAATAACGGTATTGGGTTTGAGACGAGCTTCAACAAGAAGATAAACCGGCAAACTCAACAAAGGTTACCCAGTCCTTTTTAGAGACCAACATTCTATTCTCGTTGAAAATGATGTAGCTACCATACTTCTCAGATGTCAACCTGATCGACTTTTCCGTCTATGGTCAATGCTGCGTCAGCCGGACAAAGACACCAAATTTCGAAGCTTTCAAGGGTTCTGTTGATGAGCATTGGGAATTATTACCGCCTGTTGGAGCTTCCAGTGGTACATCAAAGCTATTATCAGAGTCGATGGAGGTTACATTGAATAATAAAAATGGCATAACATGTGCCAAAATCTGTAGAAAGTTGTTTAGCTAATGTAGCTCCCTAGTTTCCAAAAAATAACTTGTTAAAATTCCAAATTCAAAAAATCTGAGAAGTCAGTGAAAACGCTTTATTACCTTTTGATATGTGTTTAGAAGTGCAAATGTATTAGAAATACTCAGAAGTGGGAAAAAAGTCCTTATAAATACAACTCCAAGTCGAGTCCCAAGTCTTAGCTCATATGTCAAAGTCCTGTAATATTTTAATCGAGTCTAGTTCAAGTACTCAGGTAATTTAAAGAGAGTCCAAGTAAAGTCGCAAGTCTTTGATTGTGTGATCAAGTCGAGTTGCAAATCTCGAGTTCAAATCCCCACCTCTAGAAATACTTCAGGTAGTACGGCAAATTGCTAGGTTGTCTTCCTCAATATTAAGATGCTAAACAATTGGTTAAAAATTTAATGTGAATCTACAGTATACGAAATGGGGATACTTTAAGTAAAAACATTTTTGATACACTAAGTGTGTTTTGTATTTTTAAAAATGCATCAAAATAAGGTTGGTTTTTTGTCCAAAAATACAATGCATTGATAATTAAAATCCATGCAATGATATAATCACCAATCTTTAACTCCATTTCTTTAATACATAGATACAGTGATTATATGCAATAAACATGCGCCTAACAACCCCAAGATAAACAGCACGAATCAGTTTGCCCGTTAAATTTGTATAATTATTCAAAAATATATAGTTAAGCGCTCAAAGTGAATTAATTACCTTCATTGATGAATCATAAATAATTATTAATGTACATTATATATATTTGACAGAAAGGATATGTCATCAAAAGGTTTCTTTAATGATTAATGTTGAAAAGATATTTGCAAAAAAATAAGGATCAGTTAATAGATAATTGTAGAAATAAGTCAACCATTAAGAAATATAACTCAATGGTAAAAAATGCAATATATATTATATATACTCGTATATATTAAAAAAAAACGAAAAACTATTCATAAAAAAGATCTTTCTTCGTCTCATTTACTGGCCCATAAAATAAATGAGGAAATTATTTAATGAATATAAAAAAACGACATTAAATCTTTCCAAAATCATAATTATACATTTTCGATGTAATTGTGTAATGAATTGAAAAAATGAATAAAAAAATGTTGAGCTTATTTTAGGTTGACCAAATGAAGTTAATTCCCTCTATTTTATAAGCCAAATGCCTTCAGTTAAACAACACAAATTGAGTACATGCGTTGTGAATGTACAGTGTGCGAGATAAAATCATGGACTTTTAGATAAGGAACAAATAGGTAAACTTTTGTAAGAATAAAAAGGAGTACAACATTAAAGTTTTATCACTAACACTTTCATTGATAGATCTTTCTATTTATCAAAATGATTTCCTTTGGATCCAACCATGGCCTCCAACCTGGCACTAAAATTACCGCAGGTCTTTTTGATTAAGATATAAATTCAAAAACGTAATAAACTAATATTTAAAAAGAATTAATTGTCACTCGTAGACTTTAACAATACTACAAAAAGAAAGTATTACAATTCAACAAAAAGAAAATATTACACAAAAATGTTTATGTTTTATAGTGAAAAAAAGGAAAATATAAAAACATTGCGCGCAATATAAACTAAATAGTTTTATACTCAACTGTTTTGGATTTTAATCCGCTTTATCTAATTTTTTTTCACAAACCAACGTTAACATTGAGTTTAGTTTTGAGATATTAAATATGACTACGACACATTTCAAACTTTATAACATTAAGTCAACCATTTTTATTTGCTATAAATCATTTTTTAAGAAACCCTGTCACAGAAATGCTCAGAGTTCAGCTTGTTCTGTTCATATTCTACAAGAGATTAAAAATGATAGGGTCGTGATATCAAAAGAGGGAGGGAATATCTTACAATGAGTGAAGGTTCACATTTCTTTGTCCACTAGAGTCTTTATCTTGGAGGATTTTGTCCTTAAGAGGGTTCTGCCTTGGAACTATTGGCGCAAATATAGTCAATTGATTTCGAGTTCAAATCCACACATCATCACATTTTTTACTTTCTTCAAAAAATCAATGTTAAAACCCTTAAATTTCTATCAAAGAACTCACTCTCAGCAATTTATCCATTTATTCTACATATAAAAAAACTAACATGAGTTTCTATTTTTGTTAAAGATAATTATATATTTAGTTTTGACCATTTCCCCTTTTTTTAAATGTAGAACTACATTAATCAAGTTTAATTTATCAGCAGTACCTTGTTTCATTAAAGTAATTTTTCTCCAGATACATTATCTAGACAAAGGTAATTTAGAAAAATTATACCTTCTAGATGTATATGAAATAAAATGAAGGAAATAATATGTTCCAACGTTAGATCCAATATCAGGTTCAAAGGCTTTTCTTGAAGGTTATTGTTTTAAATGATACTTTTGCCATCACTTAAAAGACTTTTCTTTGAACAATTTTTCAAAAGAAAGATTTTATTTTTCTTTTACCAAGAAACTCTAGCTGTGTTTAAAAGTATGGAAAGTTCAATGAAAATTTTTTTTACATTCTACTTTTGTAGTGGATAAAAGGACAATTAGGCTGAGAAATTATGATTTATTTTGTCTAATAAATAAAAATCTTTATTTAAGTTCTTATTACTTTTCATGTTTCTACATTTTTTATCTCAAGATAAGGTAGAATCTTTTTCCCCATGGTGTATCTGTGACTCTCTGCTGTTGTCGGTTGACTAGTTTGCCTCTTACGTAGCTGGCCACTTAAAGAGGACTCCCAGAGACACCGCCAGCTCCTTCTTTTTTGAATATACCGTCGGAAGATGAATCTTTTTTTTTTTTTGCAAACAAAGTTTCCGAAGTTAAATACGATTTTTTTTATTTTTTTAGGAAATTGACATGAGATCTCTAAATATAGATACAGAATGGGATCTGTACTTGAATTTAAAGATGGCCAAAACAAGAAAAAAACAATGCTGATTTTAATTTTTGTAAGTGTTCTGTTGTTGCTCTAAAAAATATCTTGCAGATTTTTTTTTTTTTTTTTTTTTTTAATCTTGGATTTTATATAAATGGAGTTTTGTTTAAAAGTTCACTAACACAGGTAAGTATAATTTATAAAAGGCACAAATTCAAATATTTCAGCTAGTCAATGTATAATTTTCTTCCCCCATTGTAGCAAAGTCAATATTTAAATATATTATAATATCATTACTAAACTTAAATATTAAATGATTGTAAAAAAATTAATTTCCTATTAATATACACTTTTTTTATATTTTATAGTTTTTTTAATTCCATAAATCTTTGCATTACAAAATGTAATCTATAATATCTTTTATTCAAACAAAAAAGGATTAAACTAACACTTTTTCTTTAAAGTAATAAATCCTATTAAATCAATGACGTCATTCCATTCTAGGTAATAAGATTTGACAGGAAGGAACGGATCTTTAAGAGAGGGTGCCCTGGAGGGCTTTTTCCGACGTTGCTTGAGTTTAAGAATGAAGGTAGGCAATGAAAATGAGTCAATTGTGACTCATTGGAATGGCAAACTTTAAGTTACCTAAGATGAGGAGCACGGTATACGACTGGATACTCTCATTATTCAAGGTTGTCGAGGTAGAATGGAAGAACTGAAACTAAATAAGACAGTTGACGAATGAATAAGAAGAAAAGAAAAGAGGGGAAGAGGATAAACCTACAACATACCTTAGAGCAATACTGGCTGAATGGTGAAAAGTATGGGATAGAAGAATCTTTCTTCAGAACGAATGAGGATTGATGGAGCCCATTTCAAATTTGCGGACATCTACTAGAATAGTAGAATGCCTTATCACTATAAAAGTTGAAAAAATGGGAAGGCGTACAACTGTAATTTTTTTGAGTTCATCATTGAGTGTCTCAAGTGATCCTACATCAAGCCTATTTTATCACAAACTAGCTGTCCGGAGTTTTGCTTTTATAATATAAAAGATATCTCCGTAAGAAATCCTCAATGTATTTCATGAGCATAAATACACATAGTTATTAAATACATATATGTTCTATTCTCAAGAATAAAATAATAATTATAATGACTTGAGAGGGGGAATATGACGTTATGCCTGATGAGCCAGGCCTTAGTTCAGTCTTATGTGTGCTACATGGGAGACCCTTAGCTACACTCATTCTACTTTACTAAATCGTTATTTCTTTTCAAAATATGATATATGTACATCAGGGGTGAAAATCTTTCAATATTTCCATGCCAGTATGAAGTTATTTAAGCCTACTTCCCCCTGCCAGAGGAATTGACGAACTAAAGTAAAGTTGTCCTCCTTGGCAAATTCATCTCTACTTCTTAGTCTTGGGTTGAAATTTAATGGCTCATTAGCCTTAAAAAGGGGAAACACTGACATGAAAATATCGGTCCATGATGATCCCATATCTTGCCAATGCGGCCTGCATTATTTAATCATTGAAAGGAGTTCTGTTGGTTCCATAAATAGTCAGTCCAAAAAGTTGTAAAAAATAAACTTTATCTAACAGAAATCTATGTACATTATATAATAGTTGTAGTAAAAATAAATCCATTATTTTCCGAATAGATGGCTTTAGTAATGTGTATCTCGCGTTGTATAAGTGATATATGTTTACAGTAGATGGTATTAGAACAATAAGATTTTGTGCTAAAAACTTTTTTAACAATTTGGTTATTGTTTGACTCTGTATTGATTGAATACGGATCAAAGATGGACACAAAGAAAGAGCAAATAAGTTTTTCTTATAATAGAAAAAAAAATGAAGGCAGGGGTGTGAAAATGTGAATAGTGCATATGGTCCTGATACTCTAAGAGCCAATCATGTGCATTTTTTAATGTTCATTTCATATTTCATAGGTCAGATGGAGTTGCACTGAAATAGTATAAGTAAACATTATAGCATTACATTTGGTACATCGGACCTAGGAATCTTGTGTTAAATCCAAATAAATAAAGTATATTTATTTCTCTAGGAATGACTGGGGAGCGAACCTTATTTCAAGAGAATAATTCCTCCAGAGCGTGTTATCCATTGAGCTACGTCGATTCCCCTCCCGCAATTTTGGTTTCTTTGATTCAGTTCTGGTAATTTTGATATAAAAAATACAAGGCTAATTGTCGAAAAAGTTGATAAAATATTGGAATATCGAGTCCCCCCCCCCCGTCATGTAGACACTGTTTTGATTGCAAAAAAATCCATTAAATTTTTTGCTTTCCTTTCAGTATACTTATTATATTGACTGTCAGAAGTATACTTTTTGATACATTAAAAAATAATAATAATTTGGCATAATCCTATTCAAATTATTTTTATGTCTAATTTGGGGGTAATATCCCCTTGTTCTATTTGTACTCTATATGACATGATACTTTCATATTTTGAGTGTAACATCAAAATAACTTTATGTTCTTGAAGAAAAGGAACCAAAAAAACCCTAAAACATGTTTTTTACTTCCTTGTGATAAGAAAGAGAAGTAAGTTAAGGAAAAAAAAAGCTTACAATCATATTGCAGTAAGCCATGTCACATGAGCACATGACCGTGAGATTATTTACACTTAATAGTTTATAATTGTTCACAACTTAACAAGAGCTAATTCAAATTCAACCTATCGACCATAGCCCGCCTTTATTGAGTAAAAAGGATTGTCTTCCCTTTAATTTTTGGAATGTTATTAAATTATTTGGATTGTGTGTACAGTGTATCTACATATATTGTGCCACTATGACAAAAGTATCTTTAATATCACATTCCATCAAAATAGAAGGTTATTTGATTGAAAAAAAATAGTGATGGGTTTTCGACAGATGTCGATTCTGTTTTAGTTACAAAGTAATATATAATATTTTTTTTTTAAATAAAAAAAAACCAGCATAAATACTTTAATATCAAACCTTGTCTATATTGTAGAACATTTCTTTTTAGAAATAAAAACAAGGAGTAATTCGTATTAATATTTATCTGTCAACCTTTCAATTATATGTGAGTAATGTTTTAAATAAGATAGAAGTTAACTAATTCAACACCTGAACTACTCACTGTGCCGTGTTAACCTCGAATAGTTTTTTGATGGAAAAAAAGTACACTGATGATTTATCTTCAGCTGTTCCAATGAGTGGACTGATGTAAAAAGATTGGACAGATCCATACTTTATCGGATCTTTAGACATAAACATTCGAGTAAATTTCGAGTACTCGAACTTTTAGATCTAGACTGAAATCAAAATTAAATGTTTGTCTGTCTCGAATTTAATAAGAAATTTACCCAAAGTTTTGAGCTTCATAAAATAGGATTCCGAATTAAGGTTATATTTTAATAACAACACTGATGCCAAAACAATGAGTAACTCAATTTTATTGCCATTATAACATAATTATTAGTTATTATAACATTGTAAACGACATGAACTTTAATGTATCTCGCAACCTATTTTCATAATAGAAACTGAAAATTGAGCCCAAAATGAGCTGGTAGTTGGCCAATTCTACCAATTGTGAAATTATTGTTCAATAATAGTTGATAGCTGTTCAGTGGCCAATGCTTAATAAGAACTAATTCGTGTCCACCCTATCAATGTTAAGAACACTGATTAACGAAAAAGAAGAAGTAAAATTTGCTGCTGACAAAATAATACAGTGAACATTTTTGTGTTAGTGATGTAACGCAGTGTGGAATAACCACGCAAATCAACTTTTCATGTAGATTTGGCTCCAAACTCTAATCAAGATAAATGGAGATGCTACATTCGATGTGGAAAATATATTTTTTTATAACTAGGATTATGTATTATGCAACAATATAAACTGTTTGAAGATATGAAAAATTCATCGGATCTTTTAATGATCCGTAGAAGTTCGAGTACTCGAAGCCGGTTCGTATCTTGGATCTATAAATGAATCAAGAACCTTCGTTTACCATTGATTTAGTATACTCAGTCATTGATTATTATATTGTTATCATTAATTATCAATTAAATACTTACATATATATATATATATCAATTGATAATGTTCAAATAATAATTAACAGTTGGCAACAAGGAAAACACACAGAAGTCTAGCCACTTGTGTTATCTTAAAAGATAAGATACCCAAACAGGCTTCGGGTACTCTAGTGTTTACGGAGCATAAAAAAGATTCGAGGATTTTCCAGATCATAAAAGCCGAAGGTATTACTTAATAGGTGATAATAAATTATAAACAGTTGTATCACACTATTATTCCATACGGTGTTACATCACTAACATAAAGAATATAGACTGTCTTTGGTTGTCATCTGTCGAGGTTTCTACTCTTTTCTTCTAATCAGTATACATTGATTGGTTGGATATGAATTAGTTCTGATAAACCTGTAAACAATTATCAAATATAACTAAACTGAAAAAATTATGTTTGAAAGAATGGGTTATTTCCCACTTAATTTTGGGCAAATCCATGCGAAAATCCATTTAAAATTATACCAGTATTGGATATATCTCCTACAAATTGATGATTGAAAGCCACATGACAATATCATAACTATCCATAAAGCCCCAATTAATGTTTATCATAGCCTCCCACATATTAAATCGTACGTGAACACTTTGTCGAAAGGACACATTGGTAAAAATAGTATAAATGTATTTGATAATTATTCATGTTGAAATCCGATGTATTTTTGATTCTCATTTATGTTACACTAATTTAAAAAAATAAAATGATGATTTGTTAGCCACGACTTACATTGATTAAGCATTGGTTTATGTTATTACAATGATGATTCAACAGTTGACTCAAATCATGCAAAGATAAAGACAAAAACTTCAAAAGAAAACACTGAACTATAGAGTTTGTTTATGAAAAGACTATCCGTGAAGTGAAGTTTCACAACGGATAAGACATCGGAGATTTTATAGTCCGAGGAAGCACTGTTTGCATACAAGATATGTTCAGTTTTTGTTCCATTAATAATCTTTTCCTTTTTTCCGGAGTAAAAAGCTAAAAAATTATCCTTTTTCAGCTTATAAAAATAAAAATGTTCCTAGAAAAGTTTGCCGATGGCGTTATAAATTGGAAGAAGCGTCTCACATTCAAATAGAAAATGATCGCTCGTCTCGTCCTTGGTCCGACAAATATTATTTTATTTTTGAGGAGAGTACATGTACGTATTGAGTAGCTACATGTGATTATGCTCATGAAAAATGGAGAGTAACACTAATTACTTCTGGGAGGGCTATTTCTATACTATTAAAGCAGGTTCATCGACACCTTATAACTCTAGGCAATCCTTAGTACTATTGACTTTTTTTTTAAATTATTTTTAATTTACTAATAATCCCAGGTATTACTATTGAGTGCATCCTTTTCATTACACATAGATATGGAAGAGGAGTGTCAATAATTATTCTGTTAAATAAATTACTTAACTATATAGCTATGTATTGTATATATGTACTTAGAATGAATAGCTTGTCAGAACTAAAACAAGCCATAAAAATACATATCAAAAGTTGCCGACAATTGCAAATTGTTTTATTATTTTTTTACACATGTAGGTTTGTATTTGGGTATGACAAATCATTTCATCATACGAGAATGTTTTTACAATGTAATATCATGTACAAATACTTAGTTCTGACTCAACACAACTAAAAATCTTAATTTCCTTCTTATAAAACGATTAGATCAAGAATCTACGACCATTCATTCATACCATGTTTAATAGAAATACAAGGTTAGACCATAATATAATCGGCTTTCTAGAATTTTTTATTTCATGTACCGTACCAATTGCGGGACAAGACAGACATAATTTGACGTCATAAGTATAACAAGGATATATTAACAGTATATAGTACTAGAAATTAGTAACAGTAGCAGTATATACTCTTTGTCGTCAGTATTAAAAAGCGTGGTGGAAGTTAAACATCAGTCGGAAAAACGTTATGGTATAATCTTGTATTTCTATTAACCTTGATGCACAGCTAATTTAAAGCAATGATACTCTCTGAGACACGTAGGTGGAGATCAGAGACAGTTGCCATAGGCTAAGGATGTAGGCATAAATTACTTCCTATTACTTTGAGTCTATCTTAATGTGTTTTGACCGTAGATGGAAATAATATTAAAATGGAAAAGGGCACGGCTTTTCGTAGTTGCTATCTGAATATATTTTATATTATATTTATCAAAGCTACTATCCTTATTTTTGTATTCTTGAGGACAAAACAATAAATATAAAAGAATCACTAGTATTTGAAAGACAAAAAGTAACATTGATGATTTTTTGTAGAATTATAAGTCTAAGCCCTAATTAGCAAACATTCTTTAAACTATCCTACTGATCACATTAATTTTCATTGGGTTTTTTAAAAGAAACAGTGGATAATATTATTATAATATATGGCTTGTGTCAAAATATTTTATTTGGTCTAGAACTGCGTAGAACCGGTCTTATCGGTCTTCATACTTGCCTGTTCTTGTAACCGGTCCCTCAAACTTTTATTAAAATGTCGATATTTTTCTTTAGTCAAATAATAATAGGTGTAGTGACAATATGTGTCTCACGTTGACTAAGTGAGATGGGCTTACGTTAGATGGAGTTAGAAGGATAGATTTTGTACAAAATAAACTTATTTTGATAATGTTTTATTCAGTATTGCTTGAGCACGCGTTAGTTAACCAAACGAATAGATAATTTAGTTATTTATACATCAATCTCTCCTTATCTTGTATGGCACTACCCATTACTTCCATAACAACTGAAGAGTTCCATACAGAAAAATATAATCAAATGTACAATACAGTGTGAAACATAAAAATATTTGATATTTGTTAACATACTTATTTATTACTACTACAATTTGAATATTTTGATCAAATACGAGGGTGTCAACTTTTTCTTCACATCAACCTTCTATGTATGTTTTTTTATCTCCTCGACTATGACTCTTTGCACATCACTAGCTTTCTCGAGTATAATAAATATATTCTTCTAAAAATATCATATTGCACTGTATTGTCTCTGAACAAAGATGTGATGTATTGTCCTTTCAGCTATTTTCATAAGTTTACTCTTGTATGATTCTACGTATTAGGAACTCAAACAAAGTATAAAATAGGATTTTGTTTTTTATGTTTATTTATATGAATCAAGAGCCTTCATTTAGAATCCGTGTCATTTCATATTTATTTTGACAAAATTATCAATTCAATTTATTTATATAATAATTAATAACTATTCTTTCAATAAAAATTAACAGTTGGCAACAAAAAATAAAAAACAGAATGCTAAATAACACAAGTTCTTGTTTTTCTTCCAATATTTCCTTTCTCTTTCAACAGTCGAGGAAGAGAAGGTATAAGAAGCTTAGTCGAGACATAGATTCAAACAATAGCAGACATATTATCGTGGGAGGGGATTTGCCTTGAACATTTTAGCCTTGTAATGTTTTTGCCTTGTGATGTTTCCGCCTTTATACTTTTTGTATTCAATGTTGGGGTTTCTAAGTCAATACCAGCTCTAATCAATTGACCAAAAAACTAATAGAATCCTCATGTCTTATTATTTTTTAGTCAACTTTTTTGTTTAACTAAATGTGTTAGGAAGTTTTAGAGGAAAAAAATTATTTTGGAAGGAAATACCCATTTGCTCTATATTCACGTCAATTTACAATGATGACGTCATTCCTACATTCCCTTTATGTTTCTGCCCATAAAGTAGATAAATATATGATTTAGACTGTATTATAAGTTTAAATTTTCAATGCGTGGTTGACCTTGTAACAACACACTGGGTAACGACTTTATTTTAATACTAATTATTTACAGGCCCAAAATGTACGTTCAGTACACCTAAATCAAAATCTTTAATTGTACCCATTCTTAATGACACTCCTTGGTTTGTGTTGATGCTTGACACATATGTTCCACAAGCTTATACATAACTGCATACAAATATAGTTATAAATCCTAAAAAAATATGAACTGGTAGTAGGTTCAGAAAATGAAACTAATATTAACGTGGTCACCCTAAGAATATGAAGAATGTTTAAAGGGGAACAGCTTTAAGCTGTCATAATATTTCATTAGATTATATGTGAGGAGCTACCAGATGTGAGTAATAAACATCAATCCCACAATCTACTGTATCCAGCAATGCTATTCCGATTTCGATCCTCAATTTAACTCCGAGTCCAGCAAGATTTGCAAAAAAAATAAATAATATGAAAAAATAACTTTCGGCGAATAGCTATGGATTTTTGACATTTTCTCCAAAAAAATTAATATTTACCGATTTTTTAAAGTTATAATCCCTAATACGATCGTTTTTTGATTTATGCGCAGGAATTAATGTTCTTATTTTCCTTTCAAACAGCCACTCTGCTGGCGAGAGTGCATCTTGTTTCTTACACTTATAACCCCACAACAAATCTCTAGAGTTACTATTCGTCTTTCACATACTATTGATTACTTTATACATACATAGTCTCTCTTTAAGAAGAAAAAAATAACGATAACAGCTTTGGAAAATAATATAGCCTCTTGAGTTTGCAATTACATATATTTTTAACCTATAACTAGAGTTGTTATTCATTACTTTTTGTGATTATGTAAAATAACTAATTCCAGGGCCTTCTCTGCCATATACATATCGAAGGGATGCCAGGGACCTCATTTGACGTCCCGGCTTTGGTTTAAAATGGCGTTGGTCTCATTTTCAAAAAAAAAAGGGGGGAGAAAGAAATAAAGAAAAGAACAAAGGGGAGAAAAGAGACACACAAACTCTATTATACATCCAGATTTCCACAATATTTGCAATCCTATGACTAGAGTAAAGGATATTGTCAATATTTTTCCTATGTGTCTCACATTGACATATAGAATCGGATGTTATTATCTACATCCTTAGATATTAAAAAACTGCCTGTCTTCTACATATTGTCATAAAAAGTACGATCAACTCAAGTACTGTCAGTAAAAATCCAATTAACTTTAATATAAAGACTCTCAAAAACTTTATTCTCAATTTAATTTGTTTTTGAGTAAAGAAGAACAAACGATTTAGGGACATACTTTATAGAAATAATACATACATATAAGGTTTAATAAATAAATACTCGTTATCATAATGAAACGAACCCACGAATGCATTAATAAATTTGAATAGGATATTCCGTTTTGTACAATAAGGGGCACACCCTATAATAGTAACTAACATATTGAAATGGTTATATTAGCTCTTTATATTCTAACAATAGATGTTATCTTTCTTAAGATGAGGAGCAAGCACCGTTGGATCTACAGAATATTTGAATGTAGAGAGTGTTTGTCAAACAAATAATCACACTAGTATCTATTATTGAAGGTCAGGGCATTAATACTTATCTGACAGGGAGAGGCAAATTATTCTATCGGACTTGGTTAATATAAACTAAATATTGTCCGAGTGGTCCCAATTCATGGAAACTACGTTTGTTTAGACATATGACACAGTTGTATAATCTTATAAAAATTGAATTCTGTATATTTTTTTAACAGATTTACATCGACAGACATTATTTCCTGTGGATGAGTAAAACACAATTTACACATCCTGCACATACGCAAAGTAGGAAAATAAATAATGTGAAGCCCTTGAGGTGTATAAACTTGCCCTAAAATGTGGGAACAGATTTTTTAGTTGGCAAGATTGAACAAGATGTTTTATTTTCTAAAGCTGTTTTTACGATTATTTCATTTTTGAGGAGATAAAATCTAAGTCTAAAGTAGTTACTACTGTGTGTCCTCACCAAAGACGAAGAGTAACGATGAAGATTTTCTCGGGAGCTATAAGAGTAAGTCCCTGCTGGACTTGGTGTAGAATTAAGAATAAAAATCTAAACCCTACATATCCTTGCTAAATAGTAAGTGGGATTTGTAATAATTTCCTTTCTCTCAGGACATCTTGCAACTGATCTAATGCAACATTATGATAGCTAAGCTTCTCTCTCCCCATAAATTCTTCAAATTGTCAAGATTACTACGTTAATTTTCTGTTTCTTTTATTTTTAGACACTATATTATGCATCACTGCTTATTACCACAACATAGACAACATCTATGTAATCTGTCTATACAGTCTCTGTTTTAAACACTGATTCGTTCCACTTTAGGGATAAAACTGTATGCAATGTGAACTGACAGTATGCTGAGAAAGAAGAAATTTAAAATTTATGGGGAAACTCTGACACTCTTAAGAATATTAATGTGGAAAAGAGCAGCTTAGTAGCTTTATGTTTTATTAGATCTACTGCAAGCAGTCGTGAAAGGAAGGAACTAAAGACAAATCACACTCCATATCTACTGAGAATATAGACAAGAAGTATTCTAATATCGATCCTCAATTCTACTTTGATTCCGATGAGGAATTGTATATAAATAGAGCAACGTTTATCTGTATGAATCTATAATTTTATGTTGGAATGATAAACAGTCATTTTTTATCTAAGAAAGAAAAATTTATTCATATTTATGAAATCTTGCAGGCGTTTTACTTGAAGCACTGACTGTGTAAACAGGGAGCATTATATATAGTGCTCCCTGATGTATATCATATACATATTTTTTATATAAGACATAACAAAATAGTCATATTAATGAGATCTTGCTGGCATTTTCCATGTAGTATCGAGGGTGTGTAGCTAAGGCTCAGCCAGATAGCGCTCTAGAGACAAAAGTGCACTCTAGCTCAAAAGTCATGAAAGAAACTACTTATGAGTGCATTTAAGAAAAACGGAGAGTAAAACCGAGGACATGCAGGGGAGTTATCTTCTATATTATAAAGCAAAATGTGTATGTTCGTCGACGCCTAATTACTCCGGGCAATACCAGGTACAAGTATTAGTATACTTATAACTCCCCGAGAAATCCTTGAGCGTAACTCACCGTAATTAATGATCACATACACCGGAAGTTATTTAAACTTTTATGTTATTTCTTGAAGAAATAAAGAATTATGATAATAACTTTATAAAATATAAAACCTTGTTCAGATTGCCACTAAAAAAGTGATACACGTGATTACTTCCTTCAGGGCATCGACATTCGGGTAATGAGTCTTGTTTGTCTTGCCTCAAAGACGCAACAAACAGCAAAGTCCAGGAACGTCGGGTGAGGGCAAAGGCCAGAAGGCAACCCAATTTCTCCCTTCAGAAATGCTATACCTTCTTGGACGTGTGTGCCGGGGCGGCGTCTTGGGTCATAGTCAACCCTGGGGAACGTGCTCTTCAACCATGACAAGATATGGTACGTGCGTGTTGGCTTCCTCTTTCGCCTTGAAAAAGTAGGTGGTGTCTTGTTGCCATGGGACACCACGACACTGAGGACCTTTAACCTGAGTTGGATGCTTGGTCCTCAAGGTTCCCTTTTGCTAAGAAGCGATCATTTTTCATGTTCTGAACAGCGTCCACAATATCAGACTTTTAAAAATAAGGCTAGACGGCATGAATGAGGATTCTAATAATTGAATTTTGAATATGTCATTCTCATAGCATCTTAGACATTTCCACACTAAATCGAAATTTGAAAGAAGTGTAAAATCAAACCCCTTATATCTACATATTTAACGAATGGTAATATAATACTTAGGTATAGGCTAGTTAAATTCCTCTTAATATTCATCACATTGGGTTAAATGGATGACAGCTGTATCTACTTTGGTTATGTACATATTTATGTTTCTAATTTATTGCTAACTCATTCATAAGTATATCGTATATTTTAAATGGCATTGAATAAACATAACTATTTATGCTAAGACTCATGTATGTTATGTACATAATGACAATATAGATTCTAAAATTTTTTTTCTTTTAATGGTAGAGGGGTTTATATATACACATAAATAAGAGGAAAATATATATTTGCAGATACTAGGGTTTCATATTTCCCGGGAAATTGTACATTAGCCGAATATTGGGAAATATGAGGATCCGGTTAATAAATAATAAATACTGTAATGTAATGTATTTCTCTACAGGGTTAGACAAAAGAAGCCAGACATATTTGTAATTGCTTATTTTTTAATCTAGTGAGTTTATCCTGCAAAGCTCTAACTTGACCTGAAAATACTGACCAAAGACAAAAACTTTTGATTTTAAACTTAATCTGCTCAGTTTCACCATTAATAAGCAAGAGGACAAACGTAAAGTTATTGCAAAATTGTCTGAGGCCAGCAACGAGGCTAAGGGAATAATTAAAGTCAGGAAATATGCTAAGAACAACGTCTATGAAGTTTGCAAGTGACTGAAGGTAGGTAAAGGGCCCTCCCATATCTCGTGTGATTCACACAAAACCAGCGCTCCATCAAAGTAAATCCTGGCATCTAAATAACTCTTCATGGTCGGATGAGATCTATCAGTAGGAGAAGGGTGGCCAGACCATCAAGGAAGACCTTGGCTTAAAGTTCTACATCAGAAGAAGGCATCACCTCCTTACCACAAAGATGAAGGATATCTGGTTGCAAAGAGTTCCCGTCCACGATAATGATGTTTTCATTGATCAACAGTGACGATAATGCCTTGCCGACTCATGTTTATGACAATGGTCTCAAGTTGATATCCTCAGTGTAATTGGTGGATCTTCTTAAATATATTGTAATGAAAAGATTGGATCCACATATCCTCCAGATAAAAGTTTCTTGTGGATTCAAGACTCATCACTTTCTCCTGTTGCCAAAACTTTGATGCATTACCTTTACAGCCAGTTCCACGTTGTTATCAAAGTTGATGAGTGCCTTTCCAACATCCGTGACCTTAACCCGTGTGATTTCAAGTTGTTGTCAGAGCTGAGAAGAAAGGTAAAGGAACATCCTAGCTCCTTGAGTTGTGTAAAGCTCTCTGTGAAGAAGAACATGTCTCGTTTCAACAAGGTAGATGTGAAAAAGGCCTTTTCAGCCTTTATGTCCTGTTTACAGTTAGTGAGTAGTATTGAGGGTGATCATATTGAATTATACAACAGCTAAATGGTCCATTTAATATTTTGAATTCCCCACTATTCCATTTGTATTCCTTTGAAACTTATAACATTGAAAAACAATTATTACAAATTTGATACCTTTCAAAAAAAAGTTTTTGTCTGTAAAAAAAAAATCTTAAACATGCTGTCAACATAGTCACTCTTCAAAATAAATAAAAAAGACCTTAGGACGTTACCATTATATAATTTGCCCCCCACTTGCAAATGTATTTCAGGGCCAGTAACATAGAAAATATAAAGTGTAATTAAGCTTTATTTGAGAGGGCTGTTGTTGCATAAGTTCACGTCAGCTGTTGTTGGATGATTTATGCTGTAGTTATGTCACAGCGTTATCCATAGACATAAAATACATAGAATACTTGCGCTTGGCAAAAGCAATATTCATTTTTTGGAGTCAAAAGTTAGTTGACCAAAACATTGGAATTTTATTTTATTTTTGAAGCACCCTCTATATTTTTAATATATCAATTTATTACAACTAAAATTTGAATGTTTTGGTCAACTACACGGCGTAAACTTCTTCTTTGAGTCATCACTCAATGTTTTTATAGTTATTTCACCTTACTTTACTAACAGAAAATATACAGTGTATCTAGTTGTCAGCTGTTGATATTTCGGGGGGTGATTTTGACCCTTTATTCTGTTTCTTTTCGCATGAAAGTAAGCGAAATACAATAACAGGGACGACGTGATTTATATTCTTCTTTTTTTTCTGTTTTTTTTTGTTTTTTTTTGCAAATAATAAGTGATGAACGAGTCAATTTTAGGTGGAACTGGGGGCGTAACAATTGTGAAGTACACAGCCTGATCCGCAAGCTAAAAGTAAATTCGCTTTATGAATATGGACTTCAAAGACCATTCCTATGCCAAATGGACTTAATGTAATATTAAATATAATGTTGACTTATACTTAATCAGAGCACCACCATCTAACCAATTAAAGGAACATTAAGTAAACTTGATGAGGGACACAGACAGTTGTTACTTTTTTACCAGGGCTTCAATCAAAGATGCCCGAAAACTATAAAAAGGGCACGACACACCAAAGAAAAACCTCCTGGGTGCCCTAGAAACAGCTAGATCTTTGAACAATAAATACACAATCAGATGGAAATATATTATATGACATAGTTATAACTTTTACTTTTGTATTTTCTTCTCATGATACACCTTCATCTATGCAGAAAACCACTCAATAATGATTACTTTATGCTGTGGTGGGATCATGATGTAGGGCATGCGAGTATCTCGGAGGGGGGATTAAATCCCGTGAGACGAGGGGGGGATCCCATGCCAAAGTTGTTACCGGGCCCCACAATCCTGTCTCCTTTCCTAATACACGTGCATAACAACAACAAACATTTGAAATGTGTCATCATATTCTGCTTCAAAAACATAAATTATTATCAAAATATTGAACTTTTGTGCTGATAATCTTTTACTTTGACATATATATATTGTTTTCTTTTCTTTTTCTCTCTTCTTTGAGTTCTAAGGATTATTTCCATTTTCCAAGTATCAAAAATTCATAAACCTATGAAAAGGTTGAGACGTTTAAGAATGATGTTGTTGTAAAATGCCATAATTCGAAACACTTTGTCTTTGGACAGTATTTAGTATCGATGTATGGATATATCGTAAAACTTTAAATCCAGTAATTCTTGAGTTTGTATTTAACGATTTATATAATGAATTATTTATAACTAGAATGGGCACTCAGTAGAGCGCAAAATTCCTCCTAATATCATTTTCTATTGAAAGTAAAATGTCATTTGTCAAAAGTATGTAATATTATACATTTCTGACCTTTTGTATCGCCTTGACCTTCACCTAAGACTGTTTAAGAAGTGTCTTTATTATACCTACAAAATGATACTAACTTGAGTTATGTCTCTCAATTATGTTCTATTTAAGTTTTTAACGTTTTTTGTTTACTTGATCTTTGACCTTGACTTCTCAAAATATAATGGCCTCTTTTTGCAAAGTTTTACGAAAATCGGTGGGTAACTTTTTCCGCCATACTGTTTACAAAAAAACAAACGGAGGCGAAAATAACTTGATTTATAGTTGTAATTAAATGAAATAAGCAAATGCGGAATTTCCTGTATGTGTAAAATCCTTAAAATCCCGGGAACACAGGATCCTGCGAGAAAATTCCTAGTAGGATACATATAAAAAGATTAAGCGTGATTAGGCGTCTTTTGTTTCTAGTTTTTTTTATCTATATTACGTAATGTATA
Organism: Lepeophtheirus salmonis; assembly: GCF_016086655.4. Lineage (NCBI taxonomy): Eukaryota > Metazoa > Arthropoda > Copepoda > Siphonostomatoida > Caligidae > Lepeophtheirus > Lepeophtheirus salmonis. The sequence goes on from NC_052143.2 coordinate 21,124,500, forward strand.
TATATTTTTAGAGCGTACTATTTCCCAATTATAACAGTATTATTGCAATAATTCCTAAATTTGAAGGCCCAATAGTGTGTCCTCCTTATTGTATCTCTCAACTTTACTTTTTTTCAAAAAGAGAATGAATGAAACACCCAAAATCATTTAATAATTACTATGGTAATAATTAGCTAATTCACCCTCTAAACTATGGGCCTTATCTTCAAATATTATTGAAAAAAAGACAACTAGTTTAGTTTTTGTTCTGGACTATAATCATCCCTCGTCAAGACAAACATTAACCATGACTTGATTTCATAGATCCCTGTACTCATGCATCCTTATTTCAAGCTCCTTAGACACAAGATCACTTGTTCCAGACTCGAAGTAAGTGAAGGATTTAAAGAGTCGGACATTCAAGGGGATCCTCGGAGCATATCCCCAATAAATATAATCCTAATGTTCAGGGGCAGTTCAGCAGGGATTTTATTGCCAAGGATTCCTTCCTACGGATGTATACTTCTCCATTGATGAACACCAATCCCGAATTCAGGATTCTACTCTCTAGAGAAATTTAATCAGGCACTTTTTGAGTTCCTGCACTTCCTCTTTTTCCGTTCCATTTCTTTCCTTATCTTTTTTTATTCCTAGCTATGGCCGCAAATATATGGACTTTTCTTATAAGATCAAAATGACTTTTATTGTATGAATATTGAGTTATCCCTATTTCAAATAGTCCAATATATAGATTGTTATTGATAGGGCTCTTTTTCTAGATAAAACTACAAACTTTTCTGCTATCTAATAAGATATTTTCAACTGCATGTACTTTTTTTTCTTGAACCTATGAGCCTCTAAGTAAAGAACAGCCATTGTTAACTTTAAAGAAAGATTATTTGGTTATAGACATAATAGAGACATTTTACAAACTGTTTTGGAATGTTTTAACATAAGGCATTGAAATATATACACATAACTGCTTCCTATTGTCAAAACCAAGTGCTTAAAAAAGCCATGAATCTTAAAAATAACAAAAACTTTATGGCATTTTTCTTAAGGGAATGAGGTTAATAAAGAAAAAAACTATGAACATAGAAAGAATTAGGTGCTTCAATTTTTCTAAATTCATTAAATGTTGTTCTTGTAATAAAAAAAAGTGTGATTAATACTATGGATTTGTTCACAGCTTAACAGGGGCTAATTTGAATTTAAGAAATCGTTGAAATATATACTGGGTGTCCATTGAAATCTGAAGACTTACTAATTCAAAAATTAATAAAGGTTGAGTGATTGAAATTAATTCATATTTCGATATATTAAAGGGTAAACAATTAGTTACAAAAAATCTAACCTGAACTCTCTACCAAACGTACAAGTAAAAAAAAAAAAAAATCGACAAATTCCCAATTCGTGCACTCCATGCAGTTGGACAGCTCCAGAAACACCGTCTACGACGTCGACAAATACAAAACATTGGAGGAGAAGAAGAAGGACTCTATCATAGAGGCCAAACTACACCCAGAGTTGTTAAAGAAAACATCCCCGGCCAATTCCCTCAAGGCCATCAGGTCCATGCAAGGGATACCGAGGTTTTACACCAAACTGTCCAGAGAGCTATCAAAACAGTGGGTGAAAAAAACCTTATTAGGGTGGAGAAGCCACTTTTGACACCATCATTGAAAGAAACCAATCTCTTCCTTTGCAATAATCTTTATAATTAGCCTTTTGAATTCTTTTCAACTCTTTTTCGACACTTTTGGTCCCTACTGCCCTGATGCCAACCCCCTCGACCACACCTTTTGTGTGCATGTACATCTGCAGCGTGTGCCGGACCTTCCGACGATACATGGAAGCCATTATTGCTGCTAATGGAGTCTATATTGATGTTTAAGAGAGTTCAGACACACATCTATTTATAATATTAATTTTGTGGAAATTCTATTGTTAATTAATAAAATCAAAATATTCAGATTTTAATGGACCACTCGGTAATATTTACAATGCATCAATCAATTTTGAAATTTTTCTTTGATCAGGAGTACAAACTTTCCTATCCAATTTCGGTCACTTATAACATTCCCGAACATGAAATTTCACATGAATACAAAGAACATTTTCTCAACGATGAAGCTTGATTTATTACGTAAACTATTCTCGAATTAGTTCTCTTCTATTTATTAGGTATTATACATCCATTTCTTGAGTAACGCTAGATAAAGATCGATTGCTTTCTAAATTAACTTGTAATTAATTTTTGGAGGAAATTTTAAGGCAATGGTATGACGACTAATGTATAACAAGTATGGAAAATATTTTAAATTGCTCCTATACTTCTCTTGTGATGATAATTTAATATTATACAAGGCAGTAATCAGGGGGGCTCCAGGCAATTTTTTCATTAGTTGCATTTATTTTTCTACTAGTGATCAACCATCCATAGTCACTCAAACCAGGCCCCCAATGAAAAAACCGTGATAATGGCACTGATTTTATGCGTATGTGTGGTAACATTGCTTGAAACAATTACGTAATATAAGGATATTTTTATTCGGATAAAAGTATTAGAGGTAGTACCCGCCATTGCTTGGAGCTATTATACGTAGACGAACGTTGCTTTAATAATATAGAAATAATTGTCCCAAAAATTATAAGTGTAACTCTTAGTTTTTGATGGGAAAATTCAAGTGTAATTAGTGAATAGGTAATTAAATGTTATATCCTCAAGAATTAAAGAATAATAATACGAGCTTGAGTTTATTTTTAATATGATGTAATGAACCAAGTAGTCTTAAGTCTCTAGAGCGTCACATGTCTGTACTTTACCTGCACAAACTTGTTGCTAAACCTCATGTAAAGTCACATTCATTATTTATTAGGTATATATTGCAGTTAAAATAAAAAATTCGTTAATATGCAAATAAACTAGTGAATGTGCATAATAACTTAACTAAACTGTTAATGTACAAAATAACTGGAGAAGACAGTTATTGTGAATAATGACTAGGTAATGTGAATAATAACTGAACAAGACCGTTAGTGTACATAATGGCTGAAAAAGATCGTCAAATGTGAAAAATCATTGAAGTCATAAATTTCACATTATCTTCCGAGACCCTTTCGAGAGACAACAACTGATGCTCGGCCCATGGGATATCCCCAGGGCTTGATTTAGAGTCAGCACTCTTCGTCAATTCATGTTTTGCAATCAGGGACGCCATCCACTGTAACCTCGGTTGAAATCCAGGCCCACGGGTTGTCTTGTGTGTCAACACGACTAAAAAAACAGGGTTGAACACACTGCCAATTAATGTAATATCATCAGAGACAACATCCACTATAGACCCAGTTGATATCACAACGCACGCGTTGCTCTGAATACCCGTACGACTAACAAACAGGTTGTAAACCACAACAAAGTCCAAATTTTTGTATAACTGAAAACCAAATTGACTACACATTCTTAAAGAATAATTATCGGTATCTGCCGATATCAACGGTTAAATTTGGAATATCGCGAAATTTAACTTTCTCATTCCATTTAATCTGTTAGTTTAACAATTTATATTCTTGAAGAATGTTTAGTAATGGTCTTGTTCAGTTATTTTGCACATTTACTAGTTTTTTTGTTTGTTTTTTTAGCTTTTTTTTTTTTTTTTGCATATTATTGGATTTATTACTTTACCTGCAACATACAAAGATTACTATTGCTATTACCGTGCATTCTGAGTTATTAGGCGTTTTCGAACCTTCAAACTTGACCTAAAAAGTATAGAAGATAACTCCCCAAGTAAGTATCAGTGGTACTCTACGTTTTTTATTAACAAAAAGAGTCATTGTGGATATCATCATTAGAAATAATACAGGAATTATATTCAATAGTTGTTACTTATAAACACATCCTTAATATTGTAAATATATTACAATTTATAAAATATAAAGTTTGGAGATTTTGGAACTCAATATCTTTGCAACGCTGAGACGAACTTCCAAATCGACTGTTTACAATATTGTCAAGGGTATGAAGGAGTCTGATGGGTCTGATGAAAGAAAGACTTATGATTGTTTTGAGAGCTAAGAAAACTCGCTTAATACTTTCTAAATGTTTAGGGAAAGGAAATTTGGGCTCCTTGCTCGCCAGATCTGAACCCCTTCGAATACTATATAAATTTTTGGGGAGAGAGTCCAATAAACGTGTAAATAACACTGTTGAATTCTTTTAGGCTTATATTTTTGAGGCAATGGTTCCTCATCAACACATGTGCAAGGTTCGGGGATAGTTTGGTGTTGTGGTTGAAGCTAGATTTGGTTGGTTTGAGTAATTGACCCAACTATGGATCCTTACATGTAAGAGAAAAATATTTTTGAATTCCATGATTAATTTTGGGAAGCTGATTGTGCAAGTTGCAAGACAGGAGACAGGATTGTGGGGGTTGGTAACAACTTAGGCTTGGGAGCCTCCGTCGTCTCATGCAAATTAATAGCCCTCCCCTCCGAGATACTCGCATGCCCCTACATCATAATACCACTATAGCATAAAAGTAATCCTTATTGACTGGTTTTCTACATAGATGAAGATGTATCATGACAATAAAATGCAAAAGTATAAGTTATAACTATGTCATATAATATATTTCCAACTGATTGTGTATTTATTGTTCAAAGATCTAGCTGTTTCTAGGCCACCCAGGAGGTAGGCTAGCATTTTTTCTTATTTGGTGTGTCGTGCCCTTTTTAGAGTTTTCGGGCATCTTGGATTAAAGGCCTGGTAAAAAAGTAACACCTGTCTGCGGCCCTGGCGAGTTTACTTAATGTTCCCTTAATTGGTCAGATTTTGTTGAACTAATTAAGTATAAGTAAAGATTATGTTATAACATTTACTTCATCTGATCTAGGAATTTTATTTGAAATTCATATACATAAAGTATATTACTGCGCACATAGAGTTCAAGAGAATAATTTATCCCGAGTCGTTGTCCATTGCGCTACGTCGATTCCATTAAAATTTTCAGGATTGAAAATCCCCACCTGTATATCGTTACTAGTTATCCATCATTCGTACCATTAATTCATCTTTACTCTAGTTCCAAAATTTGAACTGGACAAGGCATACCTTCTACGAATATTGAGGAAGACGCTCTTCTATATCACCTATGCAGGTGCCTCCATCAAAGTTTTCAAGAGACAACTCTTTTGGCAATTCAATTCTACTCCTTACATAGTACATTGGATGACGAAAAAAATTATATTGAGTTATGAATTAAATGATATGCACCTAAGCAGGACTAGGCCCCAAGGAATCCTTCATATTCACGAAACCCAAGATGTTATCAAATTCTGTAGTTGAAACCTATCAAACATTATAAATTGTTATTATTTAGATTCCTTATTCGAAATCGTTTTGTTATTTCATTAAAATCAGCGGAATTTCATGAAATCGATTCGAAATTAAGCATTTAATTAATTTATTTAGTCCCTGTTTGCCGTTGCAAAGACTCGTCTTTCGGATGTATGACCGAGTCAATCCTTCGTCCAAAGGACGTCTACTTATTCATTTAGTTGAAAGGTTGCGATATTTAGATTACATGAAAAAACTACGAATGATCTTTCAAAAAGAGTTTATAGTAGGTATTTTTCGATACGCTTATAACTCATCAGTGTTACTTTACGTCCTGAATGAGAAACACCTAGAAGTTATAAGTCTCTTTCGAACTCGGAATAGAAATTAGGATTGAACAGGCAGTAATTCTTGCCTATGTCCAGGAACGTTACTAGCTTTCATCATTTGGGGGGGGGAGGGGGATAAGCCTTTAAAATTATCAACATCGTTATATAATTACTTATCTAAATAGGGTTAGAAAAGAAGAAGAAGATAATAATAGTTTTTACTTTTTAGTTATTTTCTTTTTCCCAAACTATAACCTTTATTTAATAATATAAATTTATAGTTATAATTAAATTAGTTATTACTTAGCACATATAAGTACATAGATCATTCGTCAATTTTTAAATACAAACTACTTTTTTTTGCTTTCTGTTTCTTCGATTTGGAAGGGAATATCTTGAGCCATGCCTCTTGCTGAAGAGTATTTATTTTAAAGTCAGTAATTTTGATACCATGTACGCTTTGATATCATTTCTATTTGATCAAAAAATAATGAAAATGGTACGAGTTCTTCAGTTAGGTACCACAAATGTGCCAAGAATCCCTTAATTGCTGCATATACAAAAGTTTTATAGATCTTCATATAACGGATCAAGTTATATACGGATATGAGATCATTCAAAGGTGCTGCTGAAGAAAGTGGAGCTGTAAACTACTAATACAAGTAACCAAAAATAAAAAAAAACCTATAGAGCAATTTATTTTCTGCTGCTGTCCAGTTACAAATACAGTCCCCTTAGGTAATTCTTGAACTATATTTTTGCTGAGCAGATCGATTTTTATAGTATAAAGAAGCTCAGACATCCACCTAGCTTTGTGTGGGGCACCAGGTCGGATGAACTGTCGAAAGCTTTATCCTTTCCCTCACTTATGTAGAGTATGTACCAGCATTACCAGTTCCTTATAAGGGGAACTGCAACACTCTAAATGTGTTTACTTTTCTTTTTTAGAATGTATAAATAGAATTTTTACATTCTAAATTTATATTTATATTATATTAAAGGATAATTAATAAGAAAAAAAGAAAGAAAGGTAGTCCTTTTTTTTATTTTCTCTACTGAAGTTTAAGCATGCCCATTATATTTCATAAAAGGTCTAGGGGCAATCACTTATTTCTCTCTACAATCAATGAAATTGGAGTTTAAAAAAATTATAAAAAAGATCATTATCTTTTTTTGGTTCATAGAAATATTTTTTTGTACCACATATTTTTAAAATAAAGCACAAGAAATATTTTTTGCTTCATACTTATTAAGAAATTACAATTGTGCTAGAAGTAAACGTTAACAAAATTTGCTAAAGTTTTGTATTTGTGTTCTACTTACCTAGTTTCAGCACTAAAATTAATCTCTGCTGATTCTGACAAGGATTTATAATTTGGGGGGCGACTGTATCACTCTAATATATATATGTGATAAACATTTTGGAGCGGCTTATACGACGAGACTTCTCATGTTCTTGATAATACAGACCTCACAGCGAATCTAAACAAACATCTTAACAGCTCAACTGCTCCCCCTCCCCCATTCTTCAAATTATCCGAATTACTACGTAAATTATTGGTTTCTTTTTTTAACAGACGGGTAGATCATTTTTTTTTTTTTTTTGCAACTATTTAGATTCTTACGATAAATTCAATAAAAAAAATAGAAAAATATTTTGTGGCCGTAAGAAGAAAACATTCATTATAGATTAATGTCAAACTCGATTGTTGATTTGAGGCTTCCTTGTAGCTCGATTGCAAATATTTAAAATGATGACTTATTTGTGTCCTTTTTCTGCTTGAGACAAACTTTCTAAAATATTTCTAATCAATTAACTTAAATCTTTTTTTAATGAAGGGCTAAATATAAAAAGCATCAAAAATATAATAACTTAATTACTTTTGTTGCATTTTATTTATTTATATTGTATACAATATACATAAATATATATTTTGTTTTGATTCTTGGATAACCCAATTTTTTGATTGATTGTGAAGCCTTAGCAGTCTGTTTATGTGATCAAAATATATGTACGTTCTATTTATTTTAAGGCCTACGAGTGAGCCCTCAAAAATAAATGGAAACAATTTGAAAATATATAAAAATAAATGTATTTGATGGGTATGTGAGTGAAAAGAGGGAAGGAGAAATTGTGGTGAGTCAACAAAAATTACATTAGAAGGATTTTTTCTCAAAAAAAAAAAGTGTGGGATGGACTTGTATTCTTTAACTAATTATCTTCTGTTTCCTATAATAAATTATTTAGATTAGACCTACAAAGGCCCCGTTATTCCTACTTAAAAAAATGCAAAAATTTAGGGTCAGAATAAAACAAAAGAAACATATGGTGTCCCTGATTAAATTTTCTTATTAATATGAGGTGCGTCAGCATGCAACCAATATTGAACATCAATCAAAATAAGAACAAAATCCCAATTTTTTTTTTTTTTACTTTCATTTACGATAATTTTTGATTATGCAATTATTCTATCTTCGCGAGTCGATGCTAGGATTAGGATTTAATAATGAAGAAAGCGTTTGAGCCACTAATTTTTAATAAAACCCCTAATTTGGATATCTTTAATAAAAAAGTTCATCCTCTTCATATAATTTGAGGTTCGTAGCCATCTTAAAGAGTGAGTGGAATTTTTGACTATTGTATACTTCAACTCACAACTTGAAATACAAATAACTATACGAAAGTAATGACTGTTTTCGCCCCACTTTTGTCAATGCCTTCCAATATTTCCAATGAATCTTCTGAATCCCCTTACTTTAATACTTTTTTTATTTTTGACGAATACAATTGTATTATTATTGAGAAGAATATCAAATCTGAGTTAGGATCTATGCCACCAATTGCACTTTGGAGGATGAGGAGGACAGTGATTCCTTAATTATACGCATGTAATAAGTGATTATGGAAGTAGCTGAGAGGATGTTTCTGTATTACTAATTTCCTTGATGTCCTCAATGTTTAATCATTCATTAAATTAAATTTTTATTTTTCTAGGGAAGGTATTTTTTTTCACTGATGTATGGTATAAATTACCTATAACTGTCAACATTAAGGATGGAATAAAGTAAAAATACAGAGTTGAAGAAAATGGATAGGAAGTACAAAAGTTGACTTTAGAGTTCCTTTATTTTAGTAATTTCAAGAAACGAATGACGATACTTTGAATCTCATAGGGTAATACTTCATCATAATCCTCCCTTTGATGTTATGCATTCTTTACTATAAACTATTTACTATTAAATATATATTTCTTTTAAGTCATCAATCTTTGCTTAATCAAAGAAGAACCCCTGTGCAATAGTATAAGTTTTTAAGCTTTGAACATATCAGGATATAGATAAAAGTGATTCAACTATTTATTAATGTTTTTACATAACTGTTTTAAATGTATTTCTTATGCAAAATTTACAGCATTTACATTTTCGCTCTTTTTTATTTAAATATCGTTTATATAAGGAACATCTCATACAATTGAAGCACCTTTCCTTAACTCTTGATGATGATGATAAAGAAGGAAAAGGACTTGAGGAAGGAAGCAGATTTAAAATATGAGGGCTTGAAGTAGGAAACGGATTCAAAATAGGAGAGGGGCTTGAGGTAAGAAACGGTTTTAAGTTTGAAAGAGGGTTCGAGGCAAGAAATTGATTTATGGTGGAGGAGAGTTTCAGGGAGGAAACATACTTATGATAGGAAACTGACTTAAGCTAAGATAAGTGCTTGAATTAGGGAACATACATTAGGTAAGAGGTGAGCTTGGAGTAGGAAGAGGACTTGAGGTAAGAAACATATTAAAAGTGGGAGGAGAGCCTGGAGTAGAAATAAGGTTTGATCTATAAAAAGGATTTAAGGTAGAAGGAGAGTTTGAGATAGGAAATGGACTAAAGGTGGTAGGATAAAAACTCGAGTTAGGGAACGGATTTATGGTAGGAGGGAGCTTGCGGCAGGAAACATACTTATGGTAGGATGAGAGTTTGAGTTAGGAAACTGAATTAAGTTAGGATGAGTGGTTGAGCTAGGAAACATATTTGAGTAGGAGGAGAGCTTGGAGTAGAATGAGAGCTAGATGTAGAAAACGAATTTATGGTTGAAGAGTTTGAGTTAGGCATCTGAGTTAAGGTAGGATAAATACTCGAGTTTTTTCTTTGTTTGTTTTTCTTGGCCAACAAGGCGTATCTATAATTCAATTTAATAGTAGGACTATAAAAAAACAAAATGTGTTGAAATTAATGGCAGAAATACATAAACATAATCACGTCTTTTAAACAAAAAGACTCTAAAATTTTATCAAAAACAAAAATTTGCAGATCACGCAAAAATAAAACTTGAAAAAAACTCGAAAAGAAAACACTTAACTGTAGAGTTTCTTTATAAAAAGGACTATCCGATCTAAAACACGAAAGTGAAGTTTCACAACAGATAAAACACCGGGATTTCATAGTCCGAGGAAGCACGTTTCGTATTCAAGATATGTTGAGCCTTTATAATAATTCCATTAATAATCTTTTCTTTTTTTCCGGAGTAAAAGGCCAAAAAATCACCCTTCTTCATCACATAAAAATCAATATGTTCTTCTAAAAGTTTGCCGATGGCGTTATAAATTGAAGGAAGCGAGGGTTAATACTCGAGTTGGGAAAGGGATTCAATATTGAAGGAGAATCAGGGGTAGAATACGGATTTAAGGTAGACAAAGTTGATGTAGCTAGAGGGCTTAAAGAGTGCTTCATTAGTCTCTTAAGAAATGTTTTCCTCTTGTTATCACAATTAGTCAGAAAAGCTATATTTCTTTTTATAATTATTTCCTTTCTTCTATTAGAAGAACTTCTTTAAATAAATAAATTTCAGGAATTGAAATGTTTAATTTCTTAGATGAAATGGGATTCGTGAATAGTCCGAATGATTTAATTTCTTTACTATTGGACCACTCCTTCATTTTTACAATTCCAGGATGATCAGAGGAGAACATAAATAAACTAGATCTTTTATTTCTTTTATCTCACTAAATTATCCAGATAAAGATTTATGTCTATTGAATCATTTAACTTCATTTTGTTTTGTAGTTTTTGCACACAATTTTGAAAAGCTATTATTTATACACTTTAACTAAGTCATCAATGTAATCTATACTTCGCTGATTTTTAAAAGATTTAGAAATCATTCCAAAGCTGCGATCGGCGGAAAACTTGGAATGGTTCTCTACCAGAAAATGAATGGAGATTTTATACACTTTCCCCAGCATTACAAAGTATGCTAAAAGGCCTATAATAAAATAAAATTATTGTTCTTACCTTTTGCAAAACATTGACAAAATAGGTGACAGGTAAAAATATTACTGCAAGAAATCACCCACCTCCAGTTGTCGCATTCAATTTCAAATGGAGGAACAAAACTGCGATGCATTATTACCAGCTTAGACATTGAACGGAAAAACGAAAGGTGTTTACGCTTTCCATTCATTTTTTGAACAATTGGACTACAAACGGAAAAAAATAAAGTCAAAACGCGAAAAAAATCATGTTAATTTTCTTATTATCTATAAGGTGTTGCTTTTTAGCGATTTTTTCAGAAGATTAATACATCTTTTTTGTTTGAATATGGTTATAACTATAATTAGTATCTTTAATGGTGGCAAAAATATAGTTTTATATTTATAATTATATTTTAAAATTATAGATCTAATGTTTCGTGTACAATTAGTTTGTACATTAGTTATTTTCTGCGAAATATCTAACAACCCAATTTGTAGTTTACTGACCAGTCGTCATAGCGGGATTATTTTTATTGTCCAATTTGGACGAAGAGGTTTGCATTTGGCTGAAAAGATCCTTTGCAGACATCATAAAAATGATAAATAGAATAATTGAATTAATAAAAATTGAATGAAGTTATTGGTAGTTCAATGAAAAGGAATATGGATTCATTATGATTAAAAGGCGCTCATATTTATTCATTGAAATAAGGGATTAGTAGAACTGTACTCATGGCGTCTATGTACACAAGGAGTTTTAATTTATTAAGACCGAAGTGTAGATTTTTAAACATGGTTATTTATACCAGTTTAAACATGCAATATCTCCGCAAATATTTGATTTTTTTGAACTTCTGTTTTTGCTAATGACGCTCATAATCATCGAGATAATAGCTTATTTTTTTGATATAAAGTACCTTCAATATTAATATGTTTAGCTATATTCGTTGAAAAAAGCTTAGAAAAAATTGTGAACCTCATATTTTGAACGAAGTGTAACGTCTGGCCCTGACAATTAAAAATTAAAGCCTAACATGGTCGTATTGTTATGGCCGAACTTGGCCCAACTATCATGTTGAAAAATTGAGCCCAACCATAAAGTTGGGTTAGTTTTGTCCTCACTTTTTTGTTCTTGCACCCATTATGGAACCTCCTGAATAAATGGCACTCTTAGTATTTGCTTTGATAGTAAATAAGGTTACCCTTAAAAAAGAATTATGTTCAGCAATATTTTAAAGGAAAGAGGCTGTCTAAAATAGATCAGAGGTTGTCTTGAATTAAAGTAATGCCTCTAGACACTTTTCGAGGCAGCCCTAAAAACTGCCTGGAGGCTATTTTGAGGCTGTTAAAAAACAATTTGAATCAATTAGACAACATTTTATAAAAATTGTGATCATCATTTTTACGAGTATATTGGACTCCTCTATATTTCAAGATCCCTAAGATTGCCTGTTTTGCTTTTAGTAATCTACGCCCTTGAGGCTCAATTTTATCTATTGACAAACAAAAAGGGCTTGATACATTCATGAGTATTTTGTAGGTAGGCCTTTTTATTCTAGATAAATGTTAAATGAATAATTAAAAAAATGAACGATTGAACTGAAAAATGAAGGAATGAATGGCGAATGGAAAGTTTTTACAAAATGAACGATTGAAAGGGAAAAGGGTGCCCGGGTACAAGTCTAATTATTTTATGCTTTAAAAGTGATGCAGTACAATTATAAACTTTCTATCAAGTTTCCTGTAATAAACATAGAGGAAGTAAGAATATATAAATTTTTTTTTTAATTCCTAGATATAACTTTACTTGGTCCGCTTCATCAAGCACGTAGAAGTGTGATGTCCTTGCTCCTTCATCTTCAACAGCATTATTTTATATAAGGATAGGAAATGAGTATTTCCCTTTGAATAGAGGAATATAGAATGGACTTAGTCTCCGAAAAGTATATTGTCAACAATTGAACATCATCCCTATTATATTTAGCATAACTGACTCAAATGTTTTTTTATGGAACTATCAATGTTGAATGTCAGATCGTATAAAGGATTTCTTAGGATGGAGTCCCTAAACAAGGAGGCTAAAGTTTCCGGATGATTGTAACATATATATAGCAAATGTCACTCCAACTTCCCATAATTCCTAATTGTATAATTGTAGACATCTTCCAATGATGTATAAATGTTTTTTTTACAACAAAATCCTTTATACCAAAATCCTTGCATGATTGAATATATTTCTGGTATATTATACATATATTTACTCCAATGACATGGAAAACGAACAACCTCGAAGTCCGAATGAGAAGGTAACCTGCCAGAAATAAAAATGCCATGCTCATTCATGAAGTTTTCAAGAAATATCTTGATACCTGCCCCCCACCACTCATGAATAGATATATTGCAAGGGTTGTTTGATGGATTATCAATGGATCCATGTGTCCTCAAAGTAAGTATATTTTCCAGATAATGAGTATGTAAACGTCCAAAGATACTTTTGAATGTTCCCATCAAGCAAAGAAAAAGGGATTTAGCACATATTTGTCGTCTTTTTAATCAATTGAAGAAAAATGTCGAAGAACATACATTTCGAGAGAATCTTTGGAAATTGTCGCCATTTCTAAGGACTGATTGATACTAAACGAAACTTGTTTTGGAGAAACCCATTTAGAACATGGATCTCTCTTTGCACAGGATTCTTGAGGCCCTAATTTACAATTGCATCCCATTGAGCCAAAATTACGAACCATCTCTCGCTTTTTTTTTCGTAAACATAAATAAGTTTGACGTCATTGAATATCGATATAGGAGGGGGAAAAATATTGCTGGACATATTTTATAGAGTTTGGAAACTTAATAATAATGGCGTAGAGTAGTGTATAATGCAGTTATAAAGAGCATTGCAAGAGAAAATATTGTTCCTTGCCAGTAAAGCTAGATCGAATCAACTCGTTTTATTTTAATTACAACCCCGTTAAAATAAATATTAACAGATATCTGAGGCAATGAATTTGACCAATTATGTCATAGTGGGGCCCATTAGATTCACATTTATTAATAGAAGGCTCTAAATTATTCACTACAAAATGTAACAAAAATCCTTGTAGATACATATTTTATAAATAGATCTTCTTTTTTTATTATTATTGTTATACATACATTGAATATTATTTTATAATATAAGCTATGATATTCCTCATCACTATTCATTTTGAATAAGTTATAAGGGTCTCAAGAAGAGTGTCGTTTTCATCCTTTTTCAGCCTAAAAATGGAAATATATTGAGTTCAGAGCAAGATACATAGTCAATAATTACACTTTTTAGTCATAAAAACACTTTTACATATCTTTTATTAATCCTAATTTTAATTGGAGCATTGTTTTACAGGTAAAAAATGACTCGGAACAATAATAGTCCCGAATTACTATGTATAATCCCATATATTTCAGAATTCGTAGGACTCAGAGAAAAACCGAGATTAGTTTTAGATTCTGCACTCATAGATAAATAAGATTATTGTCTTCAATTTATTTGTACAAAATCTCCCCCTAATTGTTCCCCTGTGTTATTTAAACAAAACAGATATATCTTTCAAGATTTGATTTTAGGAGGAGGTTAATAGGTATACCTTTAATTAACAGTAGATGCAGTCTATTGTATAAACCTACAGGAATCAAATAAAAGTGTGTATATACTTCTACGGTTCCAGGATACTTGAAGCTAACTCAATTTGAAATACTCTATAATTCCAATTAATTATTGATCGTCTCTGACTCTATAATTATAAAATGTGGTTGTCATTGGACGATAAACTTACACGATACAATAAGCACAAGTCCCTTTAAAAAGCAATACAAAAAATATCCACCCATTAAATCCAAAAATCGACAGCCAAATAAACTCTATTTTTTTTGGGTTAGGGAGGTAAAGACATGATTTATTGGGCAATTGGGATGTTTTTTTGTCACAGCGATTCTAATAGTGATTCGAGCCGGTTGAAGCGTCATTATACTTAAATGAATCAACACTTATTCATTCAATTTGTTGCAAATAATTGAAAGTTTTGTTTTAAAATAAGAATGAGAATCATAATTAGTTAGGTAGTATTGTAATATAAATTTAACATTTTTTTTGGCAAATTGCCCATTCGAGCAAAGTACAATAAAAAATAAAATAAAGATAACTACATGCTACAAGTGGACGATAAATATGGCATCCAAACAAAAGTAACGATGTGATATGTGTATAAACGAACCATTTGCAAAATAACCGACTCAGCAAATTAACTGATTCACCTAACGAGCTTAATCACAAAGTGAACTTATCAAAGGAAATAACTGAATTGATTACAGATGAATTGTACATTCAGGAAACAGCTCATTTGAGTCTACCCCGTCTTCATAGTTTATAGTTTTGGGGTTTGGGAAATAAGTGAGGGTATTTTTGGTTTCTGGTCCGTTTCTCAAGCAAAGGGACCCCAAATTGATCCCCCAAAATGTAAATATTTTTTATCTTTGATTTATGGAATTCTCTAGGTTGTACTTTTTTGGGCCTGCCTCCAATTTTTACTACCTAGATAACATTAAAGAAATGCTCAGCAATGGGATTTTTTTCGGTCATATTTATTTTTTATTGACATTTGCTAGTTTATGATTTTTTTATACAAATTTTATCTTTGAACATTTGGATGGATGGATTGGATTTATCAAATGTCATAGAGAAAAATGGTTGATTATGATTTTTATTTCGGGGGGACTTAGAACTGATTTTGTGAAGAAATCTTTTGAAAGGGCTTTTTTAGTGAATTAATTCAATTTATTTAGTTGTATTGTTTGCTTTCTCTTTTCTTTTACTCCACAATTTTTATTAGATAAATATTTCAATAAGATCCCTCTTTGTGTCCATTAGTTGAGTTTATTTTTGATGAAATACTGCAATAAATATAGCCTATAATTCAGTCATTGTCATCTTTAAGAGGGGGAAAAAGGGAGTGATTCATTACTAGTTCGTTTTAAATGGGCCCATTATAAATTAAAGATTATACAAATAACAAAAATGAATTTTTAGATAAAAAAGTGTTAAAATTTTGTAGTTCCATAATCCCTGCTTTAAAACGAGGAAACAGTTTAAGAAGGAGAATTAATTTCAATCTTTTTTATTTATTAATCATTTAATTCCAATTGTATTATCAGTTTCTTGCACACAGCTTTAAAACTAATCCTCATCATACTTGAATGATTTACATGAATTATTTTGGTTGTGGAGGTTTACCTATCATAGCACAAGTGGTTATATAGCAAAACTATAAACAAAGTGGCAAAACAAAGACACATTATAAATTATTTTTATTTTTTGAATGTTCCTTTAATGGGTTTGATAGAGTTAAACTGATAAGTAAACATTGTAGTATTACATTTACTCCATCTAACTAAGGAATCTTGTGTGAAGTCGTCGATGTACAGAAAGTATATTTCCTTTGTCTAGGAATGACCGGGCGCGACCTAACAAACATTGAGTTCAAGAGAATAACTTCTCCCGAGTGCGTGGGGTCCATAAGATACGTCGATTCCACATCAATATTAATTCAAATATAGTTAGCTATAGAAGTGGTCCCTAACCCCCGGTCCGTGGATCATTCAGAACCTAGCCACACAAGAATTAATTAATTATTTTTTGGTTTTATTTATTATTTAAATTTAGGATGATAATAAATAGGGACTTGGAACTTAATCTACAGTTGGTAGGAGAGGAAGAAAGTATTTATTATGAATATAAATTCAAGAGATAATTAATTGTGTGTGAGGTAGTCGTTAAGTATTTTTGAGTTGAAAATTTGTTTGGACTAATTGGATTTTTGGGGCAGCAATTTACAATGCCTTCTACATGCTCTCTGTGCTCTTTGTTATTTCCACCCCTACATAATATCTTCTTCTACCAACTGTAGTTAAAGTAGTAAGTCCTTACCTAAGTTGAGAATATTTTATTTCGAAATAACCGCTTCCTCCTTACTTGTGCGCCAAAGTTTAACCCGGCTAACAAAATGCGTTAGAAACAGGCCCCGACATTTTATCATCTATTTGCAAAGAAACAAGTTCAGAGCTCCCTAGATAATTTATTATTACAGACAGTTTTTGATGATATACGTTTTTATTATTATTATTTCAACCAGGTTTACACCTGGAAAAAGATTTGGAACCACTGTTCATTATAGTAAACCTTGTAGTTTAGAGGTAACTTGCTCAAGGTCGCTAGCTCTGCAAAACCATAAATGAGTTCGGAGTTCGATGGCTTCTTACACAATTTAAACTCCACATCCAGTCGAACGGTTTTTTATTTTGAAATGACCTTACTTGTTTGCAAGCCAAAACTATACTTAGCTAGCAAAAACAGTAAGAAACAAGCTCCCAGATGGTAGCATCTAGTTCCCAAGAAACAACTTCATGGCTCTCACTGATTTAGCGTAACAGACCCTTTTTCAGGTCATTGGAGCAAAGTTTTTGATAAGTTATTATTTCCTTATATTATAACAGGATTGTAATGTTGAAGCATGTATCTCTATGTTTTTTATTGCTCTTATTTCTTCTTTTTTGTTCATTATTTAATATGTCATGAGTGTTTTAACATTTTTCTTTAAAAGAAAAATCCTCCTCTATCTTTGACGTAAATTGATTTAAAAATGCATAATAAAATAAATCATGGAATGAATAAATGTATACGAATTTGAATATAATTGTAATATTTTCAATTATACAAATGCTACTTTAAATGTAGTGGGTTCTCCTTTTTATAGCGGTAATTCATTTATTTGCTCCAAAACTATAAAATAGGCAGGTGCTATTAAGAAAGGTCTTAATTCAGGGACGCCATATCTCTCGCTCCCCCCTTATCCTCGCGCTCTTACAAAAAAAAACTTCTCTAGCTATAGGACTACTTTTTGTTTGCGTTGAGTATGCTTGAATTTTGCTCCTTATTTAACAAATCAACCCTCATGCATGCACTTTTTTAATTGAATTTCCATTGTCACTCTTCAAAGGGAGGAAAAATGTAGCACCACATAGGAAAATGATAAAGTGCCGTTATCTTCAGTCTTTAAAAAACGGCTTGTGGGATAATGGTTTTCAAGTAGTCCATTAAATCTCTTCAAGCTAGTACTTTTAACTTGTTCAGAATACTTGAAGGTTGTCTAGAACAACTTGTAGATCATGTATATTTTTGACTGTTAGACTGACTCTTGATAGTTACTGAAGCGGCATTTTTCCATACATGTAATTCGACATTTTGTCACACAACCTTGTTTAATAACCTTACTCTAGGCAAGCTTCACGTGTTATAACAGCTTTATTTCTAAAAAAGTTTTTTTTAAAAACGTATATAAGGGCCATACATTTATGACACCCGTAAAAATTAAAAATTACAATTTCTGTTCCAATTAGAAGGGTAAAAAACGGATTAAGACACATATCTTCTAACGTCATAATTTTTATCTTAACTTTTTTTATTAAAAAATTGCTCAAAATGTGCTGAAATTTTTAATTATGCATAAAATCATGTGTATATTAATACTTATATAGTTTATCTATATTAATAAATCAAAGTTTATCCGTCTGTTTGTATAAAAAAGAGTTATGGGGTGTACTGTCTAAAGTACTCCTGATGTATATGATAAACATATTTTGATGTAAGAAAAAAAAATGTATTCCTTATAATAAACTATTACAAACGTGGTTATATAGAATCGAACGTGTATCTAGGATACACTGTATATGGTGCTCCGTGATATAAATCATATAAATATTTTCTTATATAATAAATAAGAATGTATTCATATTTATGAAATATTACAGGCATAAGGGAACTTATTTCTGTTTCTTTTTTTATTGTTCTCTTATGTTTATAATAATTCATATGCATTTTCTGTATTTGTTAAGATTTTTAATAAAACGTAAATGCTGATATGTAAAAATGAATTTACTCTCGCAGGCTTTTTTTATTTAGCATACTGGGAAGCGTGTGAGGAGAAAGGCATAAAAAATGGCTAAAGTGGATTATTCTGTAGAGAAAAAGGCGTGCAAGGGGAAGGGGGGAGAGAAAGACTTATGGTATCATAGTTTAAAATACTGATGTGATTATCAGCTGCCTGCTTTATTATGATTTTTGAGGGTATAACGAAAGTATTTATTAGCAAAATGTTTGACGAAGATATACTACGTATAATTGACTCTGCCATTTTTTATCCATTACAGTAGATTGTATTACAATCACACTCCATTAAATTGTAATTCATTATGAACCATATTCTCAGAATAATAACTAATGAAACAACAAAGTAAAGTATTTCGAAATTTATTTGAAGTTCCAAGTTTAAAAAAGAAGGCTTAAATTAAATATAATCTACATACTAAAAAATAAACCACATTTATACATTTATGTTAAATATACAAAATTAAACAATTAGAGTCATAAAACTAATAACAACATTAATTGATAAATACAGAAAATTGAAATAATAGATTGATCCAAATAATATTTTCTTGTTCTGACATCGGAATCCAGTTAAATATGTCATAACTTTAAGTTGCTAAACAAAAGCCAGACGTGGAGTTTAATAAAAAAGATCATCACCTTTTTTTCCTCATGTGCAAGTTACATATTGCAATTGTGCACAGGATAGATATATCTCTACCAATGAGATCTAAATAATTACTAATAATAAAGTAAATGTGAAAATTATAAGATTAGACAATAAATATACTAATAAAATGTTAGAATTAAATCCATTTTATATATTTAGAGCAAAAGCTAATTACGTAGTAATGTCCGGTGATATTACTTCTTATCAAGAGCAACAAAAAAAAATCCCCCGTTATTTATGCTTGTATAACAACATACTATTATCATGAAGGATACACACAATTGCAAATTATAATGCTACACCCAATGCCACCCAAAACACCCCTTGTTGTGACCATTTACGCAGTCGCTTTTGCCCTTTACGAGTTTTCTGAACACTATTTCTTGAGCTTATCAACCATAGCTAATCCTTAAGTGACAAAAAATTAATATTTATTGACTATGTAATATTGGAAAACCTCATTATCATACCCAAGCCTTTCACTGAAGAAAGTAATGTCAGACAAACTAGATACAAACCATCCAAAGCTAATACTCTCGTTGTTGTGACCATTTAAGTATTTTTTTTTTTTTTGCCATTTAATGAGTTGTGTATTAAAATTATTGATATTTTTAGCTAAAATAGAATCATATTTTATAGTTAGATTTTTAAAAAATTGTATACTTACTGTTAGATAGTACAAAATTCAGAGTTCCATTTCGAAATCAGTAAATATTTTATAATTTTTACTGATAACTTGCTCGTCATTTGGTATGGATGACTCAAAACATTTATATATGTATTTCTATAAATTACATCAGTCATCTTCCATTTATTTAATGATGGTTCTTCGGGAAGGGAAGAATTTACCCGCGTATTTCTCCATAAATTTTTTGAACGTAGGATGATTAGCAATGGATAAGGTTATATTACATGCAATTAGCATCTTTGTGAGATCAAAGTTAAATTCTGAATTGATGTATTCATCGTTAACTTGATTTTATAGATGAATATCCATACTCTTGTTATGAGATGAGAATAATGAGTGGCGTTTAATTCTAGATGGGGACTAAAGGCACACACATATCGACAAATCCAACAAGCCATATGTTTCTCGTCCGATAAGTATTTTCCAAATTCCTGGGCCTCCATTTTCAAAAATCCAGACAGAAGGCGACGTTATTTTAGGCATTTTATTCAGTTCTCTATCGACTATCAGCATCTAATATTATATTAAAATTGAATAATAAAGGCGGGAATGATAACGTTCTTGAAAGAAAAAGATGTATGTTATTTAATCAATGATACCTTATGTCTTTCTCCCCCCCCCCTTCACCTTGCACGCGTTTTTCTCTACACAATTATCAACTATGGGTATACCATCATATTAAAAAATTACTAAACTTACATAAATATTCTTTCATTCTTAATTTGAACACATACGAATTGATACAAGTATTGAGTAGCTACGTGCGAGTATGCTCATGAAAAACGGAGAGTGACAATGAGAATTTCTTTTATAGTTATCGTCTATATTATTAAAACAAAATTCGTCACTTCTATTTTAGTGTCGTGAACAAAACATTCCTGATATTTATTAGTATTTCATATTGATAAAAGCTTTGAAAGATATAAAAACACTTTTTAAATCATTATCTAGAAGAAAAAAAATACACACGTGAAGGTCATATTTTATTCAATTCAAGGGATCTGGGCATGTAAATATTGGTTAAATTGATGTAAGCATAAGAACCACACCTGAGAGAATATTATAAAAAATACGGTAGCTTTTACGTATTATCTTCCGACAGAAATCAACACAAACTATAGTGCTCCTCTCTCGATGATACGTTTTTGGAATGGCCAAAATGGACCGGAATAATTTCTAAAAAGCATTTTTAAATTTATACTCACCACAATTTAGCCAATAGTGGCATCCCTTTGGATGCCCTCACAACCCATTACGATGGGCCAGACCATACCCCTCGCAGTTAAAATTATCATGTCAATGATGCATCCCTCCCTTCCTTGTTAGTTATACTCTTTATAATAGAAAAAGTATGAAGAAGTTATCAATAAGAGTTCAAACAATTTGCACAAAACTAACTCATGAGTAGTGAAGCATAAAATACGTATGTAAAATAAATAAAAATTAATGTGGTCACCCTGACAAATTGAAGAATCTTTTGGAGGAAAACAGCTTAGCTATCATGACGTTTTATTAGATCAGCTGCAATCAGCCGTGAGAGGAAGGAAATGAACAAAAATTACTTTCATTATATAGAAAGGACATATAGCCTGAAATTACTTCAATCTTGATCCTCAAATTCTACTCTCAGTGCAAAAAGGACTTACACTTATTACTCCTAAGCAAGTCATCGTGGTTATTCATAAGCACACTCACTAGTTATTAGTTTATACTTAGATGTTATGTCTTCAATAATAATTAAATAATAAGGACAACAGCATTGGAAAATAAAAATCCTTGAGCAGATTACCAACTATAAAAAACCAATCCCGCTTTCTAGGACATGATTTATATGTACAGCTCGACTCCTTGTCAGGATTATAATCCCTTAGCCCAACTGATATGTAGGGGTTTTATTTTTGTAAGAGTGGGAGAAATATGCAGGTTCACGGCGACTGGTATGAATAAATTAAGATCCTAGTTAATATCAGCAGCCAGTTACCTGATTTTTGAGAGAGAAAATGAATGACTGTTATAAAGAGGAGAATATTATAAATAAATATTTATTCTTAAAACAATTTACACCAAAGATAGGCGAGAGTGCTTGCTTCAGTGGGAGAAGTTAAGACCACTATGACCTATCAAATAATGAACAAAAAAGACAGAAGAGCATACGCAACTACCATTTTTCCTATTCTAATTTTTAAAGTTGGTTTTTCATTTCAAAAAGTGGCAACCTCAGTAAAAGGTACGGGTGAACAAATGTGATCCCTCAACACAAAAGCAAGTGAGAAGGATTTTTCTTAAAACTCAGTGTAGATTACATTTGTATTCTTTGACGAATATTCGTCGACTTCTATCAACAAATTATACTGAAAGGATCCAAAGTTAATCGTCACAATAAAAAAATGATAAATTGACAGATTTTATTTCAAAGGCCATATAAGTCTCTAAAATCAAATAAAGGTTTAAAACCAGGGTTTGGCAACCTATGGCACGTGTGCTACTGCTGGCACGCAGAAGTATATTCACTGGCACATACAAATTAGAACATATTCCCGTTAGTTTGTGTGTGTTTTTTACCAATATTGTTGATAGTGGCACACTCATTGATTTGAGTCATTGGAGTTGACACTTTGTGTCTCAAAGGTTGTCTACACCAATTCTAAACTAAAGCAAAAAATCTCGGATATCTTAAACTATGCCAAAAATTTGAATATATATCCTATAATTGACTCAAATATGTCAATTAAATATTGGGCAGTATGTATATTAAGTAAAAAAAATGCTTTTTTTTAAAGATGTTTTTATGTTGACACACCACATCGTATGTATAGAAATCTGTGTTATTAGAGAAGACAAAAATGTATTTCAACTTTATCCATTCTCTCTCTTTATACTTACATACGTGCATATTTTAGAACATGACACCGCAAGTATATAAATAGGCTTATTATTCTATATCTTAAATATATATAAGTCTTGAAGGTATCGGATCCCATTTCAATTAAATTTTATTATAAAACTAATGATATACCTAGAATGGTTTTAAATAATATATAAGTTTTTAAAAAAGTAAACGACTAAATACATACTTAAGACTATGTTGAGTCTTCGAATCAGACCTCAAGGTACCCCTTCCAGCCCAAATCTGACTGAGAAATTGATTTTGATCATTGAAATAAACAGTATACAAAATAATCCCTGAATCAACACCACCTAGTGACATGTGGGCGAAGCACGAATTGTATTTTATTTGCAAAACTCAAGTGAGAGTTGCGAAGTTTTTTTGAGCTGAAGGAAAAGTTTCCCCACTTTCTTATATAAAGGACGATCTAGTTTCATCATCAATGTTAATTTATCAATTCGTCTTGGTTCGTGAAATTTCACCTCGTCTTCGTTGCGTTACATTCATCCCAGTTTTTTTTACATTTCGTCACATTTACAAGATGTGAAAAAATTTAGCAATAACAGTCAATGTAGTTGCCATGAGACAACGCAATTGCACTATATACTTTGTTTAGACTCCTGGCAAAGAAGATGTACATTCTCTACAATACAAGTTTCATACAACTGTACATTCTATGGATCGACGTCACTCATTGTTTATTAACCTGTTGATACTTGTTTTCCTTTTCTTACTTTTCAAATATATAAAATCATCAGTGTACTTAATAAAGGAGGAGGTGTGACTCTGCTAAAAAGGTTTTTAACAAATTTAATAAGATAGTTATATAGGTATAATTAATGTTTGTTTTATTATAACAGTTAACTAAGGAGTCAAAAACTTTTAAGACTACGTGTTTGGTTACTCAGTTCGATAAATTCCGCACCGAGAAAAACAACAGGTGTTGTATTACAAACAAGATGTCTGAGAAAGAAGTTGAAGAGGTAAGGAGTGAAATAAAGCTGCTCGAGGACGAAAAAGAGAAACAGAGAGACAGATTGGAAAAAGGTTTAGAGAACGGATTCTCCAGTAAAGATTTAGAAAAATTTTGGGCAAATTTGGAGAAACAGTGACGAGTCTCAACACTTTGAAAACAAAGCTGATCGAGCACAGGAAGAAAGTTGAGATGTTGACTGCTGTAGAAGAGCTAATCAAAGCACGAAAGGAGAACTTACTTGCAGTAAGTGAAGTAGAAGATTTGAGTTATGATGCCAAAGGTAAAAAATGTTGATTTAGAATCTCAGAGAAGTCGTGATCATAACTTAAAAGACCTGAAAATTAAGGTCGAAATAGAAAAGATGAAGTTGCCAAATGAGAAATTTGCGGAAGACAAAGTGAGTCAGCCTAGTAACGATAAAGAAACGCCAAGAGAAGATACAAGTTTGGAAATGGGATCTACATTAATAGAGTAAGAAACGCCTATTGATGGAAATAATATAGAACTAATAATCGAAGAGAGAATAAGAACCAAAGATGTACCACTACTTGAAGAAGGTACTGACGGCAATAGTAGAGATAACGATAGTGATGGCTTTAGACTCGGAGAAGAAGCATCTATGAGTTGTTATTCAAATCATTCCCGTTTGGAAGAAGCATTTGTGAAAAATACAGAACTCCTAAATCATATGGTCAAGGAATGAGTAGAAACGAAAAGGGAATCAAATAGTTTGGTGCTTCAAATAGCTGGATAAAAACCTGAAAAGGGGGGGTGGAGATACAAAGATTTATCACTTTTGGAAAACTTCGTTTTGAAAAACCTTAGAGACAGCAAGTGTTACGAATGAAACGAAAAAGTGAGAATGATTGACTCAGGCGTTGCCTAATTCTTATCACGAGGAGGTAAGAGTAGGTTCGACAATTAAAGAGGCATTTGGTAAATTTGAATGTACAATAACTGAACAGATTGTACTGAGAGAAATAAGGGCAGAGTTTCATAAAATAAGAAGAATTGAAGATGGAAATAGTGAACAAATAAAGAGTCTGGCATTATCTTTTGAGCCCTTTCGAGATCGGATGAGAAGAATTGGTCTAGCAGAATATGTTGATAAAGGTCTTTTGATAGAAATTGTTATAAGTCAAAAATTACCTCAGAGATTATCCGAATTATTTATAACAATGAAGAAGGGTTACAATGTAGATGAACTAGTCTTGTTTCTAAGGGAAAATGCATATCCATGTAGGAAGAGAAACGATGTGAGAACTCAACGTCACTCACTATCGTCTATGTTCAATAAAGAAGCCGTGAAGATGGAGTATGATTGTGGCTGAGGCTATGACGGTTATGACCTACCCAAATGTTAGAAATTTGTTATATTATCTGTAAAAAAACGTCAGAATATCGTAGCTAAAAGATGAGTTTGTTTTCGATGTCTGAAAGTTGGACCTAATAGGTCTGTGTCCCGATTTTGTCAAATGTAATCTTTGTAACATACACAACCATCACATTCTCCTTCATATACCAACCAAAAGACATAATGAGATGGAAAGCACGAATGTTAATACCCTACAGGTAAATAAAGTACGATTACGAGTGGTTATGCTTGAAATTAAAGATTGGGATGGATTATGGAGACAAGTTCGAGCGTTGATAGATTCTGGAAGTGATACAAACCTTATAAGAAAAGATTTAAGTGTCTCAATTAGGTTTAAATGGAATACCTGGTAAGATTTTTTACGAGGTTACTGGTGGAAAGTTACATAAAGAACAGACGAGGATATATCATGTCATTGTTCGTTGTAGGAACCAAAATCAAACAGAAAAGGCTTATAATCTGTGTTTGTTTGCTATAGGCAATACATGTGGGAAATAGCCGGAATTAGAAAAGAATTTTGTATCAAATATCCGTATTTAAAGTGTTTGTATGATAGAGTAGCTAAAGAAGGTGGAGTAATTGATGTACTCATCGGTCAAGATTTTAAATATCTTCTGGAGGAATTGGGCCCAATAAAACGTTAAGGGAATTAACCCTGTGCAATCAAGTATCCTCTAGGATGGGCTGTTGTTGGAGAGTTAAGGAATTGTCAACGTTTTTAGAATAGATTGTGTAATTGATGAAGACGTAGGCAATTTTAGGAAAATAATGTAAATTATTAATAAAGAATAAAACCTACTATATTGTGCTTGTGAAGTGAGAAGAAATTTGACGAGTGTCGTTTCATCAAGAAGGTGAAAAAATATATTAAATTGGTAAATGGTCATGTGGAAGTGAGACTACCATGGAAAAAGGGTTTTCCGACAAAGCCTCCAAATAATAGAGAGGAAATGGCCGGGATTCACTCATAACGATTGTTCCGAGAAAGGAGCTGATTTAACGAATAGAGTATTTGAAGCTCTCATAAGATTTAGAAGAGACAAAGTGGCTTTCCATGGTGACATTTCAAAAATATTTAATCGTATTTTTGTTAAAGATGATGATATAAACGCATTGTATGGAGAAATGGAGATGAAAGAGCCAATCCGAGAACATACGAATGGACACGTCTGATATTTGGAGATAAGCCTAGTCCGGACTTATCTCGAAGCGCCCTCAGATTTATTGCTGGAAAATATGCGAATGAGTACCCAGAAGCTAGAAGAGTCTTATTTCAAGATACTTATGTTGATGGCATTGCTGCATCCGTGGAAAGTGATGAGGTGGCTAAAAAAATAATGATGGATGTAGATCGTGTTTTGCATTGTGGTGGTTTTAAAATAAAAAAGGGTATTCCAGTGCGTTAAGCTCAGGAGAATCATGTGTGGTGATTCCAGTTCTTGGACATAGTTGGGACGTGGAGTCGGATTATATACGACTAAGAGTAAGAGAATGCCCAAATTTAATCAAAGAGAACGATTTTGTCTGCTATTGCTCGAATATGGGATCCCCTAGGAATAGTTACTCCTGCTTTGATTGAGTTGACAATAGCTTTTCAATCGTTGGGGGGACGAGGATTAGATTGGGACACAGTTCTAGAAGAAAAAGAACCAGAAGTATGGAAGACAAAAATCAAATCAGTATTTTGTTGTCAACTGTCGATTCCCTCTTCTCCCTTGATACGTCATGGCTATTTCACATTTTATTCTTTTTCATAAATACACAAGTAATAAGTTATTCTATACATATGCCCCGCTTCCAAAAGAACGGGAATACAATTTCTTGCTCATCCCTTGTCGTTTATATAATATATAATGAAATTTTAGTTATGTCTTCATAGAAATAATATAACAACTAATCATAACTACTCTTATAATCAAATATGTTTCTTTTTAGGGGAAAGGCTGCGTGATCTGCTAAAGATAACGACGTGGTATACACGTGCGATTATATATTCACACGTCTGCAATATTTCATTAATACGATTACATTATTATTTCTTATATCAAAAATATTTATATGATTGGCATCAGGGAGTAAAATATAAAGTGCACCCTGTATACATGTTCCATTTTATATAAACACTCCAATGCCATTGAGTCGTTTTCATACATTCTTACATGCACACATATTTTTTTATTAGTTTATGACCATAATATGTAACGCAGTAGCATGTAGGTTATTGTTACTTAAGTAACTTTAACATTTTTTAATACTTTCAAGTTATTAAGCCCAGGATTACCAAGCATGAAAGAAAAAATGACTAAATTACGACAATCAAAATCAAGACTAAAGTATATTAAAGTCTACGGAGTAACAGGTACCACTCTACAGGGGAGGGCCATGGTCATTCTACTTTTCAAACATAGTAATATATTATATATAAATTCCTATTTATGAAATCTTCTATCTATCGAGTAAACCGTTATTATTTACCCATTTTAACAAACAAAGTATTAAAGTCCATGGCAGGATCCTGGGTGAATTAGGAAACAAGTTTATTAACTATGAATTGAAACCCAAATAACATGTTTTAGTGAATGTATCCGAAATTATGGCGAGCTCCAGGCGGTGGTAGAAGCTGCTGCATAACCTCTGTATGTACTCAGCCCTCATGGAGGTCCAGGGCTAATTGACGAAGATATTCAGGGCAGGCTGCTGTTGGGGCGTCTTCAATAGGCCTTGAACTCCACGGGCGCCTCGATGGAATAGTCTAGGGGATTGAATCTGGGCTCTACGGCGGCAAGAAGTCCTTTGCCTTATATATTATTGACATTGTGTACACGATCAGCTTTTTTAAAATAAAAAAAGATGTAGGATTTTTCCCTTTCAGCTGTTTTCATGAATATTCCTGAGTTAACTCTTGTATTATTTAAAGCAGCTGACTCAATGTTCTATGAATTCAAAAAGGGTTTTACATAGTATTTGGATTTCTATATTAATCAAAACTTAATCGTTAAGAATTCATGACATTTCATACTCAGTCATTGATAAGATGTATATAATAATTGATAATTATTCTTTAAATAATAATTAACACTTGGCTACTAAAACCGTAAATTCGAAGGGGGTCTGACCTCAAGTTTCCGACCGTATTCTTTTGTCAGTCTTGGTTTTTTATGATGTCCTGACATTGTACTATACATTGGTATAAGTTTTGTCCATGTACCTTATGGTTTTAAAAAAACCTCCACACGCTATTTTCAGGAGGATCTGGAGGCCAACCCCAGCAGGGGCGGTCAGGCTGACAAAAAAAAAAATCCCTGTTCTTCATGGCATTAGTAATGTCAGGGGGTAAAACCTTCGGTACATTAAACAATCTTCCGTGGCAGGCTCCCAGACTACAGATATTATCTATGGCATTCTAAATTGTTACTACATATTTTATCCAATAAATACAATCGTATTATTTTGTTACAGTTTGAATTATTTTCTTTTATTAAACAACATAGAATACATTCATTGCAATGACATTCAAATTTTCTCATGAAAGTCTATCTATATTTTATTATTCACATAATCATGTAACAGCTCCCAAAAAAATATAATTCAATTTAATAGCAGAAATTTGCTTTGTAGATAAACAGGTAACAAATAGTGGTATACATACATTGTATTTGAAAGTCTAGGATCGTCTTACACTTTTTTCAATTTCAATTTCAAAAGTAATAAATATAGGAATCAGGAGTGAATTTTGAGTGTTGAAGATCCTAATTATTCGTGTGTTATTGTTATCAGTGTGATAAAGATGAGTGATTTCATCGTTATATACGTCAAGGACACTAAAGAATTCATTTCAATAAAAGAGTTTTCTTGGAGTCTGTAGTAGACGAAGTAGGGTTGTTTTTAGTAGGAATAAATAGACTAAAGAGTTTCCATAAAGGAGCTGTGGATGGAAGATGAGAACACCTTCACTATATCTCATTGGGTTCTATATTCGTATATTCTGTCTGTTTATGGTACTTGCCAGTTCTTAATTCTTACAGTAATATTTGTAGCGTATAGAATGATTCTATACAAGATCAGGAGTAATTGGGATATTATGGAGCCTAAAGAAGATCATACACGAGGGTGAAGCCCCTGTTACAGACTTTGATGTTAAGGAAAACCTCTACAATTAACCATCTTTCCTTTTAAGGAGATGAAATCCTCAGAGTTAGACCTAGAACTTCACTGGTTCACTTTAAAATGATTGTAGTAAAAAGGCTGCAGAAAAATGATTGTGGTAATATCATCATGTACCTCTTGATAGTGAGACAAAAAGATTGTTGATAATACGATTGTGAAGCAAAATCATCGTGAGCAAGATAATTTTGAGTAATATTATTGCAAGACAATATTATTGTGTGCAATTTGATTGTAATTTATATTATGTTCGGGTAATAAAACAACTGAATGATTAGTGTGAAGTGCTGGGATTCAAGACAGTTGATGTACTTGGCTCCGAGAGAGGATAAATTCCGCCGCTCCCGCCTCACTGGCTATCAATGACCCCATCAAATGTCCCATAATACACCCGGTCCTCGGGTTGCACAGACGAACTGTTTGGATTCAAGGGAGGATTATTCTAACGCTGCTCTTTCCCTGAGCAATTTCTCCGGCTTCCCAACAATCCCTTTACTCCTTCAGAATCAGATGAACAGGACACCTGTGTCCATCCCGATAATTTATCTCCGATTACAAGATACCTGTTACCTCCGATGTAACAAAAGTCTGCAACAATTGCTTAAAATGGTATACCTGGGACAATCGAAAGTACATCTAGGCTGTGAAGGAGCAATATAGTTGCATGAATTACATAAGTTCATCTTACACCTAATATCATTCGTAATTCCTGGTCAAAACACACACGAAATACGTAGGATGATGAGGTGCCCAGGTGAGCCGCGTGCAATATCTTCAACACTTCCTTACGAAGAGGTTCTGGTACGACTTGTCCTCGTACATAATCACTCGTCTCGGTTTTGCCCAATTTTGAACACTTTAACTTCAACAATCTTATGCCAAAATTAGAATATCTTTTCGTTTAGTAGAACAATTGATTTCCCCATGTGCTCCAAAAAATTGATTGTCCTACAACCAATGATACTCCAGTTGTGTAACAAACATTAGAGTATCATCAACACAACCAAATCTTTTATTAAAACCAGCCATGATATCATCAAGACGTCGATTATATCCATCCCCACTCGACAAAAAACCCTGAGGTGAATTTTTGTATCGGAATCTTCCTATAGGTGTGATAAATGTTGTCACGTGACGCTGTTGATCGCGAATAAGAACACTGTGAAAGTCATTCACTGCGTCAATGACTGTTTTGTAGTATCTGCAGCTAGGGATCTTGTCATGTGGAATGGAGACTTCATGACATGGGTTTATCTCTTACAATATTTATTGAGTGGAGACAAATCCACCCTGCGTCTAGGATTTCAATCATTTTTCATAGTTAATTTGGCACCATTCACTTGATTCTCTCATTGGTTCGCGTCATTTCTTAACTCTTTGTCCACTTAATCTTTCCCCAATTCTTTCCAAAAGAGATAGTTTTTTTTTCCATTTTTCGCAATGTATTTTCCGATGGATGAAGTCTAATGTTCTTCAATCAATCTATGTGAATAACCCTAACTTTGCTTCGAAAATGCAAATGCTTGCATCTCTGGCTTTTGTTCCATCAATGTTTGTGGAACAATATTTAGAACGTCTCATCACTAAAATGATTATCTAGAATAACCGTCGCCAGTTATAGACAATCTTGAAGATACCTGGAGTAGAAGACCGACAGGCAACATTACAAGACGTCCCCCATGCTTCAGTTATGCACTTTGGAATTACTATTGGCTGATTCCTGGGTTAGATTATGCTGTATTAGAAGGGGTCCTTGATGCTTAGGGAAGCAGCAACAAAGCAACATGCCTTGGAGACCAAAAGTTGCACAATCCATGTGGATGTAATATGGCGCATTCGATGTGGTTTTAGACCTCAGGAAAACAGCTACTGTTTAATTTCAACTCCATTGAAGCCCAGCAGTTCACTCACAGAATTCGTGGGTCAGGGTGTATTATAGGTCATTCGATGGGGTGCTTGATTGTCAGGGAAGCAGCAGTGGTTGAATTTAAACTGCTTTGAACCCAAGCGTTCACTTTCATCAATCAAGTGTTTTATTTTCCAAATATAATATAAATTGAAATCGAATTGAACACGATAATATTGTCTTGCAATAATATTACTCACAAATATCTTGCTCATGATGATTTTGCTTCACAATCATATTATCCACAATCTTTTTGTCTCATAATCAAAAGTTACATGATGATATTACCACACAATCATATTGCCACAATCATTTTGTCTGCAACCTTTTTACTACAATCATTTTACCAAACACCAACTTTGTCCAAAAGGACGACATCCCTGAACATAAAGTTTAAAGTTGGAGACGTGTGGCTGAGATATCCAAATGAATTTGTAAATGCATTGGAGGAAGAATGAGACTAAATAATCCATGAAAACAACCAACCGAAAGGGTGTTAACACACACTTCCACCGTTTATATTTATTTTCACCTTCCTCTTTCATTTGCATCTTTTAGCATATGAACCAAGTCCATAAATAGAAATAGAATATTCCGTCGGTATGTTATTAAAGAAACTAAATGAAAAATTAACATGGAAACCCTGATTATTGGAAGAATGTTTGGGTGAAGAGCAGCATATCTGTCATGACATTTAATTAACGTAGCTGTAAGGAACTATGAAAGGAAGCAAATTAACACATATAAATTCCGTATCTAGAAATAATAATCTTCCTAGATACGGAGTAAGATGTGTTACAGAAATTACTCCGTTGTAAATCCTTAATTCTACTCCGATTCAAACAAGAACTTACGCATAAAACTCAGCAACAAACCCTCAGTGTCACTGTTCGTATTTCACATACTAGTGAATATTTTACAATTATAAGTCATATGTTTTTTCGTCAAGGATAAGGATATAAGAATAAAGACAACAGCGTTTGAAAAAAAATATATATATATTCAGGTAGCAACTACAAAAAGCCGGTCCCCTTTCCAAAATAATACTATTTTCATCTATGCTATGTACCCTAGTAAGCCTTTCTTTTCTTATTTTTTTAGTATTCATTGGTATGGTGTAGGTATAAACATAGGTAGTGTTGTATAAATATGACCTAAACAGCGTGAGAGACTTTTGTAGTTTAATCTGAGCATGATTTTCTATTTTCTAAAGCATTATTATTTAGTTCTTGGGAAGGAAAATCTAAGTGTTAAGTAATAACAAGTGTGTTTGCTCATGAAAGACGGAAAGTAATGATGAAGTTTTGCTTGGGAATTATGAGTATATAGTATAAGTATAAGTTGGACTCGGAGTAGAATTGAGAATCTCCACTTGAGTAATTGTATCTTTATACATTGCTATATAAGGAGTGGGATTTTTGATTTATTTCCTTCATCGCACGGCTGCTTGAAGCTGATCTGATAAAACATCATGACAGCTAAGCTACTCTCCTTCTAAACATTATTCAAAATGTATGGATTGTCACATTTCAGGTATTTATAAATAACGCCAGGTAATGTTTTCATAACACTCTGTACATAGATAGCTTGTGTATGCATAGTGAATCTCCCACTCAAAATATATTTTTAAATTATCTAAGAATGCTTATTTATGTAAATAATGGTTGGAATTTTCTAAAAACCAGAGTCCAGAGGCAATAAACTATTACATTAGTATAAGAACTAATGATCAGACCTGGATTGAGACGGTCTCGAATGTTGAACGAAAATGTGGGGTAAAAATATCAATTTCAGAACAAAGTAGTTTATTCATTTTAAGTATTATTTGTATCTTTTAGTATTTGAGAGATCTCGTGTAATACTAGAGTTGCAAACGTATTCCTTTCTTTTTATATCCTGTCCGGAGGATCCAGGAACTTTTATAATAATTTTACGTTGGGCTTTTGTGGGCTAAGTTAACTTTAATTCAATTTAAAATAAAAGCCAAGGAAAAGGTAAAAATCAAAATATATCAATATGTTGAAAAAGATTCATTGTAGAAAAACAAACTCTATTTTTATTCATATGTTGCTTCATTTGAACTCCTTATGGAGCTGCCCCCTTTTACAAGCGACGATACTGCTAACCTTAGGTTACTCACAAAAGTCATATATCATAGTATTGGTATATTAACTATGAATTAAAATAAATAAACATGGGTCTAAAATTAATCAAACGTGTTTTTGCTAAATATATTTTTAATGAAAGATAATCCTAGATGTGTCAAATGGGTTTCTATTGGCAGTTTGGCACAATTGAACAACAATATTTCTACGCCAATCATTCAACTGGAGAAAAGGGTGATAAAATATGAATTGTGAAGATATTCAAACTAAAATAACTAAATATCATCCAGTCAAATATGATGTCCATATTCCATGAGCGATTTAATTAAAGGTATCACCAGATTTTCAATAACAAAATAAATTATAGTACTCCCAATACGGTCTGCGCCAACAAATAACGGAAATGTTTAAAAAGTAATTGCAACCTGTATTTGAATAAAATCTTCTTAATACTCGTGGATTATGTAATTAATTGATTGAACTTTTTAAATAAACGTTAATTATGGTATGATGAATATATGATATAATCTATGTATGTTCAATAACATTTTCGATCTCTTTGAATTTTTAAAGAAGAAATAAGACTCTTTCTTAGAAACAGAAGACATGTAGATTTAAATAGCGCATGCAAATAGTTGCCATAGACAAACTACATCCATAAAGAAAAGAAATAAATGTTAATGGAACAATATAATATAATTTGCATAATGTAAAAATTTGTATATGAGCATTAAGCTCAATTTTTTTTTGTGTAGAGTACTTGACAATAAAAGATTACATTTATTGCTCTATACAGAAAAGGTTGTTAAATGCAAAGCACTTTCAGTATTTTATAAAACCCCTAAAATTGACATGGTAACCATGACAATTTGAAGAACATTTGGGAGAAGATCAGCTCAGCTGTTTTGACGTTTCATTAGATCAGCATAAAGCAACCGTGAGGCGAAGGAAAGAAACGAAACTCCCACTCTGTTTCGAACAATATCTGGGTTCATTCCAGGCCAACAAATTGTTTGCTGACAGCTGATCTAATAAAAAAAATAAAAAGAAACAGAAAATCAATATGATAACCCTGACAACTTTAAGAGAAAACAGCTTAGCTGTCATGACGTTTTATTAGATCATATACCATAAAAGCTGCTTTGACGAAAAGGTTGGAAATACACAAGGACAAAAATTACTCCCATGTCGATCCTAAATTGGAGTCTAAGACAACGACTTACAGCAATAAATCTGCAACAAATTCTAATGGTATTTTATGAGCACACACAAATGTTCAATATCGTTTCATATATATCCATAATATGGTTTAGCTTTATGTTGTTGAAAAGGAAGTTCACTCCTCAGTAATTAAAATAATAATGACAACAGCTTAGGAAAAAAAATTACTATTTAGTTTGTCAACTCCAAAAAAAAACCAAAAAAAAACCGACCGAATTAAAAAATGCAAACGATTTTCATCACTACTAATAGCTTCCCTCCAAATCATCAGTGTTACTCTCCATCTTTCATGAGCGCACACACTTTATACTTAGATGTTCTCTTCTCAAGAATTCAAGAATAGTGATAATAGCTTTGGAAAATAAAAATCACACTAGAATATACTTAGAATTGACAATTGATAAATATATTTTTATAATGTTGATCTATAGCCCGGTTGTTGTTATATGTCATGTTCCATTTAATCTGAAATTGAAAAATAAACACAATTACAAAAACATTACCAGAGCAAGAAAGATTCTAAATAACTAAGTGGTAAGGGATACAACCATAGCACAATGGTTTATTCAAATATAAAAAACTTATATATTCTAATAATATGACATATCTTATAAAATATAAGGATACTCATATTCAGAAACGTCGCCTTGCATGAGGCTATGTGGTGAAATGGGAAACTGGAACTGTACACGGTGTCACGTAGGCTATGTTATTTGATCTCTTGGTACATACATTATACCAAGCTTAATAGAAATACAAGGTTAAACAATAACGCATGTACAATTGATGTTTGACTTCCACCACGTTTTTAAAAATAGACGTCATAGTGTATGAGTGGTAGTGTGTTTTCTCAAAATATGTTTCTCTTTCACAGCAGGCCCTACGATACATTAAATTGAAAATTCTAGCAGTAGTGACGTCATAGACTATGAGTGGTTGTCAAAATCTGCCTATCTTTTCCAGCTGTCGGTACGATACATCAAAATTTAAAATTCTAACATGCGCGGTTATATGACGATCTAACCTTTGTATTATACTACATGACAGAATGAGGCAGTATAATGGACATCGTACATGCTAAAAATTATAAAACAGTGTGTGGTCGCTGCTTAACAGCAAACTTAGAGTGCATGCACAGATAGGACAGGTTTTATATATACATATATATCTGCGGCGGACGAGCCTTTGCGGAGACTGCTAACTTCTTAAACCTGGACAAGTCGTCTGTCTGGAGAGTCAGAAGGATACTGTAAGAGTCTGGAGGAGATTATGAATCAACAGCAAATCGTACTGATCCCAGATTTTTCTTCTTTTAGACTTTATTAGACACTGTATTTGAGCTCCAGACTCACCGGACCTCAACCCCATGGACTTCTTTGTGGGGGCTAAAATTGAGCGACACACCAAGATATCTTCATGCAATACAAAATCCAAGCTGATCTCAAGGATCCGGGAGGAATTTTGTAATCTACTAAAGGACACTGTCATCAAGACCTAACCGTTTCTGAGGTTGAGTCGAGGCCGCTATTGAAGCCCAATACAATTACATAAAATAATTATTTTAAAAAAATAATGAAGATTTCTTTATGCATTGTTCTTTTATTAAAATCGGATGATTAGTGTGGTACAAAATCTATGTAAAAAAATCGAGTTGGTTGTCAAATAGAGGTCGCAATCAGTACATATATGCGTTCATTAGTTGAGCAGGACGTATCCGGAGTAGAGGTCATTCTTAACAAACAAAGTAGTTGTATAATCGATTCAGAAAGCGAAAAGTAAAAAAAATCTGACCTCCAATCATAGATTCATAGATTATCACGGCTTTACCTCTACAACAATAAAATTTACAACTTATTTTATTGTCAGCTGTTGATCTTTCTTTTCCTGCAATCAGTGTTCTGAACGTTGATTGTTCGAATTGTTAAGCTGTGAATAATTTCCAACAGTTATTGAATAATAATTACATAGTTAATGCTAACTACCAACTGATTTATGGGGTTTTCAGGTATTTTGCCTTTGAGATACAATGAAAGTAGACTTATAAAAAAGGACATTAATCAGCAAAGGTCCAAATGATATGAAACACCGGTATGTTAAAAAAAACAAAAAAAACGAAACTTAACGTGGTCACCCTGAGAGTTTGGAGAGTGTTTGTTGGATTAAACTAGCTGCAAGCAGTTATGAAATTAAGGATATAAACACAACACCAACTCCGAGTCTAACAATGATGATATAGCCTGGAATTCCAGCGACGTCGATCCTCAATTTTATTGATTTTCTTTTGCTATTTTTTAACATGCCCAAATACACACAACTTCATCACCATTTATAGAGGATAAAATATTGTATAAAAATACCAATAAAAGTCAGTAGTAACTTAATGTTGAACTTGCGTGATTTCAATGGTATTTAGTTCCGTACTTTCATAATATTTTTCTCAGAATGTATTACTACTTATTATATATATTATTATAAGAGATAAAAAATGCTATCCACTGGTAATTTAATCATGAAGTACTTAAACTTTAATTTGTGATGTTGGGGAGTACTTTATACATTTAACAATTTTATCTTAATATAGGTATATTTTATGAGATAAAATGAATCAGCTACACTGAATTGTTCAATACCCTGACGACCCTTGTATTAAAAGATGTAGGAAATTTGTTGGCTTACTATGATTTCGTTTTATTTTTCTGAAATTGGTTAAAATGAAATGAAAAGTCATTTAAAAAGTAAACGATGAACGATTAAAAGTGGAGGATTTAGTGAACTAAACGAATTCGAAAAAATGCAAGTTAAATATAAGATTAAAAAATGTGAACGACAACATGCCTCAATATTTTTCTTAGGAATAATTTCAACTTGTTTTAAATAAAATATTATGAATGTAACAAAATCAAATTATATAATTGTTAATTATGAATATTAAATTTATATCGAAAATGAACAAGATGCATGTCTCCTGCAATGTCTAACTCCATTTTGATAGTCATCCAAATCTTTTAAAATTCATGTAACTTTATACGGGCAATGTCATTCCGTCTCGTAACGCCATCAAAAAAGTCAATTAAGCCCAAAGTAAAGTAGTTTGTGTCAGAGATTAAGAAAGAACTTGTAGAAAATCAAATGATAATCTTTTTTTCTTAAATATAAAATACGATATATGGCTACTGTGTTGATGTGTATTTAAATAATTTGGGAGATGTTAAGAAGGCTGACAATAGAACAATTACCCCCTCCCCCTCCCAATCAAGTATTGAAGTCAAAAGTCTTGACAAATTTTTGGGATCCGATTTCTGCGGTGAGAGACTAAATTTTGTATTGATGGTGCAGTTTATTGTAAAAAAGCAGTCAAAAATCTTATGCAACATTTTCTAATGATGTTGCATGTCACTTATTTCCCTCATGGTCTGAACAAAATAGCAACGCTCTGTTCCAATTACTTCGAAAATATCAATAATATTATACCTGAAGTAAAAATTTTGTTTCTTACTTCTGATGATCAAAATCGATTGATTACTACGCCGAGCTCTTCAATTCACATAGGCGCCCGCAGGATTATATATATGTATTTTTGTATGGGCAGATATTTTTTATTTAGCATTTTATTCCTCTAAATAAGAATATAAACATCAAAATTTTAAAAAAAAAATGGCCTTCCATGGACGTATTTTCATTTGAAAATCTGTATAATTTCGAAAAAAATTAAAAAAATTTAGTATTGTTTAATAAAAATTATCGATTTGAATCCAGTTACCTAATTTCATTTTATTAAGTATTATAGATAAAACATATAGTGTGCTGCCAAACAGGCTACCAAAGAACATATATATATTTTTTGATGTTTCTCTTCATTTTTATTACTCAAATCTCATTTTTGATGCAAAATATGAAATACATTATTAATAAATATACTTTGTTTTTCATTTATGCCAAATAAGACAGCCTATTCTACCAATTTTTAATTTTAGTGTACAAAAACTGTCAATTAAACTCTTAAAAATACGGGAAATTTATACGTACAATTTAATTTTCTAATATTATTCTTATTAATTACTTTGCATTTTCATTATAGATCATCTTCATATTCCAAAAATAATTACTCATTCTAAAAAGTATATAATAGATCAATACTTTTTTTAAAAGCAAAGATCCATTAAATCCAATATTTTCGTTGTTAAGGTCAAGTCCGAGTCCTCATGCTCTGGGTCCATGGGAAAGTAAGTAATCTCTGCAGTCTCGTCTAATGCAAGATGTCCTTTCCAACAATTTTTCCCTTAATTTTTGACAACATTAATTTACTTTGGGACTCACTTGACATTTTGATTGTGTAGTGACTATAAAAAAGAATAATGATGACAGCTTTGGTAAATAAAAACATATACTCAGGTAGGAAGCACTCTCCTTGAATCAGGTAACAACTGGAAAAAGTCGAGCCCTCTTTTATAATAGCATTTTTTGCATCTTTGATCATTACAGATAGGTACATATTTTAAACTGAATGGAAAGATAAGGATTTAACCTTTGGGATTTCAAGATGTTTCAAATGTATTCTTTTTTCATTACTATAAGACTTCAAAAGATTGTAGGTTTTACATTCATAATTAATTATCCTTACAATATTTAGTAGTTGTTGCTTACAAGTTGATTACAATAAGAGTTTCATATTATTCCAAATGTGCTAATATTATGTAAATACATTAATTGGAGTATTATTCAAGCAATTTTTTATGTATTCCGGATGTATTTGATTTTAAAAACATCGTGTGACTATTACATATATGTAGATATTTGAATCATAAACGTGTACAGTTAGATGAATGATAATTAGGTAGATATTATTACATTCAAACTTATTTATAGTACCTCTTTCTGTATTCATAAAATATATTAGTATCAATGCATTAATATAGTTATAAATAATTTTTTTTCTCTCATTCAGCATTATCCGAATGAATAATTCAAGGCAGTTTTTGATTATTAGCATCGTCAAGAAGAAATCTTCAACAATGTAAGAGTATTCAAAATAATATGTTTCAAAATAAAAAGCGTTCTAATCCAGTGATGTATCAATGATTTAGAATGTGATATTGGATTTACTATAAGAATACTCCGTACTGATTAAATCCATAAAGATATGATACCCGTTTCAAAAAATGTACATTTCATGAAAATTGCAAAACTCTAAGTATTATGGTAAAGGACAATCAACTCTTTTCACTGACTCAATTCTTTAACTCTTGTTCATAAAAAAAAGAATGACTTTTTATGAGTCCTACAATCGTTCTTTTTTAATAATTCAGTAACTAACTTAGAAAGCACTTGCTTAAACCTACTATAGCTCAGCAAAATATTCCTTTGACTCTGTACCTTGAATTATGACAAGCATTTAAGTCAAATAATCAAATTTCTGAATATTTACTGGTATATTTGTAGGTAGCTGCATTTGTTGTGTGTCTGTACAAGTTGCAACTTGTATAAAGTTTCTCTCTTTTCTTTTTTTTTGAGGGGGGGAGGGCTTTGTTTTTGGATTTTTTTGGAAAAAAAAACAACTATATTTCAAAAATCTGTAGCTATTTCCAAAATAAATAAAAAATTAATTTTTTGGAAAAAAAAATTCAAATATTTTATTCTTAAAAAAAATTCTAAATCCACAGCTGGTCACAAAATATTTTATGAAAAAAATCTCAAAAATCCAATATTATTTAACCTCATTATTGCTGCAGAGTGTTTGGTGCTGGAGACATATCGGTGCTCCTCTGCCACATCCCAAATCTCACTCCTCGATCATTCTCCCATTTGAAGACAGGGTCAACAGTAAAGGACTTCTCATCAGAAAAGACTTTTATCTGCTGTTCTGTGAACAAAAGGCGTGGAATACACTGCAGAGACTTTCCTTCTTACTTTTTAAAGCCCTGGCCACCACTGATAGCAGCTTGTTCATCTTCTTGAGCATGTCAACAATTGAGGAATTTGGGTTTTCCTTGAAGGACGACTTCAGGTGCATGATGGAAAAGAGGATTTCCTGCCTGCTCCTGGAGTGTTCGAGGTCTTCCCGATCTTCAACTGCATAGAAGCATTTTAAATGATATCCTTCGATGGCCTTCTTGGACAATTTTACGCGGAGCAGCGCTGCTATCTCAATACTCTTCTTGTACTGAGAGTTGATGGCTGTGACTAGGAAAATGGTTTTCTTAGCAATCGACAGTTAATTATATGTTTTACAACATTGTTCATTGGAACATTCTAAAAAAGTGACACTTAACATCTCCAAATTTGAATAATAGAGATGAGTAAATAATAACGGGGGGCCCGGTATAAAAAAGGTCTATAAAGAAGGTATATGTCATCATATTTTATATTTTTCAAACCTTGAACTTTTCCCAAAATTTATATTGTGACGAATGTCAGTTAGTTTATCAAGTTAAAAAAGCTTTGACTACACTCCAAGATAATTTAGAGAAAGCCGCTTATTCATTATTTGACAAATATTTTGTGAATAATCAAAAAATACATATTGTGGTCTCCACAAAAATATGTAGTTCCTTGAGGTTTATATAGTACGTAATAGGAAATACCTACAAAAAAAAACTTAATTGTTTTAATCATTTGCATTTGTATTAACAAACCTATTATGTTTGTTTTTTTACTAAATTTTAAAGAAAACAACACTTAACTTCGAATAGGTTAATTTTTAAACCTTTCAACGATATTTTCTCAGGATTTGGATTATATACATTAAATATACATGGTGGGGATTTTAAATTTGGATCCAGTTAAGACCTCAATTGTTTTTTTGGCAACCCTGAGATCTATGTTTATTTAAGGGTGGTCATCAGATTTAAATGACAAAACTTATAAAAGAAAAAGATGTCGTACTAACTCGAACGGCATTTGGGGGGTCGTGCCAGGCGCACGCCAAGGACGCAAATAACTCCATAGATTCTAGAGAGCTAGTGACATGCTATAAAATTTTAAATTAGTCCAGTTTGTCTACTTTGGGTAATTGGAAACGGATTTTATTCTGGAAAAAACAACCATTTTAGGAACTTAATGTTTCTTAGCTTGTCAGATCTAAGCCCCTTAGACTACTTTGTGTGGGGCGTCTGGAGAGAGAGTCCAATAAACATGCACATAACACTGTTGATCCTTTAGGGCTTCAATTCCAGAGGTAATGTACAACATGGACAAGGAAATCCTCCTCAATCCTGTGCCATGTTCAGGGCCATGTTAAAGGCTGTGGTTGAACTTGGAGGTGGTTGGTCTGAGTTATTGACTTCACTATGTAACCTTACATGTAAGGAAGAAAAGGTTTCTGAATTGTTGAATTAATTTTGGTAAATAAATTGTAAAAATAGTTATTCTTAAATTTTCCACATATGAAATTCCCTCTCAGTATACAGCTATGTTTGAAATTATCTTCAAATTTTGCAGAAAATAGATCTAGTTTAATGTACATTACCTTTTTTCTTACTCAAAAATTGACTCAAACATATTATAAGCTAGATACCTCGTTTAGGAATCTGTAATCATAGTTTTATTACAATTATTAGATACAGGTGAGTTCAGAAGAAAACGTAAGAGCGCTCTGAAGGCTTTTTAAACTAAAATATTACAATAACAATGTAAATTAATTGTATAATGTATACTTAATGTTTGTTTGTTTATTTTTTTCAAAATTAACCGAAAATGCCAAAAATAATAGTAAAATATATACCTTGGCCTTGAATTAACATCTGGATTTTCTTACTACAATCTTATTTCGTTTGAGATATATTCAGTTCGCTATGACTGTGTACTTTGGATCTGTCTCCTGCTGTAACCTCTATTTACGTCTAATTTGATTTAATTTTGTCGGATGGCCTAAAATTAGCATCCAATACCTCAATTTAAAATGGTGTTTTTATTATGCCTTATATATGGATTAATACAGCAATACAT
The DNA here is from genome assembly GCF_016086655.4 of Lepeophtheirus salmonis. Lineage (NCBI taxonomy): Eukaryota > Metazoa > Arthropoda > Copepoda > Siphonostomatoida > Caligidae > Lepeophtheirus > Lepeophtheirus salmonis. Next base: position 21,167,288 of record NC_052143.2, read on the forward strand.
ACCACTGGATTAAAAAAAAACCATTGTTTGATATTTCCTCCAATGCCATTTTTCACGGTAAGAAAGGTATTCCTTAGATTGTATTCCTCATTTTTACTTTATCGATATGCTGTCTGATAAACTCCAAACGATTTAAGATATGTCTTTCTTGTAAAAAGTAGATTTGTAGGACATCAACCATAGAGCCAAGAACAATGCAACAGTTTTTTAATGTCAGCCAAATTGTAATAAATTTAACTGAGACTGAGGGTGTTGTCTTACACAATTTGAAGCAGGTCTTGGAATTCTGGCCAATGCAAAGGAGGTTGACAACAAATGTGACATTACAAAATGAGAAAAAGTTGGTCAGGGATATAAAAGTTACGTTTTTATATTTACGTCCTGTAAGCTATGGCAATGTTGATAACACAGAAGTTGTACTGGGATGTCACAAAATTTTAAAGGGAAATTTTTTTTACCCTTGATTCTCCTTATTTTATGTCTGCAGATACATTCGCATTTGCGTTGCCTATTACCTCGTATATACCTGCATATATGTATATAAATGAAATGAATATCAGATGAACAAATATAAGCTTAAGAGGAAATATTGATTCAAGGATTTACAAAATGTGTATGTAATAATATACAGTTGTTCATTGTTAGCTATACGTTATTTCTTGGTTATCCATATTAATAAAGCAACGTTTATGTTTGGATGTTTGAAAAAAAGGTATGTTTGATCTCAGATATAACAAGATATTCATATCAATGAAATCTTGTAGGCATTTTTAATGTAACGTCGAGCGTGTATATATGTATACATGTACTATATATGTATAATGCTCCCTGATAGTGATATATATCATATACATATTTTTGATCTAAGAAACAACAATGTTAATGAAGTATCGGAGGCGCAGAGCGTTATATATATAGTGCTCCCTTATGTATATCATATCAATATAAAAAAGAGAGTTAAACTTTCAGGGAGTAATGTATGAAATGAATGAAATCGCGCAGGCTTTTAGTTCAACTCGTATTAAAAAAGAAAAAAAGGAAGTACTTTAAAGAAATATAACAAATTAATGTGACTTTAAAATTAGGTTTAGCAACAAGCTAAAGTACTCCCTTGCCATCACATTATATTTTAGAAAATTCTCATATCCGTTATTATTATTTCTTTGATTGTTGAAGAGAGATCATCTAAGTATTGAGTAACTATGTTTGAGTGTCCTCATGAAAAACTGATAGTAATACTGAGGATTTCTTGGGAAGTTATCTTCTATATACTTAAAGCGTATTGTGCCTGTTCGTTGACGCCTAATAACTCCGACCAATGCAGGATACTACCGCTAGTAAGTCGCTAATTATTTAAAATATTGTAAAAACCTTGAGAGTAAGGTGAGGATATATATTTGAATGCATTCAATATTATTACCCATATTTGTAAAAAAAAAAAAAGGTAATATGGTTTGGCTTACAATAGGTGAATAGGTGAGACAACAATATAAAAATTAACTTTTGGTACGATAAATAATAGAAGAGTTTGTACTTGAGGCTAATTTTATAAATATGATCCAGACTCTATGCTGATTTTTAGAATAAATGTGTTTTAGTCACAGATATATGTATTGAGTCCAGTGGCGTCACTAGCCATCTTTTGAAAGGATTTAGCCCCGCTTTCAAAAAAGAAATCCAGTCATATATAATAAATGTATTTATATAAGTAATTAGATTACAGTGTTGATAATTTTTGGGGTTAAGCACCCCAAATGATGAAAGCCAGCAACGCCCCAGGTAGAGTCTATTTATTTCTTCAAGTTTTCAAAGTAAAAATCAAAAGTTGGAAATATAACTAAGATTGACGAATACACTGTTGGGTAAATAAATCTATCACTGTAGGTCAGGACTAATCTGAAACTGGCATAATTTGAATTGGTTCCTAAAATGTACGCAATATGTATCTTTGGGATTTTTTTAAATTATAATCTAGATGTCTTATTAAGGGATGGAAGTCGCATTTTTTCATTTCAATTTGTGTCTTGTTACATTTGGGTTCGTCGTGTCTTCGTCTAATTTAGTTACATTATGTCACATCTTATTTCATCTGATTTTGTATCACCTAAAGAGACTCTGAGGAAAAACAAACATATACAGAAAGAAAAAAATTTCCCCTTTCACAACACTTTTCAATGAATTGTTTTTTCTCCTGCGCAGTATTAAACCTGACACATATTTGCCCTCCTTTTTTGACAAAAAACTATGTTCAAACAATATTTTCTAAAAAAAAACGAAATGTTTTGCTACCATAGATATAAAATAGCTTCGTTGTTAGGTATAGGATTTTTATAGATAAATATTAGTTTTTATTTTCATCGTGCTCTACAAAAGTCCCATCCCTAGTCACTTTTGATCGCAGGAGCATGAATGAGTAAAAATATTTACATTCACTATTATTTCAGCTATCTTGTCGTCTCTTTCCTTAGAGTATATTTAGTATCGCCTATATAGGAGGTAATTCGTCACTAAGAGAAAATATTTTTTTATACATCGATTTGTATTAAATATAAATGTTCCAACTTTTTAGTTAAGCTCTGGATCAATCACCACTACTACTAGAGTCTAACTTGGATTATTATAGGTCTGGACACTTGGATAGTAATCTACTGTACGAGAAATATAATATTGTATAAAACTCTCAGTAAATGATTAAAAGTATAAAACAAGAAGACTAAATGAATAACTAAACATTATGTATCGTTTGTTACGTCAAGAAGATATTTTTTTTTATTCATACGTAACAGAAAAAGAATACTTACTTCTCATAATTGCATTGAAAAAAACCTTTGTTAATGAATGAGTCATGTCTGACGAAATCAACGCTGGTCAGAGGGGGAAGAGGCCGGAGAAGAACAAAATCCAAAAATATAGAGCAATTTTAGAAGCCCAACAGAAAGCATTCCAAACTATGTAGATAGAAGGAGCACTGGCGAGGTGTCCTCCAGTATGGACAGTAATGTCTAAGGTTTTAACGCCTAAATATTTTTTAGTATTTTTGTTCTGGTTTTCTTGGCAACCTGAATAGTGTTTGTTTATTTTCTAAAGCTGTTTTGATTATTCTTTTATCAATGAGGAGAGATCATCTAAGTATAAAGTGTGCATGCTTACTATTTACATCCCCAGCTATAAGCAATTTATATGTGGGGGAGGGGCAGTTTTATAAAAATGACCTCACAAATCGTTGGCATATTAATCACGCAACTTATCATTGTTTTTCAAAAATGTGGATTCCAATGGCTTCTTACCCGTTCATACTGAAGTACCTAAGTTTGTTCTCCTCTAATCCGTTCTTAAAATTGTCAGGGTTACCATGTTGATTTTCTGTTTCTTTTTTCAATATACCCAAAATTCTCCAGGGTAGCATCACTGCTTATATAACTCTGACTCAAGCTAACATTCATATGATATTGAACATGCATGTGTGTGCATTGTACTTGTTCTCAAGGTAAAAATAATAATATTATGTCCTGTATTAGATACATAGTACGTAATATATTTATACGTTTTGTTATTAGATATAAGATTGTTTCTTTAATTTTTCCTGGAAAATGAGTTAAAAGAATGCAAATAATTGAGTATTATAATTTATTTTTTTTACTTTGCTCAGATAATTGATATAATAATATAATTAAAACAAATGTTGTTGTTTTTTTGTTTTTTTTTATGAGGAAACATATTTCCATGAGGAATAATTATTATTATATTTATAGATACGGATGATTACTAAGCCAATTCTTGAAAATAATCACGGAATAAATCCTTTTTGGTGCAGGTTAAAGTGAACAATCAGTAGAAGAAGAGGTTGCTTTTTCCTTCTCTTTGCTGATTGGCTGAAAGTTGTCAGCTGCCATAAGGTCTATTTTAAAGATCTGATGTACTATTTTGTAAGCTTGATTAAATTATTTATCATAATTAGCCAATACTTATTATTTGTGATATATTTGTCATAATGTTAACGTGTATTGTAGTAATAGATCAACAACTTCTAGGAAAATGACCCAAGATAAATATCTAATACATTTCTTAGATGATTTAAAAGAAGGATCAAATAAATGCATTTTTTCTTCAAGAACTAACTCCTCAGCTAAAAAAAGATACTGATTTGTCTGAACAAAAAAACTAATATTTGATATTATATTACTGGCATATATTTTAAACCAAATTAAGAAATATCAGTCTGTTTGTTCGGGCTGTCTTACTTTTGTTATTTTTGAACACCAATGATTTTGGCCCACATTTAAAGCTCCTTCATCTAAAAGATTATACCGCCAAATATTTATTCCGCTGTATCAAGGGAGTCTTTGAAAATATATTCATTACAAGCGAGAACCGATTAAACAAAACTCAAAAATATATTAAAGATATAGCCAAAATCCTGCAAGATCCATTAGAAAAAGAAACGACAAATATATCTCTACTCAATAGTCATAATATTAAGAGAAAAGTTATTTGAAAATATTGGCAAGTTCGTGTTCAGATGCACGCTATTCTTTTTCGAAAGAGACGAACAGAGAGAGGAGGAATGATGGGGCAACACATGTATTGATTATTTGACAAATTTAATTATGATTAATTATTTAATTTTATTATTTCCTAATAATATTATTTAAGTTTGTGTTAAAAAATTTACTTCAGTATTTAATATTAAAAGCTTAAATTCGGTTCTTTTGAAATTTATATTTATTTTAAAAATTGATTTTTTAGTTAAATTCTTTAATAAAGATAATAAAAACAAAATATTAACAACTGTTTCATAAAAAATAACCATTTTAAATCATGAATCACAAAAGAATAACAACTATATATCAGTTGGTGCAATAGCTAAAAATATGAAAAAATTTAGCAAATATCAAATAATCAAAATAACTATATTTATGGTCAATAACTTTCAATTAGAAAAATAAAATGAAGGAGAGACAACGGTTCAAAGTACTCCTATAGGGTAGATCAACAAGATAATAGCCATATTAAAATTTGTCAAATTAATATTTGGAGTAAAAAAAAAGGACGAAATCAAACGTTAAGAATTATTTAGACTTTTCCTTATAGGGTTAAAAAGCGAACGTTTCGTTGAAGCTTTTAGAAATTTGACTCAGTTCTATTTTTACATCTTTGGACACTACAATGGCCCATTATTTTTGAGTAATTTGTTTCAAATTTTCTTTATAATAATATGGAAATATAAAATATTTTAGACAAGAATAAATTTTATACGTATTATTACTTAATCAAACTTATTAGGACTACGTAGTACGTACAATAAATAAATGAGTGACTTCATAGAATAGCGACATCTTGCGAAAATATTAGGACAAATATTGACCATAGTATTTCCTCAGGCTAACAGTGCTTGATGTTCTACTTGGTTTAATGATTTATGTATAATAAGCCTGGTATTATATAAAGGGGAAACTTACATCTCATTTAATACAAATACTTGTAAGTATTTAAAAAAATGAAGTACAGTTTTTTATAAATATATGTATATCTACGCTTAATAATACGGTGGACGATAGAATGAGGACTCAAAAGTTAGATAATTTTAAAATCCATTTTCACTTCTACATATTTTTATTTTGTGCGATTTTTATGGCAAACTTTTGAAGCAAAGGGTGGTTATATAACAATTTTCTACACTTTTTTTTTTTTTCAATATGTTATTTGTCCATTCTTAATGATGGCTTCAAAATGGGGACGAACAGAAGCACAGCTGGCCTTGTTGAAGTCCGAGGACAAGTTGTTCCACTCCTCCGTGATCACGCCTTCAGAGTATTGACATTTGCATAAGAAGTCTTGTTCGTCTTGCCCTCCAAGACGCGACAAACTGCGAAGTCCAGGGGGTTCTCGTCAGGTGAGGACGAAGGCCAGAAGGCAGCACATGTTCACATGTATTCAATTAAAATTTCTAATTAATATTTTTTGTAATTGTTAATCGTTATTTCAGTTGTCTTCTAATTTACTCATACTTTTTTAACTTAATATCACAAATATACGTTATAATACTTTAATTTACTAGTAATCTACTACTATGGCTAAAATGTTAGCTATTAGTTTTTGATTACTCATTGTATAACATATCATATTAGCGACTTTAAGGGAATAATTTTAAGAGATCTCAATGTTATTATATGCACACTTAGGTTAAATACGGTACACAATTTTATCTTTTATTTACTCATATACTAGGCAGCTAAATATTCCAGTCATACTCTTAATCGACTATAATTTTGGAACAAATTAAGATGCAAAAGTCAATTTGATTTTGGGGGGGAATTTTTGCGCTCTACCGAGTTCCCATTGAAATTTGTTAGTTTGTTTGTTAGTCACCAGGATTACGGTAAAAGTTACAGATCGATTTTGAACAAACTTGGTACAAAGAGTATATATGGCCACAGTAAGACACCATTAAATTTTGATGGATCAAGGTAGCACAAAACGTAAAAAATCCATAATCAATCATAGCTTTGATATAAATAACTTAATTATATTTTAGGTGGAGGTTTTATGATTTACCAAGGTCTCCTTCTAGTTATGTCTTAGATCAAGTAGATACACAGTTCTAAGATATTAACTGTCATTAAAAATGAGTCCTCCTTAAACAAATATGTAGAGACGTACACAAACTTTGCTTTAATAATATAGATATCCAACCAGAAGCTACTTGTCAAGATATGCCCAACAACAGCAGCCTCAATCAGTCTATAGTTGTCTATGACTAAAACTGAGTACATTTGTGTCATCTTGAAGTATATAATTAATTTTTTTAAGTTTGTTCATACCCCATTGGTAGACGGAGATACTATACAGAAATATGAGTTAAAATATGGTCTCGTAGTGGGTGTTTTAAAATTTGAAACATTTTTAAAGATTGATAACGTTGCTAAAGAAGATTTTTAACCCTTTGTTAGAGAGCTGGAATTTTCTGTAACCCAAATTTGATCAAATTACTTTAAATCTGTTTAAAATAGATTTTAATACTGGAAATAGCATTAATATGCTCCAGACACATCTTTCAGAATAAATGCAACTTTGTCTTGTTGTAAAAATGTTTTTTCTTGGAACTAATCGCAAATTTTGCAAATTTTTAATCAAAGTTGGGTGAATATGATCAATTTGTTTACTTCTAAGTTGTTCTTTTTTGCTTTTTCTATCTATCTTTTTTCAGTTTAAGGTAAACACGTTGCTACAAATCTAATATCAGCTGTTATCCCATATATCACACTCAATCTCATCAAAATTATTGAGGGCATTTTTAGTACCAAACGTTCGTTCAATGTAATTAATATTTAATGGAAATTTATATCGAAAATGAATTATAATAATCACAAATCTAGACCGAATGTTTCTATGATACCAGTCTATACCGAATTTTTTTAAATGACCGAATGAGTTCAGTCTAATAAATATCATAGCGGTCACAGATCGGTCTTGGATTTTCAGACCGAAACTCACACTAGTCTTTACCCAGAAAAAGGTAGGACATTGACACAATGAACATCATAGGATTTTCCTCATAACCATAAACTTCATAAACCGCGTTTTTGATCAATTTTAATTTGTGTTTTATGCTGCCAAACATATTCATCTTTGATTCTGTAGAATTATTTGACCTCTTTCAATAAGGTATTCGTCCACCGTGGCGATGTGTTAAGGACTGCTACAATCCTAGACTAGAATGGACACATGCTAGAGCGTAACCCCCTTCAATCAAACTGAGTTATGTATCTCAATTTGTTCCAAGGTTATGGTCGAATATGCATTTTTTCCGTTCAGTGTTACCTTGACATTGATTTTCACATATCAAAATTTAAGGGGCTCTTAAATTGAATATATATAATCTTCGTATCAGATTTGATCAAAATCGATCTGTAACTTTTGGCATATCCTCGTGACTAACAAACTGTTATGTATTTAATGTCCTGTCTGGTTTTTATCTTCTTGTATATTCGTCTATGTATTATAAGTACTGAGTTTTACGTATTATAAATAGTGTCGTCTTTTGTAAATATATCAGAGTATAGTTAAATACACATGATCATATAAACAGTGTGTAGTATCATTCCTCCACGCCATTTCTTCCTCTCATCTCTCCCGGTCATCCTGGATATCTCCACCTTATAAAGAAGTTTGACTCTCTCGTTCGTCAAGACGCAACATTGGCGACGAGGATGGGATGAGGATCACGTGACCTCCCTGCTGTGGGATCGTCGGCGAAGCTAGCCCTGTTGGAGTTGGGTAGCCCTTTTTCGTCGATGGGGAGAACGCTCGTTCGTCTGCGGAAGGCGGAGCAATATGGACTGTGCCTATGTTTGGGCCTCGTGGAGGAAGGAAGAGAACCTTGGTCACTTTCAAGAAGTGAAGTGTGTGTCCGGGTCAGGGACCACATAATTAACAATGGATTTATTCCTACGCACTTTTGGTTCTCTACTGTTCCTACTCTCCCGTTCACATCATTGGTTGATGGATGTGGAACGGTCTCTCTTGTGGATCATCCCGAGTTGGATGAGGGTACATCGAGCAAGATGTCTCCCAGGGACGAGCAGGGTGCTCAGGTCCTTAAAACCTCAACAAGGGTGAGTGTTGTTTCTCCCAGGGACGAGCAGGGTGCTCGGGTCCTTAAAACCTCAACAAGGGTGAATGTTATTTCTCCCAGGGACGAGCAAGGTGATCGGGTCCTTAAAACCTTTATGAGGAGTATTGTCCTCCTTTCTCCGGTGCGCGTGCTGAGAGCACGGCACGTCTATGGAGATAAACTTTTGCGGTACAAGGGAGAATGTTTTGTCCTCGCCTGGACATGGATGGAGCGGATCTATAGGCTGCTGTTCATGGAGAGGAACCTGTTTAAGCACCGCCCTGGATTTGGTGCTTGGGGGGTGATGTTATGTATTTAATGTCCTTTCTGGTTTTTATCTTCTTGTATATTCGTCTATGTATTATAAGTACTGAGTTTTACGTATTATAAATAGTGTCGTCTTTTGTAAATATATTAGAGTATAATTAGAATACACATGATCACATAAACAGTGTGTAGTTTCATTCCTCCACGTCATTCTTCTCCTCATTTCTCTCGGTCATCCTGGATCTCTCCACCTTATAAATAAGTTTGTGTCTCTCCCTCGTCAAGATGCAACACAAACAGAAAAAAAACATAACTTCCGTTCAGCTTCGTCGCGGAGGTAAAAATAGTATTTAAACTTATTGCTAAAATTACCCATCAGGGCTACTAATAAACAACTACAATTTCAAGTGTATACATAGCTCTGGAAATGTAAATCATATGAGATAATGCAATTAAAGCAATCTGGGATTTAAGGTTCAACTATGTACAGTACACATAAGTAAAGAAGGAATGTGTGTTAAGGAAAAGTAAGTATAGCAATTAGAAAAGGAACAACGGTTGATGTGTCCACTCTTTCTTCTTTTTTGCTCATTATTTAATCAGTCGTGGATGTGTTAACATCTCTCTAAAAGAAGCATTCTCGCCTATCTTTGTTGTAAATGGACTTTAAATGCATACTAAAGAAATATATATGAATTTAAATATAACTATTATATATAAGGATTCTCCTCTCTATAGCAGTAATTCATTTTATCCCTCCAAAATCATTTAAGAATGGTCTTAATTCAGTAATACCATAAGTCTTGCTCCCTTTTTCTCCTCACGTTCTTACAAAAAAAAACTATCTCTACTTATAAGGTCCCGATTTGCACGTAATCTTCAGTTGAGTAGCCTTACCCATGAATATACATTTATTAGGCAAAAAATAGAAAGTTAATCTTTAGCACATAACATAGTTATTAATGGACTTCTTTAAAACTAAAACCAACCCATTTCCTCGGAAGAAAATGAATGAGTAAGAAAATTAATGAATAAAAGAATGATACTAAAAAAATGCAGAAAAAGGCTATAAAAAAACATTACATCTTAACTTCATGACGAAAGTGCGTCATGACTTATGAGTGACTTAACCAACCTACCCAAGTTATACAAAGATAATAATACGTTCATGTGTATTGATGAAAATTGTGTTTGTAATGGATATGTTAACAAAAAAGAAATTAACCAAAAATTAACACGGAAACCCTCACCATTTGAAAAATGCTTTGAAGGAGATCAGCTACAATCAGCTGTGCCAATGGAGGAGGGGGAGAAATAAATACACAAGGACATTGGAAAGAAATACTCTTTTATCGATCCCCAATTCTTTTCCGAGTTTAACAAGGACTTACGATTGGGGTATTGCATGCAATGTGTACACACCCATCCGTCATCACCAATTTTGATCATTTCTGGCCAGGATGTCTATCCTATCAAAGAAACAACATGTATAAAATTTTAGACTTGTAGAGCGCGAGGGCCTGTTCATTCAGGTCATAGTTGGCATAAATAGTAAATGTATATAAAAATAAATAAATAAAAATATGTAATTCTGTGTTATTCTTGCTTCCCCCAAACTTTGTAATATTCATAATCTTGTCATATGAGGATAAATTGTTTGACTACTTTGAGATAAATAATGTTGATGAAGTAAATTTCAGTAGTGGATATCAACTCACTCATAGATAAGGGTGATAATTTTGGTAAGAATACAAAAGCGTGCGAGGAGAAAAGAAGAATTACTTATGGCATCATTGATTAAATAATATACATCTTCTTCTATCAATCATGAACGTTATCATTCCCGCCTTTATTATTCAATATTAATATAATATGAGATGGTGATAGTCGATAGAGAACTGAATAAAATCCCCAAAATGACGTCGCCTTCTGTCTGGATTTATGAAAATGGAGGCCCAGGAATTTGGAAAATACTTACCGGATGAGAAACAGATGGTTTGTCGGATTTGTCGATATAAATGTGCCTTTAGTCCCCTGTCTAGAATTACACGCCACTCATTATCCTCATCTCATAACAAGAGTATGGATATTCATCTATAAAATCAATTTGACGATGAATACATCAAGTCAGACTTTAACTTTGATCTCACAACGATGCTTATTGCATGTAATATAACCTTATCCATTGCTAATCATCTACGTTCAAAAAATTTATGGAGAAATACACGGGTAAAACCTATCCCTTCCCGAGGAACCATCATTAAATTAATGGAGGATGTTGGTACTGATGTCATATATAGAAATACATATAAAAATGTTTTGAGTCATCCACACGAAATGATGATCAAGTTATCAGTAAAAAGTATTTACGAATATCGAAATGGAACTCTGAATTTTGTACTATCTCACAGTAAGTATTCAATTTTTTTTTTAAATCTAACCATAAAATATGATTCTATTTTAGCTAAACATATCAAGAATTATGATACACAACTCAGTAAAGGGCAAAAACAACTGTTTAAATGGTCACAACAACGGGGGTAGTAGCTTTGAATGGTTTGCAACTACTTTGTCTGAGACTACTTACTTCGCTTTAAGACTTGGGTATGATAATTAGGTTTTTCAATATTACATAGTCAATAAATATTACTTTTTTATCACTAAAGGCTTAGCTATGGTTGATGGGCTCCAAGAAATGTTGTTCAGAAAACTCATAAAAGGCAAAAACAACTGTTTAAATGGTCACAACAACGAGGGTAGTTACATTGGGTGTTGCATTATAATTAACAATTGTGTATATCCCTCATGATAATAGTATGTTGTTATATAAGCATACCTAAATAACGGGGAGAAATCTTTTTTGATGCTCTTAATAGGGAGTAATATCGCCGGACATTACTACATAATTAGCTTTTGCTCTAAATCTTTACGATGAATTTATTTATAACATTTTTTTATTAGTATATTTATTGTCTAATTTTATGATTTCGACATTTACTTTATTATTAATAATTAGTTAGATCTCATCGGTAGAGATATATCTATCCTGTGCACAATTGTATATAGCAACTTCCACATGAAGAAGAGGAGTGATTATCTTTTTGATTAAACTCCACGTCTCGCTTGTGTATTGCAACCTAAAGTTATGACATATTTAACTGAATTCCGATGTTAGAACAAGAAAAAATTATCTGGATCAATCTATTATTTCAATATTCTGTATTTATAATTTATTATTATTAATAGTTATATGATTTTAATTGTTTAATTTTGTATATTTAACTTAAATGTTTAATGGTTTATTTTTTAGTATGTAGATTATATTTAAACTTTGAGCTTCAAATATATTTCAAATACTCTACTTTGTCGTTTCATTAGCTATTATTCTGAGAATAAGGTTCATAATGAATTACAATTTCATGGAGTGTGACGTTTTCAAATCTACTGTAACGGATAAAAAACGTCTAAGTCAATTATACGTAGTATATCTTCATTAAACATTTTGCTAATAAATACATTCGTTATACCCTCAAAAATCATAATAAAGCAGGCAGATGATAATCACATCAGTATTTCAAACAATGATACCATATGTCTTTTTTTCCCCTCCTCCTCGCACGCGTTTTTCTCTACAATATTATCAACTATACTCATTGACAAGAACTTACTAACATAGTACACCTCATTAGTGATTACTGATTAGATATTATGTTAAAATGCGGAGGGAAAAAATCAACTCTTTAAATTGACGTCGGTTTCAGTGGATACATTTCTAGTATGCTTACCAAAGTTAACAACTGAAGGCAATTTAATAGTCTTATGAATACCTTGTCATTAGTGTTGGATAGGTCTAAAAAAAAATACCACAGTCATATCAGTCCATTCCTAATAAAATTTATCAGCCCTAGGACTTGTGCTTATTGGTCTCTTATGGTAACTACAACAGGTCAAATTATCTAGTTATTAGACTTGTTGTCCTTCCAGCTGTTCAACAAAATCTATTTCAAGAAACGAGATACCTGAAGTTTAAAGTGGGATTTGTGTGACTAGAACTAATTATTATAAGTCTTTGCTATTATTTATTATTTTCTTCGTTTTTATCAAGGTTAATATGGATACAAGGTTATACACTCATGTAATCGGGCTTGCTAGAATATTCAATTTGGTGTACCGTACCGACTGATGTGCAAGACAGACATATATTCCGTCATAGAGTATAACAGCAGTACTCTAACAGTAACAGTCAAGGAAGGCAATATATAGCTACTCTTGGTCACATTTGTACTCTTTGACGGCACTATTAAAAAGCGTGGTGGAAGTCAAACATTTGTAGGAAAAGAGTTATTGTCAGTCATGAAAATCCGGAGTATTTTTTAGCTGACTCTTTTTTTTAATCATAAAAGGCGCAGCGTAACCTTAAGGATTTGTTGCGGAGTTATAATTGAAAGTCCTTTTTGGACTCAGATTAGAATTGGTGATCGACATTGGAGTAATTCTAGCAAATGTCCTTGTTTATATTCTTTTCTCCTTCCTCTCTGGTCACTGATCTAATGAAACGTCGTGTACATTATTATTTATCTCCTCCAGAGCATTCTTCAAATTATCAGGGTTACCATGTTGATTTTCGTTCTTTTTTTTTTTTTTTTTTGCAACATACCCATTCTACACTGGATTTTCATCATTAGTTATGGTTTAACCTAGTATTTCTATTAACCTTGGTTTATACATTGTTCAATCCTATTCAAGAATGATGAATAGCTATAAAGATAGCTAGGACCGTCCACGACTGAAGGACCGAGATATCGTTCCTTAGGACCGTTGAATGGTAAGAAAGATCAGACCGATAAAAAAAAAAGACTATTAGGCAATCAGTTCTAGAAATGATCCAACAATACATGGCACCTATATATTTTTTTCTTCTAGCTATGGGAGCATTTTAAATTATTAATTATTATATAGATCCATGCAATTATATGGTGGAGAAATAAAAACAAGTTTCCTATCAATAATAACTAAGTAGCCATAAACTACTATGGATTGAGATTCTATATACTCTGAAGTATCAGCTACTCCTGTTAAATCCTTGACCATGGATCAGATTCAGTGAATTTTTATAGTGCTAAAGAGGGGCGGAATAATATATTATGTAATAACAATTTAAAGAATAAAATGCAATCCCGGTTTGACGTCATAACTAAATAGAGAAGAAGGAAATATAATAATAAGAAGAGAAGAGAAAGAAAGAAAAAAAAGGAGGAAAAGATGTCGGAGTAAATCAAAGAGAGAGAGAGAGAAAAAAAAGCAGTAGACGTTATTTTTTTTGCTTTTGTTTCAATCTTAGCGAGTTTCATATGTTATTTACTTAATAAGAATAAAGGAGATCTTTGTGGCTGCCTATGATAGAATATATGAAAATAAAATAATAATTGGGAGATTGAATCAACATGTCGGAAGCAGGAGGAGCAGCCTCGGCAATCGTTGGGGCAACCTCTGCAGCCCAAGAGAAACTTCCTCAAAACAATGGTGAAGGAACATCCGCGGGTAGGTCATTAGATTACTCCTAGTTACGTCGTTACTTTATATTGCCATTAAATTCCTATTATGTGTTTTGTATATATAGGTGTAGTGGAAGGAGCAGAGAGTCTCGGAACGAGCGAGATCGTACGAGGACAAATCTTTAATTGTAAACCGCGATATGTGAACCTACAGTACATTGGAGAAGGCGCCTATGGAATGGTTGTGTACGTTTCTTCTTTTCCCTTCTTCCTCCAATCCAAAATAATACATCCATCCAACAGTCCATTCATGTTTTTCTCTTCTCCTTAGGTCTGCCTATGACAACGTTACAAAAGCTAAAGTCGCAATTAAGAAAATATCCCCCTTTGAGCATCAGACCTACTGTCAAAGGACTCTCAGAGAAATTAAAATACTAACGAGGTTTAATCATGAAAACATTATCGATATCCGTGACATACTTAGAAGTGAGTCATTGGATCAAATGAAGGATGTATACATTGTTCAGTGCTTGATGGAGACTGATTTGTATAAACTCTTGAGAACGCAGGTATAAATTTACTCGGAAGATGGCATGACTAAATATGTATTATTTGGGGGGGGCTGTTAAATATAAAAATAAAAAGAACCATGCATTCTTAAGATTTTAAAAAATGGAAATTGCGCCAATATATTTTCAAGCTTATGGCAATAATTATTGAGGATCCAATATTGTACTATGTGCAATGTGTGATATTTTTACTTTGATTAAAACTTGCAGAGTAAAAAAGCCGCCCATAATCTGATATTTGCAGCCCTGTATTAAATGCTTCCTAATTTACCAGAGAGATTCCTTATTAATGGAGAAGATGTATACATTATTTAAATAATTACTCTCACTAAATGAAAAATAAAAAACTACCTCACTATGAGCAATTAAAAAAATATAGACAAGTTTTGATAATTATACAATAAGTAATTCTTCAATTAAGGTACAAGATATTCAGGATAACTATTATTAATACACTTGCATTTCTCCCATCATTTCAGAGACTAAGCAATGATCACATTTGTTATTTCCTTTACCAAATTCTTCGAGGGCTCAAATACATTCATTCTGCCAATGTTTTGCATAGAGATTTAAAACCTTCTAATCTTCTTCTCAACACAACATGTGATCTTAAGATATGTGACTTTGGTCTCGCTCGTGTTGCAGATCCTGATCATGATCACACCGGTTTTTTGACAGAGTATGTTGCTACAAGATGGTATAGAGCTCCAGAAATCATGTTGAACTCCAAAGTAATTAATTAAATCAAGGAGATTAAACTATGACTATATTTTATGTTTAATATTATAGGGGTATACCAAGTCTATTGATATTTGGTCTGTTGGTTGTATTTTGGCAGAGATGCTGTCAAATCGTCCTATCTTTCCTGGAAAGCATTACCTAGATCAGCTTAATCACATTCTCAGCATATTAGGATCCCCTTCTACTGAAGATCTCAATTGTATTATTAATGAAAAGGTATGCGGGCGCATTATAATATATTATAGGGGCAGAGCGAAAGTGTAACGAGTACAATATTAAAGTTTTCAACATAGAAATATTTATTATTACAATGTTGCATATTTCCTTACATTTTTGATTAAATATCAATTAATAGTATTTTAGGATACAATTAAGTTTGAGTCATAAATCTTAGTTGTGTAGTAAGTAAGTAACTTGTTACTCCTTGGCTATGATATATACTCAATATATTACTATTTTTGTAGGCAAGGAACTATTTGAAGTCCTTGAATTTTAAACCCAAAGTTGCATGGCAAAAGCTTTATCCTGAAGCAGATTCAAAAGCTTTGGATTTGCTTGAGAAAATGTTGACGTTTAACCCCCATCGACGCATCAAGGTCGAAGAGGCACTGGCTCATCCGTATCTAGAACAGTATTATGATCCTGCTGATGAACCTGTAGCAAAAGAACCTTTCAAGCTGGAAATGGAGCTGGATGCGTTACCCAAGGAAAAATTGAAGAAACTTATCTACGAAGAAACTGGTAATTTTACTCCGAGACCTCCTGTGGAGGATGAAGTGGAAGAGCCTATGCAATAAGCCAATCAAACCACTTCTCGCCACTGTAGCGTCATTCCCCCATTCATATATATGTTACCAGAAAAGAGAAAGAAAGTTGTGTCTGGTGTGTACATTCAGAGAAAATTATTATCATTGTAACACTTAAGAAAAGTATATCTATGAAAGAAAGAATTATGATTTTATGTTGCTTTGATCACGGAAGACAGAGTTGTTGATAAATCTGTACCAAGTAAAATAAATAAATATATATATATATATACTGTAATAATAATGGATCGTTCGTAATGTTAATCATAATATGTGAAATATAATTTGTTTTTATAATAATCACTTAGGAAGTTCTTTCCCGCTGATCCTTATAATTGTAATAACGTACAATCCCCCTCTAAAATGAAATGCATCCTTCCTATGCTTCATTTTTGGATATTGGCTATATTTATATATAATACGTAAAAAGATTTTTTTACATGGAGGAACATAAAATGGGTCATGATTATTAAATAAGTTCCGTGCGGAGAACAAGGCTCATTTTATTCATCGTCGCTCGAACCCTCCCCGTCAGAGTCATTACTACTCAAAACGCCATCACCTTCATTATCATCATCACTAAGGCTACTGATGGATGAAACACTCTCAATGTCTTCCTCATCATCTTCTTCCACTCCGTCATTTTCTTCCTGACCTTCTTTGTTTGGCCGAGAGATCGTACTACTACTACCAGGCGCACTTTGTTTTAATGTGAATTTATGAATAACCTACTCAGTAGACAATAAAAACATTTTAGTAATACAAGATAAATCATTATTAGCTTACTTGATCAAGGGACTCATCCGCGATAGTTTTATTATGTTTAAGTCTTTCCTGGAATTCATCTGACAAAACTGGCTCTGACTCATTTTCCTGCAAATATGACTCCATGGAAGCATATACATCATATTTACGTCTTGACTGAAGTTTCCGTCCAATTTTTTGAAATGCATCAGAAGCTAGGAATATATATATATATATTTATTTGATTGATCTTCTTAAGGTGAATTTATAGTATTTCTTCATAATGACCAAAGCACTTACCCTCCTCGTACAACTCTTCCTTTTGCATCCCGAGACAGCTAGACTTGTTTACTTCCTCATAAATATTCATAATATCTTGAAAGTCTGGGAAGTATGAATGTTGAAGAGAGGTTTTGATTCCTTGATTGATAACTTTACAAATCCTTTCGTTGATTTCAGGATGCCTAGAAATTTGAGTCTTGAATTTTTTAATTTGGCGTAACCCTAATGTTGTAAGAGAGGCTACCTGGCTTTTCCATTTGGGTAGATTGTCCTCTAGTTCAATTATTTTGTTATATATTGACATAAATCTCCGTTTGTATTTGTACATTAGAACATATGTAGATTCATCATCATTGGAATCGATTTCTGCCAGCTCTAGTCGTCGGATTTCCTTCCCACATTCCTCCAAGGCATTTTTTAACTTTCTTAAATGAGAATCATTTATAGACTTATTGATACTCAGTGAAGTAGCCTTGTCCTTTTTTAAACCATTATACCTTGTTTCCTTCACAAAACAGTCTTCATCATCCAGTTCCAAAACCGCAGGTGTCTTTTTTTGCTTATTCACAATAATTTTTGATTTAGAGTCACAAGTCTCCCCTGAAGGGGTAGCTTTACTATTTAGGTTCTGTGAGGATATCAGCCCAGGATCTCTACTCTTAGAAGAGGATTCACTTTCCAATACGATTCTTCTCTTATTACTAGAAACGCTTTTATCGAAAATGATTTTCGATATAGAGTCTCTAACATCACATGAAGGAATTTTGCTACTTTGATCCTGTGGGAATGCAATTTTAGAGGAAGACGCACATTCAGATTCAAGTTTCCTCTTTTTACTAGGAACACCTTTCTCATGACTTATGTCTTCAACACATTTTTTGGCCTCCTTATTTAAAGAAATAGTTTTTAACTTATTTTTAACTTCCTCGACATACTGATCGACTTTATCAGAGTTCAATGATAGGTTCAGAGTTAACTGGAGTAAAAAAGAATGAAGATGCTTGGGTATTTTAGGAGTGATGCAAGCGGCTTCGTAAGCTGCAGTTAGAGATTTTTCAATATTTTTGTACTTTTCTAAACTGGACTTGAGGGATATTTGGACTTGATTGAGGAATTGTTCAAATGCATCATGTGGGAGGGATATCTTTTGTTCAGATGAATGTTTTGAAACCTCTTCCGCCTCTTCCTCATCTGATAGAAGATCGATTACCTCACTAAATTTTGGAGTAAATGAAGACATGGACTTCCTGGCAGTATTAGGACGCTTTCGTGAGGGATGAGGGACATTGGAAATGAAAACTTGTACCTCGGATGGCTTGGAGCCAATAGAAATATCGAATTTATCACGAAATTGCTTCGCTGTCACACCTAGAGTCGGCTATCAATAGGAAAATCTATGTTAATAAATTGAAGAAAAAAAAGAGAACTTCACTTATTACTTCTTCTTCTTTGTCCAGAGCAATGACATCCAATTTACTAGAAGCATTCGACACTCTATTTTTCGTCGAAATGGACTGAAAATATAAATAAAAGCAATGAATCTGGAGTCAGAACATATACATTTTTGTCACTTACGGAAGGAGGCCTCTCATCTTCGTCAGAGTCCAATACAATAATCTCGGATCCACGATTTTCTTTCCCGTGCATGAAGAAAAAAAACTCCTTAAGGGATTTGCAGATGGAATAAAATGTTTGATTTGACGTCATAAGTAAAACGAGGTTCCGTGAATTAGTTTTCCTAGATAATTTACATCCCTGGTTAGTTTTCCATACTATTTCTTCGATTACCTTTACCTTTGTGCAGGAAATACTATATTACAGTATTCCCTACTTTGTGGTACCACGCAATCTTTCCTTTTAAAAAAACCAGGAAAAGTCTGAAATATTTTTGTAGGAAAATAAATATCAAATATACTAACTGCTATTTATCTCTTATTTATCCAAGACTATCATTGACATATTATTACTCCACAATTTTTAAAATGATTTACACAAGGAAGGCAATATAACTGGAATAGTACGAGTAGAGGAAATATTCCTACTTCTCTTCAAAAGTAGACTATAATGTGAGTTCCATTTAAATTCTAGTGGCATCCATTTGTATTCTTTGAAAGATAATTTAGTTAATCATAAAGATGATTTATTATCCATACCAAACGCCTGTGTTTTACATGGTTGTGTTCCCACATCACATTTTAACCACCAGCTCCCAGCTAATCCCATTCTAAGACAAAAGTGGATTCATGCATTCAGGATTATCAAGAAGATTAAAAAAAGGTTATAGTTGTATGCTCGCCTCATTTTCGTCCCAATGATTTCACTTATGAGTCTTTGGATAGGAATCCCAGTCAGTAGAAAGAAAAAGAAAATCTCAGATGGGAAAGTGTCGAAGCCTCGCTTAAAAGAAGATGCTGTTTCTTGCATTTAGCCCCAACTTACCCAGTTATGTATCAACTTCTTCAACATCAAGAAGATCATCTACGGCCACTTCTCGCTTTGAGAGAGATAAAAAAATGATAGATTCAACGTCTAAAGCTTTTTTCGAAGCTGAAAAAATCCCTCCATTTGAAACTTATCGCTTCTAATTGAAAGATAATTCATGAATCTGGTTACCATCTCTTTTTTTTTTTTTGTTTGTTTGTTAAGAATCACTTATTGATTCAAGAACGGTCTAGTTGAAAGTCACGGTTTCTTTTTCTTCATTTCCGAAGGGAACATTTCTCTACCCATCGGATTTCAAATTCTTACGTAATGTAAATTATTTATGTTTAGCAATAACTAAAAAAAAATTATATTATCGATTTTTTTCTTTAAATTGACAATTTAAAAGTTGTAGAAAAAAATACATTCATTGTGATAAGTAGTATTTTAAAAAATAGTAGGATTTTAAGCGAAAATGAATAGAAATATCAAGGTGCAATCTTCTGAATCAAATGAAATAACGACTTGATTTTTTTGAAAAACAATAATGCAGAAGTAATAATGAACTAGAAGAGAACGTGTGGAATCCCATAGATGATACTAATTGTCTAGATAAATGTAACTTTACAATTTAAATCATTGTGCATTTATTTATTTTTTTCTAATTAGTAATCATCTAAGCGTTTCAGATTGTGATAGAACTGCATATTCAGTGTTTAAGTTTAATCCAATGATTTGTAACATCAATAAAAACATAGAATTGCTAAGTTATTCAAATCAGCAAATTCTATTATTGGGGAAATATACATTTTATAGTTAAATATTATTTTGGAAAAAAAAAATATCCAAATTTAATTCCTGAGTAGTGAATCAGTCCTAATTAAAACCGATCCAATATATATATAAATATTGGTCATCTTATTATTTCTATGAATAAATTTTGACTATCATATAAAAATACAAATATATTGCTACGCTTTTAATGAAATATTATATAGGATTTCAATATTATGAAATATATATAATTAATTCATTTAAAAAAATTGTTGTTATAGTCCGAGAATACCTAAAAGATAACAAGTTACTATCAACTGATTTCGCGCTTCTTTTTGTGTTTGTTTCTTTTTGGATAAAAGGTTGCGAGATACGATAAAAGTAATGACAATGAGTTCTAACTTCTAATATCAGGAGTACAAGCTCCAATTGTAACTGAGAAGGACACATGGAACAAAATGTTACTAATTAAGTTATGGACTCTCTCTTTCTAAAGATTACATATTTTCTATTAGTAATTAGAATCTAATATTATGTATATACCGGGTGTAGAAAAAGTACTGAGACCTGCCTCTTAGTACTCATTAAAAAACTTTATTTATTTTTAAAAATTTAATACTATAACAATGTAAATTAATTATGAATCTAGACCATCATTTAAACAGTCATAAGTTTCAAAATTAAAAAGTTCATTCGATGCCCGGCCCATACAACATCTGTAGACAAATAATTCCAAAGTATTTTTGATATAGTGCAATAATTAATAGCAATTTATTGGTGTTTTCAAGTCTAACCAAAAGTAGGATACTTGATACATCAGAAGGAGACATGATATAGGGTAGGTGGAAACATGGTACAGGGTAGGATTATACATGTTCAAACGAGAAAAACATGTAAAAACTGTCATTTGTTATATTCAGCCATATTTTTTACTTTTTATTACAGTTTGTCAGGATAAAGTAATTATTTATAATTACATATATAAGATAAACAAATAAAACATTTACAGAAATAGAGTATATTTAATAATAAAAAAAAAAAATATGTTTTTTCTATTTACTGTGATTGATACTTAAAGTATAACTTGAAATTACATAAAAAACAAAACATAATTAAATATAATATATTTATATATATAGTACGAGTATATATAACAAAAAGTGACAAGTCTCCTCCGTAGTGTTGGAATCAGAGTAAATGATGTGAACTGAATATTGAAACTTATAATATATTACATTTAGATCTGTACTTTGAAGTGGCCAAAGATTCTTGGACCAGAAGTACATGTTGCTACCCATCTACTCTTGTACAATATTAGATGTATGGGCTGGAGCCCCGTCCTGCTGAAATACGTACGATCTATGGGACCACATTTTTCTTCAACACCATCAAGTAGTTGGCTCCAGTTAACTGGCATCCAACAGGGAACCAAATTGGAGGCATTTTCTCTACAGTTGATGCCACAACGCCCAACGGAGTCACAGAGACCAGATGCTTGGTCTTGGTGACTGTCCTGATGTTGTTTTCAGCCTTGCCAAGGCATACCACTCGATCATTTTCCTTGATGTAGTCGAGTAAGGTATTTTCATCAGTAAAAAAAACCCTGACATCTTCATTGTTGGGTTGACCTTAAAGGCCTCCATGATGTATTCAGGCTTCACTTTGGCGAGTCTTCCACACTTGGGGTTGTCCTTAAGGTCGTCCCCATTAGCCAACCGATTTCTGACCCAACACATTGTGGCATTTAAGGCGCAGATTTAATTGTCAATTATGGTTCTTCTTGCCTACATTGCGAAATATAAAGAATTGTTGTTTACAACATATACATCAATCAAAGGCTTAGTATCTAAGCTATTCCAAAATAATTGGAAATCTTAGATTTAATGAACAGCATTTATTCAAAACTGTTTTTTTAAGAAGGTCTCATTGCTTTTTCTACACCCGGTAGTTAACATTTGAATGTGAAAATAAACACACACACAAAAAAAAATATAACACGTGAAGTAGAAAGTAATGAGCGTTTTTTCACTTTAATTTGACAATAAAATTAACTTAGTTAGGATTATCCTATTTAGATGGTTCCAAACGGTTTTTTTGGTTAATCTTCTGTCCTTGGTAATTGAATGTACATGTACATAACCTACCGGTCCAACTCGACTATTTTCTATTATTTTTATCGACATCCATATTACAAGAACAGAATCTTTGTAACTACCGCTTTGCTGTTGCATTCGATACTGTATTGGGTCCAGCACAGTATCGAATTTTTCTATTTTTACTTACTTTTTGGAACACTGTAACATACAACTGGCTTATACCCACCCCCCAAAAAAAATATCTTTTTTTTCTAGGTTGTAAGCACTGTCTTTCATTTTGATCATTATGATGCCAAGTTTGAGCGCGAACTGTAGACCAATTTGCTTGCAACAGCTGGATAAGTCAGTGCCCCTCTCTAGTCTTCTACAATTTTTACAATGAACGAAATTATTGAACAAAGAGTTTGTCTTAAATTTTGTGTTGCAAACGAAATTTCATGTGCTGATGCGTTGAAAATGTTAGAAAAAGCTTTTGGTGAATCAGTTTCATCAAAAACCCGTACATAGGAGTCGTACAATGTGTTCAAGGAGGGACTTAATATCGTCAAAGACATGACGCGTACTGGACGACCTTCGTCCTTTACCACCGAACTGAACATTGACTCAGTGAAGGAAATTGTGTTGAAAAATCGTCATACCAGGTTAAGGGAGTTATCACATTGCCTTAACATCTCTCACGAGTCAGTTTTTACCATTATGACTCAAAAGCAACATCGAACAGAGCCACGGTTGTGAGCGAATTCAATGCCAAACACGCAACAAATACCATCGATCAAGCACCATATTCACCGGATTTAGCTCCATGTGACTTTTTTTTGTTCTCCAAACTTAAATTGTAACTCCGTAGAACCCACTTTGAGTCTATTGAACCCATAAAACAAAATTAGTGGAAGGAACTAAAGGCCATGCCAAAAAGTGCCAATAGTTGGTACGTTGGTATATGTGTTTTACATAGGAAGGCCACAAAATAAATTTTAATTATTAAGTATGAAATTCGTGTTTTATTTAACAATTCCCTGTACTTTTTTGAAAGAATGTAAGTCAATCCAACTCAGAGTATTTTAGCCAAAAACAACAAGTGTCGTTTGAACAATTATTTTGTAGAAAAACCCCTGAGTAATAATTTGACGGGTTAAAGGGATGAAAGCATCCCTGGGGGAAGTGTGTAGAGTTAAAAGGAGACTATGTTCAAAAATAAAGATTAAGAAAAAATGTCTTGTATCTTTGTTACGTCGGAAACTTTTCAACCCCCCCCCCCCTGCAAGTACATTTTTTAACTGAAGGTATGTTTCTTTGTAAATTTATTTCGCATTGTCTTTCAATCCGTACGGATGCATATCATGAGTGCCCTTTCGTTGAAAGATAAGCTAAAAATCCTTCACGATCTGTCAAAAACAGGATCAAATCAAACACGGGTTGTCCCGAAATGGAGAGTTTCAAAATGACTTATTTATATAAGTATAAAGAAATTGTGGTTATTTATGTACTTCGGATATAAGAAAAATCTGGATATAGTCAACTTCTCATGTGAAAAATTGCAGTTTCCGGATTTCACTTTATTATCAATTCTCATATTTTTCATTTTTATTGCTATCAGTAAGGGTGATAATTTTGGTAAGAATAGAAAAGCGTGCGAGGAGAAAAGAAGAATTACTTATGGCATCATTGATTAAATAATATACATCTTCTTCTATCAATCATGAACGTTATCATTCCCGCCTTTATTATTCAATATTAATATAATATGAGATGGTGATAGTCGATAGAGAACTGAATAAAATCCCCAAAATGGCGTCGCCTTCTGTCTGGATTTATGAAAATGGAGGCCCAGGAATTTGGAAAATACTTACCGGATGAGAAACAGATGGTTTGTCGGATTTGTCGATATAAATGTGCCTTTAGTCCCCTGTCTAGAATTACACGCCACTCATTATCCTCATCTCATAACAAGAGTATGGATATTCATCTATAAAATCAATTTGACGATAAATACATCAAGTTAGACTTTAACTTTGATCTCACAACGATGCTTATTGCATGTAATATAACCTTATCCATTGCTAATCATCTACGTTCAAAAAATTTATGGAGAAATACAAGGGTAAACATATCCCTTCCCAAGGAACCATCATTAAATTAATGGAGGATGTTGGTACTGATGTCATATATAGAAATACATATAAAAATGTTTTGAGTCATCCACACCAAATGATGATCAAGTTATCAGTAAAAAGTATTTACAAATATCGAAATGGAACTCTGAATTTTGTACTATCTCACAGTAAGTATTCAATTTTTTTAAATCTAACCATAAAATATGATTCTATTTTAGCTAAACATATCAAGAATTATGATACACAACTCAGTAAAGGGCAAAAACAACTGCTTAAATGGTCACAACAACGGGGGTAGTAGCTTTGGATGGTTTGCAACTAGTTTGTCTGAGACTACTTACTTCGCTTTAAGACTTGGGTATGATAATTAGGTTTTCCAATATTACATAGTCAATAAATATTACTTTTTTATCACTAAAGGCTTAGCTATGGTTGATGGGCTCCAAGAAATGGTGTTCAGAAAACTCATAAATGGCAAAAACAACTGTTTAAATGGTCACAACAACGAGGGTAGTTACATTGGGTGTTGCATTATAATTAACAATTGTGTATATCCATCATGATAATAGTATGTTGTTATATAAGCATACCTAAGTAACGGGGAAAAATCTTTTTGGATGCTCTTAATAGGGAGTAATATCGCCGGACATTACTACATAATTAGCTTTTGCTCTAAATCTTTACGATGAATTTATTTATAAAATTTTTTTATTAGTATATTTATTGTCTAATTTTATGATTTTGACATTTACTTTATTATTAATAATTAGTTAGATCTCATCGGTAGAGATATATCTATCCTGTGCACAATTGTATATAGCAACTTCCATATGAAGAAGAGGGGTGATTATCTTTTTGATTAAACTCCTCGTCTCGCTTGTGTATTGCAACCTAAAGTTATGACATATTAAACTGAATTCCGATGTTAAAACAAGAAAAAATTATCTGGATCAATCTATTATTTCAATATTTATATTTATAATTTATTATTATTAATAGTTATATGATTTTAATTGTTTAATTTTGTATATTTAACTTAAATGTTTAATGGTTTATTTTTAGTATGTAGATTATATTTAATTTAAGCCTTTTTTTTAAACTTGGAACTTCAAATATATTTTGAAATACTCTACTTTGTCGTTTCATTAGCTATTATTCTGAGAATAAGGTTCATAATGAATTACAATTTCATGGAGTGTGACGTTTTCAAATCTACTGTAACGGATAAAAAACGTCGAAGTCAATTATACGTAGTATATCTTCATTAAACATTTTGCTAATAAATACATTCGTTATACCCTCAAAAATCATAATAAAGCAGGCAGATGATAATCACATCAGTATTTTAAACAATGACACCATATGTCTTTTTTCCCCCCTCCTCCTTGCACCTAAACAATACAATAAATCTCTACAATATTATCAACTATAGCTATCAGTAATAGCTTACCGGTCCAGCCTTATTGAATTATGTAACCTTGTCCATCCGCCTCAAAAAATAACAAGGTATTTTTTGTAGATTTTATGTGAATGAAACTTATGTTATCAAATAATTAAATGTGGGATTTTTTGGGAATTTCCTATAGGTATTTTAGCTTGAGAAATCCCGGGATCCCGAAGGAGAAACATTACTATATATACAAACAAGTAAAGCCATTTAATGATGCATTAATTTCTTATTTATTTTGCATTTGTTTCGTTATTTCTTTTTAAATAAATTACTGCATGTCATACTTGCAAAACATTTAATTTATTTATTCATGTGTAGGATACATAATTTGATGAAGATATTTATATTAATCGTGAATTATTTATCGTTTAAAGAAATATAGTTAATTGATTAAGTACGTTCATGCATTGATATTTATGTAGGACTGTATATCCATTTGTACTCAATGAAGACATATTATAGTTGTCTTGTCAACATAAAAGCAAGCTAGAGTGATGTTTCTTAAAATTATGTCTTTGTCAAATTTGTATTTTTCGACGAATTATCCTCAATTTCTAGCAACAAATTATTCTAGTTATTTTTTTGGGTATGTCGCAAAATGGACTTTAAATATCAAAAATGAATCGTCACAATAAGAAAATGAGAAATTGAAATATATTATTTGAAAAGAACCATATTAGAGCCAATATACCTGTGGTCTATTGAAATCTAAACAGTTCTATGGGATTACCATAAGACCAATTAAATAATATAACGTAATCTTATGTAATTAATAGGTATTTATTCTCTAATTTCTCACGTGTACATATCTTTACTCATAACACAATAATAATACTCATGAATACTGATAGAATGTTCTAGTCATCGTCAGAGATGTTCTCTGACGTCAGAGCGTCGTATAATTAGGGATGATGCGATAGCTCACGAGCCGAGCTCTTAACATCTATCCTCACAAGTTCCTAATTCAATAATTAATTAAGGAGGAGTGATTAGAATTACCTCTTATTAGTTACAAAACAAAACAAACCTGAGCTAGCTTACGTACAAGTTGAGAAAGAAAATTACAATCGAACGTGATTGATGAATTTCCATTTTTGTACTCCAAGCAGTTGGGCTGGCAACTTCTACGCCGTTATCAAGTCTGAAACATTGTATAGGAAGAAGGGGTCTATCAAAAAGGCCAAAATAAATCAGCCCAGACCAATCACTCTAGTCCATAAGGGGCTATGCAAGAGATCTCGTTGTTTCACACCAGACTGTCCACATAGCTACAAAAAAGGAGGCGGAAAGAGCCTTGTGAGGATGTAAAGGCTTCTTTTGACACCAGCAATGGAAAAAAATCCTTTGTTGTTAAACTCTAATAAATGAGTATTTTGAACTCTTTTTTTGAGAATATCGCCTGGATGCCATCACCTTGGACTACAACTTTTGGTTTCATGTCAAAGGTAGGGCCTGCAGTGTCCATAATCCAAAGACAGAGGCCCTCAAAGTAATTGTCAGCCAGCACTGGGACGCCATGACAGAGGACTATATCTGTATCGGGTCCCAGGCCTATCACTATCGCTTAGAAGCAATCATTGCCGCTAAAGACGGTTACATTAATTAATTTTCTCCTTTTCTTGATTTAAATTGTTTTTATGCTGACGTACAACATATCAACTATGTAGGTATACGCAACGAAGTTTTCCATGGAAAATACCAATACATATTATAAACATGTTTTAACAACAAACAAACCCATAACTTTGAAAAATACAAAATGCATACTTGACCTTCATGAAAAGTACGTAATATCATATCGTTTCTCTAATGTCTTTTTTTTAATAATCTCATACCATATGGTACAGAAACATAATAGGAGATATCATTTCCTAAAAGTATCCTTAGATCCTGTGATAGTCTACTTACAGCTACACTTGAGTACCGAAAGATCGTTCCTAATAATACGTATTTGTACAAGTAAAAATTATGAGAGTGTTCTAGTTCAAACTTAATAGATTAATTCATAAATTTTATTTGTCAATTCAGTGTGTTTTTAACAACTCTAAAAAGACTACTCTTTATGTAGATTTTTTGCCTTGTATTGAATTTGTTCAATTTAAGAGCAGTGACGGAGTGGAATAACTTTAACAAGGCAGGTCATGTGTAAATGAATATAGAAAAGTCTATTTAAAAAAATTAATTATTTGTTAAGGGAATTTCAGATCTTGTTTTGAATTTTCTGTCTAATTTTATGCCCTTTTAACTTTTGTCGTCCTATAAAATATAAAATAAAGTCATTTTGAGGGTATCTTAGAATATTTGATCAATAAATAACAATGCAATCAAGCGTGCGCGTCATATTAAAAAAGAAAAGAAAAATGAATCTATATGTATAAAGTTGTATATAAACACTTAGTAAAAATTAGTAATGGGACGATTTAAAATAATTCCAATGCCGGTTCCAATGCCTTTACTATTCTTTAATATTTTATATAATAGTTAAAAAATACCATTTTGCTATCAACGTCGTCCAAGTGTCCTTTTTTTTCAAAATATGACCACCCTAAATAAATTATACTCACCCAAAAAGTTAAAAAACAAGTCTCAATTGATTTAATTTTGGCCATAAGTAGTAAAGATAGGATTGTCAGTAATTCGAATAGGACTAGTCTGATATAACACAACGTAAGGAAAGAGGGGACCCAACCCCTCGACGATAACCCCCTTTAATTTATATTGCTGGCGAACACCCCTGTTCTTTTACCTCCTAGCATTTCCCTCCCCGAGCCATTTACCTTTCGAACCCTTTATTCACATCCTTTTTTATCATTATTATTCAGAAATAGAGCCAGTGAACGATAGAAGATCATAATCATAAATGAATTTCATAGTTGTTAGGAGCAGTTGTTGGGCGATGCTTCTTTTTAGTTAGAATAAGAGAGTCATTACAAATTAGAAGACGGAAAAATGATCAATAAATATTTTATGTAAAGGTGAAACTATAGGACTCTGGATTTGAGATAACCCTCTCGTTAGA
Organism: Lepeophtheirus salmonis; assembly: GCF_016086655.4. Taxonomy (NCBI): domain Eukaryota; kingdom Metazoa; phylum Arthropoda; class Copepoda; order Siphonostomatoida; family Caligidae; genus Lepeophtheirus; species Lepeophtheirus salmonis. The sequence goes on from NC_052143.2 coordinate 21,196,680, forward strand.
GAGGCTCAGTCAAAATATATAAAATGACTTGAATCCTTGAGTATTGATGGTTCTTTTTTACATTAATGTCTATGCGACGATACGTAGTGGGCATTTCTACTCAAGTACCATGTTTTCCATTGAAATCTGAACACTTACAAATTCAATAATACATTAAGTTTGAGGGATTGAAATTAATTCACTTTTCGATATATTCAAGCATAAGCAATTAGTAACTAAACAAAATTAACCCAAGTGAAATTGACATAGCTCAATGGACAACGTACTCGGGAGAAATTATTTTCTTGACCTCAATATGCGTTGGTTAGGGCCCCATCATTCCTGAAGAAAGAAATAAACTTTCTGTATTGTATGTATATGGATTTTATACAAGATTCCTTGGTCAGATCGAGTGAATGTAATACCATAATATTTACTTATGCTTTATCAGTTTATTTAAAAAAAAGAGATAATATATGATTTTTGCCTCAATCTTTGGGTAGCTCTCGACTGCCTCTTACAGTTGCGTTCACAAAAACGAGCTTTTCGATGGTTATAGGGATTAAAACAGAAAGGAAAAAATGATTTTTGAAAAAAAAAAAAAATCATAATAATTGCTCGTAACATAAATTAGATAGTAGGCTTTTCATATCCCAGATGATCCCAGTGATAAGTGATAACGTCAAGAGAAGTCCAATACATCCCTAATACCTACGTCATTAAGTTAAATTAATAATAAGGTTTTATGGTTGTTAAAAGATTGAATGTTTGGTATTATGAATGATATGTATTTATTGTAATAGGTGGGGTAAAATGCAGGGGGTAGATGGTTTCGGGGAGTGAAGTCCTAGGGATAAAAGGAAGGGAGGAGTGGGGGGTGGGTACTCCCTTTTGAGGGTTCAGGAAGTAAGAGCCCTAGATCCACTACGCAAATACATTCATATATGATATTTTTCCTTACACATGAATGTACAGACGGTGGTAATTTGATCATTCTGATTTAATTTATGTATTATAATAGAGTGTCACATCTGTAATGTGGTGAAAAAATATATGATTATCATATCCAGTTTTGTGGGCTACCGGAACACTGGAGAAATAGGATATTAAATTATTTGTGAAGAATAAAGGATGGAAGAAAGTTTACTACTCAATTCCAAATCTCCTTCGGAATTATTTAGTTTTTTATGCCTCGCAAGGATTGTGGTAAACTTTTGAATGCCTTTCTAGATTGTCCAACTGTGGGTATTTTAAAATGCTTGGTAAAGTTAAATATAAAAAGGATTAGAAGATGCTAATACTAATGTTGTCAACTGAATGGTTTTGTTTGGGATTTCCAAAAGGAATGGACAAGTCTAATTAGAAATTAAGTCTATAGATTTGATTTTACTCAACTTTTTTGCCTAAATAGGAAGCGAAATAACAAAAAAGGATTTATAAACATAAAGAGAAGTTCTTCATCAAAGTACGGTCTTTTGAGAATAATTCGTGGACTTTGGATGGACGACAAATCAAGTGCCTTCCGTCAAATTCAAGACACCACTAATTAAAGACTTTTAATAGGATTTTTATACAGTCTATAATTTAAATTTGAAGTATGGTTTTTGTATTTTTAGCAAATTATTTTAGTCTTTTTGATGGTGCCGATTTATTTTTACCTCATATAGTGTTGACTTTATCAGTTTCACTGACTTATTATATTGTAAATATTAGTAACAGTGGGATATAATCTTACAACAAAGCTATAATTTTCAACTAGAATGTTTATTTATGCATATATTCTGACGTAACTGCTTCAGTATCTAAAATTAAGATTCCACGGGAAAACACAGTCTAAATTGATGCAACTTTGAGCACAAAAATTCAGGTATATAGCCCGAAATGGGCTGGACTGATACAACACTACGACCATATAAACACATATAATATTTTTCTTTACACACAAAAAGAGGTAATTTGATCATTCTGATTCAATATAATATGTATTATGATAGAGTGTCACGTCTGTAATTTATCATATCAATAAAATACATGATTTTGCCATTAAGTCAATAGCTTATGTATTCTAAATATAGTATTCAGTCAATATCCAAGGAATAATGATTTGACAATATGTCTTTTTTTCTCTTAGTTTCAGGCCTCCGATGTATATGAGACAAATATATTTTTTTAAATTATAATCTTCAAAGCTCCTTCTTCTCTTTTCCTCTAGTTACTTATACTGAGTTATACATATAGTTTTGCACAACTCCGAATAAAGTTCTATCTAGAGATTGGAATATAAATTTATTATTGAAGTGGGAGTATCTGCACTAAATCTTGAACAAATTTTGAGCTCATCTTGATCCCGCATCAGTTGATTTTTTCCTAATTATACAGGACTTTAGATGACTAATAAAACAAATTTTCGTTTGTTTTCATTTTTAGTCAGTTGTTCACATGGACAAACTTTTTTTGAACGCGAATAACTCTACAATTAATTATGTGAGATTGCTAAAATTGATGGCATATAATTTCCCATTATTCAAGAATTCTAAATTATTGCGGTTGGTTTATATTGGCTAATTAATAGCAACTATGGGGCCGTATATAGAAGATTAATTTTTTCTTTATGAAGTAAAATTGTCACGATTGTTTTTAATTCATATATTCAAAGAATTGAATATATGTTGGCATGTAAGAGTTGAAATAGGATAAATGTTAGCAATACCAATAGTTTTAAATCGTACCACAACGGATTTAATAGCAGTTTGAAATGTTTGTTTTGTTTCGTCATACTGAAGTTTTTTTTTCCTTATCAATCTATTTCTTAAACATCTATTATGGAAATATGCGTACAATGTACATATACAACGTTATAACGTAAATACAATAATTTGAATTAATTATTCTTTTATGTTGTATGTACGAACATAAATGGCATGATCTCAACTGTAGTTGTAATCTTTTTAGAAATCATTCTTTTGAAATAAAAGGTTTCGTGTTTTGGATAAATTTTTTCCTCTTTCTTTATAATCACTGAGGAGGTTTCTCTTTCTAATTTATTTTTCTATTTTATGTACCGTGCGTCTGTTGCGTCTTGGGACCATTTATATCAAAGAACATTAATTATTCTAATTTTTCTTATCCTTCAAATAGGTAATGCATGAAGTCAACAAGTCAGTTTTGAGACTTCAAACTAAATAACTTGAAAAAAATGACTTGCGAATCAAGTCTAGTATGAATTGAAATAACTTGTGACTTGTCTTGAAGCGATAAAATGAATTTTATGGGGGGCTATGATAGGATCGGAATTGAAAAAAAAAATTTTTTTTTGCTAGTCCTTTAAAAAAAAATCCTTGTTTTTGTCTATCGAGAAGGAAGATCCATTTTATTCTATTATTGAGAATGGTTTAATTTATTTGAAAAATAAAATGTTCCAATGATTCTTTTATGGTAGTTCTTCGAATGTTATATCATTCAAATAAAAAATAATTTCTTACAAATAATAAAAAACTGAATACATAAAATTAATTATGCATGTTAATCATACTGGAAATATTAGCTATTTGTTGAAGTTCTTTGTAAAATTGGTATGACTAAAATACTTAGTGTATTTGTTTATCTATTCTTTTATTAAAAAAGTATACTATGATATAAAGCAATATTTCCCAATATAATATTTTAAATAATAGTTAAAAAGTACAATTTTACTATCAAGGGCGTCCACAGGATTATATTTACGAGCCTTGGTTAATAGAATTGTTTTGAAATAAAAAATTAAAAAATTGGATTTTTTTTTTGGAAAAATATTTGAAAAATTAATTACAAATATTAAATTTTTGAAAAAAAAAAAATTTAATATATAATTTGATACTTAAAATATTTTTCAAAAATCTACAACTATTCACAAAACATTCAGTTTTTGGTAAAAATATTTCTTTTACCCATGGTTATTCTCAAAAAATAATTTTTTTCGAAAAAAATTCCAAAAATCATCAGTTGTTCTCAAAAAAAAAAAAAAAAAAAAAATTGGAAATTTTTTTTAATCAAAAATTGAATTTTTCTCTGAAATGTTTAAAATGTAATTTTGAAAAAAAATTGACATTTTAAACATTTAAAATTTAGAAGATACTGGGCTATTATTTAAATTTTTGTAAAAAAATTGACAATTTAATGAAATTTCCAATTTTAAATTTTCTTGTAAAAAGCCAAAATTTCATCATTTTGAAGAGGTTATTTTTTTTCATAATTTAGAAAAGTTTTAAATAGTTAACCACCAGTAATAAATGTGAATCGGAATCGCAAATTAAACATTATTTTCCCGTTGTCAATCCTGATTCCAGAAAAAAGACCACAGATTCCCTATTCAAATTAATCGTCATCACTAGTATTTTGATACATAACTACATACATTATCTTCTAATGAATTAATGAAAATCTTCAGGAATATTAAAAGAACTAATGTAACTCATCGCGCAGTTCTGACACTCATTTAGAAACAATTTTCCGGTAGAGCCAGTTTATATTAGCATCATGAGTTATTATACTCGGATCCAAAATCCTTACATTAATGTTCAAAAAGTCCCGAGTTGAAGGCCTTCCTTTGATATGATTTGACTATTTGTGATAATACATTGGATATCTCGTAAGGGAACACATTGCAAGCCACAGTAAACCGATGGATCAAGCATGGAATAAATTCACATGGGAGTAACTTCCATGACATTGGCTTTGAAACAAGACTTATTTCCTAACATTGCTGGTGCAACAACTGATGCACATCCTCTCAAACCTTCCCAACGTAATCCATCCTATTTAAAAAATGAAATCTCTATTTCAAAAATATATTCACCTTAATTTGTGGCTTCAAGTACTGGATTTACTAATAACTCTTGCTTAATGTAGCCTGTTTCAGCATATCCAACCCATACATGTTACTGAGCATATTTTGTCACACCAGTCGTCTCATCTAATTGAATTGAACCCCGATTTTAGAAGTTTTAACCTTTAATAACTTGTTGTAGGATATCATTAGAAATATCTAAAACATGCCATTGCAGCGTTTTTTCGGTGTAGGTATTTTATTCAATTTCTTTGAGGCTTCTTCACGAATAACCTATCGTACCATTTCTTATACTGTTATAAGGAGGTTTCTTTTCTTTAGCGGATATGAGTGCAACTTCAAAAGATGCTTTTACTATTTCACTATTATGAAGGAAAATACTACAACTAGGATTCCTCTTTGTTTTTAATTTTTTTTTTTTTCCTTGAAAGAAATCAACGTTTTTGTTTTTAGAATATACATTATTATTTTTGAAGTGTATGGGGATTGCGTACCAAGTCCGTGCTGTACGGCGGATGAACCATCAATTCGACGTTGTTCACGGTCAAAAAGGTGATGGTTTGAGCAGATGTGTGAGAGCCCGCATTGTCATCGTGAACAATGATTCGTCTTCTCTTGTTCGTTTTTCGAATTTCTCCAAAGACTTCAGGCAAAGAAATTGTGATGTACCACTCAGAATTGACCTTCCTACGATGGTCAAGTGGAACATTCGCCACATGACCAGTTTTGCCTAGAAAAAACAGGCGACTATTTCCTTCGAAGTGCTTCTTCCACGAACAACTTTGGTTAGATTTGGCTCGTCTTCGAAGACCCACACGGTCGATTGTTGTTTTGTTTCGGGCTAATACGCATAGATCCATGATTTGTCACCTGTGAAGATCTTATAAGCGTCTTTTGAAGCACCGGCATTGTATTTTTTCAACATTTCTTTGCACCAATCGACACGAGCCTTCTTTTGAGCGATGTCACATAACGATCTTGTATTATCACTTCACGCACGGCATCCATGTTCTCTCCCACAACGGCCGTTTTTGGACGTACATTACGGAATTCGTCTTTGAGCGAGTGTGGACCACGATTGAATTTATTAAACCAGTTTTTCACAGTGCTATAGGATGGTGCTTCATCGCGATACAAAGATTTAAGTTCATCAATGCACTCTTGTTGTGATAATCCAAGTCGAAAGTTGAAAAAATGATTTTTTCCAAATTAATTTTTTCAAGTCACTATAAACAACACAAATGATAGTCGTACGTCAAAACATTCCGAGTACGATTATGCTACAAAAATGTCAAACTTACCAAAGGAAATGTAAAATTGCACCTGGCAACCCTTAGTGTAGCCTCGGCCAGAAATATATACAAGAGCCTACCTAAGACACCGAGAAAGTTTCAAATCTTTGTTCATAATATGTAGATGTAAATCAAGAGCTCATGTAAAAGTCTATATATTTTTGTTTTCTAGTGTTTTTGCTCATAAAAAGAGGGTTGTATTGCATACAAAATATAAATCTGAAATTGAACATATTCATTACAAAATATAATTTATATTTTATCTAAATTTTTTGAAAAATCTTATGCTAAGTATAAAATCTAGTCTGGGCCTGTTTTAACGCAGCCACAGACCTCGTGCTGACTTTGAGGATACAAATATTAAGATTTGTTGACATATAAATTATTATCTTAAATGTGCCCCCTGGTATAGGCAAATATACGCTCAGAAGTACATGTACCACAAGCTGGGAAACCATGATATAGAATGTAAAGAAATATCAAAAGCTCAAAATTTAGTATTTCAGGATATCTTTATTTTTCATTTTATCAATCTAAACAAGAAAATAACTTTCAATTGCTGAAAAAAAAGTTCCTTTATAGACTCATAAAATATGTAAAATATATACTAAAAAATATTTTGATCTAATTCAATATTGTGGATTATAAGTATATCTTTCCATAATATTGAAACAACTTTGCTCTAATTTGCCTCATGTTATGAGTGTTTTAGTCCTAAAGATGTGTAAGTAAATAAATTTACTCTTTTTGTATTGCGTATCCCGCGCAAATAATTGGATTTGTAACTTCATTTTTAATACTGATATATATGTAAATGATTGTCTCATATATTAGTATCAAATATGCTTCCAGAGTTCCTTTATTCGAAATAAAAAGCACATGATAGATCCTTGATATGCTTAATAGAATTATCTTTAATGTTGTATTTAGGTAGTCCATACTTACTTACAATAATATCCTCATGGTATTTCCATTTATATAATTTTTGATAATGAAAATTTCCTATCTTCTTGCTCAGAGCTTGAAATTAAATATAGTAGGATTTGTTCAGAGGGATTTAGCCATGCGCCTTTCTCCCCAAGTTTCAATTCTATAATACATAAACCCATTACATAAATACATAAACTAAAATTAATTATGTCACTGAAGCCATCAACATTATATCTTTTCTAGGTTCCATGAACCATTAGACAAAGAAATAGAGATTTGTGAACAGTTTCTTCATTTCTTCAACTCGGCAGAAACCAGGGTCAATCTTTTAAGCTTTCATCCACAACAGAATAAATGCATCATCTCTATAAACAAGCTAAAAGAAGAAGCTATTCTCCTTTCCGTTTCTTTGATATGGGCGGTACAATGACAGTTCAGGCTTCTTCATGCAAATATATACATAAAATACTCTGTTACTTCAATTTCCTAGGTATATTAGGACCGTATCTAGTATAATTATGGTAGATAAATAATGACTCTAATATATGCATATATCTAAAAGCACGAATTAAAGAGTTAAATGTAGAATAAAAAAATGTATCACTAAGGATAGAAGAGATTTAATAAGCCCAATGAGTAGAGTTTGTCAGAGAAAAATTTCAAAGGAAAAGGTCCAAATTTTCATAAAATATGGGTCATTATCAATACAACTAAAAAACATTGCTTCGTTCAACTTAACAGATCATTGCACTTTAAATATTACATTTTTATAATTAGATACCGAATTTAAACCATTATTTTATCAATCAATGTCTTTATGTTACAAAGTTGTTTCATACCAAGGTTAATAGAAATACAAGGTTAGTCCATTATGTAATCGTGCTTGCTAGAAATTTTAATTTTATGTACCGTACCGAAAAATAAAAAATCCGGTTCAATTACCAAAAAGCCACTCCCGCTTTCTAGGACATGTTTTACACGCCTCTACAAATAAAATTATAAGTGATCCATCGGACCAGGGAATGATCAGTTGGACAGGATCCCTAAAATACAGCTTTAAAAAATATTGTATCCCAGAAAGACGTCTTAGAATCAGACTTGTACATTGAACGGAGAAACGAACGGCGTTCACTCTTTCCGTTCATTTTTTGAACGAATGAACGACAATCGGGGGAAAAAATATGAACGGCATTCATTTTGACATTCATTTTCTTATTGACTAAAGGAGGTAGCTTTTGGCTATTTTTTACGAAGATTATGACATCCTTTTTTCTTGATTATGGGTATAATTATAATTATTATCCTTGATGGTGGCTAAAATATGATTTATTTAGTCTTTTTTTTTTAATCCGTTGCTTCGTTTAATTGCACCATTCACTGGAAAATAAGTCATCTCAAGATAGCCTTCAAAATCATAAGTAAGTTGTAAAGGACCAAATAAAAGGTAGTACCTTTTAAAGTTTTTATCCCATCTGTTCATCTGAATAACATAAACTTTTACCCGACTTTAGCACCTCCAATCTTTGCTTATCTGCAATATGAAAGTACTATGTCTTAATTTTTAACAACTCCCTTTTTTTAATATCTATCAATAATTTTCTGGAGAGCGTGGGAAGATATTCATATACTCGAATTTCGTATTATACAATTCAATTGTAGGTATTTAAAAATATCAACTTTTACAGAATACTGTACTCTGTAATTCATGAAAATTTAATTTAATTATCTTGAGGTTTAAGAAAGTTATGTTGTTTTATTAAAGTATCATATTTTATTAGATCACAGACTTTGGTGTAGGAAATTCGAGTATACAAATATCTTCCCACGCTCTCCAGACAATAAATGAGAATTATTGAAAAAAATAGAGGTTAAAAATTAAGAGAAAGTACTTTCATATTGTGCAGTAATAAAGATTAAAGGTGCTAGTGTCGGGTTAAAATTTATGTATGTCGAATAAACAGATTAAATAGAAACTCTACAAGATACTAGCTAAATAATTTTTTTTTAAGTTCATTATAACTTATACTTGATCCATTACACTTTATTTGTAATTTTGAAGGCTATTTTGAAATAACTTATTTTCTAACAAATGGTGCTATTAAACGAAGCAATGGATTGAAAAAAAATTTAAACTTTAAGAGATTATCTACGTTAAGTAATAGTGACATGAATTTGATTTTTCCCATTTAAGTAATGAAAAGTCAGCATTTCTATGGGGATCACCAAAACACTTCCATACTTCCGTGTACGTCTCCTGCAAGTTTTTTTCTCTCTGTAAATCGATATTTTATAACATACCTACTTTATTTGTTTTATTTTTGGGGAGGTATTATATATAATTTACACTTACTTATAGATTTTCATCGTGAACTCCAATCCAAGGTAATTAATGCACTGAAGCTCCAAAACACTATGAAATCAAACCGTCATATATTTGGAAGGTAGCCCACCAATAATTATTTAATAAACTTGGAGAGAAACATGTTTTTAAGGGCCGGTAGCATACACCGCTTGAGGAATGGACCTAACAAGCTGTGGAGGATTTATTATTGCAATATTAAATTCAAATCATTTGTCTTAAACTATAATTCGTATTTGCGAGTCTTTGAGTACATAAGACTAGTCAATTTTATAGCTTTATCTTCGAGTTAGTTAGATTTAGTTTCTCATTTGTGGACCTCAGGCAAAACTTTGACATATGATGCATCTCCCTACTCTTGCTTCTTGTATTTAAATTTCATTTATACGGTATTGTGATCAACCATGAAATTGACCCGGGTCAATCCGTATCAATTTGGTGATCTATACAAAATCCTATAATAGCCTATAATATGTATATCCAATATTATACTGTTACACAAAGCTGAGTACATTAATTGCCTTCGACATTTATTTTATTCTGAGAAAATATAAATACCTCTAATAATATAATAAATAATTAAAAAAATGTAACATCCATAGCCAATACAAAATATAAAATTGAACTATCTACAAAAAGAAAACTGTATACAAGTGTTATAAAATAATCAAGATAATTTATTTTAAATATGTATTAGTCAATTAATTGAGTTTGATGAGCTGATGTCACATAATTCATTTTTGAAAATGTTTGGTCATCTAAGAATGAAAGAACGGGAAAGAAGCGTAATTGTAGGATACCTAAAAGGAGATGTCGAATATGCATGTTGCTCTTGCAAGTGCTACTACCTGTACACTGAATATCAAGGTTTTTAGAAATACAATATGGTACCATATACGGGTCTACGACTGATGTTTCACTTCACATTGACGCCATTGAGTATTTTGTCAAAATCTGTTTTCCCTACCCATACATTAAATTGAAAATTCTAGCAACAGTGACGTCATTACGTGTTTTGTCAAAATATGCCTGTCTTGCCCAGCAGTCGGTACTCTACATCAGATTGAAAATTCTAGCAAGCACAACTACATAATGGTCTAACCATGTATTTCTATTAACCTTGACGGAATATATATTTCTCGAAATACACGAAACAGGACAAAGGTATTATATATAGTTGTTTACAAAACAATATGCAAAGAAAAAAGCAAAACAAAACTATAACAATAGTAAAATTGAGGCACAAAGTAATCAGGATCTTTCAGTATTCTAAACATAATATTCAAATTTAAATTTTGTCAGAAAGTGTTGTGTTCCATAATTCTTAGCAGGCAAATTAAAGTACAGTCGTCGGGCCGGATAAACTGACGTTGAAGGCCCGATCCAGCCCGCGGGCAGTAGTTTGGTGACCCCAGCTATATACAAACTAAAATCACTGTGGCTATATCAGAGATGAACTCAATGGAGAATTTACAACCTCTTGAAAAATCAGCAAAGCAATTAAAAACCAATCAGAGGCCTATCCAAAAAAAAAAAAAAAAAAATCAGCCAGAATATAAAAAAATGAAACCCAACTGGGCCTGAAAATTAAAGACCGACCAGATCCTAGTTTTATGGCCACATCTTAGCCCAAGTATAATGTTGGAAAAGTTAAGGCCAGCCCAAAAGTCGGGTTAGGTTCGGGGTCACCTTTTTTTTTCTTCGCACCCATTATGACGGCACACTTAGCATTTGCCTATATTGTCTATGCCACGGTTTAACCTTTCCAGTCTATAAGGTTACTCAGAAAAAATATTTTTTCAAAGAGAGAGGCTGATGAAAATAAATTGGAGGTTGCCTTCAATAAAAGTACTGCCTTTATTTTGAGGCAGTACAAAAAACAAAAACAATTTGAAGAAATTGAACACCATTTTATAAAAAATGAGAGTATCATTTTAGGACCCCTGGGATTGCCCTTTTTTCATTTAGTAAGCTACGCCCTTGGGGCTCGTTTTAATGTATTACGAAACAAAAAGGGCTTTATAAATTAATGAGTATTGTTTTAGGTAGGACTTTTTTTACTAGAAAACTATCAAATGAATAAATAAATATTAAAAAAAGAACGATTGAATGAACGACGAATAGAAAGTTTTTACAAAATGAAGAATTGAACAAATGGACGTAAAAAGAGTGAACGGGTACAAGTCTGCATAGGATGCCCATTAATTCTTCAATAAATCAACCTTTGGACGACAATTCCTTGCAGACATATCAAATTAGGGTAGAGAATTACTTCAAAAGTATAAAATCATACAAAAATTTATCTAACACACGTAAATATGAATTAAAAATCAAATTTACGTAATTATTAAAATGTTCCCACCTCCTATTCAATCCTTCATGGAAATACAATCAAACTACTCATATGTTATATTCCTACATTATATTTAATTTAAGAGTTTATTCATAAACTGTAGGGATATTTCAATACATATTTAATTTCACCTCAACCATTGGATGTTTGTAAATAATCTGTGCCTAAGTCATTGAACAAATTGAATGCATTTTTCATATTGTAACATTCTGATTAATGAGCTAATTTAGCTTTTCTTCTTTTTTATAAAACACATATACTCGTACATACATCAAATTTAATATTTCTTAGATTGATAAATTATAGGATTATGAAACCATTCGCTATTTTCTTATACAATCTCATTTCTTTCTTAAATATACGACAAAATGGTTATAATCCTTTTATTTATTAGTTTATTAATATTGATTTAATATTACGATTCAAGGGGGGAGGTGAATCAAATCAATAAGCTTGATTTGAAAAGTGATAGACTTAATAAAAAAGTCATAAAAATCGTATGACAAGGCAAGACATAAGACTTTAAAGTCTTTTTAATATTAAATGTCCTTGAACATTGTTGGGCAGACAAGAGTGGTAGAATATATGAACTAGCGTTTAAGAAATTGAATAGAGTTATTGATCAAATATTAAAGTATTGAAGACATTGAGCAATGATGTCTTATGTAGGGGATGAACATTAGGGACATTAGTACATCATTCAATAGTTGTCAAATTTTTGCTTCTAGGCGAATGTAAAATTTCTATCCTCTTGAAGAGAAAATTGATTTTTTTTCAATCAATAAATATAAGACAGGTATATAACTTATAAAATTTCACGTGAAATACTTGTTTTGTCCATACCATGACGTCATTTACAATACCTACATTTACCAAAGGTCTTTTCTTCTTACGACAGTGAAAAAATCCTCTTCTTGCGACAACTCCAAACTACAACTAATAGATGAAAATAATACTATCCATAGTTATTTTATAAAAAAGAAACCGAAAATTAACGAGATCACCCTGACAATGTGCTGTTGGAGTGCAACTTAGCTATTATGGCTGTACATTGAATTAGCTGCAAGTAACTATGAGAGGAAAAGAATAAACACAAACCAGTCTCCCTATCTAGGAATGACATAGGCAGGAATTAATCTGACTCCTAATTCCACTACGAGCCCAACAAGGACATATAACTCATTAACGTTACTCTCCGTCATTCAAGACCAAACACATTCGTGGTTACACTTTATGGTTTTATAGGCAGGGACAATCGTGGGGGGAGGCCCCTTACCAAAATTTAATATTTGTATTTTTTTTTCCATAAAATTTAATCGTCTGTGAATAGCTATTCATTTTTGAATTTTTTTTCTCAAAATTTAATTTTTAGTGAATAGCTATAGATTAATAATTGAATATTTTACAAAAAAATTTATATTCGAAATTTAATTTTATAACTTTTTTTTCTAAGAAATTTCATCTGTGTTTTTAAAATTTTTTTCCAAAAAATTTAATTGTTTGAGAATAGCTATAGACTTTTAATTTTTTTTTTTCAAAATTTCTAATTTTTTGTGAATAGCTATAGATTTTTGAAATTTTACTCATAAATTTTTTAATATTAGAAATTTTATTTTAGAACTTTGTTTCCAAAAAAATTAATTGTAAACAGCTATTGATTTTTGAAATCTGTTTCCAAAAAGTTTAATCTTTTTCGAAAGCTATGGATTTTTGAAATTTCATTATAAAAAAATTAAACATATGAAATTTCATTAAAAAAAAATTAAAGATTTGAAATTTAATTTAAAAAAAATTAAACAGTTGTAATTTAATCTTGCCCTGGCTGAAGGTTACTATCCTGAGAACGAATATATGTGGAATCAAGACGGTGCCCAAGCCATATGGATTTTAAGGCAAATATCTTCTGCAATGGACACTTTTCTGACTTTTAGGACAATAAATTCTGGCCCTCTTCCAGTTCTGATCTTAATCCCCTCAACTTCAGTATGTGGAGCGTCTAGGAGAGCAAGGTTGAGAAGAAATTACTCACAAATGTTCAGGAGCTCAACATCAAGAAGCAAGGGGGCCAACATGTCCGAAGATTATATTGTGGCAACCCACGCCAAGTTCCGACCTCGTGGGGAAGCTGTAATAGAGGGTGGAAGTGGCCATTTTTGAATAATACAGTATAATACAACTGGAGGATCATTGGTGGAGGACAATCGATTTTCTACAGCACATGGGGGAAATCAGGTATCCTACTAAACGAAAATAAATTCCAAGTTTGTAGTAAGATTGTTTACTTTGCAGGGCTCAGAATATCTCATAACCTAGTAGAACCCTTACCCAAATTTATTAAATCGATTCGTTCAATCCCAACTCCTTAGTCGATTACGGATCATGGTTCAGATTAGTTAAATAGTAGGCCCATTATGGACGTATAAAAGATATAATTGATCCTTTTAAACCAGTACTTAGTCATAAAAGGGTATTTTCATAGATTAATACACTTTATGACGCTTTTTTTTTGTGTGTGCAAAGGAGCTCATGATTAATAAAATAGAACATGGATTGCATATTTTTGACCCGAAAAAAGCTACCTGTCTAAAACAGACTGGTCCAACGGAAGACTAGGATACTATCTGAGTCAAAAACATTGTCAGTATCAGTGTCAAAAACCATAATGTTACTATGAAGGATAGAAGATTATACTTGTGGGATCAAGATTTCTATCTGATACTGAAAACGATATGAACCGGTAGAGGGATAAATGTTGGGAGCAGCATTGGCTTTGGAACAAACCAAGTATTTTACTCAAGGATGTGACAAATTGGTGGTTGTAACGGGCAAAAAACCGCTTGTTAAGAGATTAAGAGATCTAACACTGAATGAAATTCTAAGTGTGCGCTTTTTTTAGACTTAAATAACGAATGTTAATATGAAAGTTTGGTATTTTTCATATCCTGGTCTTACAAATACAGTCGAAGACGCAATGTCAAGAAATCCAATGGAAAGCAGAGAGCGTCATCACGTGTGTTTTGGTCAGCAATTACAAACGAAATTAAACGTACGGGGATTATGTAAGTCATATAACTCTATTACTCGTTCACAGCCTATATGCCCACCTATACTTTGAAATGTCCAAGGTACACCATTTGAAACTATTTTTGCCAACTTTTGTGACATCGGAGGTTACAGTTAGCTTGTAATTGCAGATAGATTGTCGGGATGGATAGATGTGTCTGGTTCATATGATTCTAACGGAGTAAAGGTATTTTTGGCAAGCTTGAGAAGTTTCTTTGCAACGGGTGGAATTCCATAAGAAATATCAAGAGACAATGGAAATTTACATTCTATGAAACGGCAGAATTTTTAAGAAAATGAGGGATCCCCCACCACACGGCCTCTGCTTATTTTCCGTAGACTAATGGAAGAAGAGAGGTAACAATTAAAAAAATCAAAAGAATGCGGGAACACAACATTGGTTCAAGAGGATTTTTATTCAGATATTAGCTCGGATTTTGTGTTGCTCAACTTTGCCGCACAAAAAGAAGTCTATGGAATTAAGGTCAGATGAACTTGGAGGCCAAACATTGGGTCTTCCATCAAAGTCAAAGGAAAAATAGACAACAAGGTCAGCGTTTTCTTTGCATTGTGTCATGAGCAGAATATTAAAAATAACACACACTTCCTCATGAGCCTTCTAGAATAGTTGATATTCCTGGCAATGACCCTTCTTCGATTTGGATGGCTCCTCATCAATGATTTTTTTACAAGTTTAAAATAAAATCTTGATCTCTCTGGCATTTTTACCTCATCTTGTGATCAACATGATTTGCTGTGTATTCAAATTCTCCTCTAGACTCTTCCTTTTCTTTTCTTACTCTCCAAATGAAAAACTCGTCCAGGTTTAAGAAGTTTGCCATCTCAACACTGTTTCGTCTAGACAGAGTCGCAACAAGGAAACTCTGTCGTTTCCACAATTGTGGTATAAATACTTCGTTAATCGATCCCATATTTTTATCCTGACACAAAACACTTCTAGCTAGCTACCAAAACAACAAACAACATCCTACTTGAGCATTGTTAAACAAAGACCACACGCTGTATTTATTTTGTGATTAGTATCAACTTTTATAGAAAAATGTTTTTGAGAGCCTCACAATTTATTTTGTCTTGATTTATTCATAGTCTTAAAAACCAATACATAAATCATCTTTTTTTTGTTTATTTCTCTCTTTCCTTTCTCTTCAAGCCATTAACAAAAAAAAAAAAAAAAAACTTTATCTGTGGTTAGGGTCTTTAGCATTATGGTACTTCTTAAAAAAACTAAAAACATTCATATAAGTAGACCATATTGGTTTTTGATGTGGGGTCCTATCTCTATAGGTGAGAAATATTTAGAAAATGAGATCAGGGTCACTGATATTTATTTTTATTCTAAAAGAGAAGGAATTTCAAGTTCTTGTTTACCGGTGGTCCATTAAAATTTGAAAATTACTAATTCAATAATTAAGGATGAGGATTAATATTTATTCGTATCTCGATATTTTAAAGCATAAACAATTAGTTACACAACAAAAAAACATGAGCTCCCTAGCTTATGTACAAGTCAAGAAAATGACACTTGAACGTGATCGACGAATTTCTATTCCAGCACTCGAAGTAGTTGTCCGTCTCCAGGACCACCGTCTACGCCGTCAGCAAATACTGAACGTTGGAGAGCAAGAAGGGTTCTATCAAAAAACAGCCCAGGCAAATGATGGCCCTTGCAAGAGATCTCAGGGTTTTACAACAGATTGTCCAGAGAGCTATAAAAAAAGTGGGTTGATAGATCCTTTTGAGGTTGGAGAGGCCATTTTTTGACACTAGCAATGAAAAAACCCCATTTATTCCGTCGCAACACTCTTTTGAGTTATTTTGGACTCTTTTTTGACACTTTTGGCCCCCTACAGCCCTGATACCAACCCCCTTGACTACACCTTTTGGATGCATGTCAAGGGTAAGGCAGACAGTGTACTTCATCCAAGCACCGAGGCCTTCAAAGCCACTGTCACTAGGACGGCACGACATATAACTACATCCGCAGTGGGTCCCAGCTCTTCCACCGACATATGGAAGCTATTATTGCACTTAATAATTACAGACACAGATTATTTATAGTATTAGTTAGGTTGAAATTATATTCTTAATTATTAAATTATATCTTGTTGAAGTTTAAAATTCAAAGTGATCAGAATTGAATGGACCACTCGATATTTACATTTTTATCTAACTTGAGACCATATAAAATATTCACCTAGGGATAGGTACATGGAAATAATTGAAAGTAATATGATCTACCAATATGCTTAAAGAAAATATATTGAAAATTAACGTAATCACCCAGGCAATTTGCACGTTTTTTTGTTTTTTTTGGTTTTTTTTAAGGAGAGCAGCTTACCTGTTATAACGTTTCATTGGATTAGTTGTGAGGAGCTGTGAAAGGAAGGAATTAAACAAAAATCCCACTCCGTATCTAGTAATGGTAAGGGCAGGGATTACTCCGACTTACTCTTAGAAGCAGTGATGTATAATATCTGTTGTCTTGGTATTTAAAAATAAAAGAAACCAAAAAATAAAGTGGTCAACCTGATAATTTGGAGAATATTTGGTAGAAGAGGAGTATAGCTGTCATGACTTAGAATTAAATTAGCAACTATCAGGGGTGATAGGAAGAGAATAAACACAGATCCTACTCTAAATAAAGCAAGGACATATAGGCTAGAAGGACTCCTATGTCGATACTCAATGCTACTCTAAGTCCAACAAGGACTTAGACTTATAACTCCAACAATGTTACTTTTCCCATTTCATGTATAGTTTTATATTGACTCTTTAAAAATATAAGAATGAGGATAACAGATTTGAAAATTCCACAAACGCAATTACATTTTGTTCATCAATAGGCATGGACCCAGTGTCCCTTGTACCTATATCTAGAGTTGAGTAGTTTCTAATGAAAAACTACCTTTAAAAATTAGAAAAGAAAAAACGTTTATTAAGTGTGCTCTTTCTTCTTTTTTGTTCATTATTTAATTGTTGTCGTTGTGTGAGCATCTTCCTCTGAACGAAGAATTTTTGTCCATGTTTGGTGTAAATTGATTTATAATGCATGATGAATAAATATTTATGAATTTAAATACAGGTATATTTTCCCTGCACTAATGCTACTTATAATGAAAGTTGATATTAACAAGGGGCTTAATTCAGTAGTACCATATATGTTCTCCTCACACTCTTTCTCCTTTCAAAGATATCAACTCTACCTATATTTTATTTTATTTGCTTAAAATATTATGAGATAACTGCAGCCACATTCAGTGCTTTTTATAATCGTTTGATAAGCGAATATAATTTTTTTTAGTTGTATGCTTTCAACATTTAACATAGACCATACGTATCTAAATATCCACAATACGTACCTAAGTATGATTCTTTTATATGAGGAAATACCTGATTTAATTTGCCAGATAATATATATCATTAGGTAAAGTGTTCTACGAGTCTCTGGATTAAAAAAATATATTCTTTGATTAAAGTTTTGTTTTCATTACATATATGTAAACATGTTTTTTTTTTGTATTGCATAGCTTTACCAAACACTTGTAAGCTAAGTTCTTGTGTGGATTTAGAATATGAATGTATGACCTTTTATAGAAATATAGTGATACTAATTAGTTCTAAAGTGATTGGTACTTTTTTTTAAACCTTTGAAAAGTTCGAAATATATACATGTATTAACCAAATGATTTATAACAAATATGGATGAATACTGATATGATCAGTCAGGGTTTTGGAGAAGTGGGGAAAAATCCTTGAATTACATGTCTAAGACGAGTACAAGGAGCAAAATACAAGTTCAAGATATTTTTATAAAGTATTGTCCAAATCATCTGATGTCTTTCGAGCTCATTTCAACTCCATAGTTATTTATTTTTTTTTGAGTGGAGTCTTAAGGGGTTTTCTAGAGTAAATTACTTTTAATCAATCTAAAGTAATGACCATAACCAATTACTTCCTAATTGTTATGTAGCATATCCTTCAGCGTTAAAATTTTGCTACTTATTCCGTTTCGAATTGAGTTTTCTCTCTCCCTTAAAGGTAACTTAATATATCGTGAAAAAAATTTAATTTATAAAATGTTAAGAGGGTATGGGGAGGAGGGTACTAGTCCTGTAAGGTCTCGAGTCTTACCTGTTGAATCCCAATCAAAGTCTCAAGCCTTTGATTTTGACCTCAAATCAAGTTTGCAAACTACGTCCAAGTAATCTCCAACTCTGTAGTTTTGCAATAGCCTTATTTTATAGACTTTTAGATAAGACATTTTACAGTTTTACATGCAAATAATGAAATGATAGCTCATAGCACTGAAAATCTCAAACAATTGGATATCTCCATGAAATCTCTCAGGCACTCCCTGGGGTCGAATAACCCCTATGTACAACACTTGTAAGGTGCAGATTTGAACTATGGGATGCCGGTTGAGTAGTCTTGTTCTACAGTCGTGACCGTTAATATTGCCTTTAACATTATTATCGGCGGTAATTTTACCATTTAAATTTACGCGACAAAATATCCCAGGGAAAAAATTACAAGCGGCAAAATTACGGACGGCGAAAATGTTCATGGCAAAATTACCTACAACCTCTACAGTATGAAATATAATCTGAAAACACGGATACGGTGAAAGGCTACTAAGTCCTAGTCTCAAATTATATAAGTTGTATGTAAGTCTGTATATCTTCAATAATAAGAAAGATATGGAAGAGTTTATCACCTCAAACCATTTCTCTTTGTTTTAATGAATAACGGAGTGGGCATTTCATTTATCAGGTACGAGTATTGTTATAAAGAAAAAAATAAAGATATTGTAATGCTGAAGAACTATAATTAATTATAATTTCCTTCAACTCGACCCTGTATATTCTGTGATTATAATAGTTATTATACATCCTATATAGGTAATCGTTATAATTATATTAATATAAACACTTTTTTTTTTACTTTCGAGTGTTTTTAATTGTCTTTTCTTCTGCAAATAGGACTTAAAGTTAATTATTAAAATGTATGAACATGAATTCAATAAAATACACTTTTTTTCTTTCTTACATCTTGATTACATAAATTTGAAAATTACATTTAATAAAACTACAATATCAAAATGCTGGGTCAACAAACAGGGCCTACATATCCAACCTATTTTCCAGGGGGAAAATAATAATATTAATTTAAAAAAAATGACAATACCGTCAACTAGGGACTAATGACATATAGGGTCGTTCAGGTAAATTCGGGGAACCTTTACCTACATCCTGATCAGTGGTCAATAAGGGAAGCAAATAGAGATTTGAAATTTTATAATCAAGTTTTAATAATACAAAAGAAAAGAAATCATTGAATGTGTTTTCCATTTTCGCCCATCATTCACTCAATACGAGACCTATAGGAGTTGCAGGGCGTGGGCAGACAAGAGTTCAAAGTACCTGTCGGCACCCCACACTCTGTTTTTGCTCTTTGAAGAAAGGGAAGGACACTGCCGTTTCTCCCAATGATCCCAAGGGTAATGATACTGGCCGGAAACTTGGTTGTAATGACAATGGGGACATTATCTCTCTCTATGGCCAACCATATGTCGTTCTGGATATTGTGGGATCTGTCAACAGTTCATTGTTTCTCATTGCAATAAAAGATAATTTGGTTACAATGGAACTTCAAATCGTTCAACAATTTTTTTCTGCAGGCAGCCCTGTTGGCCTTCATTTTGTCTGTAAGGATATGTCTTTTGTAGAAGTGGTATGACTTTATCCTTCGGTCAGTATTTATGGGCCTGGATAATGTTGCACGGCTTATATGGTGCTTTTATCAAGAGCGTTAATCCCAGTCGCAGGAGATGACCTCCGGCCTACTAGGAATATAAGAGTGTATTTTTTATCACTCCAAGACTTGTGAGCTTTTCTCTTATACCTTTCTCCTTCCAGCCGTTGTAAACGTCGTAGACTGTGCTCTTTGAATATCTTTGCATCTTCTGGATGTACGCTGGGATGTGTCCGACGAAAGTAATTTCGATGATCGTGTCCTTCCGGGTCTTCTACATCGTAAACACTTCTTTTGGATTAAAAGTTGTGCAACGAACTTAAGCCTATGGCTCAACCTATTAATTTAAAATTGAAATAACCGATTTAAATGCTTTCCTTATTGTTCAGGATGTAGTTAAAGATGGTCCGGATTGACCTGAACGACCCTTTATGTAACTATGTATGCTATTTTAGAGTTAGTTAATTTAAAAAAATACATTTTCAATTCGTAGTATGATTCAAACACCAAAATAATTTATTTGTAGTTATATAAGAAATAACAGTAGCACTCAACATTGTCCCGAGTTATTATGCGTTGTCGAACAGACAAAATTTGCTTAAACAATGTAGAAGATGTCATATTTCGGTCTGGAAATTCTAGACCGGTCTTAGACCGCAATGATTTTTGTTAGATTAAACTAAATATTTCCTTTAAATAAGTTTGATCTAAACTGGTCCAAAAGAACAATTTGGTCTTCTTCCGTCCCAAAAATAATCGGCCTTATTTAAAATATGGTAATAACGATTTTAAGTATAATTTGTTTATGAAGTCATTTGGGTTTTTACAATATGAATATGGTACAATGACGTCGTAAGATTTTTAAACTTAATGAATTAAGAATGAGAATTATATGCATATCTAAATTTCAAATTGTTAAATATTTTTTTAATTTTATGGTTATAACTAGGGATGTGCCACGAGCGAAACTCGTAAATTGGTACTCGAGTTTTATGAAGTAAATAAAAAAAACCAAAAATTATTCATATAACTTTTTATTAAAATCATACGGGACCAAATGAGGAAAAAAAACAAAAACTGGATATAAATCGTTCTTAATGCATATAAACAGATATACTATCATAGTTCCATAAAAATTAATTATTTACGGGGACATAGTTTATATATATATTTGTTTGGCCTTATCTTCATATACAGATATACGGAGATTTGTATCTATGTAATTGCACAAATGCATATAGATCATCAGGGGTTGGTTCTCAACCTTTTGCAACTGAAGGCACTCTTTTGATTGTCAAGACATTTTCCGAGGCACATCTTACTAAATAATTTAGTAGAAGCATACAACTGTCACCCATAATGACCAAACGGAATATTCTGCTTACCCACAGTGAACCACTTCGACTTGCTTCTGGTAAATATTGAGAACAACCCGTGATAAGAGACAGAAACGTAGAATAGCATTCACAGTTACTTTAAGACAGTTCTTTGCCTTTGATTTTGTGATAGTGATGATGGAAACCTCTGACTCCTATAAATAGCTAGTGGTAAAAGGCAACATAAAGTTTATTCTCCGTTTTGATAGAGTCATACCTGTACTAGGTATGTTCAAAAAGTAAGGTAATTTTGAATTTTTGGGAGAAAATATTTATGTTGTCCCTCTCAAAGTAATCCCGCTCAGATACACTTGCGCTGCTGCACACACCTCAAAAAAGGCACACGCCAACCCAATTTCTTTCTGTCCCGACACTTTTGAGCCCCTACAGCCCTGATGCCAACCCCCTCGACTATATCTATTGAGTACATGCCGAGGGGAAGGTAATGTTAATTAGGAAGAGAGCTCAGACACACATCTATTTATAGGATTAATTTTAATGAAACTCATTCATAATTAATAAATTATATCTTGTTCAAGTTTAAAAATTCAAAATGTTCAGATTTTAATCCAGTACTATATAACATACAAACCTATAAAGGCGATGATTTTATAACTAGTTTATAACCACCGATATTCCTCTTAATTTTTGCATCAACAAACCCCCCTTCCCCAATATACATATCAAATGACTCTATCACAGATTAAACTAGACTTTTTGCTGATTTCAAGAAGGATAGGTTGGGTTGCATACATCAAAATATGTAGAAATACTCATATGTATATTATATATTAAGTAAATATAAACTGCAATTTCTGTTCATAGATAAATAATATACTCGCATGTGCTAAAATTGATTTGATTTATTGAATTAATTATATATTCTATATTTTTATTATCTATTTTCAATGTAAAACTTTTCCATCTATATCCCTTCAAGATTATTATTTTTATTTTCAAAAAGGATCTTATCCAGGATGTGGGAATAGTATTTTATAGACAAAAATAGACTATAAAATATTCTTAATTATGTTAAATGCTTTGCGTTAGTTTTTATTAATTTTTCATAAAAGGTGTTCAAACTAGAGGTGGATTTGGTCTAGGCCCGAAAGCCCGCCGTCCAAACCTTCTAGCTCGATATCTATTTCTAATGTAAAATAATTTCTTTACAACTAATCGATGACGTCATTTTCGATTTGAAACCCCATGAAAAATAAGCTGAAGTTGACGTTATTTGTATATGTCACATTTACAAATAAATATTTTAAATCGTATTTTTATGATTAATTTCTTACCGACGTACGCTAAACACCTCAAATGTCTTCTCAACCAAACTACAATATGGAAAATTAAAAAAATAGTGGTAAAAAGTCATAAATTATCGAAATAAATTTATCAATATATTTAAGCTTCAAAATGAATGCATTTTAATTAAATTGATTGTCTTTGAAGGGGCATCTGTAGGGGGAGGATGGAGAACCTGGACCCCCCCAATGGAGAAATTTTGTTTGTACTAGAATATTTTTTCGTTCGAAAGAAAAAATTTCATGAGAAATTAAACATTAAATGTTGTGTGATATTTGATTTAATCAATTAGTTATTACATTCTGATGTTTGATGTTATATTCAGCTCTCATGATTATCTATTGTAATACTTTTATTTTATAGATTCTCATATTTTGGCCCGAAAGCCCACAATATGGCCCAAAATCTGACATCTCGTTGCCCGACTTAGCGCAATATTTTTTAACCTGATCTACCTCTAGTTCAAACACATTCCAAATTAATGATTCTACATCCAAATTTGGATTGGTTCGTTAATTAGGGGAACATGTTCATGATATACAAATACACGTCATACATAATAATATATATGTATAAATAACCCCATTGAATATATGTTTGTATGTAATCTTAAATACTAATCACTCATAATAAGTAGGATGGATGGGAAGGTGAGAAACCGGATTTGTTTTGTTCCCTAAAGGATGCAAGAAAAACAAAGATCCTTGAGGGTAAAAGAGCAAAGAGAGAATTATTATCTTTGATACTGTTATTTAAAAAAATAACAAGATTTCTTGAGATTTCATAGACGTACATACCAACCTTCATGCAAATCGAGTGGTTACACCTATCAAATGTGTTGATTAAAATCAATTATTCTTTTGTTTACCGAGTGGTCCATTAAAATCTGAACATTTTGCATTTTTAAATTCAACAAGATATAATTTATAAATTAATAAGATATAATTTATAAATTCAATAAGATATCATTTATAAATTAATAATATAATTTCAACAAATTGAATACTATAAATATATGTGTGTCTAAACTCTCTTAATCATTAATGTAGCCGCCCTTAGCGGCAATTATGGAATATCAAGAGGCGATGGAAGGCCTGCCACCCACTGCAATGTCTATCATGGGGTCCTTGTACTAGCTGACAGAAGTTTTCAGGGCCTCAGTGTTTGGATGACGGAAACTCGACATGCACCCAAATGGTGAAGTCGAGGGAGTCGGTATCAGGGCTGCTGGGTGGCCAAATGTGTCAAAAAAGAGTTTCAAAGAGCTCAAAAGACTTATTCAAACGAGTCTAGCAACTAAGGGGATGGGCTTCATTCATTTCTAGTGTCAAAAGTGGCCTCTCCACCCTCACAAACATCTTTCAACCAACTTGTCTGGACAGTCTAGTGTAAACCCTTAGATTTCTTCTATGTTTCCTCATGGACTTGGGGAAATTGAGCTCTCCTGTTTTTTGTTTTTGTTTGTTTTACTCCTTCGAATCTAGTTTGGGCCGAAAAAATTGATTTAAAAAAAAAAATTCTAAAAAACTCCAAAAAACATGCAAATACAAATAAATATATATAATCCTGTGGAAGCCCCTGCTTAAGGACCTGTCTCAAGAACTGGTAGGACCACCGGTCGTAAGACTAGACTGTACCGAATAAATAAGGACCAACACACGATTTATTTTGTTTCTTTTTATTTTGAAGGCTTTGGCTTTTGATGGAAGAAATTTTGCAAAACTACAAAAGAAAATAAAAGTAGAATAAGGATTTTTATATGGACATTATTTTCCTAATTTTCCTTTTCTTTGTCATAATTTATCCATTTATGTATAAATATTGGTAAAGAAACACTAGTTTAAGTCTGGAAATGGCATTTTGGAGAAAGGAAAATGAAGGCAGGAGCGATACTTCTGGTACAACTGAATTAATTCCCTTGTTAACAGCAGCAGCCTATTATGTATTACTGCTACATATATAGAGGAATATATATTATTTTAGGTATTTTTGTGAACATATTGTAAAATTATATTTAGTATTAGTATTTTATTATTCCTTTCAAATAAATTACACCAAAAGAAGGCGTGAAATCTTCATTCAGAGCAAAATGGTAACACAACGTCGATTTATTAAAATATGAATAAAAAGAAAAATGAAATATAACAATATCTGTTTTTTTTTTCTAATTCCAAAACAACTTTTTTTTCTACCTTTTGCCGTTTCCTACATATATCACATTTCTTCTTCTAAATAATCCAGAGATTCTCGAACTTAATTCTGGTGAACGATAATGACGATTCATTCATTGGTGTATAGAAAATAAAACGTCTACCATCAAAACGTCAAATGGACGAAATGTCGATTAGACTAAACGTCAAATGGACAAAATGTCGACTGTAGAATGTAACAAGGTTACACCATCATGACATACCGACTGCTGGGCAAGAAAGACATGTTTTAACAAAACCCGCAACCACTCACACACTATGACGTTAATATTAAAAAAACGTGTTGGAAATCAAACATCAGTGGTACACGTGTTATGGTATAACCTTATATTTTTTTTAACCTTAGAATATGAAATAAGGGGCTCCTCCAAATGGTATTACGATATATCTCATTCAGACATTTCCCACCTGAAAAATATCCCCACCACCACAACATCCTATATAAACTACCTGTAAGGGCCCTTCCTGACCCTCTTATACAACACGAATGTTGAGGTTGTTTTCGGGTATTGCCGTGTCCCAAAATGGGATGAAACCAACCACAAATATTTGAGCAACCACTAAGAGCCAATTACTACCCCTATTTACCCTGCAAATGTTGGGGCTGTTTTCGGGTATGGTCTGGTCCCAAAATAGGATGAAACCCCCCGCTACTATTTAATAAAACATTTTGAGCCCCTCAATGTCTCTCATTTATATCCCAAATGTTGGGGGTGTTTTGGCTTTCCGCCGGGTCCCAAAATTCAATGAAATCCACAGCTACTACTTAAAATTTATCCCACATTTTCACCCGAAGTACCATGGAAATTATAGGCCATTTCGGATTTCAGCTCTTTTATGGAACCGGTGGTACCCAAAAGCTGTCCCAGCTTCCTGGATATAAATTGAGAATTTTGGTGAGGCCTTTGAAGGTAACTTATCTGGTGGTAGTTGGTTTCATCCCTGACCCGGTGAAACATGAAAACATCCCAACTTTCAAGGTATAAATGGAAGGGGCGGTTGTCAGGCCATTAATGTTGTTTATGTATTGGGGGGGGGATGTATATTTTATTTTATATGTATGAGGAAGTAACAGAATATATACAAATATTTATATATATTAACGTTGTAACTATTAATTTACGTGGAATAAATTCGGGTGTAGAGAAGGGCCTATAAAAGTAATTTAATTAAACGCACTGGGTTTTATCTCATTTTTGGGCCTGGTGGTACCCGAAATGACCTAAAATTTCGAGGTATAAATGGGGGTTTGGGAGATTCCTTACTGTTAGTTTATGAAGGATGGTGGACTTTTCAGGTTGTGTCCCCCACTTCCTTCTTTCCTTGAGTGGTCTTTTCCATCTTGAAAATGAGGCTCCTGGAGCACTTCACAATATCCATAATCTCTGCCACCTCAATTTTGGCATTCACAATGTTTGGTATCCTCTGCCTTTTTGCTTCTTGCCCACTCATTATGAAAGATTTGAGAAATGTTTATTATTGTTTACTTATGCAAAAAGGACAAGAGATTCGGAATATGGTGGGGGAAATCACAAAACCTCTCCACTTTTAATACAATAATAAACATTTAATAACAGTCCACGTTTTGCTTCCGAACCCTGTATATAAATAGTTTTTTTCACTATTTATACTAACAAAATGAAGCATCAACAGAAATATATTTATATAACATGAAATAAAAAGCTCTGAGCGTTTTTTGCTACATGTCTTTAGTGAGCAATATCTCACGATTAATACACTGCATAAAAAAGTTTAAACTATGCTTAAAGGTTAAGCGTCCACATTAAAAAAGTTCATTTACGGTTTATTGTTTGGTGGAGCCATTTGTATGTTACAGTATTACAAAATGGAAGTAGAAAAAGAGAAAATTCGATACATGCTTCGGTATCACTAGGATCAAGGTGAAAAGGTGGATCAGCCAGCAACTTTTTTTGCCTTCTTTATGGACCCAATAAAGTATTGAATACATTATCAAAGCGGTGGATTCAACAATTCCGTTATGGTAATATGGACGTCGAAGATGTCGATAAAATAATTGGAATTGTCCACTTGGAATGACATGTGAGGAACTGAAGATTAACCAGAAAACTGATTGACACCATCTAAATCGGATAATTCTAACTATTTTAATTTCAGTGTCAAAATGAATCGAAGAAACGTTTAGAACTTTTTATTTCAAATATTATATAAAATATTGAATGTGGCTTTAGATGAGGTTTAGCTATGAGTGTGTGTAGCTAAAGCTACTTATATTTAGTGTTAAAGCAAAGTAAATCGCCGTCTAATTACTTCAAGCAAAGCAGGTTACTAAATACTATAAACTATACCGAGGAAAATTGCAATTTGCTTTTTTGCTTTGAGCGTTACAATATCTCAAATTTTTCCTTAGTTTGTAAGTTTTAAATTTTAGTGTAATTATAACAACCGATGGCAGAAGAATAAATAATTTAAATGATATTAATTACAGCAAGAAAAATAAAAAAGTCCTTACAGTTTTATAACAATAATGGTCCTAAATAAACTATGTACAGTTTTATCATACAAAATCCGTTTTTATTCACTATCTTGAAGAAAAGTATAAATTTTGTGGCTTTTCAATATTCCAAAAAAAAGAGCCTTTTCCAACTGTTACTGATATACTGTACTAATTTATAATTGTGTGAAATCATAGAAACCATAAGAATAAAATGGATAATGGTTTGTTTATTATTGCCTTTATTTATTTATTCTGTTGCTTTTATTTTGTCCTTTTTGTTTCTTTGTTAAAATTTGAAAACATATGTATTCTAAATAAAGAAAAAAAAAAAAAAATATATATATAATTGTGGGGAATTCTTCACAGCTAAAAAATTGCTAATAGGAATTCTAACAATCAACATTCAGAATACTGATGAGGGAAAAAAGGAGGAGGAGAAAAATCAACAGCCGTCAACTACATTCAATGTATATTTTTGTGACAGGGAGGTGATGCCGTGATGTGTGCAACTTGTATAATTGGCATGAGAAGAAAAGTGGTCCGCAGAATGAGACCGATTAAATCCTTTTACGCATTGAAAACGATTAATTTTCGACCCACAGTCTGGTCCAAATATATCTAAAAAACAACAAAAGATTGAATTTAAAAAATAATCAATCACGGAAAGAGTCTGATGTCTGAACACTAATAATATAAGTTGGTATCGTCGTCATCTCTTTGGCGTACATCATATTATAAAGGAGTCTTCTTCAAGAAATGAGTCATTCTTTCACTTGTATGAGTTTTGCAGTAAGTAAGTAAATACAACATCAAGGATATAGGAAGAGAAGGTTGATAAGAAGTTCAATGACCTATTTACATACATAATAATTAATATATCTATCCCTAGGGACAATAAGTAAAAAACCGTAATATAAATTTATCACAAGTTATGTATTGGCATAAAAAACCCTTTGAGTAGTGAATGATGATTCACCCTTGAGTGGGCTTAAAAAAAATCGAAAATTAATTTTTGTAGAAAAGAATTTGTTCAATTATTTTTTTTTTTTTGAAAAAAGTATTGGAAAAAAATTCAAAAATCTATAACTATTCCAAAAAATTAAATTTGTTCGATAAACATTTCAAAGATCCTCAGCTGTTAAGATAAAATTTATTTTTTGGAAAAAAATTTCAAAAATAAATTTTTTCGGAAAAAAGTTTCAAAAATCCACACCTGTATACAAAATATTTTAAATATTAAATTATTTAAAATTTTTGCAGTTGTTCACAAATTATTTTTTCCTTTTTTTGTTTATTAATTTACAATGAGTAAACACAAAAACAATCTTGAACAAAAATCAAGAAAATGAGAAATATCCGATTACTAAAATTACCCGTTAATTTAATTTGATCACCTTATTCACACAAAGTCAAAAAGAAAATTTATTATGTACAAGTATGCAGCCCAATATCACTGCCACTTCTCCAATGGACATCGAGAGTCATGATAAAGACTGACAACTTTTTTTTGAACATGTGAGACCCATTTTCTTGTTACTACTTGACTTGTGGACTTTACGACCATCCCTGTCATCCTTTTCAAAGATTTTTGTGATTGTCTCAAAAGTTAAGTTGCTTCTTGTAAATAAAAATCCTTGATTAAATGAATTTGCCAGGGACACCTGGCAAATTTAACAGGCCCTTTCCATGGATTGGAAATAGCATGGATATTTATATCCTTTGAAAGGTGCATTCTTTGCTTTCATGAGTTCTTTTAATGTTTCTAATTACAAGTGAAAACTTTTGAGATACCTATTCCCGTGATGGCTTTTTTATTAATTTCCGTTACATTTCGCCGAAGGTTAATTTTACAAACCGACATTTTATTGAAGGACAATTTGGCAAATGTACATTTTACCCAACGGTCATTTTCAAAAAGACCATCAGGGACATTTGTCCGAAAAAAGGATATTTCATATTCCAATTCAATTCAAAGTGATAGTGTAATAAATAGATACTGTTCATTAGCTATATGCCATATAGATAAATTAGTGAGTGTTATTTTCTAGATTAAAACAAATATGTATATTAATTAAAGATTATTATATAAAGACGACACAGAAACATGTGATTTGAATGTAATTCGAGTCTTTGTCTGATAGTCGAGTACCTGAAACCTTCTCATTGACTTGAGCCCAAACATACGTACCACAATTAACTAAATTAGATAATTACATGAAGTGTAGAATAAATTTTTAGAGACGTTTCTTAAGTCAATAAATAAATATACATATACATATAATTTATCTTTTTCGGGTAAAGATTCGAAGTACATTGCCCATTCAGCTATTCCTGAACTTTTTTAGATGTGTTCTTTGGGTCGTTGTCTTCCTAGAATTACCAATATCTTTCCACCTTAAGAATCTTTGCTGATTGATGAAGATGCATTTGAATCTTGATGTAGTTTTCCTTTTTCATGGTACCGTCAATTTTGAGAAGTTCTCCAGTTCCAGTGGTAGCAAAACAAGACCAAACCATAATGTTCCGCCAATGTGTTTCACTGTTGGAATAGGGTATTTGGGTTCGACAGCTTGACCTTCTGTTATCAAATATGCTGATGCTGGTTGTGTCCATACAACTCCACCTTTGTCTCATCTGAACACAGAACAGTGCATAATTTGTGTTTATCATCTTTGCAGTCATTGGCATACTTCAGCAACTAAAGATCCAATTGCTTTCAACCACTGCTGGATGGACTTGAGATCCTTGGCAACCTCTCCGACTGCATATCTCACTTGTGTTGAGCTCAGCTTAGATTTCCCACCATGTTAAGGCAGATTCTTGAGATTGATAGTTCTTTGGAATTTGGTAATGATGCATTAGGCAGAGGATTTTGTGATGGAAATGTCTTTGTAAATTGTCACCTTGATTATGGCAATTGACTACAAGCTGGCAGATGTTTTTACTTTACTTTGGTCTTACTCATGTTGAGTGTTGAATAAGACTGATCTTTCCAGTAATTTGTGGAAGTCTCTTAATCTTTCAAAACTTCACCATGAAAAAAATGTGTTTGTTATTTTACCTTTTTTAGAGATGCATGAATACTTTTGAAAGGAGCAAAAATTGTCTTCGAAGCATAAAAATATTTTGTATTAGAAGTTGATATTTCTAATCAATAAATAGTAATTATTATCAAAACATGACAAAAAGAAAATTAAAAACAATTGTTAAAGATTTCTGATATAGATATGGCAAATATGGAAAGGGTACGAATACTTTTGGGCTGAACTTTACGTAGGGGCGTACATATTTTTTTTATTTGGTTATTGATTTTTGTCTGGAATTTTTTTCAAAAATCCACAGCTACTCTAAAAATTAATTTTTTTGAAAGAAATATCAAAAATCCTGTTAATAGGATTTTTTTTTTGAAAAAATGTCAAAATTAAATTTTCAAATGTTAAATTTTTGGAAAAAAAAAATTCAAAAAGGCATAGCTATTCTCAGAAAATTTAATTTTTTGAAAAAATTAGATCAAATTTCAAAATTCCATTTTTTAGTTAAAAGCAAAAATTCCTTAATTTGGGTGGGGGGTTCTACAGTCCCTCCAGTCTACCCCCTGTTGAAGCCCCTGACAGCTAAATAAGGATAAGATATTTAAAAATCCAAAATCCTTGCAATTAAAATTTGTCAAAGGAATGTGTTATTAACAAATTAGATGACTCGTGTATATATTTATAAATCTTATTTTATCTTATTATACATACGTAGCAAATAATTCTTTTATTTTGCATTTTGCCAAACGTCCGTGTCAATAATAATAAAAAGAATACTTTTTTTTTCTATACCTTGTAGGTATATGAAGGGCAAATCAACCATTTCATTATTATAAAAACGGTTTTTTATATATACATATATGCATATCCATTAATATATGTACATGAAAATAGGAATATGGAAATTGCAAATCCAAATTATGTAGTATGTTTTGTTAGTATGTATTTGTGTACTACATTCCTTTTTGGTAGCAACTAAAAGGGATAATTCTCAAAATCCATCACATCTCAGCGTTTTGACCCTGAAAAAGGTATGTATTTACTTTATTGTAAATACATACCTATATGATATGTTATCAAAGCATTACGGAACACGGCTCAAAATTCTTGAGGGAGAGGGCGCTCATCATTTTAAAACCTAGTAATCAACTTGTACGAATTTTTGCTCATTTACATAAGTTTTTTTCTGTTTCTACCTCTTATATGATATCATAAACAAATTGAGAGATAAAGAATAATTTTACAGATTGAAAGATTAGACGGTTTAAGTTATGTCTTAAAATAAGGAAGACTCTTTTTTTTCATGCTGTATGTCTGACTCTATCTCAAAATCTCACGCATACATAAGTTCAAAAACTTGAGCTCAATCTAATTATGAGGCTTAACTGGATGATATTGCACCAAATCATGTAAATGCATGTGCCCTAGACACTGGTTCCCAAAGTTTTTGCACCCAAGGTACACTAAAAGACAAATAAAAATTTATAAACACATTTATTTTATTTTAAACCAATCATTTAGATTATTTAAGCTATTACAACTGAGGCTTGGTTGTCACAAATTGTTCGGCACACTTGAAATAACGTAAATTTGAGCAAAAATTATATTAAATACTAGCACAAACACGCTATCTTAAAGATAGTCCATGAAAATTAAAAAGATTTTATTTATTTTTTGTTTGTTCTATGTTCAAATTCTAAGCTAAAACGATCTACAATAAACTATAAAAATATAATAGGCAAATTTCTAATGTAAAACCTCCTTGGTTACGACATTTTTCCCATCCAACACCCTGGGACGCCCTTTGGGTATCATTATTATTTCATTCTTGAAGTGATAATATCTAAGTATTAAGTCCCCCAACCCCACAGTGTGTGTGCTCATGAAAGGGGTAGAGTAACACTGAAGATATTTGTTTAGGTGTTATATATGTAAGTCCTTGTTTGACTCGGAGTAGAACTGAGGGATGACATCATTTAATTCTTGCCTATACATCATTGCTAGATAAGGAATGGGGTCGGACATTATTTCTTTCCTTTCGTTAACTACTCGCAGGTAATCGTATGAAACAACATGATAGCCCAGCTGTTCTCCTCTATAACATTCCCCAAATTGTCTTGGTTAAAACGTCATTTTTGGGTTTATTTAAAAATATACGGACCCATCATCTTTTCTGCATTTTTAAGAGAGTACATGGAAAACTCCTGCTCAATTTTAATTTTTACATCCGTCAAATATGTCAAATCACCTATTAATAGAGAACTCAAATGTAAAATTTCAAATCTTTAACTCTGAGTTCTAAGCTCCTTTTCATGATGAAGTTTATCAAAACTCCTCTTGAAGCCTTCCCTTCCGGCTGAATATGTTTGGACTCTGTTCTTATTCCTCTTGAGATCAAAGGAAGAAAATATTTATGAAAAGGATATTAGGAGATATCTAAGTGAGAAAAAAGTCATTTCATCATTGCATTTATTCGCCTGATAAGGAAGCATCCGGATCAAAGGTGAGAATCTATGGCTAAGCAATCAGAGAAATCATGTAGCTTATAATAATAGATGTACTTCTATATAAATGCAATAACCGCTAGTGTTGGAGCTAGGTCTGACAATGCTAGACCGGTCTGATACCCTTATATTTTTGGTTGGACTGAATTAGTTCGGTTAAAAAAAAAAGCTTGGTATGAACTGGTCTCATTGAAAAATTCGGTCTGTTCAAACGAAAAAGTCGGTCCAGTTCCTTCCCAAAAAATGGACTAGACCAATTTTACAGATGAATTGCTTATATCATATGTATTTCCAAACGAAGTTTAAACAGGGATAGTTAGGATGGTTTTAATCCTGTCGTCACTTATAGGTATGTATACAGTATTTGTTCTAGGAAATAACATGTACTTTTGAGATTTATTTTAAAAAATCAATGGTGGTTGATCTTGGAAAAAAAAGAATTATTTTTCCCTTCTCTAATTAGTTATAGTAAGATTCACACTCTAACTAACTCGGCAGCTTTCCTCCTCTTGTGGATGCAAGACTTTTTGAATTAGAATATAAATAAATTTGTGGATTTAAATGCTTAAATATTCTCAAAAAAATAAAATTAATGAATAAATAAAATATTTTTGACTCACAACCGAATTTTTGCTGTCTTTTTTGGTTTACTTAATAAAATTTGAGTACAAATTAATGAATTTTGCTAGTGACACATTACTACTCAAAAACTAATAAATACATTAAATACTAGAGTTTGGCTTCGGTCTGAAAATCCTAGACCAGTCTGATACCCTCATGATTTTTAGAGGAACCAACTAATTTGTTCATTTTAAGGAGTTTGGTTTGAACCAGTCTCATTGAATAATTCGGTATAGATCTGTCTCAATTTAAAAATTCACTCTAGAGAGATTCGGTGGATGAATTGTCGATGACGTCATCTGTGTTTCAAAATTGTGAACATCAACCAACAATGACGTCATATGAAGTGAAATCTGTTGTATAACTGGTCAATCAAGGTAGAGGTCCAAAGATTGAGACAAAAAAAAAGTATACGATTTCAAAACGATTAAATTTTGGCATATGGTCTGACATTGTAGTCTTGAACAAAATATTGGTGCAAATCGGGTTAAAAAAATAACTTAAGAGTGAACGAACAAAAATCGGTCTTGGACCGAGTCTCAACAATATTAAATACCTACGACAAAGAAGGTATATATTTTCTTCGAAGGTCAATTTGGTGATGCAATAGACTCCTTTGAATTCTGAGTCAATGGAAGTTATTAAATGAAAAAAACCAGTAAATAACATAGAAGAATGACATTTGACAAAAAGTAATCATAGTTTTTTTATGTTTTTGAAAATCGTGTTGTTATTGTTCGGAAAATATTGAGACAAAAATAAGCAATCTTTTACGTAAGAAAACAATCAACCTAGGAAACTTTAGAAGTAGGTCAATCAATGACTGTTTGTCAAGAGGAAGAAAAAGAAAAAATGGCCATAATTTAGAGGTAGATAGTTAATTACGTCAAACTTATGATTTACTAGAGGGGTAAGCATTGCCCAGAGTGATTAAGCATCAAAGTACTGACAAACTTTGCTTACAAAATATAAGATAAGTACCCAAGAAATCCTCAGTACTACTCTACGTTTTTCATGAGCACAAACCGCACATAATTGCTCAATACTGAGATATTCTCTTCTCAAGAGTGAACAAATAATAATGACACCTTTAAATGATTAGGAGGGATCAGGGGTTCTTATTACGACAACTAGATATATTTAGACGTTATGAAGGAATATTCTGTAAGCATATTATGATAGAACTAGGTCAAAACGTCGAAAAACAAAATGTAGAACTTTCAAAATATAAAACACGTAGAAAGACAATGTTGCGAAACAATATAAATTCATGGAACAAAGAAAATGCAAAAAGGAGAAAGTAAAACCAAATAATGTACCTCATCTCTCAATAAGTCTCTGGTGATTATTCAAAAATTGAGACTATATTTAAATTTCCATAATAAAAATTGGAAGCTAGGTTGTAGTGATGGAAATCCCGGCTCTTTCGCCTCCCCAACGGCTTTTCAGACTTCTTTGTTGCTTTAATTTATATTTTACAATTTACAAAGGCGTCAGCAAGATATATAATTATTATTTTTTTTATTTTTTTGAGGCTTGGTTTTTGCATTTCTACATAAATTACCCGAATGACATTTTTCTTCAGAAAAGATTAGAAAAAAAAAATTCCTACTCCTTCCGCTTCAAATTTTTCATCCTCACGAAAAATGTTATAGGAAAAAGAAAAAATCTATGATTTGAACTTGATATTTTGAAATGAATACTGTTCAGAATAAAGTTAGTCATTCTTATTTTTTTAAATACTTTTGGGATTTTTATATTTAAATTTTACTTTGAATGCAACTATCTGTTAGTGAATCGGGATTTTATACACCTCCAGATTTATAAAAATGCTTTTTATTCCTTTCAATCCACATTTTATTGCTAATACTTTTCAGTATACAAGAAACACATTAAAGATTATGTATACGTATCCCGGTGACGGATGTTATATATGAACATATAATATTTATAAAGAGTTGCTTTTAAATTATTTATTAAATTCATGAATTGTTCGATTTTATCAAGGGCAAATTATGCTTGTTTAATTTAACCTTCCGTTGGTTCAATAACCTCATTATAAATGAGATATTCATTCAACTCTTTATAAATATTATATGTTCATATATAACATCCGTCACCGGGATAATATTTACGGGTTGCATCTTAATCGAGTGAACACACGCATACAAACAAGCTGCTCAATTTGTCTCCCTCCCGCCCTTATCAACAATTTTGTTTTCGTTTTATTACAAATTGTACATACTTCCATCTATATTACAAAAAGATCTATTTATGAATGTATTAAACATGTATCCAAGTAAGCCAGAATATAAGGTTTTGCGCATAGAAATTATAGAGTATTACCACCGGGTGTTGCATGAAAATTAGAGCAATTTTCAATCATAATTTCAATAACAAACAAGTAGAGCTACAGCTTAATTTTGTACAATTTTCTTCACACACTCATTCAGAACAGTTACTTCTCTATGGAGTACACTTGGCAGCGATGATGGCCTTTAAGTGACGTCTAAAAGATTTTAAATATTTAATTTTTTGAAAAAAAATTCGAAAATCTATTGTTATTCACAAAAAATATAATTTTTTAAAAAAAATATCAAAACTGAAATTTAAAAAAACCCTCAAACATTAAAATTTATATTAAAAAGAAAAAATCCTTAATTTGGTGGTAGAGGGGCTACAGCCCCTCCAGCCCACCTCATGTGGACGTCCCAGGAATGTGACGTGCGGTGTAGGAAAACGAACATAAACTCAAAAGTTTCTGCTTCAATTTAAAGCTTAGAAATTGATTCCAACAACTTTGAGTGATAAGAGTTAACAAGAGTGTCTAATTTTCAAGGAACACCCAGTATATTATAGATACTACTCGAATCATAAATAGAGTAATAAAATAAGTCAAAGCAATAAAGAGGCAATTTATTGATTTCAACAATTTTGAGTGATAAGAGTTAACAAGAGTGTCTAATTTTCAAGGAACACCCAGTATATTATAGATACTACTCGAATCATAAATAGAGTAATAAAATAAGTCAAAGCAATAAAGAGATAATTGCAATACGGAAAAATAGATTGTGCAATAATAACTTCTTTTTTTTTTACCTACATACATACATTAGATTCAAGTATGATTCCACATACATTTTACAGCAATGACCTTTTACTTGGTGCAAAAAATGATGCAACCAGGTATCATTAGAATATACGCTACGCAACAAGGCCAGCAGGTCAAATTATATTTCAATAACTTTAA
The DNA here is from genome assembly GCF_016086655.4 of Lepeophtheirus salmonis. Lineage (NCBI taxonomy): Eukaryota > Metazoa > Arthropoda > Copepoda > Siphonostomatoida > Caligidae > Lepeophtheirus > Lepeophtheirus salmonis. The sequence continues at coordinate 21,234,027 of NC_052143.2, forward strand.
TATATGTATTTGTACTAGGTATGTTCATAAAGTAAGATGACTTTTCAAATTTTACAGGGAACATACATTTGGTCGATTTTTTTATTTTTTATTTTTTTATGTCAGTACACTGGCCATGAACATATATTTACTTTTTCAGCTATATAATATGTTTAGTTTGTTTGGTGCAAGTATTTTTTGTGTTTGGGGATTTTTTGCTATTGAAACACTTGTGTCAAAGAATTTGCTTCGAATTTTGTGTAAAAAATGAAATTTAGTCCTCCAAAACACTTGAAATGTTGAGAGTGGCATACGGTGCAACTGTTTTGAATAATAAAATAAATGTTTTCAATTATACAAACTCATCTAAGATGGCTGGGAAGATGCCAATAACGAGCCTTGCTTTTGTACGTTTTGATCACTGTATTTTTCGACTACCGTGGCGTAGTCCAGCATGAGTTCCTACTTTATGGCCGTATGGTCAATAGAGTATCATCTTGAAGTTTTGCGCCGCTTGCAAGAAGCAATACGAAGAAAACGTCTTGAATTGTGGTAAAACAATTCGTGGCTTTGCATCACGATAATGCCTCTGCTAACTCATCTTTACTTGTGAGATATTTTTGCCCCCCAAAAAAAACACCACAATCATCTCAGCCACCATATTCACCAAATTTGGCCCCATTTTATTTTTTCTTGTTCCCAAAACTGAAGAGACCTATGCAATGACAGAGGTTTGCAACCATTTAGGAGATAAAGACTGCATTGCTGGAAGAGCTCAAGGCTATACCGAAAAGTGTTTATAAGAAGTGCTTCGAGTATTGGAAAAAAGCGTTGGCACAAGTGTATTTATATATATATATATAAGATAAGGGATTACTTTGAAGGTGTCAACATAAGTATTGATGAATAAAAAAATAGTTTTTCTAAAAATACAAAGTCATCCTACTTTTTGAACATACTATAAAGAAAATTCTAATTCTCTCCTTAAAAGTATTTGAATCATATTGATTTGATTTATTTGTAAGAAATGCAGAACAAAGGAGGAACAGGATCATCGGGAGTGATGCTAATCGGTGGTATTTTGAAAATGTCAAAAAAATATAAAATAAAAGTCAACATGGTGAGCCTGATAATTTGAAGAATACTTTAGAGGAGAGCAGCTTAGCTGTGATGGCGTTTAATTAGATCAGCTATAAGTAATGATATAAATTCCGTGTTTTTCTTAGCTAGCCCGTTAATTTGTATTTGGTATTATAAAGAAGGAACTTTCTTTTCCTTAACAGTTGTCATTATTAATGACAATTCCCGAGTAGTGAACATACATTCCTAAATATATTCAATTATATTCAAAACCTGATTGAACCAAATGTGTGCTCATAAAAGACGGAGCATAACCCTGGCGATTTGTTGCAGAGTTATAATTGCAAGTCCTTGTTGGAATCAGAGTAGAATTAAAGATCGGCATCGCAGTAGGTCTAGCAAATGTCCTTGTTTAAATCCTTGTCTCCTTCCTTTCATGTCACAGCTGATTTGAGCTTATTTAATGAAACGCCATGAACATTATTCTTTCTCTCCTCCAAAAAATTCTTCAAAGTGTCAGGGGTACAATGTTGATTCTCCGGAATTAAATAATAATTATAGTAGCTTGGGAAAAGACAATTCACTCTTCAGGTTGCCAACTCTAAAAAAGCAATCAGCATCCCAGAACATGATTATTATCATACTACTATATCCTATTATTTCTCACTTCCAGCAAATTGTCTTTGAGTGGCATACAGGAAAACCAGATCTTGGAAAATATTGGTACCCCATTATTAAAAAATATATACTACAAACAGACAAAACTTTACTTTAATGATATAAAATATAAGTTCCCAAGAAATCTTCAATGTTACTCCCCATTTTTCATGAGCATATTCACACGGAGTCACTCAATACTTTGATGTTCTCTCTCCAAGAATAGTAATGCCAGCCTAGAAAAAAAGTTCAATATGACGTGATGAACCAAGGGTACTTTAGTTAGTTGCTAAACCTCATCTAAGGCATGGATTACTAAATATTAAAATTAACTATCGACTTTTTAAATCACACAGCCTCTCTATTATAAAGATTACTCTTTTTATTCAACGAAATATCTAATTTTATTGTTTAGGTGAAACATGAATTACTTCATGTAAATGATCTATAAATAAAAAAAGGTTCATCCAAAGACGCTCTTCTCCAATAAAAGAGAAATATGATAAACTACCAATGAAGTGACAATTTGATAACTAAGTCATGGATCAAAAAATGTCTTCGATTGTCGATGAGATTTTATAAGAGGGCATTCCTTTTAAACTCACTATTGTAGAAGATTTAAGATAAAAGTAAGATCAGAATAGAATAGAAGGAAGTTTTTATATAAAAAGCTTGAAAAGTCAGGTTATTTATTCCTTAAACATTATATTTTTAACTGTTACAATCATTCCTGGTCAAGGGTAACTTGCAACATTTGACATACTAGTTGTGGAATATACTGTTTGATATCATCTTAAAATATATTAAAACAATAGGTGACAAATGTGGAAATGTGTTGTTAAATATTTGCGTGCGTATATCAAATCAGTTCCATGTAACTGAGTCAAAATAAAATTTGCATGATTTGTTAGGTCAAAAAACCATTCTTATGTGATGTCAGCATTGTTGATAACGTCCATTTTAGCGGACAAAACAACCAAGTTTTCCTACAATGAAAAACTTTTTTCACTAATATGAAGGAAAAATAATGAGCTACTGGATGTCAAAATGGGACCAACAAAGAAAAAGACTATCAAAAAAAAAAAAAAAATCATTAAATGCCTAGTTTTATTATTTATAAGACCCTAAAATGTATTAAAAATATGTTATTATATACTTGAACAATCTTATTTCCGTATTGTCTACAATAAATTAAAGAGTACACTAGAAGGAATAGTATATTTTTCTCTATTTATCTTATATTTATCTTTCCCAATCGATCTCCCCAAAATTAAATGTACAAATTTAGCCATTTCATAGGAATTTTCAGTAGATATTTGATTTAATTTATTACAGTTTATCTATGGTATAAAATAGTACTTAATAAAGGAGCTAATTCTTTTTTTATTTTTTCTTAAACTAATTTGATGAAGTTTCATCGAAATTAATTTATTTATTTGTACAAATTGAATCATACTTGATGTTTTCTTTTGGAGCACTCTTTCAAGTTTCAGCCACAAAAAATTGAACTTTCCGAAAAAAATAATTCACCAAGCACTGAACAGCTCTTTTACTAATTACTTTGACTACCAATGAAGGTTTTCAATGGACAATGGAATAAGTTCCTGTCTCCACATTCATGATTCATCACTTTTTAATGAAATTTTATTCTTTATTTTACAATTGTTATTTAATGGAATTTAAATTTAAAAATGCAATCCATCCTGAGAGTGTATTATTCCAAATCCGGTATCCGTATTCATCAATGGGGAAGAGTGGATGTGCGGGAAGGAACCCCTGCTGAACTGTCCCCCACCAGTAGTATTTGATCTGAGGACTCCCTTGAATGTACGTCTTTTGTAAACCCTCTCTCACTACGGGTATACAACGAGTCATCTTGTATCCATGGAGCTTGAAATAAGGATGCATGTGCACCATAACTCTTACTTGTGAATTTGTGAGCCAATGTAAAATAATACATTTCTTTTCGGAGGTTAATCTTGGATCGGTGATGATGGATGGAGGTGTGCTGCTCAAGTTGTAATTAACTGACAACTGTTATTTACCTGATCAATGTGAAGGCATCTTAGAATCATGGGAGAAGGAATCCTTGATATTTGATTACAAAATTTCTAGATAACGCCTCTTATTTAATGAGATTAAAAAATGTAATATCCACTTCGATATCAACTTCTATAGAGCCTTTTGACAGACGTCATGAATTGCATCATAATTGAAGGAGACGCCATTTTAGGGACTCAAAGTTTATATTTTTACTTGATTAAACTCAATCAAATGGCTTTATAAATAAAAAAAACATACCACTTACATTGAATGTTATCAACAATGATGTTTGAATATACTAAAGGAAAAATCTACTGAAATCCCTATGAAAAGTCTATATTTATACAACTATTTTTTTTTGAGCGATTACGAACTAGAAAGATGGGATATTAAATAAAAATATATTATTCCTTATATTTGTAATTGTTTATATTAATCTTCAACACAGAAAGACGAATGTTTAATGATGTAGTAACATATTTTTAACTCATTCAATAATATATAATAAAACTAGGGAATAGTGGGATAGATTTTTGATAGACAGTAAGGTTCATGTCAAGGTTCTTTAAAATCTTTGGCAAAATGAGATTAAGAAATCATCTCGTGGGCCATACTAATTGGCATTAATTTAATTGTAATATAAACCTGATAACTATTTGACATTTGAATATATTTACATATTATAAGTTTAATAACTGTGATTTGCTCGTTTTAAGTTCGCATTCAGACTGATTCTCGCAATCCTCATTATCTAATAATGTAAGTGCTTATGAGTGATTTTATTAATAAATATTCATTCTTCACCACATTCATTTCAGAGAAAACTTACTCGCAGAACCGTCTTGATACGAAGATTCCACAAAAACAAAGATCCAATTGCTTATTACAATAGATTAAATTCATCTGTTTCAACAATCACACTGTTCATGAAATTGATCAAAAAATATATTAAAACAGTCTATAGAGGAACACCTATATCAAATAAATATTCTTATCAATAAGAAATGGACTTATTTCATTGTACAGGTTTATGTAAAATAAAATTTTCTATAGACTTTGGAAAAAAGCAAGTTCTGTATCAGAGGAACATTTTCACTGGGCCCAAAAAGTAGCATTCTTCTGGATTTATTTATACAGGTTAAGACATGAGGCTTAATATTATAAGAAATTGTATAATATATCTTTATTTTTATTCAAACTATTTCATATAAATTACAATTTATATAAATCTACAGCATACTAAATACATTTTTAACACAATGGCATGAAATATTCCACCATTACATATTTGTCCATGGTTAAAAATAGGTTAATTAATATCCAAGACTCAAGCGATACATAAAACTAAATAAAGTCTTTTGATCAAATGATGTAATGAAAATTACAAAGCCTAACTTTTTATTCTGGACTATGAGCATCCCTCATATAGACATCCATAAATGATGACTTGATTTCCCGTGGGCACAAGATGACTCGTTGTATACCCGTAGTGAGTGAGTGATTCCAAAAGACGGACATTCAAGGGAGCCCTCAGAGCAAATCCGACTGGTAGGGAGCAGTTCAGCAGTGATTCTTTCCCGCATGTCCACTCTTCTCCATTGATGAATTCCGATACCGAACTCTCAGAATTATACACTCTCAGGATGGATTGCTTTTCACACTTTTTTAAAATTTATCCCCCTACTTTAAATTTTTTCTCTCTCTTTGTTTCTATCTCTTCTAGATGGGGGATACCAATATATATGGACTTTTATTATGTGATCAATTCAATAATGAGTTTTATCCTTCAAATTTTGTCGTGGCCTTATCTCAAATTGACAACAATATAGATTGTTTTTGAAGGGGTCCTTCTTTTTTAAACTTTAGTTCATACTTTTAGCGATCTATTGAGATACTTTTAAACTTTTTGAATCTATTTATCTTGAACCCTCTGAATAAAAAGCACCTATTGTCCACTTTTAACAAAGATAACTCGAGTTAAAAGTATGATGCAGCCATTTTAAAAATGGTTTTAGAATTCGACTTTAAAATATATTAACATAATTTATCCCTATCTTCAACATCTACACCTTAAAACAGTTTTGAACATTTAAAATAGCCAAAAATAACAAAAAAAGCATAGCCTTTTTTTGAAGGCCAAGAGGCTATGATATAAAAAATAAGGCCATATTTAGAATCAGGGAGTCAAATTGTACTATATTGATTACTACAAACGATTTTCATCACTATTAATTTGTATATATTCCTCCTTATTGACAATGGACTGTTCGTTGTACATTCATACATACATATATACGTCATCAGTGATGCACAAAGTATGTCCTGCCGCTATGTTAAAATAAAAGAAACCGAAAATCAACGTTATATTCCTGAATGTTCGGGAATCTTAGCTGACATGCCATTTAGTTAGATTAGCTACAAGTAGCTGTGAAAAGAAATAAATAAACGCAAATCCCGGTACGTATATAGCAAGTACATTTTGACTAGAATTACTACTATGTCTATCTTCAATTCTATTTCGAGTAAAGCCATGACCTACACTTATAACTCTCTCTTTCATGGGTACACGCGCTGGAAGAGTTGCAGCCCCCCCCAAAAAAAAAAAAACTTTTTACTCAAAATATTTTTTACAGACAAACTTTCTTTTATTAATATAGACTACATGGCAAAATGTAACCTTAGTTGAAGTGAGAGTTGTTGAACTAAAAGAAGGAACTTTATCTTTAATTAAATAAGGAAAACGCAAATCATTGAGCACACTTTTAAATTTATTTAAAAATCCAATTTTTTCTAATTAAAATGGCGTGTATCGTGCCAAAAGTTGGTTGAATGGACTCAAATTTTTACAAATTCAGTTTTTATGCTCAACCCGAAAACAGGACAGTCTAAAATACATAAAAATAGAGTTGGCATTATTTTCAACTCTATACTGATAAAATATGTAATTTATCTATCATAACAATAAATGAGTAAGAAATTGTACATACAAATATATACAAACGTGTTATAAATAATTCATATCATAACTAAAAACTATGCAATTATTATTTCCTTCTCATTACTTTGGTAATATTTGCAGGGGAGCCAATAATTCAAATATATTTTTTTCTCCTCAAAATAAACAATGAAAAGTATTTTGCCTTTTCCCTCTTCCAAATGGTAATAGAAGTCATTGTTCCTATGGTGGTCCAGCTGGAACCACTTAAAACATTGGATTAGTGAAACAAAAAATACTAGTCGGTAACACTGGGGTGCATCAAAGACTTACCTCCATCAAGAAAGTTAAACAGAGGTTATGTTTTTGCCTATGTTAATTTGTTTTTTAGTTAGTCACCAGGATGACGGCAAAAATTGAAAAACTTGATACGAATATTACATATGACCACAGTTATAAACTATTAAATTTTGGACGTAAAGGTAATACAAAACATAACAAAATGCATAATTCACCATAACTTTAGAACGAATTGAATGCAACAAAGTAGCTCAATAGACAACACGCTGGGGAAATATAATTATCCCGAACTCAATGTGCGTAGGTTTGCACTCCGGACGTTCCTAGAGAAGGCAACACATTTACGTATATACTAGTGATGGACGATTAAAAAAAAATCCCGATACCGATGCGATTCTAGTAAAAATTAACAATTTCGATTCTGATTATTTAATATTTTAAATAATAGTTAATGTTTGGGGAAAAAAAAATCCTAAAACCCCGGGCTGTTCTCAAAAAAAAAAGAAAAATGGTTTCTAAAAAAAATAATTCAAATATTAAATTTTCTTGTAAAAAGCAAAGATTCTTTAATTTTGGAGGGGGTTATTTTCTTTCATAACCTAGAAAGGAAATAAATAGTTAAATACCATAAATAAATAAGAATCAGAATCGCAAATTAAACATTACTCTTTGTCAATGCTGATACCAGAAAAATACCCGATTTTCCCTTTCTGATTCCAATTAATCGTCCCATCACTTGTATATGTTCTTCAATAAAGATTCTTAGGTTCGATGGAGTAAATATAACACTATAATGTTTAAATGTTATAATGTTAATCTTAATCAGTGTAACTCCATATGACCAATAAAAAAATAGAGTTGCACCACTCAATTTTATTTTAAGCAGAGGTGTTTAGCTCTACCGAGAGCTCATTCTACTCTATAAATGTAAATTTATAACTACAGATTCGCAAATTTTAATTTAAGTGCAACATGAAATAAGAAAGGTTATATTGATCCTTCAAAGATGTGGGGAAAGTCAAAATACTTTAAATTATCGAATTGCAAATCCCTATCCCTTGTCTTAAATTCTGGACGTTATATAGGTAGTAACCAAGAATTATTGGTCCTCATTAAATTTACTCTGAATTGAAAATTGCACTCTTCAATGCATCATATTAAGTGTTGTGTCGGTCCTAATTTGGGACTGAAGACTGCATCCCCTCCAGTTCAGTCCTGCATGCCAATCCTAAAACTTATAAAGTTTGGTCCTCCATGGTGTGACTCAATTTTATTTCTTTTTTTAAATCAGTTCTAGTTTTGACAGTCAGAAGGACTGGCAGACTTATGAACGGTCCCAAGACTGTCTGGACGGAATACATAAGGACTGACACTACACAAATCATATTCACTTATATTTCAATCAATTATTTAAGTTTATAAATTGAATTCATTCAGCAAAGCTTGAAAAAAAAAAAAAAAAATCAATATTATATTTATACTTTTTTTTATATCTACATATATATATACCTTGGTACAACTATATTTTAACTTATTATTTTATAAAAACAGTAGTTTTTAATTTTTTAACATATTAAATACAATATTCTTCAATATTACAGTTAAATCCGTAGGCAATGGCGTTCTAGTGCATCTAAATTTATATATGAGAATTTATACTTTTGCAGTTATGTAATTAATTTCCGCTTGATATGGGTCGGTATAAGAATAAGAAAAATCTTTTTGCACAAGATGGAACTTAAAATTGAGGAAAAAAACACTCAATGACTTGGTCCATTATATTAATTATATGCGTACACTCGAATAAAAAATGTTGGGATGTCCCCACTGATTGTTTAGAGAAGAAACATGTTCTCTCCTCGGAAGTTTTACCATATAAACTACCCAACGTTAGTAAGTTGGTAACTACTCTGTACTTTATCCAAATTAATGAATAGTCGGTCATCCTAGTCGGGCCTCTTATTATCTCCCCGACCGAGGCATTAAAGGCAATCCTATCTTTCTTTCTCTTTATTTGATCTAATAATTGATTTTGCTTTGATTTGCCCACTAAAAACATTCTCAGCCTATTGTTTCTACAATTTTTATAAAATAAAATAAAAAATACCTAGGGCCAATTTCTTTTCTCTTAAAAACCACACTCATTAAAATTATTTCTTTTTCCAAAATCTAATTTGCCGTAAATTCACAGCTTTTTTTAAGTTTTTTTAAACGTCTCCCATCAACGATATCTTCCTTTTGATTGACGTATCCGATATATATGCGAATCTGCTATTCTTTAAAACTGGTTCCTGCCATTCCATTCTTTCTAAAACTTTTTCTGTCAATTCTCCATTAATTGCTTCTTCATATACTTATTTACTGGCAGACATATAATGTTCTAAAATTGTTTCCCATGCTTATTAATTGGTTTTATTAAGTTATTCATAGTTCTTTTAAACATGAAGAATATTTCGTGATTGTATCTATCAACTTTTTCCCCTAAAAGGAATAGAAAAGAACCCATAAAATATAATGGTAGTTAATTAATTTTCCAAATTATGAAATTATTATTAAATATAGTTGTCGGGAATTTTTACAAGCTCACAAGAGCTAATTCGAATTCAATCAATACACGTTCAGAAGAATGATAAACATGGCGTCATTCAAAATTGAAGTGAGTTCCATGTAACGGCTTTATTTTCCTATTTGAAGGAATTTTTTAGATTCAGAACGGGGTATAAGGATTTTGGGACTTATTCATTCCAAGAGAAAAGCTTATTGTAAAAAAAAAAAAAAAAAAAAAATTATATTGAAAAAAAAAAAAACTGCTTCGAAATTAAGTGGCATTCAATTAAGTCATTATCTTTGACTATTCTCTATTTAACAGGTTTTTTGTTTTTATCTGATTGTACTGGATTTCATTTTCATTTACAATGTCTGTTAATTTTGTAAAGGATATGATTATATAGACATTTATACCATATTCATGAATATATAATGTTTTATTCTCAACTATATTTTTGTTAGTAAATTATCATATATATATTGACATAAAAAATTATTTAAGAAGAAAAATGATGAATCTGATATTACATTATCTCCCTCTATTTCTGTAGATAGATAGATATTATAAAATAAATAAATTAATCACAAAGCTACTGAAGCATATAAATATAACAATATATACCAGAATAAAATGGAATAAACTAAAACAAATACAAGTATTAGTTCTCTGTAGAGGTAAAATTGACATTTGGTCTTCGATTCTTTGCTTACGTCTCAGGTCTTTCAGTTGTACACATCTTTAAAAAACACTTAGTTTTACAAGATAGGATACCAGGTGGCCCATTGAAATCTGAACACTTATTAATTCAATAATTAATTAAGGTTAAGTGATTGAAATTAATTCATATTTCGATATATTAAAGTATAAATAGTTAGTTACAAAACATAATAAACTTGAGCTCCTTAGCTTACGTACAAGTCGAGAAAATGACACTTGAACGTGATCGACGAATTTCCATTCGCGCATTGAAGTAGTTGGGCGTCTTCAGAATTACCGTTTTCACCGTCAGCAAGTCCGAAACGTCGGAGAGCAAGAAGGGCTCTGTCAAAAAGGCCAAATTGAATTTGAATGAGCTCAAGAAAACAGCGCAGACCAATCCCCTAAAGTACATGATGTTTCTTGTCAAGAGATCTCGGAGTTTCACATCAGACTGTCCAGAGAGCTATCCAAAAAGTTAGTGGAAAGAGCATTGTGAAGGTGCAGAGATAACTTTTGACACCAGAATGAAAAAAAAAACTCATCTCCGCCGTTAATAGACTGTTTTGAATGAGTTTTTTGAGTTATTTTAAACTCTTTTTTGACACTTTTGCCCTCACCCCCAACAGCCCAAACCCCTAAACCACTGTCAGTCAGCACTGGGACGCAATGACAAATAACTACATTGGCAGCGGATGCCAGGCCTTCCGCCACCACCTGGAAGCCATCATTGCCGATAAAGGTGGCTTCATTATTGATTAAGATAGCTCAGACACACACGTCTATTTATAGTATTAATTTTGTTGAAATTCTATCCTTAATTAATAAATTATATCTTCTTGAAGTTTAAAATTCAATGTGTTCAGATTTTAATGGACCACAAAATTGTATTTTTAGCATAATACAAAAAGTGGGTATTGATTACGATCTTAATAGTCTGATCCAATGAAGTGGAATCTATTCTTAACATATAGGTGTGGGGACTTTAAATCAGGAACAAGCTTAAACCTCAATATTTTGGTAACCCTGAAATCTATGTTCATGAAAGGGTGCTCATCAGATTCAGCTGACAAAACTGTATCCGGTGTCATGCTAGAATTTTAGATCAGTTTATCTAATTAGGGTAATAGGAAATGGATTTATATTATATACAATTAAACAAATTAGATAATTTCATGAGTGTCGAATAATCTTTTTAAAGCCGTTTCTATCGTCATTACTTATGTATTTATACCAATTCAATAAATAAATTAATTGATGAAATTCAACATTGACAAAGTAATTTTCATTAATATTTGTTTTTCAATTTTATGAAGTGGCAGCCGGATTCTCACACTAAATTGAAATGAAACTTTACATTTTTCATAGAATATTTAATAAATAAGTGATGTAAGATAAATAATTTATCGTTCAAATGATGAAATGTTTTTTATCGATTGTTAATACATTAAACTTTCATTTTTATGTATAGTTATTTCATGTCAAAATATGGTTTTGCATCGAAATTATCCTCCAAAAACGTGATTTAAAAAAAAAAAAAACTTTTAAGACCAAACCTATTGCTATTTTCGTGTTCTATGACGTGAATAACCTTGTTACTCATTATAAATAATTGAATGTCATTAAATGTAGCTTTCAAATAATAAAATTTTTATGGTTCTACCCCATCTAGTTTTTTCGTTATAAGACTTTAAATAGTTTCCCCTTTTATCTCAACCACTCAGTATATTAGTTTGTAAATAATGCGACTCAGAGTGGGGCGTCTTGCAGGCCAATAAAACAACTCTACGAATCATCATACTATTTAATTTAAAGAACATATAGCTGTATGTTACTCACATAGAGTGTGTTGTGAAAATTATTTTCTGCAAGCACCATTTTTTTTTAAAAAGAACTATATAAAAAATATATTTTTCTAATTTGTTCATTCCTATTATTATTCAATAATTGTTATGAATTATTGACAGCTAACAAAAAGATAATTCTAACTCAACCAATCAAGGAAATTAGGAAAGGGGGAACAGAAACATCTACAGCTGATAACAAAATTCACTTTTTTTGTGTGTTAGTGAGGTAACGCCTTAAGAAATTACTAATCTGATATTGTTAACAGGTTGTGATGTCTGCATAAGTTGCAAAATGTATATCCAAATTGTACAAGTTGCAACATGTATATCTAAATTGTACAAGTTGCAAAATGTATGTCCAAATTGCACAAGTTTCAATTATTTCGTCTTAAAATACATTATTTAAACAAAACATTGGGCATTCTAATCACCAATTATACATTGACACGGGCGTCTGCAGGTGGTGGGATGGAGGGGCTGTAGCCAAACTCCCAAATTTAGGAATTTTTTCCTTTTCCTAGAACTTCTTTGGTCATTTCATAATTTTAGTTTTAAAAAAATTCTATTTTTTCAATTTATTATCAAAATAATTAATTTTATTTGAATAGCTATGGATCTTTGAAATTGTTTTCAAAAATTTCATATTTCAAATTTAATTTTTGAAATTTTTTTTCTAAATTTTTTATTCTTAACAGCTACGGTTTTGTAGAAATTTTTTTGTGAATAGCTTTAGATTTCGAAATTTCTTTCAACAAATTTAATTTTTTGAAATTTCTTCTAAAAAAAATTATGTATTGAATTTTTTTTCAAAAAATTAAATTTTTCTAATTATTTTCAAAAAAAAATTATATTTGAAATTTCAAATATGATACTTTTTTCCTGAAAATTCAATTTTTTGTGAATATCTGCGAAATTTTTTCAAAATAATCTAAAAACCAATCTAAACCTCACAAAAAAAATATATATATTCCTACGGATCGATACTTTCATTATAATAATAAGGTTACGCATTTATTATGCATTTATAAGTAATATAACTGTGGGCATTTGAACTTTATAATGTGCCACGGAATACTTATACATTGAATTCGGTCTAGCCTTGTGCCCGAAAGTTTGCTGCCCAAACCTCATTTTCCCATACTCAAAATCCTGTGACCAGACCCTTCCAGCACGAAGATTTTAGGAAAAAAATGGCAAGATAAAAAAAAGGAAAAGTGTCTAAATGGAAAAAATGGCAGGATACAAAAACTGATATAATATCTATTACCAATATAATATATAATAAGAGAAAAGAAAAATAAACAAACACGACAGTGGTTCCAATGGAAGGAGTGCTAATCACTTAATTCTCCGTTATTATTTAAAATATCATTAGACATGCTGGACTATTCATATTGGACAAGCCTCTTGGATTGACGGACAAGCATTTGCATAATATTAGGCAAAAGCAGCGATTTCCGCTTCGTTATGATCCAAGATGTGTCAGAAGAACACGTGATTGGCTGTGGAGCGACAAACTACTGAGAGGATTCGGGCAGGTAGTCCAAGGTCGAGTCGTTGGAGAGTACGAGGAAAACTGTAAAACTCAGTACAGTTGGAGTAATCTGAAATTGCAAGAGAACGATGGTCTTCGTCTCTTCATAAACCTTCTTTCTTATCCAAAGAGAACGAAACAAGCTGAGTTACGTAGTTATCTAAAGGGCTCGAATTCTCAAAGTTGTTTATCTAGGACTATGAATTCATACTTCCAATATATCAAGCCAAGTATAAGAACCATAAAAAGTGACTTATAGGCTCTTTCAACGAATTTTATAGTGTATTTTTCTAGTATGATACTATGACATTTGAATATGTAACTACGTTTGTAATAAATAATAATGGTCTTCAGTGATATTTAGCAAAGAATATGAATATTATAACTCTATATTTTCATTCATTTCAATTTAGAAAAAGAATCCAGCTTCAACTTTATTAACTTGTAAAACAAATATTAATGTAAATTCCTTTGTCAATGGTTAATTCCATCAATTAATTTATTTATTGAATAAATATAAATACATATTTTATGACGACATTATTCGATATTGAGGGAACGATATGATTTTTAGGTCATTTCTCAAAGAATAACATTACGATGAATATATTTTATGAACGTCAAAATTTATTATCCTTTTTAAAATTACCAACAGAATACATCAAAATTAAAATAATAACATAGGTTATCTAATTATTTTATATGTTAAATGAAAAAATAAGTTAGGATGTGTATTTTTTTTAAATATTTATACATAACACAGGGGAACACAAATTTTATCCATTGAAATTAAACTATGAATATAATTTATCTTTGAAAGAAAGAGTACAAAACTGATCTCAGTTTTTCTCTGGATCATCAAGTTTCAGAAATATTTGATATTATGGTAATTTATTATCGTTCAGATACATTTTTCATCATCAAGACAATCACAAAATTGAAGTAAGATTAATAAAACTGATGTAAAAAGGTCTTTTATGATTATAAAAGTGTTTGTATTGATTCTGTATCTTCTTCTGAACTCGACATATTTCCACTTTTAGGCTGAAAAATATAGAAAACCGACACTCTTATTGAGACCATTATAACATATTCATCATTCCTAGTGATAAGAAGTAACATAGCTCATATTATAGATAAATATTTCATCTTTTATTTCAAAAAATACATATTAAAAAAAAATAAGGATCTACAAGGACTTTATTTTGATATGGTATTTTTTGAGCGATCTCATTTATTAAAGGGTTGAACTGGCAAATCAACAAAATTGTCTTAATATTGTTTACGATTTCAATGTCCTCATAATCACGTCAATGCACGTAATAATAATATAAATATAATAACATAATACCGCGCTTCGCACAAATTCAAATAAAATAATTATGAATTTGGTATATTTTGAATATTAAAATTATCTACTCATCATGAATGGATCTTTTCGTTGTTTATATCCTGGAATTCCGTCTCCCAATTAAGGGAGTTCAGTTTACTCTCTGATGAAGCCTTAAAGTTTTTCTCAGATGAATTTTCATCTTGTCGTCCCTCGTAGAATACGGAGTGTAACAGGATGAAAATTTAGCTGAAGATGTAAACCGAACAAAACTAAGCTTCATACTAGAGTAGAATCGACTCTTTCCTTTGGTGGGAATCTATCTATCCATATAGAACAATGAATATATTCAACGCTTGAAACTTTCACATGATCCATTTACTTTCAACTTCAGATAAAATGCTCTAGATTTGAAATATATTATTAATAATTTGTAAATTATGTACTACAACAATGATAAGTTATAGCGATAAAACTAAAATATACAACAATTTGAAATTTAGATGCAATTTTAGTTTACTTTGACAATTTTTAAAGCCTAAGCCATTCTTCATTCATAAATACCTGAAGAAGTGGACTGTTTTGTTCTCCAACAAATAGGACCAATGAAATATACTTCTAACTTGTTCATCCATCTTAAGAATGTTCGAAGTCTTATTCGGAACTCCGTATTCTACGAGAGACGACAGGATGAAAATTCATAGGAGAAAAACTGTAAAGCTTTGTATGAGAGTAGAGTGAACTCCCTTAATTGGGAAACGGAATTACAGGATATAAACCACGAAGAGATCCATTGATGATGAGTAGAGAATTTTAATATTTAAAATATACCTAATTAATAATTATTGTATTTGAATTTGTGCGTAGCGCGGTATTATGTTATGATATTTATATTATTATTACGTGCTTTGACGTCATTATGAGGACATTGAAATTGTAAACAATATTAAGATAATTTTGTTGATTTGCCAGTTCACCCCCTTAATAAATGAGATCACTCAAAAAATACCAAATCGAATTAAACCCCTTGGAATCCTTATTTTTTTTTAAATAAAAGATGAAACATGTATATATAATATGACTGAGCTATGTTACTCCTTATCACTATGAATGTTAAATAAGTTATAATGGTCTCAATAAGAGTGTCGTTTTTCATCATTTTTCAGTCTAAAAATGGAAATATGTCGAGTTCAGAAGAGGATACAGAATTAATAAAAGACCTTTTTACATCACTTTTATTCATATTACTTCAATTTGGTGATTGTCTTGATGATGAAATATGTATCTGAACGATAATAGTCTTGAATTACTATAATCTCAAATATTTCCGAAACTTGATGACCCAGAGAGAAACTGATATCAGTTTTGGATTATGCCTCCCAATGCATATTTTTTGCAATATTCATAAAAATAAACCAGTTATCGAGTGTTATTTTTTCGAAAGCATTATTATTCATAACTTGTTTGTTCTTGCAAGTACGAAAAAAGTATTGATAGGTTTGTGTTTTTTTTTACAATTCCAATATTTGCTGTTATTATTTTTTTGCAAAAATAGTGCAAAAAAGGTTTTTGCAACTTTCTTTGCGAATTTCGATTTGGGCAATTTTTTGAAGTTAATACAAAATGGTCTTCTCATCTACACTTTTTGGTAGAGGAATATATATTGGTATGTTATTTGAAGTTTATAACACATTATTGCCTCTTGTAACCTTATAGTATTATGAATATATATATAAAAAAAAATAACAATATTTTTTGAGAATGAGACTTTGTTGATTACCTGACTTAACAGGATTGATATAGTCGTGAAGAATCCATGAGAATAATAATTAGAATTATCAGGAACTTATTCGAAAACAACGAAACATTCATATTATAACTATTAGTATATAGATGTATTTTCTGAATAACTTTTTAATTGTCTCAATTAATTTGGAACATTTTCAATGTGATTTCCCTCTCCCGCCTTGGCCCGAGCAACGCCGGGTAACCCTTTACTAGTATGTATATAAAGACGTTGTAATACCAAGGAAAACAAGTGTTGTAAATAAACCAGAAAATGGAGAACTTGATATATTGAAAATATATTTTTTCTGTCTTTTTAATTTCTTTTGATTCGACCTTTTGTAGTCGTTTATATTATACATAGTATTTTACAATATCCTGGTGTTTTAATAAGTAAAGAGTTAAAAAAGATAATAAAGAACGAAGGAAAGAATAATAAAATTAGTTATAGAGTGAAGAGTTACATGTTTGCCATTAACATAATAAAGCAGAAGCAATTAAGTTACATAATACAAACAGTTTTACTAAAGATTTATCTTCGATTATATATATATATATATAATAATAATGTAATGGGAAAAAATATATCAAAAGCACAAATGGTATGAGCTGGATTAGAACTGCAGCCCATGAACATAATCAATTATAAAAGTAGGTTATTGACAAAAATGGTACATTATACACATAAACCAGGAATTCAGAAAATACCATCTAGGAGAACATAAACTAGCGGTTCCAAAAAATGTGGAACGCTTCACGATTTTGCGTGTCATCCTTGCGCAGGGGCCATGCTAATCTTCTCTGTATCGTTCCAATTTTAGTATATGTACTGCCGAAGCAAGTACGAAGTCTATGGAAAAAATTATTATTAAAAAGAAAAACATTTGCTACATCCTTCTTTTTTTTATTAATATAATATTAGATGGTGAAGGAGCGCGCACGCCGGTGAAGGGAATAGTCCTTCACGTAGGTATGTATGCAGATGCTTCGATTCATTTTTATTATGGATAAAAGTAGACCCTATATAATTTTATAATTTTTTTTTTCTAGTTCATATACTTGCTTCAGTGGGAATTAGAGTTAATAACAAAATATTGATTGTATAAATAACTAACGTTTGTACCCAACATAATTAGGAGTCAGCTAAAAGACAAATTTTCCTTTAATACTGTAGAATGTAACTCCCCAAGAAATTATTAGTCTTACTGTGTTTTTTTTATGAGCACACTCCCACTTAACTACTCAATACTCAATAATATTTCTATTCATATGTATTATCAAATATATGTATATCAAAAATGAACGAATAATAATAAGATTTTGTAAATATTTTTCAATATGAAAAATGACTGTTGAGTACTTTAGTTTCTAGAGTGCTCACTAACACGATGTGAAATACGAAATGCCTGCGAGGGTCAATTCATTTTTACAAACCATTTATATTTTATTTACAAATATATCTTATGATACATTTAATAACAAAAAATCAGTTTATATTTACTTCAAATTTTAATATATACTGTAAATTCATATATCTTATGATACACATGAGATATTAATAACAAAAACAGTGCTACTAATATAAGCAACGTGCACACGCCTGTAATATTCCATAAATACAACTACATTGTTAATTCTTTATATCAAAAATGTTTATAGAATTTAAATCAAGGAGCATTGTTAGATAGTGCACTACATCACTGCTTTTGATATGATGTTAGGAAAAAATGGACAGATAAAAAAAGGAAAAGTGTCTAATTGAAAAATATGACAAGATTCTTTTAAACTGATATAATATCTATCACCAATATAATATATAATAAGAGAAAGGAAAAATAAACAAACACGACAGCGGTTCCAATGGAAGGAGTGCTGATCACTTAATTCTCCGTTATTAATTACAATATCATTAGACAAAATGGACTATTCATATTGGACAAGACTCTTGGATTGACAGACAAGTATTTACAACTATGCAAGAGCAGCTATTTCCACTTCGTTATGATGGAGGATGTGTCAGAAGAAGAGGTGGTTTGCTGTGGAGCGACAAACCACTGAGAGGATTTGGGCAGGTAGTCAAAGGTCGAGTCGTTGGAGAGTGCGAGGAAAACTGTAAAGCTCAGTAGAGTTGGAGTAATCTGAAATTGCAATAGAACGATGGTCTTCTTCTCTTCATAAACCTTCTTTCTTATCCAAAGAGAACGAAACAGGCTGCATTACGTAGTTATCTAAAGGACTCTAATTCTCGAAGTTGTTTATCTAAGTCTGTGAATTCATACCTCCAATGCATCAAGCCAAGTTTGATAACCCTAAAAAGTGACTTATAGGCTACTTCAATCAATTTTTAAGTGTATTTTTCTAGTATGATACAATGGCATTTGAATATGTAACTACGTTTGTAATAAATAAAAATGGTCTTCAGTGATATTTATCAAAGAATATGAATATTATAACTCTATATATTCATTCATTTCAATTTAGAAAAAGAATCCAGCTTCAACTTCATTAACTTGTATAACAAATATTAATGTAAATTTCTTTGTCAATGTCTAATTACATCAATTCATTTATTTATTGAATAAATGTAAATACATATTTTATGACGATGAAAAGGCTCAAAAAAAAAAATTCTTCGACACTCATGTAATTATCTAATAATTTGGTTAATTTAGGTACGTATAGTTACAGCCAACTCTATGGGAAGGTTTCAGGCTTTCAAAGATTTCAGGTGCCTTATATTTCTCTTAACTATATTGTATTTTAAAAGTTTGGCATTTGTGAAACAGTTGTGTCTATTTACAATACAATATTACTATCTTTTTTATTTCTTTTGATCATGGTGGGTATTATTCCACTTCTGGTGATCATAAATACACTTATATTTTTTCAAAGGCCCTTAAAAAGTTCGTTTTAAGAATAAAATATATCTACAAATTAGTTATTTTCGGCTTATGAATGTTTAAAAAATGCGTAACTTTCAAGTAATTTAGATCTTATTCCATTGGAAAAAATCAATAAAAAAATCATAGAAATTACATCCATCAATTAGTGATAAAATAAATATGTTTACTAAGGATTATCAAAGCATGCATATGATATATTAGTTATTATTTTAATGTTGAAACATATCAAACATAATACACACATACAATTGGATAAATGAAGCGACACATTTTTAATTTAGAAGTGTTTTTCATATGCTTAGATCGATCTTCATTAATTAAAGACATAAATACTTCCAAGTTCTCTAAGAATTACTACAATAGAAGGGATCCAAGATACTTTATCCTCAACAGGAGATGCTTTAATTTCAATTACTACGGGAATTATGGCAGATTGAAACTTTATCCGAAGAAGAAAACCAAGCCAAGCCTCAAAAGAGAAGAGTCTATTCCTTCTTCCTTGGATGGGGAATCTTGTCCAATATGAATAGTCCATCATGTCTAATGATATTGTAATTAATAACAGATAATTAAGGGATTAACACTCCTTCCATTGGAACCACTGTCGTTTTTTTATTTTTCTTTTCTCTTATTATATATTATATTAATGATAGATATTATATCAATTTAAAAGAATCTTGCCATTTTTTCCATATAGACACTTTTCCATTTTATTTATCTTGCCATTTTTTTCTGACACCAGCCCGACATTTATTTATATTGTAAAATAATTCCTTTACAACTATTCACTGACCATAACTTATTTATTGTTTGTATGTGTTACACTTACAAAAATGAAGGAGGACATTCATAACTGTCCTCCAGAAATGACAAAAAAATATTTAGACATAAATCGGTAAAGTGGCATTTTCATTTTTTAATATATATTAGATCACATTTGTTGTATAAATTATCGTATTTTGGCAAGAAAGCCCGCGTATTGGCCTGAAACCCGACCCTTTCTAGCCCGGATCCCGATATTTTTGTGCCCGAATAGGGAAATCTACGAATTCTTCTATTATTGCATTATTCTGATCCCAAATACTGGAAATCATTCAATTAAAATTAGTCATCATATTTTTTGGTTGTTATTTAAGCCGTAGAAACCGAAAATGACAATTAAAACTTTCAACATTTTGAATCACTTATGGGTTTATAACTATCAATTAATTTGAATATAACACATCTATAAACTTGTTTTAATCTCCTACATCTAAAGTATTAATTATATTATTAGTTATTTGATTCCCACGGATTATTATTTTAATATATATTCACGCAGCTTAACCTGCATGTTTTATTATTTTTCTTAGTAAATATTAAAACTAAATTGATCAAAAATCCATTAAAATCTTTTAAATAATTTTTTTTTAAATTGAAATATAAGATATATTCTATAACTTAAGCTAGAATATTTAGCAGTTAAAGAAAATAAAAATAAATATTACTTTCTAATTAAGGTCCTTCATTTTACTCAATTTTTTGGCTGTTATATACATTTTTCATCTTTTTTAATCAATATAAAGTAATATATTATTCATTTTTCAAATCCTGAAACTTTTTTTTAACTTAATATTTACCTTTATTTTCATCTATATAGTTATTTAATGTCAAAATAAGGTACTGAATCCTAATATACTCTAAAAACTTGATTTAAAAAAAGTCTTTAAAGGCCAAACCTTTAAGTTTGACAGTCTTGAATGTCATTTTCATGTTATATGGCTTTAATAACAGTAATAAATGTAAGTTTTAGCATGCAAGGCTAATGTGTCGTTGAATGGTGTAATTGATCACATGTATATCATGTACAATATAAAACGGGATTTCCCTAATTTTAAATGGCAGGCAATTGAGTAATAATTAAACTAAGTATTTAAGGGATTTGGATTGTGAGAAATGTTGACATTATAAATCAATTAGAAATAGGATCTTGAATGTTTATGCAATAGCAGAATGAAAATATTTCTGTTTATATTTTTATATAATATACATAAACAATTATTTGCAAATTTTGTTAAATTGCAATTACGTGAGTATGTCAGGATCTTTCCAGTTTTAGTTCTAAACGTAATAATCTAATAATTATACTTATTTAAGCATAATTTGTCAAAAGTATTATGGTATATTTTTACATTGAATGTTTGAAAAAACAAACGAACCAATTATATATAAATAATTGAATATATAAATTAATTCAATAATTTCAAATTTGCATAATGACAGTTATCATAAAGGGATCTTAGATGTAGGTATATTCAGGCTTTGATAAGGAACAGGAAATGTATTGTTCATTCTTTAACTCTTTTACTCCTGAACAGTAAAAACTTGAACGATAAACAAAAAAAATCTTAAACAACGTTAATATCTTAGCTCCTTTTTTATTGTTCGGTAAATACATTTTTTACTACAGGAATAAATCTAAAACAAAGTGATGAAACGATGAATTTTTTTTTTTGCAACAGGCAGTGCAGAAGTACTATTAATTACTTTATAAATAAATAGACAACCTTAATTAATTCACAAAGTGAATTCTTAGAGGAAAAAAATTGTGTAAAAACATCAACCAGAAAATAAAAAAATGACTTCATCAGTGGTACCTCAAAAGTGAAATAGCATGGTTAGTGGGTCGCTATTAGAGGTTTCGAATATGAATGGGAACTTTGCATTAAGAGATTCCAAGTAATACTTCATTGAGTGTACTGAATTACAAAGACAAGATGGCTTGTGAAGAGAAACAGGACGAAGGCCTAAGCAGGCTTGAGATCCTAAGATTGGTTGATCTACATTCGTTACAAGGAAATCAATGACCCTTTCCTTGAGTTTTCAAGGAAGAGGGGAAGGCTGATCGATCCTTGAGAAGGAATTGTGTTATCACCGAAAACACTCCGTTTTTACAAGTTGAAGAGGGATAATATATACCTCAACCCCTAAGTTGAGTAGGAATGTAACGGGTTTGTTTCATATAACGACCTTGACAAATACTCGTTTGGAAGAATTCGGAGAGTTGGAGAGTTTACCTTCAATCAGGTTGCTTTGAGTAAATCTGCATGACAATGCAAAATGATCAGCATTGTTCTTTTTGAATCAGATTTTACCAATGCCAGGATAATGAGAACGAAGACGTGGATGCGGTGTGGCACAAAATTTCCATTTGAGACTATTTTCCTGGGTTTTTGTTATTGGGGAAAAGTGCATTCTCAAACTTAATTTAGATTTAGGGCGAAGAGTGCCTTTGTGGCCCTCATATTCAGAAACCATGACTGATTTTTCATTTACCATTTCTCGATAGTGAGCTTTTGCTAATTCAATAGCAAGACCGATCTGAATTACTTCTTTGTATGACAAACTTCTCTTCAAAAGCAGTCTGGCAGTAGAGGTCGTATTCTTGATGATGGTTACCACAGTCGAATCATCTTCATAAGGAGAATTACAATATGATCATTGGAGTTTGCAGAACCGTGCCTGACTCTCTGGACGGGTTGCAAAGTCATCGATTGGTTCTCCCACAGTCTGATTTACCTGAGTCAAGTAGAACCGTTCATATAACAGATACTCTATTAGAGAAAAAGTGTCCTCCATATCGCGTAGGAGAGCTGTGTAGGGATCATAATTGGCCTGAGGTTCCACATCTAGGGTTTTATGCTACTGTTGTACATCTGAGCCAGTGTAATGATGTAAGAGAGCCACCTTTTGTTCTGCAGGCAGATCAGGATATAGTGCTACGTAGTTCTGGAATTGATCATTCCATGTAGGGATCTACTAGGGCCGTATATTTCAAAATCATAAGGTTGGGAAACACCAAAGTTACTTGTTCCCCGAAATGAGTTGGAGTAACAGGAGTTGAAGGAGAAGGCTTGAGATCCTAAGATTGGTTGATCTACATTCACAGTCGGAGGTTTTAGGATCACATCCAAAAGTTTTAAGATGTTTTTCTATAAGGCTACAAGTTGAGGTATACGTAGGCCCAGCAGTTCTTCATTACAATCGGCTAGTTCCATTCTGGGGCATTCCTCCCGTAAATAATTAAAAGTAAGGTATGGAAGTAGCTTCACCATTCTCGTATGCCAGGGAGTTAGTAATTAGATTTCAAGGCTTATCGCCAGGATCGACTACTAGATTTGACCGGAGAGTGGTACTTAGTGAGAGCAAAGATGTATTCAGAGTCTTTATTAACATGCCACTAACAAACTACCTTGAACATAAATTAATTTAAGAGTATGTACAATCTACATACATATAAATTGGTAGAGGTAGACCGGTCACAACAGTCTCGAAGCTGATAGGACCGGTCCTTAGACTGGACTGGACCGAATAAATTAGGACTGACCCGACACTAGGTATACCTAAAGCGTTAAAGTAAAGTGGCGCTACAAGTACATAAACTTCTTTTTTTTTTCAAAAAGAAGAAGGACCAAATGTAGTTCTTTTACAGGCGCTAGAGGGTGTTTGATGGAACAGCTCAGTACACTTACTATGTGTTTAT
Source organism: Lepeophtheirus salmonis (assembly GCF_016086655.4). Taxonomy (NCBI): domain Eukaryota; kingdom Metazoa; phylum Arthropoda; class Copepoda; order Siphonostomatoida; family Caligidae; genus Lepeophtheirus; species Lepeophtheirus salmonis. Next base: position 21,258,186 of record NC_052143.2, read on the forward strand.
TCTAATTCATCCTTCATCAACTCCTCTTTACTTGGTTGAATGAAATGTTAAATCGAAAAGCGACATTTAACATTTAAAAAATAAACTATTTTATGTCCAACAACTTTTTTGTTTACATTTGCTTTGTTGCGCTACTTTACTTTAACGCTTTAGGTTTACCTAAACAGACTAAAAAGGAAAAGGGAGACAAGATGGTCGAAATAAAAAATAAACAAATACTGTGTATAGGAATTAGGGTAAGGATTCACGTAACCTTGATCAAATATATAGAAAATAAATATCCTTCGTACATGAAAGCTATAGTTTACTATGTGGGTTACGTATTTTGTTTTAAAATAACTTTAAAAATTTTTTGGGATATAATTACGATTCAAATACTATGAACTATATTTTTAATTAATAGTTTATGTTTCTGATTTATTCTAAAGAAAAATACGTAACCCTGTCCAGAACATTGACTTTTATTAAATTACATTAGTTGAATATTAGTCAAAAGAAGTGATAAAAATGAACTGCACAAGAGATGAAAATAGCGCATATATAAAATTTTAGACAAATCAGAACTAGAAATTTGAAAAAAAACCAACATTCTAAATTGATATACGTGACGCCTCTTTCCCTTAAAGTCTCTTTGGGTATTAATATGTATACATTATACATATTAATAAAAATACCATAAAAATTGAAAAAGTATTGACTTTTTTTTGTAAAAAAACATCCTTTTAATCATACAAAGAAATATTATTTTTTTTAAAAAGATTTGATTATTAAAAAAGTCATTTGGAAAAAAAGAAGGATTCATATTTAATTTTCTGAAAAAGGGAAACTATATTTCCTAAATTAAAAAAAAAAAGGAACCGTGCATTTATCATTCCGTCTCAATTCCTAGTAAAATTGTCCTGGTTGAAGCTTCAAACCAATTAGCTAAACGAGAACCCAAGTGTTCTATAGCTGAAAAATGTCTTAGTGCATACAAACATTTTATGTCCGCTAGATGCACTGTTTAGTTATTATTTGGAGAGATAATTAGGAGTGATGATGTTAATGAATATATTTTAGAAGATGGTCATTTGATTTCTGGAAGCCGGGATTTGAATTGTGGAGTATAAAGAAAAAGATATCATTGGTTGACTTGGACCTTTGGGATGAATGATAGCTTCTTTTTTGAGGAGGTCAAGTTGAAGTATTCCTCAAAATGTTTAGCGTTTCGTATGTATAATGTACATAGATTCATTTATGAGAAGATAATCACATCACACATGTATTGTCATCAGAGATAAAGAATCCTCATTCTATGTACGAAATTTAAAACTCAGCAATAGCCAATAATAATAAATAAATAATTTAAACAATATAGTGATATTTGGTAATTTTAATTTATTTATTAAGTAGTTTTCGAATACTGCTGTTTTTATTAGCTTGGACATCTCGGACATCAATAAATGAAATATGTACGACTGTACAACCCTGTACCATTCTATTTCTTCAAGCTAACAGTCGCATTTTGTTATTTTATTTTAATGCTTTTGTCCTAGTGAAATCTCTCTAAGAAAAATTAAATTCAAAAATTATATTGAATGATTCAAAAAAAAAAAAATATGGTTGTTAAATTAAAAATATAAATTATTTGATAAATTTCAAATTTGAATAAAAATAATATAATATATTTATATATCCGTTGATTTAATGCAAAAACGATGTAGGTACATATTGTATCAATTAACAATATATTTTATTGATATACTCTATCTAAATTTCTACATATTTATTTTCAAATTCAACAAGGGTTATTCAATTATCATCTTTCGAAAGGATTATCTAATTACTATTATAAGCAATTTATAAGACATCGATTACTAAAGAAATTTTCACCAATACATACTTAACTGTCTCAAACAACTTTGTGGAATAATTAAAGAGAGGATTGAATACAATATAAACAATTAATGACAAGCCAAAAAACAAAACAACAATACAAGAAAATATTTTTCTTTTTTATCTAAGTACGTATCTAGATATATAATTGACAAATGATTATCATTGAAGAAACAACAAATTCATTGAGTGATCATGCATTATTTCTGTCAATTGTGCCTTCAATTTTCTCTAATTTCTTAATTATATACTGAGATAGGAGAAAGTCAAATACTTCATATAAGCCTTCATTCGAACCTTCATTCATATATTTAAAATTTTAAACCTAAGATATTTATGTCATATCTTAAATCAATAATAACTAAAAAAAGGTTCACTGTTGCACAAAATGCGTTTTTGCATCCATTCATACGGATTATTCAAAGTATCTGGACAAATTTTTTACCAAGTTTTATTCAATTTTTTTATAATTCATCCTCTGAAGTACTCGGCCGTCACAGTTTGGTTTCGTGGAATCAGGTGAAGATCTGACACTGCCTGGTGGCTGATAACGGCCCAAATCTGAATTTTCAGAGGAAATTTCACAGTTGGAGTAGGTTTCACATCTCCCTGATCTCTTGCCCCAACCCGATCTGTTTGGGAATTTGGGCATGAAATAGCTCAAATGGACTTTCATCACTGAAGAGGATTCATTTCCAGTCATCTGCAGTCCAGTGTTTCCTCTCACGGCAAAATTGAAGCCGGCCCTTCCTTTGGTTTTCTGAAAGTTTGGGGTGCAGACGAGGTTTGTATGGCAAGGCATTCAATGAGTACCCCCAGGTAGTTGTGGATAGATGACTTGGTTATTGGATAGCCCTTTAAAGTCAATCTTGCTACAAGTTTCCTTGTGGATTGCCTCTTTTTGGTCAAAGATTTTGAAATTACCAGTTTGCGAACTTTACTAATTTTTTTCTTCCTTCCTCGACCCTTCTGATTTGCAAGGGTTTGCCCATCCTTCCTTTTCTTACACCAATTCTCAATGGTCCTGATATGAATTTGTAAACTCTGAGCAACGTCTCTCTGGCTTGATTCACCCTCTATCATGCCAACAGCCTTGGCCCTGGTCTCCAAAGAGTGCTCCCTCAACATTTCGGATATTGAATTTCAACTAACATCGTGTGATGTTGTCTGAGTCCTTTTATACTAATCTTATGATTCAATCATCGAAAATTATTGCATCAGAAAAATTCAATATTCCCTAATGATTGCATCAGCCAAATTTCATTTTATTCCTACCAAAAATATTTTTTTAAAAATTATAAAATGGATATTTTTAATACCACCATCAATTTTTGGACATACTGTATATAAATGACGAGGGATCAATAAGAAATTGTATTCTTGGCCTTGTGGAAACGGAGCATAAGTATACAATAACTTATTACCAAATTGAATTACCCCCATTTGAGAACCACTGATCCAGACAGTACTTTAGCTCTTGCTAAACCTCATCTAAAGTAACATTTATTTTTTCAAATTTTATATAAAGTACTTTGTTTTTTTTTGTTTGTATTTTAAATATGAGTTGAACTAAATACTTAGAAGATTTAATTAATTTTATACAATGATCCCTGTATATTATATTCATTTATATATATATATATACTGTATTGGTATATATTATACTTCAGTGCACCCTGTGACTGTTTTTTTAACATACAAGCATTCATACAGATAAACTTTCCTTTATTAATATAGATTAAATGGAAAAAACAACAGGCTTTTACGTAAAGAGTCTTTAACCATAAGAAAAATCTAATTTTCTTTCATTTTAATAAGACATTAATATTCATGTATACATTAAAGCTATGAATCATATGAATGCTCCAAACGAAGTTCACTATCGTATTATTGGCTTATGTTTGACATGTTATTACCAAGTCTCAAAGAATTTCAGATGCGATATTAGAAAATACTCTATACTTCCAAAAACTCACTCTGGCCATTATCCAATTACATTAACCTTCAATATCAAGAGGCCCAATAATTTCGAGGCAAAAACTTGGAAACGAAATAAAAGCCTACTGGAAGATAAGGATATAGGAAACAGAGTTGCGGTCCTAATAACAGATATCTGCTCCAAATTGGACTCAGTATCGATTAAAACAAATTTATCAAATTGGACGTTGTGAAAAGCGAGGAGAGAAAACTCTTGGAGAGAGACCTAATTGACAGGATATCTTTTGAAGGCTCAGGAGCTGTCATCGACGAAGGATTGCTAAATATATCCTCAATTTAAAACAAGGGTTGCCTAATAAGAACTGGCCTTAGTAAAATACCAAAAGAAAAAGCCATCTTAAATCAAATAAAGAAATTTGAAAATAGTCAAATATTGAATAAAGGAACGGTTGTGTTATGCATTAAAGACAGAATGGAAATAGAGAATCCAATGGTTATTCACCAAGAAATAACGGACTATTATCAGAATCTGTATCAATGTGGAGAACGATGTAATGAAAAGGAGTTTCTTTGTTGCAAATGCAAACGTTGTAGAGCAGATTTCGTTAACAAAGTAATAGAGGATGAAATTTCAGTAGTCTCAAAGCTGTCAAATACTTCCAAGCTGTTATTAGAAGAGATAATAACTACCAATGAAATTAAGTTATTATTTCAAACTACAATATAAAAAAAATCCCCAGGCTCTGACGGATTTATAATGGAATTTTATCAGAAGCATTGCTCAATATCGTGCCCATTGCTAAAGCGGCTCTACATGTAACTTAACTATGGGAGATTAATTTTGATCCCAAAGAAGGGCAAAGATTACATAAATATTTAGAATTTAAGATTGCTCACTATGTTGAACTTTGCTTTCAAAATATACAGTGAAATATTAACAAAGAGAATCCAGAAATTATTACCTGCTATTAGACATAATTCGCCAAAAGTTTTAATACCTGAACGATATATAGAAGCAGGGACTCAAAGACTCCGTATTGTGTGTTGATGTCAATTGAATTCAAGGATAGTTTTGATAACATTTCTAATAAGTATGTCATCAAATGTTTTGGAGAAATTTTTATTAGAATAGTTGTAGTTGGATTGAGAATCCTACATACAAGATACATGGATTGTAAGTAGCGCTTTGAGATTAAACGGGGCTGCCGTCAGGGAGACCCAATATCTCCCAGCCTTTTTATTGTGGGGTTCGACAATTTGATTAGGCAAATTGATAGCAATTTATGTATTAAAGGTATCACTACAGGGATTTAGAGCATAAAGTCGAAGAAATATGTCTCAAATTTCTGAAAATGGGAGGGAAAGATAGAAGGATAACTTGTGAGATAATTACTTATCCAAGGAAGTATGTAGGATTGAGACTGCTTCCGGTCAAATCATTGCTTTTTTCGTGGTTGAGGAGACTGTTTGCGAAGAGCTCCTTTTGGGACTTCCAAATGGAACATAACCTGGTGGAAAAAATCGGAGGTGAAATTGATTTAATGAGAGGAGAAGGTCCTGATGAAATTATTGAAACGCTGAAGACGATAAATCCATTCTGAGCTAGCATTGCTATCATAAGCAGATACATATCTCGAAAGTCATCCCACTTATTAATTGGTAAGAACCTGCGCAGAAAAATCGAAAGTTTATTTACTCGTCTGGAAAGGGAAGCTAGAGTACGTTGGTGAGATCTTCAATAGTGGGATTAATCGAACTGAAAGTCAAAAAATGGAAAGGACAAAAAAAAAATTTAGTTTCACAGGTGTGAGATAAGTCCTATCAGACACCTTTTTCAACTATATAAAAGTGATTAAAAATCCTACAGTCCGCTTCCTACAAGTTGACAAACCGATCAAAATGCAATACAGATTACAACTGATTAATCGTAAGAGAGAATCGGGGAAAGAGGAAGTACCAACTCACAAAATCTTTAAAAGTCTATCGAATGTAACATTTGATTATTTCGTTTATTGGTTTAAGTCTAGAGTTGTCTTTAATACGCTTACGACGCGAAGCATTTATGGAAAGAGTCCAGAAAAAATACTTTGTAAGAAATGATTTTTTAAATTTCTCCATTTTTTATTGGAGGGGAGCTACATCCCTTTAGCCCCCCCCGCCCTGCTGACACCCCTACCAACTGTCCTCTTTTCCCTGCACATAAATACACAACTCATTAAATGGCAAAAACAACTGCTTAAATGGTCACAACAACGGGGGTAGTAGCTTTGGATGGTTTGCAACTAGTTTGTCTAGTTTCTTCACTTAAAGACTTGGGTATGATAATGAGGTTTTCCAATATTACATAGTCAATAAATATTACTCTTTTATCAATTAAGGATTAGCTATGGTTGATAAGCTCCAAGAAATGGTGTTCAGAAATCTCATAAGAGGCAAAAACAACTTTTTAAATGGTCACAACAGCGGGGGTAGTTGCATTGGGTGTAACATTATAATTAGCAATTTTGTGTATCCTTCATTTATGTTGTTATATAAACATAAATAACGGGGATTTTTTTTTTTTGATGCTCTGTAATAGGAGTAATATCGCCGGACATTACTACATAATTAGCTTTTGCTCTAAATCTTTCCGATGGATTTAATTCTAACATTTTTTTTATTAGTCTATTTATTGTCTAATTTTATGATTTTGACATTTACTTTATTATTAATAGTTATTTAGATCTCATCGGCAGAGATATATCTATCCTGTGCACAATGTATATAGCAACTTCCACATGAAGAAAAAGGTTTTTGATCTTTTTGATTAAACTCAACGCCTGGCTTGTGTTTTGCAACCTAAATTTGGGATATATTTAACTAAATTCCGATGTCAGAAAAGAAAATATTATTTGGATCAATCTATTATTTCAATATTATGTATTTATAATTTATTGTTATTATTAGTTATATGATTCTAATTGTTTAATTTTGTATATTTAACATTAATGTATGATGGTTTATTTTTTAGTATGTAGATTATATTTAATTTAAGTCTTCTTTTTTAAACTTGGAACTTAAAATATATTTCCAAATATTCTACTTTGTCGTTTCATTAGTTATTATTCTGCGAATATGTTTCCTAATGAATTACAATTTCATGGAGTGTGACGTTTTTAAATCTACTGTAACAGATAAAAAATGTCTAAGTATACGCAGTATATCTTCATTCAACATTTTGCTAATAAATACTTTCGTTATATCCTCAAAAATCATAACTAAGCAGGCAACTGATAATTACATCAGTATTTTGAACAATGATACCATCAGTCTTTCTCTCCCCGTCTCCTTGCACGTGTTTTTCTCTACAAGATTATCAACTTTACCTATATCTATACATAATTTTCTAAGAGAGAAATCTATGATCTATATTATATTTATATCTGTCTTGTCGAGGGACAATTTATAAATTAATGAAAGTATAGACAAATATCACTTATTGTATTTTTTTCAAGAAATGTTAAAATAAATAAAAAAATACAAAATTATTGGTCCAAATATATTTTGTAAAAAATGCATCACCAATATAATTTTTATATTTCTTAAAAGAAAAATGAAACATAGATTTTTCCCCCTTCCTCTAAAACCGAAATTAATTGGGCCGTTTGTCCTCATTTTTGAAAATGCAAAAATGGCCACACTATTATAAGCAAGAATTCGTAATTTATGTTATATGCATAGAGAAATAAATATCTATTTCTCTATGGTTATATGTAGATGTTATAATTTTTATCATTTACTCGGAAATATATTAATAAAAATTATAGACACTCAACCTCGGCAGCATTTTCTAACCAATAAATTGCTATCAAAATAGTGTTTTAATGAAATTAATTATAAAATTGTTTATTGATTTACATTCTAGCAATTTATAATAAGTTGAATTTTGATGACTTAATTTTCATCATATTTAAAAGTTAATTTCCTATATTTCTGCGTCAGATTTCCAATATTCTTTACTAAATACAATAGAATGGATCCATTCTGGGAACAGAGCCACTACCAAGGGCGTCCGTAGATAAGTACTGTGAAAACTGCTCTTGTGAAAATTATCTGTGGAAGATTGCCCTGCAGAAAATTGCCAGTTAGGATAATTGCCAGTGTTTTGTTCAAACTTTATGATGAATAATAACACATTATAAATTCACTTAATATTATTTATGACAAATATCTAAACATATTTGTTTGGTCCATCCCCCAAGGAGGTACCTTCAAGTTTGAGTAACATTATTAAAATAAAATATTCTTGAGATTTTTTAAATTCAATCCAATCTTCTAAGTAACTTATCGAGAGGATTGATTAGGAGAAGTGTAATAAATAGTTTAGTGCCTCTTAAGTTATGGCTGAATACTTTTTGCCCTCGGATTGGCTCGGGGTAGTACGGGATTGCTAAAAACCACTGCTAATACATCCAAGGAACCACTTTAATTCCCCCAAAAAAATTGTTTTTAGCCATTGGTTTGTAAATTGAAACCCACATTTTTTCTGTGTTTTTACGCCATTTCACTCTTTTTTATAATGGATGCTACGTTACATTTAAATAACATGGTTTTTGAACTTTAAAATTGAAATTTTGGCTCCATACCATATTTTCATCGAATAACTTCCACATTTTTTTACCCCAACCCCTCCCCCCCCCGTCATTTAACCCCCAAGCCCTCTACCCCCCTTAACCACCTATGCTTTTTTATCATTATCATTGAGAAATACAGCTAGTATGACATAGAGGGCCTAAGTCATAAATTAATGTTTTGGTTGTTAGGAGTGGTTATTGGACAATGCACCTTTCAAATTCATATCAAAAAGTACCTTTAATTTCTATAAATCATTAAAATTTTAATACTAAAATAAGGAAGTGATATGATAGGAGGAGGGGAGTAGGAGCCCCCTAGAACCATCCACTCTCTATGAAACAGTGTTTTATATTTGTAAACTCATAGCTTGTCTATTATTATCTGATATTACATTTTGACAGCTTCACCATTTTAATTTTTATATTCATATCTTGGATCTTATTAATCGTTATGAAACCCTGGATCAAAAATATTCAATTAGGATGTGTGATATTATTTGATTTTATTATTTATTCTTTTCTATTATAATAATTATCATATATTTTGTTTAATATTGATTTTTGATATATATATGAATGTTTCTAGAATATTTTCAAGTTCCTTTGAATATACTTAATTATTTATCATCATTATAAAGACTTAGTGTGAGGCGATTGGATTAAATTTCAAAATATATAATATATTCAGTTTATTAGTCAATTTAATGGATCATTTATGAAACAAGTTTGCCAAAATTCAAGCAAATGTATCTATATAAAATTATCTAGTTAAATCATTTCATATTCTTTTTACGTCATTTATCAGTTCAAACTTGTGCCAAATGATTATTTCTTTAATATTACATTATTAAGATACTGTGTAGAAATTCAAATTTTGAAATTACGTCATTGCTATAGTATAAAAGATAAAAACATTTTCACAAAATATTTCAAACTTTAATTATCATACAACTAACTCTATTCATTAGGCTTCTTTATTATATAATATGTATATTTTTTAACTTTGCCAATGTGAAAGTCCCTTTCAATGTTTATGACACATAATTAAATTATTTTTAACAAAGAAATTATATTCTACGACGGTACTTTTTATTTTTAAGTCATCCAAACCTTTTAATAGTATCAATATTGGACCATGTTTTGAAAGTAAATTAATTTTAAAGTTCCCAATTAAAGTTCAGCTATCAAATGATATATTTAAAACTTTCTGTATTTATTCTTCGTGAAACTTGGTGCTGTTCTGAAAAAAGCACCCATTTTCAATTTTAAATAAAGATAACTAGAGTTATAAATATAATACCTAATTATTTTTTAAAAAGGGTTTTGGAATCTTTCAACATTAAAATTTAGAATATTTGTTTCAAATAATAACGATATAGCATTAATTGATTAATTATAGAATGAATCCGTAGAAAAATCAATTTTGAGGGGGGAAATATAACTTCTTTTTTTTTTCGTTTTTGTTTCTTAGAAATATTTTTGAAATACAAATATCTATATTATAATTCGTCCAGTTTTTAATAAGTTCCTTCATGTGGGAAATAACGTAGATTCAGGATGATCTATTAAATGAATTTAATAGTCGTTTCAACACTTCCTGGTATTACAAACCGTATCTACAACTGTTTAAATACTTGTACAATATACCTATCAAATAAGAGGTTGTATATATATAATAGAGTTCTTAATAATTAAATAATAATGACAAAAGCTTTGGAAAATAATATAGACCCTGCAGAGTGTCATCTAGAAAATTACTCTGCCGAATTCTAGGAAATATTTTATACATCTCTATAGAGCTATATAGATATGTATTTTCTTACATACCAAAAAAAAAATGCAAAAAAATTATTTAGGGTTAAGTCAATTGAGTGGAGTGAGTCTGGAGTCTATGAATTATAGAAGGAAAATATTTAGTTGCTAAGCATGCCTATGATCAATTTGATATTTTGAAAAAAATATAAATATTTTATGTCTATTTTGATTTCAAATTCATAGTTTAGCAAAAAAAATTATTTAAAATTTAATTTTTCGTGAAGAGGTATGGATTTTTGAACTTTTTTCATGAATAACTACTAATCTTTAGAATTTTTTTTCCAAAATTCAGTCTTGAAATTTTTTTCCTAGAAATTTAAAATTCTATGAATAATTTTTGGATTTTAGAATTTTTTCTAAAAAAATTAATATTTGAAATTTTTGTGAATAGCTATAAATTTTTTTGAATAGCTATAAATTTTTGAAATTTTGTTCACAAATAATTCCTAGAACAAAGCCCCCCTCCCTCAAAAAAAAAAATATATATACATGTATGTTGCGGGCAATGAGCAACGTCAGAGCGGGCAATGTGCAAAATGCCGGGCCAATCTATAAAATTTCCAATAGATTAGTCAATAGTAATTTTAACTTCATTTACATTGTCGGATAAAATGATTGTGAGTAATTGGATAATTAAACAATTCATTGCAAGCAATTTGATCATTTTGGATTTTATTAAGATATTATTTCTTGGCAAGCAATTTGACAATCTAGTACAATGATGCCCAACCTGTTGATAACGGGCAAAATAGCGGCCCGCCGAATGCTTAGGTGTGGCCCACTGCTCACTTCCACTTCAAGTAGTCTATTTTAGCCAAATTATCACAATATCATCAAAACACGTGGAACGCCCATAATAAGTACAAACATTGAAAACTATTTGACGGTGGTATCTCCTATTTTCCAGATTCTAACAGGGTTGACAGTTTAGCTTTTTTTAAAGCAGTTTGACCTTGAAAATTTTTATTTGGCGTTTATTTATATTTGGTCTAAAATTAAAATAAATTTGTATATAATAATTTTGTTTTATATAGCTATTTTCTAGGAAATTTAACAAAATAAGTTATGTGGCCCATTACAATATTTCAAGTTGCAATATGGCCCATTATATTAAAAAGTTAGACATCCCGGATCAAGTAAATTTTTGCTGAAATTTATATTATATTCAGACAATCAAAATATAGTATGATAAGAAATTGCCAGAATATTTTGCAAAAATAACTCCGTCAACAGGGTTTGCAGGTGGATAAAAATATATCGCCACCACTATCCTGAGTATTAAGGATCCCCTTCAAATATATTATAATTCACCCCGGCCAACGGGTTATGTAAGTTAACTGCTTGTCTTCAAGGGGGATCAAAATCCATCGCCGCCGCTGTCCTAAGTATCAAGGTTCTTTATAATATCCCATAATTAGAGTTGATAATATTGTAGAGAAAAACGCGTGCAAGGAGAAGGGGGAAAAATAAATATGGTATCATTGTTTAAAATACTCATGTGATTATCATCTGCCTGCTTTATTATGATTTTTGAGGGTATAACGAAAGTATTTATTAGCAAAATGTTTAATGAAGATATACTGCGTATACTTAGACGTTTTTTATACGTTACAGTAGATTTTATAACGTCACTCCATGAAATTGTAATGTATTATGAACCTTATTCTCAGAATAATAGCTAATGAAACGACAAAGTAGAGTATTTCGAAATATATTTGAAGTTCCAAGTTTAAAAAAGAAGGCTTTAATTAAATATAATCTACATAAAAAAATATGACATCATACATTTATGTTAAATATACAAAATAAACAATTGGAATCATATGACTAATAACAATAAATTATATATACAGAATATTGAAATAATAGATTGATCCAAATAATATTTTCTTGTTCTGACACCGGAATCCAAATAAATATGGCATAACTTTAGGTTGCAAAACACAAGCAAGACGTGAAGTTTAATAAAAAAAGATTATCATCCCTCTTCTTCATGTGGAAGTTACTATATACTTTTGTGCACAGGATAGATATATGTTTACCGCCGAAATCTAACTAATTATTAAAAATAAAGTAAATGTCACAATCATAAAATTAGACAATAAATATACTAATAAAAAAATGTTAGAAATAAATCCATCTTAAAGATTTAGAGCAAAAGCTAATTATGTAGTAATGTCCGGCGATATTACTCCTTATCAAGAGCATCAAAAAAGATATTTTCCGCGTTATTTATGCTTACATAACAACATACTATTATCATGAAGGATATACACAATTGCTAATTATAATGCTACACCAAATGTAACTACCCCCGTTGTTGTGACCATTTAAGCAGTTGTTTTTGCCTTAATGAGTTTTCTGAACACCATTTCTTGGAGCCTATCAACCATAGCTAAGCCTTAAGTGATAAAAAGTAATATTTATTGACTATGTAATATTGGAAAACCTCATTATCATACCCAAGTATTTAAGTGAAGAAACTAGTCTCAGACAAACTAGTTGCGAACCATCCAAAGCTACTACCCCCGTTGTTGTGACCATTTAATTAGTTGTTTTTGCCATTTAATGAGTTGTGTATCATAATTCTTGATATGTTTAGCTAAAATAGAATCATATTTTATGGTTAGATTTAAAAAAAATTGAATATCTTACTGTTAGATAGTACAAAATTCAGAGTTCCATTTCGAAATTAGTAAATATTTTATACTTTTTACTGATAACTTGATCGTCATTTGGTGTGGATGACTCAAAACATTTTTATATGTATTTATTTAAATGACATCAGTACCTACATCCTCCATTAATTTAATGATTGTTCCTCGGGAAGGGATAGGTTTACCCGTGTATTTTTCCATAAATTTTTGAACGTAGATGATTAGCAATGCATAAGGTTATATTACATGCAATAAGCATCTTTGTGAGATTAGTGTTAAAGTCTGACTTGATGTATTCATCATTAACTTGATTTTTTAGATGAATATCCATGCTCTTGATATGAGATGAGGATAATGAGTGGCGTGTAATTCTAGACAGGGGACTAAAGGCACATTTATATCGACAAATCCGACAAACAATCTGTTTCTCATTTGGTAAGTATTTTCCAAATTCCTGGGCCTCCATTTTCATAAATCCAGACAGAAGGTGACGTTATTTTAGGCATTTTATTCAGTTCTCTATCGACTATCACCACCTAATATTATATTAATATTGAATAATAAAGGCGGGAATGGTAACGTTCTTGATTGATAGAAGAAGATGTATATTATTAAATCAATGATGCCATAAGTATTTCTTCTCTTCTCCTCGCACACTTTTCTATTCTTACCAAAATTATCCCCTTGCCATAATACACCCTGCCCACGGGTTGTGCAAGTGAATCCTGGTCCAAAAAGTGTATTATTACCCGTCACCACTGCTTTCCTGAGCATCAAGGTTCCATTTCAATATCCTATATTACACCCCAGGCCATTGGTTGTGCTGGTGAACCTCTGGTCGAAAAGATGTGTTACTAGCCACCACCACTGCTTCATTGAGCAGTCTATAATAGACTTCGGCCTACATGTTGTGTAAGTGAACAGCTGGTCAAAAAGGTGGTTCATTAGCCACCGCCACAGTTTTATTGAGCATTAAGAACATTCGTTATTCACACAACTCAAGGGATTGAATTTTTTTGTATTATTCTTTGCTAAATAAAGCTGATTCCATTGAGATCACATTTTCTTTTTATATACACCTATAGAATTTGAGTAGTTTCAAGCTCTTACAAAAAATTGGCAAAATCGAGTTTGTGGCTTGGCTACCATTTTTAATATCTTGAAATAATGTTTTCGCGATATTTTTGCATAAATACTATTTCTTAATAAAAATTAAATTATAGCAATTGCTTTTGTAAATTTTTGAAGAAAGCATTTTTGAAATCGTTGGACTTTGAGTTATGTCCCACTGATGTTCGAGGATCCTTCGAAAAGGGCCCTTATGCTTGAATAAGTCTACAATTTCAGAACTAGTGTTTTCTTTTTGGAATAAACACTCTGATTAAAAAGTATCCAAATCGGTGATGATGATGTCGTGAGAATGAGTACACTTCACATGGAATGCCGCACTTGCGATATTTTTAATTTAAATACATACATACAATTGAAGTTGAATGACATACCGTGTTGGTAATTTATTGATTCGTCTCAATACTTCGATCGAGGTGGAAAATTTATTTAAAGAAATACACTTTGAGATAAAAATGATCCATAACAAAGATATTCCATCACGAATGTAGGAATACAAAATTCGCATATACAGGGCATCCAGAGAATAAATTTTTTTAAAAAGTTTCACATGAAAGAAATAATTCAGCCATTTAAAGCAAAGCAATTTTTAGCACGGAAATCAAAGTGGGACCAGCAATATAGGAATTTGAAAAAAAAATTATCTGCAGGGCCCTGTATATACGATGTCTCTATTATGCAAATTTTGATAGGTTAAGAGTAATTTTTGATAATGTGCCGAAGAACAATGTTGTAAAACTCATACTTACCAGTCAATTGCTAAGAAAAACATTGTCCTAGTCGCCACCATGAGCATATATTACGAGAAGCGGATTGAGATCAAAATTGTCCCAGAAGGTCATTTAGGGCCTCAAGGAAGACGATTTACAATACATTCGTGAATTTGAAGGTCGGGAAGGACCTCAAACAATCTCCAGTAGCGTGCAGAAAACCTCCGGGTCCGCCAATTGCCTGAAGTTGGCCTTCCAGAAAAAATTCCTAAATTGCTGACATGCCCAGGAAGATAAAAAGTCACCATCAGCGGTGTCTATGGACCTAAAAATGTAGGAGGAAACAAGGAACCTAGGGACTCATTGTGATCTATTCTTAAGAGAAGACCTTCACTGTTAGCCCTATCTTCAACAGAAAGTGTGATCCAGTAGTGACTAAAATTGTGCCCTTATGTGTCTAGTTGTAGAACCGGAACATACAAAGTCGAACCGAGACCGCATTATGTTACTTATCGGTCTCGGGTCTTGTGTTTTTTCAAAATAGAATGTATAAATAAAATTAAGTATATATTATAAAAATAAAATAACTTTACTTAATAAGTCTATTATCCAAGTTAGTTTTTTTTTTGTGTGGAATTGCAGCTTTTTCAATAATTTTTTTTTTTAAAGTTACCAGAGGGATCCCGTTTTATCTAAGTTCCAAGCTAAATCGAGAGTGAAGCCGTTGCAATGAAAGAACCGTGACCAGGACCGACAGAACCACTGAACTTAACCCGGACCCAACCTTGGTGGTGACATTTGGGGATGTAGCAGAGGAGCGCCTATATGTCTCCATCACCAAACACCCTACTTCAGTGATTATGTTAGTCCTGGTTGCATCAAACAGGATGCCCGTGGATCTCTTGTCGTTCCCTTTAGGATACATGCTAGGCTAATGAGTGACTCAAAATTCTGGACACCAAAGTTCTTCCATGGATCAAATCCATCGTTCACAATTATCCCTGAGTGTTCCAACAAGATGGAGTACCTTCCCACACCAGAAACAAAACCCAAGAGTTTTGGCTCCAGGGGAACATACACGTCTGAGCAAAAGACTTCTGGCCATTGCATAGCTCAGACCTTAACCTCCTACACTATTGCATCTAGGTGCACGTGGAGACAAGGCCTGTAGGAGACGCCACAACAGCACCCACCCCCTAAAGACCTCTGTCAAAAAGGCATGGACCTCCATGAGCGCCGAGTAAATCTATAGTGTCTGCAGCAGCTTCCACCAACACCTGGATTTCACCATCAATTCTGAGGGCGGATACATCGACTAAAACATGTTTTTTGGATTTCAATTCATAGTTCATAAACTTGTTTCCTAATTCACCCAAGATCCTGCCATGGACTTTAATATTTTATGTGTTAAAAGAGGTAAATAATAACAGTTGGCCTGGTATGTATGTTTAACAAATACATTCAATTAAATAATGGAAAGTATCACGGATTGTCGATAATACATAAGACTCTTTATCTAATATTTATTACTTTTCTTCAAAAAGGAACTTTTCTTGTCCTTGAGATCTTTTCAGATCAACATAATAGTACGTATTATATTTTAAGTAATCCTAAATTTTAAAGAATCATTTTTAGGAAATAGAATTAAATGCAATGAGAAATCTTCCTACACTATTGAAATGTCTGCAATTTGCTTAATTAAATATACGTTTGTTAACTTTTTTAATAATCATTAATTGATATTTTGATGGGATCATTGAATGAATCAAAGTATGTTATACAGAAAAAAAAAAGAGTTATCATGGATTTTTCATGATATGAAGGGATCTAGGAAATGACATTGTGAAAAATACAAAAAATAAACAAACAAACTAAATAATAAATATTTTTTTTTTTTTTAAATCACGGTTTCTATAAATAATAACAAATGTTACTTCTACTCGTATATACATATATATATAGAAGATAATTCTTTAAAGCTACTTTCATGGATTTGCAGAATGACTTGTGATTTATTAAATGACTAAAACATAAAACATAAATCAATACTCCTCACAAACGACCTCAATTCCATGCACATAAGGTCATTTGTCTAAATCCCTTGTTTTGATGTCCCCAAAAGAGGAATCCATCGTATTGAGTTATTCAAAAAAATCAGGAGATTATCTTTTGAGGAAGAGAGCTTGGTTTTTTGAAGAAAAAAAATTGAAAAAGTATTTTTTATTTGGAAAATTTTTCAAATATTAAACTTTTTGAAAAAAAAATCTTAAATTTCAAATATTGAATTTTTGAAAAAAAATCCTGAATTCAAATTCCAAAATATTATATTTTTGGAAAAAAAAATCAAAATTCCATAGCTTTTTATAAAAAATTTAATTTTTTGAAAAAATATTTCAAAAATCCAGAGCTTTTATCATAAAATAAATTTTTTGAAAAAAAAAATTCCAAAACTAAATTTCAATTATAACATTTTTCAGAGAAAAATTTCCAAAATCTACCGATATTGATAAAAATTAATTTTTTTGTAATTTTTTTAAAAATTCAGAGATTACGACAAAAAGGAAATATTTTGTAAAAAAATTTTTAAAATTAAACTTCCAATATAAAATTTTATGAAAAAAAAATCAAAAATTATTTTTTTTGGAGAGGGGGGCTACATCCCCTCCATCCTCCCCAGCGGACGCTCTCGGAAATACATTTCTTTGAAAGCTTTAGGAGTAAAATTTCATCTGATATAGGCATTACAAAGTTCACAGCCATAGATTATTCTCTAAGGTCATGAATCGGCATGTAAAAAAAGATTGTATGTGAACGCATGATTTTTAACTAATTTGCTCTGCTTTATTAAGCAATGTAGCTTATGTATGTAAATCTAAGCAATTAAGCATCATTTGTGTTACTAAATGTCATTTGAATATATTATGTATCCCTCTACAATATGTACAATTTGAGGGAGACGAAGAAAAAGCAGGCGTTTTTATCATCTGCTTGTTTCATGGACAATTATTTTCATCAGATCCTCGGAGTGAGAGTTGAAAACGCATAAAAGCTCCCTGAACCAATGGATATAACAATGCTGTAAGACCATAATTTTTCTTCAGATGCTATATACCAGGTCTCCGAGTATCATAGACTGATTTTGCAATACCATCATGACGTTCTCAAGATTTATTTTACTTTGTATAAGTTATCTTCTTCCCCTGATAGCCTCATCCACAATTCCACAAGATAAAATTGTGTAAGTAGATTCAATCATTATTATTTGTCCACACCTTTGATATGATAGTAGATGAGTCTGGAACAGTGGTGTTGGTCTGGGTGGGCTTAGGCTCACCCAATCACATGCAGAAGGTAATACTACCATGCTATTTAGGCATAAAACCAAATAAGGCCGTCCACTTTTGTCCAAACCCATCTCTGGTTTATTTTCTGACTACAGCCAAGTCTCCTAACTTTTTTTTTTTGTCAATTGACTTCTTGTTTTTTTTGTATTGTATTTTCTCAGATGTGTGACTAAAGTAATAGTATAATATGCTTCTTCTTTTTGAAAAAAAAAACACGATAAATTTGCTCAAGATTAGGGCTAAATTAATTGTAAAAAAAAAAAAAAGAAGACTGACGTAATCATTTTCAGAGCGCGCCATTTTTTGTATTTTTGTTCAGACAATCTGGATTATCTCCAACTCATAGAATATTCGACGGAGAATATCATGGAGATGATGAAGGCTTTACAAGTGATGATGATGAAGGAGGCATCATTCTCCATGACGAGGATCATGCCGTTTTTAATAGGCCAAAGACGGAGCATGATGATATAATCCATGAGGACAATGTCATTTATCATGAGATCCCCACTGGACATTTCCATGTTGGAAGGACCGTGTATAGACATCAATTTAATTTTAGGGATACTTATCCGGGGATGGAAGTCATACGAAATGTGAAGGACTCGAGGTTCTACCCTGGAAATGAACCTGCTGGAGCGAGAGCAGTGGATAGTGAGCTACGAAGATTTATTATTAGATTTGCAAATTCTAGAGCTCGCTCAGACTATCAAACTTCCTCTTTGTCTCCTTATGAAAGCAACTTTGAGGAGTTCTTTATTCCAAATGTATTTTGAGTACCATCATCAAAACCTTTATTTTCCTACGTTCATCCATCAATATGTAATCTATTTATGTATATGTACACATACATAAATACCTATTTATTATCCCCCAACTCTCTTGTACCCATCACGACCGGCCTCTCATAAATACATAGTTTGTTTCAATTCATTTAATATTTACATTTGTTATTTAATATAAATATATATCTCTAACCTTTTTTATTCTATTGAATAAACGATAATTGTATGTACATATATCATGTAGTTCCACATTCCGAATTCGGAATTTTATATCCAAAATTGTATTCCAGAGATCCACGGATATTTCGCTCATCCTTTGCCCTAAGACGAATCCCAGAACTAAGTCCAAGGATGTACAAAACTTCTAATCAAGTCCCTGTTTATTTTGGACGTTATAAGCGAGGAGGCTACACGGCAAACGGAGGAGTCTATAGTCAATTCAACGATGGAGCTGGGCATCGAAATCATGAAGGTGGAAGGGGTGGCAGACACAGACCTCAAGGATACTCACACATTCGAAATCAGAACCAATTCCATAGTGGATCCGGCAGGGTTCATGGTAACGACCATAATAGTCATAATAATTATTACGGATCTCAACAAGAATATAGTGGATCCAAAAATAGTTATAATAACGGCTATAACGAAAAGGGAGGATTTCGTGAGGGATATGAAGACTTTGAAAAGGAATTTGGAGACTATAATGAAGGAGAGGAGGGTCGGGACTACGAAGTAATTTACTACAAGGCACAGACATCTCCACCCGACTATGATGAGGGAAGAGGTGTTAACCCACAAGAGATTGTTGAGTATGATGATGGGCGCTCAGGTGCACTTTCAGTAGATGGCGATAGTGATGGAGATGACGGAGAGAAGCATGTATTTGATGAGGATCCCGGTTTTGGTGGTCGAACTGAAGAGTCGAATGGAGAAGGCGTCAAGGTCTCTACATCGCCCATCGATTCCTTTGGAGAGTTCTTCTAAAGAATTTATTATGGACTTTTTGGATTCATTGAGCATTTTTTGAGTATTTTGTCTGTCATTTTTTTACTGATTTATTATATTTTTTAAACATATATTCCATGAATATACACATTACAACCATTAAATAATATATACTTTGCATCTTATTTCTAATAGTCTAATCAGGGGCGTCCGCAGAGGTGGGCTAAAGGGACTTTAGCCCCTCCCAAATTAAGGAATTTTTGCTTTTTACTATCAATTTTTTTCGTCAAAAAAAATAATATTTGAATTTTTTTGCAAAAAATTTAATACTCGATTTTTTTTTTTCTAAAAAATTAATTTCTTTGTAAATAGCTATGGTTTTTTGAAATTTTGTTCAAAAATTTTAATTTCCAGTGAATAGCTTTAGATTTTTCAAATTTGTTTCCAAAAAATCTAATTTTTTGTTTGTAGCTATAGATTTTTGAAATTTTTTTCCAAAAAAAAAAAGTCAAAAACCAAGCCCAACCCCTAATATAATCCTGCGTACACCCCTGCTAATATACTTACAGAATATGAATAAAATTAGCATAGTAGTCATGGTTTTAGTGATGGTGTAGGCTGTATCATTGCTTTGAATGTCACAAATATACGTGATTTTAGTCATGATTCTTCAAAAAAAATAAAACAATATAGATAAAAATTATACATTATATATAATAACCTTAACTTTTCACTTCATACATGGCATTGAAAAATATAAAATATCAGAGCTAATTACTTGTGATTCAAAAATAAAATAAAAAGAAAATAGAAAAAAAACAATAGCAAAATGATGTTAATATAATAGAAATGTCAATGCTTTTGCCATACATAAATTGTTATAAATTGCAAATATCATACCGTATAAAAATTAATGATTTCCTTTAATGTATAATAAATTATTTTTCTTTTTTTTCTTATGGTTCCCATCTGTTACTTACAATTAGAAATAGTTGTTTAGAACATACCTAATTATTTTTATTACTGTAGGTATAAATCAATAACCTTGTTTTCAATATTTGTTTATAATTTAAATGCCCCATTTATGACAAATTAAATTTGTTCATCTGCCACTCGTTCAAGAATCATTGTTAGATATTACGTTATTAGTTATCGTATCTATATTAATAAACATAGATGAAATTGATGATATCCCCATGTCTATTAAAAAAAAAATTAACTTGGTCAAACTGACAATTTAAATAATGTTTGGGCGAAGAGCAGCCAAGCTGTTATGACGTTTAATTAAATTAGCTGCGAGCAGCTTTTACATGATGGTAATAAACATAAACTATACTCAGTATCTAGCAATAACATAGACTAGAATGACTCTGATGTCTATCTTCAATTCTACTCTGAGTCTAACAAGGACTTATACTTTTAACTCTACAACAAATCATCAGTGTTACTACTTTTCATCTTTCCCGCACTATTGATTACTTTAGACCTATAAGTTATCTGTTCCCTCTTCGAGAATATGAGAATAATACCAACAGTTTTGAACGATAAAAAAATATATATTTAGGTAGCAACTACAAAAGGCCGAGCCTTCTTCTATTAAAATATTATTTTAATCTATCTTAATAAAGCAAGTATCGTGTTTCTGCATGAATGTTCTCCGTACAGACATTTTTGACCTAATATATAATAATTTAGTCAGCTACAATCAGCTGTGACAAGTGAGGAGGGGGGGGGGAAGGAAATAATCAGGAACATAGGCAATAATAACTCGGATATCAATCCCCAATTCTAAACTGAGTCCAACAAGGACTTATAATCATAACTTCACAACAAATTCTCAGAGCTTTTATGAGCACACGCGAATGTTCAATCTGGTTTTGAATTTAATTGAATCTATTTAGGAAAGCATGTTCATAAACTCAGGAATTAAATAATAATGATAACTGCTCAGGAAAAGAAAATTCATTCCTCAGATTACCAATTTTTAAAAAAAACAAGCAAGCTAAAAAATACACTCGATTTATATCCATATGTATAGGAATGGCATTTATAAGGTTAATAGAAATACAAGGTTATCCCATCATGTAATCGGACTTGCTAGAATTTTCAATTTGATGTACCATACCAACTGCTAGAAAAAACAGACAGATTTTGACGTCATAGAGTATAACAGTGGTACTCTAACATTAACAGTCAAGGAAGGCGATATAAAATTACTTTTGGTAACAGTTATACTCTTTGACTATTAAAAAGCGTTGTGGGAGTCAAATATCAGTCGCAAAAGCGTTATGGTATTTACCTTGTGTAAGTAATAATAAATGAAATCTCACAATTCAATACAGCCCTATACTATAAAAAATGATTTGAGAACACATTTTTAACTACAACCTTGCATACCTAAAGCTTTCATTAAACAAAAGAAAATAATTTCATTTAAAGAAAATAATCATCAATATGACTTTAAAGTAGGCTTAATAACGAGTACGTGCAGTTATAACCCACGCAGCTTTAATTTTAATCTTTTTCTCGAGGTGATTTTTCATTCTTGGGGAGATAACATCTTAGTATTGAGTAACTATATGTACTGTGTTGCTAGAGCTCATATTAAAAAATAAAATAAAAGGGAAATATATTTAAAAAATAATAAATATGACTTTAAATGAGGGTTAGCAACATCCCGTCATATTTAAAATATCAACAAGTTGTTATTATTAATCTTATACCCTTGAGGAGGGAACATCTAAGTATTGAGTAACTACGTGTGAGTGTACTCATGAAAAACGCAGAGTTATACTGACGATTTCTTGGGCAATGACGGATAGTTACTAATGTAATATAGTTGAGTTAGGCAAGTTTTCCCTATTTATGTTAAAATATCAATTGTTTCCTAAAAAGTCACGTGGATATGCTTCGTGGCAGAGTAAGGGACTCAGACTCAAGTATTACTCAATTGTCATCAAGCCACGAACTCACACAAGAATTGGATTCAAAAATAGAAATTTAGAGTTTACTTGGAATTGAGCTAAAAGACTCAAAACTTGATTCGTAGTAATAAAAAATTTGACTCTTGAACAATGCAAAGCTGAGGATTCGTCTTCACAACTCGAGTTGCACTTAAGTCTAATTAAACTACAACTTAATACTTCACTAGAAGTAAAAAGACTCGCCACACGACTTGGACTTGTGAAAAACTCCGCGCGTAGCAATTATTTGAAAGTACGTCAATTATCACAAATTGATCTCAATTATGTGCTAGTAAACAAATTTTTGTTTTATACAGGGTGGTGATTTGAAATCTGGAAATTTAAGGTTAATTTATAGTACACTTTATTTCCCAAATTAATTTTGCTGTTCAAAAATATTTTGCTCTTGAATTTAGTGATTCATAGTTATGTCAATTACTCAAACCAACTACCTCCAGCTTCAACCTGGCTCTGAACCTGGCACAGGCCTTCACGAAGAACTCCTTGTCCATGTTGTCCACGCCCTCGAGAATTGAGTCAACAGTGTTATATCATATGTGCTCGTTTATTGGACTCTCTACCCTAAACACCACACACATAGGGGTTCAAATCTGACGAACTAAGAGCCACATTTCCTTTGCCTTCGTCTGGAATGTGTTTTTTACTCTCAGAACGATCATGGGGCTTCTTTGCTGGTGTTTGCGACATTCACTCATAAGGTGTAGTAATGGGGGTTGGCATCAGAGATGTTGGGGGGAAGTGTCAAAAAAATTCAAAAGAGGCTTGCAACGTAGGAGATGGGGTCCCCTCATTGGTGGTGTCAAAAGTGGCCTACCTGCCTTCACAATGTTCTTTGCATTCACTTTTTTGATATCTTTCTAGACAATCTAGTATTAAATCCCGAGATATCTTGCATGGGTCCTCATGACCTCGAGGGGATTGGCCTGGGCTGTGTTCTTTGGCTCCTCCGGGTCCAGTTTGGCTGATTTGACAGATCTCTTCTTCCTCTTCAACGTTTTGGACTTGCTGACGGCATAGAGTTTGTTTTGTAACTAATTGTTAAAGTTGATAATATTGTAGAGAAAAACGCGTGCAAGGAGAAGGGGGGAGGGGAATACATATGGTATCATTGTTATTTATTAGCAAAATGTTTAATGAAGATATACTACGTGTAAACTCCGTTACAGTAGATTTTATAACGTCACACTCCATGAAATTGTAATTCATTATGAACCTTATTCTCAGAATAATAGCTAATGAAACGACAATGTAGAGTATTTCGAAATATATTTGAAGTTCCAAGTTTAAAAAAGAAGGCTTTAATTAAATATAATCTACATAAAAAAAATATGGTATCATACATTTATGTTAAATATACAAAATTAAACAATTGGAATCATATGACTAATAACAATAAATTATATATACAGAATATTGAAATAATAGATTGATCCAAATAATATTTTCTTGTTCTGACACCGGAATCCAAATCAATATGGCATAACTTTAGGTTGCAAAACACAAGCGAGACGTGGAGTTTAATCAAAAAGATAATCACCCTTCTTCTTCATGTGGAAGTTGCTATATACTTTTGTACACAGGATAGATATATCTCTACCGCCGAAATCTAACTAATTATTAAAAATAAAGTAAATGTCAAAATCATAAAATTTGACAATAAATATATTAATAAAAAAATGTTATAAATAAATTCATCGTAAAGATTTAGAGCAAAAGCTAATTATGTAGTAATGTCCGGCGATATTACTCCCTATTAAGAGCATCAAAAAAGATTTCCCCCCGTTATTTAGGTATACTTACATAACAACATACTATTATCATGAAGGATATACACAATTGCTAATTATAATGCTACACCAAATGTAACTACCCTCGTTGTTGTGACCATTTAAACAGTTGTTTTTGCCTTTATGAGTTTTCTGAACACCATTTCTTGGAGCCTATCAACCATAGCTAAGCCTTAAGTGATAAAAAAGTAATATTTATTGACTATGTAATATTGGAAAACCTCATTATCATACCCAAGTATTTAAGTGAAGAAACTAGTCTCAGACAAACTAGTTGCGAACCATCCAAAGCTACTACCCCCGTTGTTGTGACCATTTAATTAGTTGTTTTTGCCATTTAATGAGTTGTGTATCATAATTCTTGATATGTTTAGCTAAAATAGAATCATATTTTATGGTTAGATTTAAAAAAAATTGAATACTTACTGTTAGATAGTACAAAATTCAGAGTTCCATTTCGAAATTAGTAAATATTTTATACTTTTTACTGATAACTTGATCGTCATTTGGTGTGGATGACTCAAAACATTTTTATATGTATTTCTTTAAATGACATCAGTACCATTATTAATTTAATGATTGTTCCTCGGGAAGGGATAGGTTTACCCGTGTATTTTTCCATAAATTTTTTGAACGTAGATGATTAGCAATGGATAAGGTTATATTACATGCAATAAGCATCTTTGTGAGATTAGTGTTAAAGTCTGACTTGATTTTTTAGATGAATATCCATGCTCTTGATATGAGATGAGGATAATGAGTGGCGTGTAATTCTAGACAGGGGACTAAATGCACATTTATATCGACAAATCCGACAAACAATCTGTTTCTCATTTGGTAAGTATTTTCCAAATTCCTGGGCCTCCATTTTCATAAATCCAGACAGAAGGTGACGTTATTTTAGGCATTTTATTCAGTTCTCTATCGACTATCACCACCTAATATTATATTAATATTGAATAATAAAGGCGGGAATGGTAACGTTCTTGATTGATAGAAGAAGATGTATATTATTAAATCAATGATGCCATAAGTATTTCTTCTCTTCTCCTCGCACGCTTTTCTATTCTTACCAAAATTATCACCCTTACTAATTGTTTATCTTTAATATACCTAAATATGAATAAATTTCAATGACTCAACCTTAATTAACTATTGAATTAGTAAAGGTTCAGATTCCTATATATTACCCGGTATTGAATGATTTGTCCGAAGCGATTTTATAAAGTAATTAAGTCAAGTAAAAATGATATAATTAATCGTAGATATAAATATTTTTTCTCAGCATAAAGTTTTAAGGTCAAGTATTAATCAAATTGTACCGTAATCACAAATACTTTGCTTCTTCAAACTAAGTTCTTAAATTACAAGTATAAAATCATTCGTGATAATTCAGTGAAATGATTATTATAATTTATAAGTATTTTATGAACGTGTGAAGGATATTTAATATATCTTTGTTTTAAAAAACTGTATTATTTCTTTAATGATTCCATCAGGGTACAAATATGTATTTTTAGAGGTCAATGTATAACATACATTTCTTTAATTATGTGACATCTATGAAGGTTCATTTTTAATCAGAGGGGAAATCCTAAACTCATTTTCTTTTATTTAAATTTGTAAAAAATAAAGAGTTCATAATAATTATATAGTTAATTTAATATTATAGAACTGGGGAGGGGATTGAACTTTAGTGATTTAGTGCTCATGTGCTGTGAGAGGGGAACTAGACCCCCCCCAACGAGTCAGATATAAGATTCTCAAAAAGACAATGAAAGATAAATATAAGATCTCTAATAAGGTTGATTAATACTATTTAAACAAACATATACAATTTTACACTCTCAAGTATTACTCATTATGTCCAAGGCCATCGCACACAGAGGTCCTACAGCGCAAATACAATCAAACTTTTATTAAGTATTGTATTGTATTTTGTATTCAAAAGAGGTAGCCTTTGAATAGCTCTACAATTTTTATGGCTTTTCGCATATCGGAGATATGCAAATCGGTCCATTTGGATAACAGCGTAGACTTCAAGGAAATATTCAAAGAGAAGATGACATACTAAGGAATCAATATCTCTTATTATCCTCCTCATCACCCGCAGTCCAACAGATTGACAGAACGAGCTGTCAGAATCCTAAAAATATATGTACCAAAAATAGAAAAGCCAGTTTAGATGAACATTTGTTAGCATATAGAGCAATACCGCTAGAGGGAGGAAATTTTTTCCATCAGAACTCACATTAGGTTAAAGTATGCACATCCTTAAACGAAATGGAGAATGCATTAGAGAGCCTAGGGAACAAAGTTTGGAAAAAGAGCCCGGATATGGACGCATTCTAACTCATCTATGAGCCTCAATGAATAGTTAATTGTACTGTTTTGTGCATGGGTACCTCTGTACTTTTGTAAAAGGGTATCTTAATCAAATACGAGCGAATAAGTTAACAACTAGTTGATTAATTAATTAGAAGTAATGTTGTGCATCCGTATAAACGTGTAAATACTGTATAATAATTATTAGTGAATCACATAATTAAAGAAATATGATGTATTTTTAAAATAGTTTTGATACAATAAGGAAAATAAAAGGAGAGGCTTTCGTAGAGATTCCTCCCACTTCTGTATGCCTCAACTGCCTATTTTTAAAATAGGGTAACAACTCATATATGTTCATTTTTGTCAATATTCAACTTATTTGCCCAATATTAATATTCTCTGAACATGGTTAAACTTAAAATAGTACTTTTTGCTCAGCTTAGAACAATATTCTTCTTTTTAATGAAGAATCGTTACACAATTTTTTAAAAAATTTGTTTTTTAACTGTCAGTTTATGATCATATATATTGAGAAAAAGAAATTAAAATATGCTGAATCTGGTACTAAGTTTCAATTTTCGGTCATAATTTGTAAGTATGCAAGTTGAACTGTATAAAGAAAGAACTAAATTATATTGTCCAATCTGTTTCATTTTGAATATATTTCCTTTGCATATTCATTAGTTATACGTAGAGCTGTCATTTTTGTAAGGATAAAAAGAGGGCAGGGTGAAGGTGGGAGTCATACACATGATACTATTGAATTAAGAGACTTGTTAGTATCAGCTGCCTGTTATATAATTACGGGGGGGATAAAATGAATTACTGCTATAAATTTTGCATTTTTTAAAAGAGTATTAATTCAGGGACAATATTCTAATTATATTTTTTTATTTATGCATTTTTACTTCAGAGAAAGAAGTTAACATCACCAAGACAAATTTAGGACTGGGCATACAAGTGAGTACAAGGAGAGAGAGAGAGGGAGACACATGGTACTATTAATTAAAGTTTATTTAAAAATCAATTGCATTTCATGCAATGATTTTAGAGGATATAATATAAATATATACTCCTATATTATGGATCTACTAACATTGACATCTCTTCAATTTCTTACCTTAAAGTCGCAATAATTATAATAATATGTTATACAATGAGAAATTAACATATTGAGTATTCAAAAATTTAAAAACTATATATGTTTATGCCCATTTGCATCTTGTTCTTGAAAAAATTTAATTATATGAATAGCTGAATAAATAGAAAATCCATATTTATTTATTTATATTTGTATGCCGTTAATAGTTACTTCATGAGTTTTAACTTAAAAACCCGACTAAATAATAAAGTCAAAAAAATTACCAACAAATTTAAAAAAATTATGAAATAAGTTTTTCTTTCCTTATGACTTAATTATAATAAGGTTTTTTCTTTTTTTAATTTGACCTCATTTTGAAGTACTTCCGGAACGCTGGAACTTTGAACGGATGGGAGGTAACGGTTTTTAATGGCAGTAAAAAAAATTAGGAGGTCATTACCAACACCTATGTAAACACGTATGATTTATAATAATTTTGAATTTCGTCAACTTTAAAAAATAGTGAATGCTCAACTCAACATGTTAAGCATTAATAAGTTAATATTTCGCCTATTTTAATGTAACAAATCGTTATTATCGTCACTTCTCAAACTGAGGACATGGCACATAGTAAAGTAGGGTCGATATTTCTTTCATTCAAGTTGATTTTGAGAATTTATTGTAAGAGGAATTTCAACTTTTACCTCCTAATATTTATTTAATAAATTATATTTGGGGGCCGGTAAAATGATTGGGATAAAAAGGTTGCGGATCAAAATGTTGGGGTAATATCGCTGCGTGGTGATATCGTTCTGTACATTATCAATGTGAGACAAAAATGTTTGGGTAATATCTTCGTGAAGCAATATCATTGTGAGCAATGTGATAGGGAGTAATTTCAATGCAAGACAATATTATTGTGTGCAATTTCATTGCCATTTATATATATTATATTCGGACTATAAAACTATTAAATGATGAAGAAACATGCCAGGAGGGAGTCCTTCCAATCTATAATAAACCCGAGCCCACAGATTGTGTATGTGAACTGCTTGGCTACAAGACATATCAACACCTAGCATTTCTACAGTACATACATCTCCATCTTCATAGCTCCAACGACTTATAAAGAAAATTACAGTGTTTGAGCAAGTTATTCGCTCACTCGTAATGAAGGAACGCGACGGGAGAAGTAGAAACAACTTATCCAAGCAATAATTTCTAGTGGATACTGGAGCTGAATAATATTTTATAATGGCCACTCCAGCAGATAGAAAACAATTCCCAAGAGGAGCATCTGTGACGGCAGTAAACTTTTAATCTATAGCTACATGGTCAGCGTTCACTGAAAATTCGGTGCACGTTTCACATTCCATCATAGAAGTCGATTTTCTGTATCATTTTACTTGTTTCAGGACATACGAATATCTTGACTCATTGATGGTTTTACCAAACTTTGTGCTATATGTATACCTACTTCAATTTTGTCTGTCAACATCAATGTTTTTTTTCTAATCATTGCTTCCAAAGCATTTTCAAGAAATTTCCTTCGTTGTTCATACTTACAACCTTTACTGCAGATATAAAAGACGACGTTTACCTCTATATAGAAACTAAAGGTCACCTGTTCATGACAAAGCAAGGAGACTTCCTCTGGATAAATTTAAAACTGCAAAAGAAGATTTTTTAATCATATATTAGAATTGGAAATTATACAGCCGTCTTTAGTCATTGATCGTCCCTCTTCATATGGTACCTAAGAAGAATGGTGATTAGAGGACCTGTTGAGATTATCTAGTCCTGAATGCGTCTACAATCCCAGACTGATATCCAATTCCACATATTCAAAATTTTACTGAAAATTTAAAAGGATCATCTATATTTTCTAAAATTTACTTGGTTCGTGCATATCACCACATCATTTTACTAAAAGAACTCCACAACGCAGCCCAAACATTTCAAAGATTTATTGATCAAGTTTTGTTTGTACTTGAATTTGGTCATGTTTACTTGGCGATATTCTAGTTGAAGGGAATTCAGAAGAACCTATTATGGACAAGGTTCAAAGGATCGTTGATTTTCCTCCTAATTAGGCACAACGAAAACTGCGTGAGTTTATTGAAATGATAACATACTATCATCGTGTTCTCAAAAGTTGTGTTAAGATTTTGGAACCTCCGTATCAGATGATGGGAGGTAAGAAAGGAAAGGACGCATATCTAACTTAGTCCACTAACGCTGATTCAGCTTTTGCAAGTGCAAAAATTGCAATCGCAAATGATACTTTCTTAGTACATTTATGCCTTACAGTTCCCATTAATATTGTAGTCGACACTTCAGACGTCGTCGCAGTTTGTGCAGTGCTGTAACAAAGAACTTAAAACCGATGGCAACCCCTTTCATTCTTTCAAACAAACTTAAATCCCCTGGAACAAGATATAGCACATTTAGCCGAGAATTGCTCGGAATCTATCGTGCAATCAAACACTTTCGCTACTTTATTGAAGGGGGGCAATTTCATTCATTAAGAGATCACAAATCGTTGACATGCACTCAAGTCTAAGTCGGATAGGAATTTACCGCGTGAAATAAGGTACATGATTTTTATGTCTGAATTCACAAGCAACATTATACACGTTCATGGTGTAGCAAACAAGCTGACGGATGCACTTTCGTACATCGTACATTTTCATACAGTTACCAAAGTGGATTTAGATGCCCTGGCGAATTTACAAAAAGAAGATGAAGAACTTCAGGTGGTCATCCGTTCCACTTAGTAGACGAGTCTTCGTGGCCTTTAATAAGATCATTTGCGGGAGGGTTTGTATCTTTAGGTATATAAAGATTATTCAAAAATAAAGATAAATTTTTAATTTTTACTTAGCTATTTATGAGTAATTAATCATCTTGGAGCAGTATTTTGATGGTCACCTTGCACTAATCCATGATGACTCCAAGTAACTCTTGCTCCCGACCTTAGTAAGATGATAGTATTTAGTAAGGGAATTTTTCAAGCTCTTAAACCTATAACACCTAACATCTTTGGATCATTACAGATAACAGAAAAAATACTAAAGTAAAAATTAAAAATTTCTCCTATTTATGAATGGATGAACTTACATCCTACGACTTGTCACTTAAATTTTAACGTCAGCCATGACTTTCAAGCAATTAAATTATAACTTGGGATGTCTTGAATCTTTTCACGAACTCTCCCATCCAGGAGCATCACCAACGATCAAATTGGTAATGGATAGTTTTGTTGGCCTGCCATGAAGAAAGACATCAGACAATGGTGCAAAGAATGCGTACAATGCCAACAATACATGATAGTAAGCCACATCAAGTGACCTATTGGACGATTTTCTAAATGGATGGAAGATTCGAGGAGATCACTGTAGACATTGTAGGCCCGTTCACTTTAATTGAAGGATTTAAATAACTGCCTACAATAGTTTATCTGTTTATTCGTTGGCCGGATCACTTCCAATGCACGATATGACTGCTGAAACGGTCGGTAAGAACTTTGTTGAGGAATGGTAAGGACGCTATGGTTTCCCAGTAAAGATCACAGCAAATATCGGACGATTTTTAAACATGACCTATTCAAAAAGCTTAACCATCTTATGGGGTGTCAGCACTTTAAGACGACAGCTTACCATCCGACAGTGAATGGCATGTTGGAGCGAATTTATAGCAACCAGAAGGCATCTCTTGGTGCATTTGCTAGTAATTGGATCGAATATCTACATAGGGCATCCGTTATACACTCAAAGAAGACATTGGTTACTCCAACTTGTTTATGGCACATACTTACGTCTTCCTCGACAATTCTTGGAAGATACGACTCCGGGCACTTGTTACTGCTATCTCAAGCTTGGCAAGTCGTTGATAGATTACCATGTAATCTTTAGTTCCTACTAAGACGAGACTACAATATAGACCGTGGTACATTTTCCATAAATTAGCAAGTGCCTCGCACGTTTTTATTAGATCTCCACCTACTACCAAAGCGCAGGACTCACCCTATCGGGGTTCGTTAAGGGTTATTGAACGCACCTACAAAACTGTTGAGATTGACAAAGATGGGAAGCACGAAACCATCAGCATCGATCCTGTTAAACCAGCATTCATGCCATCAGAGCTTACGCCAAAGACCAATGCAAAGAATGTAGGAGATCAGGGAAATGTGGAACCCACTTCAACAGGGAAATTTCCTCTGAAAATTCAGATTTGGGCCGTTATCAGCCACTAGGCAGTGTTAGATATTCAGCTGATTCCACGAAAACAAACTGTGACGGTCGAGTACTATGTAGCAAAGATCCTCAGCAAGTCTTTGATGTCAGCTTTGTCTCGTACTGAAGAAACCTCCTTTGAAGAAGAAAATGTTGTCTGACACATCAAGAGCCATTTTCCAGCAGGATGGTGCCCCTGCTCACCACTCCAAAAAGGCACAAATGTGATGTTCAGACAACTTGGATACTTTCTGGGGCAAAGGCACATGGCCTGCCAACAGGCCTGTTTGGTCTCCCATTGAAAATTTGTGAGCCATAGTCCAGAGGGAACTCAATGAAAATGGGACAACAACTTCAGAGGATGAATTAAAAAAAAACTGACAAAAGTTTGGGAAAAAATTATCCAGATACTTTGAATAACCTGTATGAAGGGATGACAAAACTCATAAAAATATATTAAGCTTAAATGTCGTCATATTGGGAAGTAAATAAAGTTCTTTGCCAAAAAAAAATTCACTTGTTAAATTATTTCATAATTTTTTTGAAAAACGACCCTCAATTTTTGGACAACATGTATATATATGAATTTAAATATAATTATAATATTTTTACTCACTTTAATCCTATTTGAAATGTAGAAGATTCTCCTCTTCACTGCAGTAATGCATTTTCTCCCCCAAAATCATAAAAAAGGGAGCTGATATTAACACGTGTCTTAATTAAGGCGTAACATATGTTTCGCTCTCGCCTTCTACTCGTACTATTTTTTTTTCATAACTAACTACTGAACTCTAGTTATAACTTATTCAAATTAAAAAAAAAACGAACCAATGAGTGTTTTTAATTTAAGATATACCCGTGCTGTAATATGGTTTTGTAAGGGGGGAGGAGCTCATTTGAGTGACTATGAATGACTCACCATTAAATAATACTATTGAACAAATTAGTGGGACTCAGGCTCCCCTGCCTCCAGTGATTTAAGCCCTTATCGTATGTATGTACTTTTTTTATAATAAAAAGCATGAGGGTACTTTTACTAAAATATACCATCACCACTTTCTCTTTCTAATTATTTTTCCTTTTTTGTCTCTCTCTCTCGCTTTTTCCATATCAAGAACTTTTTTCCCTAGACTCAACTATATATTAATCCTACAGCAACCTAATATATTAAAATGCATCATACATTACATAAATACATCAGCATAATAATTATTAACATGATAATCTGGATCGTTTAAAGTACACCAACGGTCATCACTATACTCATAATTTCCCATAGTCTCATTTTATTCGTGAACTTAGTAGAGGAAACATGCTTGCAGATATCTTCAATGCCAATTCATCCGAAGAAGCAGTGATTGGGTTGATTCAAGCCCGATGACTCCTTCCATCGTTTGTGATTTGTTCATGCAGTAGGAATTGTAAGGAAGTATTGCGTGCAGGCATCCCCTGGTATAGGTGTTCTCGGGCACATTGTAGGAAAATATATTCAATTAAAAAAAAACTATTTTTGAAAAAAGTCTCCTTTCTATTATTATCATTTATAATTTGTCGAAATAATTTTTGTGTTGTTGAGATCGATGAGTCCAAGTTCGGAAAGACGAAGTATCATAGAGGAAGGCCCCGGGGGGATAAAGACAGTGGGGATGGTTTACAGTTGAGGTTGAATACCAAACAGCGGCTACTCTGTTGCCACTCCTCGAAAAGTAAGTCGAAACCGGAACTACTGTCATGTCCGACGATTGGGCGTCCTATATGTGGGTACATTCCTTAGTTATGCAACACTTTACTGTGTTGCATAAGAGAAATTATGTGGGCCCCTTGACTTGAGCTCATACTCAGACTATTGAGTTTTTGTGGAGTCGAGTCTAGGGAATGTGGCGAAATAAATTCTCAAAGGATAAAGTTTTTGTTCACATTTTGGATCATCTTATTGAGCTATATCCACTATAAGTGTCTGTACGAGTAAAGTGATTGAAGAGAAAACACTGATTAGTAACTATTGCTCCTCTGAACCTCTGATAATCAGACAAAAAAAATAAGGAGTTGAATACTGGATAATTAAAAGGTAAGAATAAATCATATTGTTGCTTTACAAAGATATATACTTTTTTATCTCACTAGGTGAAGTATATTGGATGCTTATCGGAAGTGGACTTAGGGATATTATAGAAAAAAATCTACTTGTTATTATGGATATATATTTTAAACGTCTATCTTACTCTACTTATTTAATTTAAATATTATGATATGAATAAAACTTTTATTTATTCATAAAAACTTGTTATTTTATTTATATCAGGGTGGTGGGAGTGGTCGTTAATCTCTCTCAGTACTACTCCGCAAATAGGGTGCCTATCAAAATTGCCAACATATACTTTTATTTTTGATTTACACTGAAGAGGATTTAGAATCTTTATCATCCCTAGTCATAACTAAGGGTGATAATTTTGGTAAGAATAGAAAAGCGTGCGAGGAGAAGAGAAGAAATACTTATGGCATCATTGATTTAATAATATACATCTTCTTCTATCAATCAAGAACGTTACCATTCCCGCCTTTATTATTCAATATTAATATAATATTAGGTGGTGATAGTCGATAGAGAACTGAATAAAATGCCTAAAATAACGTCACCTTCTGTCTGGATTTATGAAAATGGAGGCCCAGGAATTTGGAAAATACTTACCAAATGAGAAACAGATTGTTTGTCGGATTTGTCGATATAAATGTGCCTTTAGTCCCCTGTCTAGAATTACACGCCACTCATTATCCTCATCTCATATCAAGAGCATGGATATTCATCTAAAAAATAAAGTTAATGATGAATACATCAAGTCAGACTTTAACACTAATCTCACAAAGTTGCTTATTGCATGTAATATAACCTTATGCATTGCTAATCATCTACGTTCAAAAAATTCATGGAAAAATACACGGGTAAACCTATCCCTTCCCGAGGAACAATCATTAAATTAATGGAGGATGTTGGTACTGATGTCATTTAAATAAATACATATAAAAATGTTTTGAGTCATCCACACCAAATGACGATCAAGTTATCAGTAAAAAGTATAAAATATTTACTAATTTCGAAATGGAACTCTGAATTTTGTACTATCTAACAGTAAGATTTCAATTTTTTTAAAATCTAACCATAAAATATGATTCTATTTTAGCTAAACATATCAAGAATTATGATACACAACTCATTAAATGGCAAAAACAACTAATTAAATGGTCACAACAACGGGGGTAGTTACATTTGGTGTAGCATTATAATTAGCAATTGTGTATATCCTTCATGATAATAGTATGTTGTTATGTAAGCATAAATAACGGGGAAAATATCTTTTTTGATGCTCTTAATAAGGAGTAATATTGGCGGACATTACTACATAATTAGCGTTTCCTCTAAATCTTTAAGATGGATTTATTTCTATCATTTTTTTTATTAATATATTTATTGTCTAATTTTATGATTTTGACATTTACTTTATTTTTAATAATTAGTTAGATTTCGGCGGTAAAGATATATCTATCCTGTGCACAAAAGTATATAGCAAATTCCACATGAAGAAGAGGGATGATAATCTTTTTTTATTAAACTTCACGTCTTGCTTGTGTTTTGCAACCTAAAGTTATGCCATATTTAACTGGATTCCGGTGTCAGAACAAGAAAATATTATTTGGATCAATCTATTATTTCAATATTCTGTATATATAATTTATTGTTATTAGTCATATGATTCCAATTGTTTATTTTGTATATTTAACATAAATGTATGATGTCATATTTTTTTATGTAGATTATATTTAATTAAAGCCTTCTTTTTTAAACTTGGAACTTCAAATATATTTCGAAATACTCTACTTTGTCGTTTCATTAGCTATTATTCTGAGAATAAGGTTCATAATACATTACAATTTCATGGAATGAAATCTACTGTAACGTATAAAAACGTCTAAGTATACGCAGTATATCTTCATTAAACATTTTGCTAATAAATACTTTCGTTATACCCTCAAAAATCATAATAAAGCAGGCAGATGATAATCACATCAGTATTTTAAACAATAATACCATATGTATTTTTTCCCCCTTCTCCTTGCACGCGTTTTTCTCTACAATATTATCAACTTTAGTCTAGTCATAACTCATAGTATGAAGTTATTTTTTGAAGAGGGGGGTAGTTGGAGGATTGAAATTTTGACCTAATATTTGTTACCCGTATTTTTTTTTCTGGATATACATCGATATCTCTTCAAATATTAGATATGAGTGGTTTGCATCTACCGGGTGTCCGGAAAGTCCTGACTGATTTCTAACTTCCAACTTCATTCAGATCTACAAGGACTAAAAGTAGAATACAGAGAAATGTTTTTAATAAAAAAGCTTCGCTTGGTTATAATCTATAATATGTTTTTAACAATTTGGCCTTTAGCCAAATAGCTTCTATAACAGCCACAATACGGGGACGGAAGGAGGAGCAGTTGTTCTTGATGTAGGTGGGGTCCATCTTGACCCAGGCCTTGGTGATACTGGCCTTGAAAGCTTTGGTACTGCTGTGGCGTTTTTTGCAAGCCTGCCTCTCAATGTGCGCCCAGATGCTGAAATCCAAGGGGTTCAGGTCGGGGGAGGAGGGGGGCCAGAAGTCCTTAGGCCAGAATTCCACATTCTCCTTCAACCACTTCTGGGTGTTCTTGGCTGTGTGTGCGGGCGCCCCATCCTGCTGGAAACACACCCTCTTGCCAGAATACTCCTTCTTGATCCATGGGACCACCTTGGTCTTGAGTACCTTGATGTAGTCCTCCGAGGTGAGCCTGTATCCCTCTCGGAAGAAGACTGGAGGCATAGCTTTACCATCTGAGCCAACAACTCCAAGCATCATGATGCTGGCTGGGTGCTTGGTCATGGACACATATTTCTCAGATCCCAATAACCATTAAGGCTAATGTAGCGATCATTTTTGTGGTTGAAGACTGGATCCACTGTAAAAGTTTTCTCACCGGAAAAAATGAGAATTCTGTCCCCATTGCTTTTCATGTTGTTCAAAATCTTCTTTCATCGGATGTATCTGGCCTCCATATTGGCCATGGACAACATGGGACGGGTGGTGCGGACCAAGGACTTGCCCCCAATGGCCTTGACAATGTTGGCAGCAGTAGTCTTACCCATGTTGTTCTTCTTGGCAATTGTTCTGATGCTCAGAAGAGGGTTTATCTTGATCTGGGCCCTGATCTTCTTCTTAGTGGCCTTTAAGACAGGTCTCCTACTTCGAGGCTTGTATTCAAGGCCTTCCGCCTTGTCCAACCTCCTCTTAATCCTGCCAATGGTGCTGGCGGCCTTAGAGATTCCTGCACGAAGCAGAGCAGCTACTTCATGTCTTTTAGCCTCCATGTCAAAATAAATTATGAATTTCGAAATGTTATCGAAACAAAACTTGTTAATCTGAAAACGGTCTTTAACTTTTATTTAGGCAACATTTACGTAAAAAGTATCTGAAACCTCGAAAAAAACCATCGAAGGTACTGGTCGAGACTTTCGGGACACCCGGTATTTTGAAAATTTCGATTACGAATATGCCATTGATTTTACTTCGGGAAGATTTGGAAGGCTTCTGTTTGATTTTCAATATTGAATCAAATACTATATATATTAAAAAATAAACATGATTTATCTATTGAAGTATTTCATTATGATAATCATGACTCTATTTCATCGTATTTAATTAAGGAGTTATCACTTAAGAAATATTTATCATAACATAATGTATTGTGCATGCTCCTTCGATACCGATCCTTAAATTCATTGTATAAAATAACCTACTAAATCCATTGCTTTACCAATTTGTGTAAATATAATACATATATTGACTAAGAATCTTCTAGGTATATTTTTTTTCTTAAAATATTATTTAATCATAGAGATAAAAAAATGTATTTATAAAACTCATTATCAGTGTTCTGATTCTCTGAATGTTGATGGATTGAATTCGAAAAGATCTTACTAAGATATGAACACTGCTATATAACTATTATGTAATCATTCCATAGTGTGGAAAAGTTGGCTAACTACAAAATTATTTTGGGGCATTTTTATCTTATTTTCTTTTTTTTTTTGAGGAAAGTTGTAAAATACCATAAAAGTCACGATTTGTTGATCAAACTACGTAGAAGTTTCCCATGACACTATGAAATTATGGACTATGGCGCCAATGCCCCTTCTCTAATAGTCCTTGACATTGAGCTATATTAGAACTCTTTGGCAATGACTTAATCTTCGGAGTAATAGAATATTACTCAAAACATTTTTTTGCAAAAGATCACGTAACTTATATAATGATATTTTGCACTTGACTTAGGACTTATAAAAAGGGGGACTTACAACTGATATTTGCTGGCTACTGTTGTGAGAAAATATTATTATTATCCCCTAGCTAAAAGAACAGAAGAATCGGCTCTGAAAGGAATTAAAATGGTGTATTTAATTATTATTGGATCGGAAATCTATATTCGTAATTAATTGAAAACAATGCCTGAATGCTATTCTCCAAACTGAAGATTAGGCTACTCCGGCGATCTAAAGGACAACAATATTATTTTTGAAATTCTACCTATGAAAAATTAAACTCTCTTCCATAGTTGAATCGATTTATGTTAACTTTGAAAACCGTATCAATACAAAAAGTTTGTATTATTATACTTATTATAAGATAGGGAAGGAAGTAAAAATTTACGATTATGTAGCGACATTTTAGACACGAAGACTATTAATTTTAAAGAAAAGATTCTCTCTCGCCCCAGTTCCGTCTATATATTAGAGTGTTCAAGCAATACTACTATAAAAAAAAAAAGTCCAGTTCCAAGAACTACTGCTTTAAGTTTGGCTACGAGATAAAGAAAAAAATTAGTAATTGGAAGCCAATGCAAACGTTCATAGGTCTTTTTGGGCTGCGAATATTTTTTCCTACAACCTTCACAGATTTCAAAATGAAAAGAATTGTCAAATTAAAGCAGAAGTGAATCATTTTGAAATGAATAGAATAGCATCCTTCTTTAAAGAAAATAAAAAATAATTGTAGTTGTTTACCGTCTGATACTCAACTAATAAGCTATAACTAATGACAATCGGAGATAGTCTGCCTTTTTGCTTTATAAAGGGTTATAACAGTTCCTTAAAATATATAAACCTCTTCAAAATTTGATAGATTAAAGTTTACGTTATCTAATCATGACACAAATATAACCGAAGACAAATTTGAACAAATATGTCAATTTGAGAAAATTGAAACTCTTTGTCCTTTAGAAAATTTACTCGAATCAAAGCTTGAACAGTTTATAAAAATTCTAAAAACTATTGAAAATGAAAGGAAAATAAATGTTATAGCCTAAAATTTGAACAATATATCAAAAACAAAACAGAGGAGAAGGTACTCTATTAAGTTTTTAGTTACTTATATGCTATAGGAAAACTGAAGTTCTTATCTATACAAAAGAATTGTACATATTAGCTGTTATTGTAAGTCAAGTTTTTCATACAGGGATATCCTCTTTCACAAGCATATATCTCAAATCACGGTTAGATTTCCTTCAGAACATCGAAGAAATAATTACATAACATGACATACCAATGCATATTATGAAAGTTATGAA
Source organism: Lepeophtheirus salmonis (assembly GCF_016086655.4). NCBI lineage: Eukaryota > Metazoa > Arthropoda > Copepoda > Siphonostomatoida > Caligidae > Lepeophtheirus > Lepeophtheirus salmonis. The sequence goes on from NC_052143.2 coordinate 21,298,067, forward strand.
CTACATATAATCTTAAAAGTTGTTTACTTCCAGAAATCCTTGAACGTAGTCAGTACTTGAATATATTTGTGTCTCCTTATCATTTAAAACGCTCACTATATATAACTAATAATTATGTTACACTTTATCATAATGACCTATTCTTTAATGCCGTGTGAGACGAAGTAACACGATTTTTTGTTCGTTGCAATTCCTCATATTCGCTAAGGAGGAGCCAGCTAGTATCTTCTATTTGATGAAAAATGCTTATGATAATTAATAGCCTTCCTAATAAATGACAGTCAATACAAATAAGTAATTCCAATTTATATGGATTGACTATTTGGTCTTAGATTGAATGATAGAATTGATGACGACAAGGCTAAAGAGCTGATACAGAATAATGCTTAAATTTCATTTCTCTAATGGATTTGAGTGAAATCTGACAGTCTTCTTCGTTCCTCACTGCAGTCCACTATGGAAAAGTGATTCTCTTGAGAAACTGAAACTTAGCTTCATATGCTTCCCTACGACGTGGAAGATCCTCAATGGGTTTCAATGTCTTTAATAGAATGAAAACCTTGTTAAAATGTAGAATCATTAATCCAAAATGTAAATTGTTGAGACAGACCCGGAGAAGAGGGAATGGGGACTCCAATTCTTTGAAATAATGGAGCATTGATAGATTTGTTAGACAAGAGCCTAACCCAGGCGATGAATGCTCTTCCCTTTAATAACGGAAATATGAATTTCTAATGCCCTTAAAAACGGAGTAGATGAGGAGTATCATGTATGGATGACTCAATAGAAGTAGCCATCAACAGCTGCTGTAGGATAGTGTGTGTCAGCTGAGACACTGAGGGATATTATATTATGTACCGGACTTGACAACACAAATTTCCAATTGTTACTTCCTACAAGTGATATGACGATTCAAAAAAAAAAAAAAAAAAAATCCGATTCTGATTCTTAAATATTTTTAATAATATAAAAAAATAACATTATGCAATCAGGGGCGTCCACAGGATAACATTTATGGGGAGGTTGAATTTTGGATTTTTTTTCAAAAATCTACAACTATTCACAAAAAAATAAAAAAATTTTAAAAATCCATGGCTGTTCACAAAAAATCAAATTTTTGTGAGAAAAATTTCAAAAATACATAGTTAGTTTTTTTGAAAATAATTTGAAAAAAAAAAAAAAAATGGAAAATTAAATTAAATTTCAAATATATATATTTTTTTGAATAAGGTAATTAATAATAATCAGAATCGCAAATTCAACATTATTTTCCCCGATTCTAGAAAAAACAGCCGATTCTCCGGTTTCGATTAATCGTCCGATCACTACTTCCTACCTTAAGTAATCTTAATCAAAGCTTCCTTCTTTTTGGCTGCGCCTATTAGATTTATTTGCTATTACTTTTTAAATCAATTATGAATTTGTTTAGAGTATCCTGAATATATATATATATTGAACAAAATTTTACTAAAATTGTTCAAACACCATGTATCATATTTAGTTAACTTCATAATAGTCCATTTAATAACATTAAAAATTTAGTTTATTATCCAGCTATTACTAAAGGTTAGAACGAACTTAAAAGTTCAGCGTTTATCATCTCTAAATTATTAATTAAAATATAGATAGGGGTAATAAATAACAGAATATCAAATAATTTCATTACTTTTTGGTCGTCCCTTAATTATTATTAAGGATGGTCTCATTAGAATTATTTCATATTTTAAATTCATATAAATGTAAAGTGATCAGATTTCTGAAATGAAAATAGGAGACATTTTCAATATGATAGTGAAAACATTAAATATTATCATTATGAAATAAAAAGATAATAAAACAGGGACAAGTACTTTTCATGTATTTTAACCAGCTTTTATTGCAATCAAACAAATGAGTGAAATCCCTAACCATCCAGTCACTGAGGAAGACAAAAATATTAATATAAGTTAGGAAGTAATTTTTGGTCGGAAGTTTTCTAATCACAACTGAATACTGAACCAATATTTATGACACAAAGATGGCTTTAATTATTCATTCTCTTAGCAAATTTCTAGAATTAGATCCTAGACCATTCAATTGATTGATAAGTCCGCCGGGGGAGGGCTGTAGCTCCCCTCTCTCAAATCGAGAAATTAAAAAGAAATCATTTATAAGGAAAAAAAACTACACCCAAATCAATTTAAGGATTTCTTTTCTAAAAAAAAAAATCACAAATATAATCCCACGGACGCCTCTGATATTGAAAGCCGTTTTTGAATTAAATTAAATCCAATATTAAGCCAGACAACTTCTGGATCAAAATCCTCCGGTTCGTAGGAAACTCTATTTTTTGTGGTTTCCTTTGTAGTTTTCAAATTTCCTATTGTAAAAGAAAGAAAAATTGTCATCAGATGAAGAAAATTTTGGTGAATTGGGAGATCAATCCAACACATCCCAGATGAGTTCATAATATGTAAACAATTTGTATCAAAAATTTAAATTAAGTTCTGAAATCACCCATTCATGATATAGAGTTTTTATTGGGTTATCCTTCTATATTTGCTCATTTGTGTCCATATTATATTTATATTTGATGTCAAACTCAACTTTGAATGAGCCATGACGTCATCATAAAATTAAATCATGTTTAATTATACAGATTGTGCAGTAATTAATTGGTTATTTGAGGGCTTAAGGCTAAATTATGATTAGATATATTTATAATAAAGTTCTACTAGTGACACATTTAAATAAATGAAATGATTTCTCTCCATTTCGTATTAGGATATAAAAAATATTATGACGTCATTTTCCTTCTCCTTGTCATTTGTATAAAAAATTCTCTGTGTAGATTCGTTACTCCTTTTCATAATTGAAAATTCCATCTTTTGATCAAAAATGGGTGTAATTAAGGAAAAAGTCTTTGTTCAACGACCAAATGAGGATTCGAGGTAAACCTTAAAGTTATTTTAAGTTCTCTGTTCGAAATGGTCTATTCTATTTCCTCTCTTTCAGGTCCTCGGATGAAGAATGGGTCATTTTGTCTAATAACAATAATAACCAATCCGATTCCTTTTCGGAAGATGACGAAGTCGTCCCTACTCCAAGAAGGAGGCAAGAAATAAGGTTTCACAAGAGCCAGTCTCTCTCTACTAGAGGTCATACACTGGCTCTTAAAAAGGGTCGACGCTCTCGTCATCGATTCGAAAATGAGAAATTGCTTACTACGAATGAGGAACGTTTTTTACAAACAATTTGTATCCACAATTTAAATTAAGTTCTGAAACAACCCATTCATGACATACTGTCTGTTGGGTTATTCTTCTATATTTGCTAATTTGTGTCCCATAATTAATTTTGATGATTAAGTGGATCGCTTAAGTGTCACTTAAAATATTTTATAACTAATATATAAGTTGTAAGAATTGCAATTTGTTTAGGCTGAATCTTAAACAGTCAAACTGATAAGGATCAATAATTAATTAATTAAAAAGTTTACACTACTTTTGTATAAAAGGTAATGATTTTTTAACTTAAATTGGACTATATTTTGGATAAAACTATAAGTTTATTAATCAAATTTGCAAATTTTGTACTCAACCGATTTTTTAATCAGGGAATTTAATACAAGGGCTCCGTAAATACATAAACTATCCAATGTTAGGGTCAGTATGTACGTAGTTTGTGATTGAAACTTCTGGTATTTTAGCTAAATAAGACATGATATATTCATATATCACAATTGTAATTACTCAAAGAAATGTCTAATAGGTATATATATTTTAGGAAGAACTCATCTGGGATGTGGTAGATCGATCTCCCAATTCGCCCAAATTTTCTTCATTGGATGATGAAACACTGTCTCTGTTTTGCTATGGGGAATTTGAGAACTATAATGAGGATGTACAAAGGAAACCAAAAAATAAAGTTTCCTACGAACCGGAAGATTTTGATCCAGAAGTTGCCTATCTTAATATTGGATGTAATTTAAGAACGGCCTTAAAAAAGAATTTGCCTATGGTATGATTTCATTTATTATTTATTTCTGTTACATTTTTATGGGCGGCTCTCTCAATAATGATGTTCAATAAAAAGAAATGCAGTTTACAACGTAAATACTAACTCGTTGATTTAGCATTTATTTTAATCACGATCAGGATATTGATAAGTTATTATTTAAAAAATTTCAATTTTTAACATTTATGTATTTATGATGTTTTATATTACTTTTGTTTATTTATGACATTATAGGGAATGCTTGCTGGATTAGAGAGTGAAATCATTGATTTCTTCACTAAAAATCCTCAATCTTCCTACATTGCTGAAGAGCTCTCTAGTTATGAACGACTTTTGGCACATGCTTGCTCATCCTACCATTGCCTCTACTCCTATAGTAAGTCTTACGTCGACTTTTACTCTTAGTATTAAATCAAAATTCTACCTTTTCAATGAATGTTAGTATGTTTTGGGATTATTCCAAATATATATATATACTTGAGTAATGCTTTCTATAATTAGCTATAATCTTAATGCATAGGTTTTGTTTTCGTCCCAAATATTTGAAAAATATGTGTATCCTATGATAATGTAATGTATATGTTTGTATAAGTTACAACTTGTATAAGCAAATCGTACAAGTTGTTATTACTTCGTCAAAAAATGCATTGTTTAATTACAGGATGAGTCATTTTATTTATCAACTATACATTTCATTTTGATCTATTAAAATTATAGGGTTATTATGTACTTATGAGTAATATAATTGTGAGTATTTGAATTTAATAATGTGCCACAAAATACTAATATTTTAGTAATTTCTATTAAAATAGCAAAAAAGTACGCCACTAATAAATCGATCACCAATGAAATATTCAATTATTACATTATCCTCATCCCAAGTACTGTAAATACTTCATTTAAAATTAGTCATCTAATTTTTTGGTTGGAACTTGTACAATTTGCAAATTGTACAAAATCGCAGCTTGTACGCAACATATATACCTAAACTTCTTCAAAAATTATTAAGTATGCCTACATAATATTTAACTTTTCCCTTAGGTTTTAATGAAAGTGGAAGGCGAAAATTAAAAATTGCAAATCCCAACCAAATTTTCTACAAACCAGATCCTTCCCTTTCCTCATATCTACAAGAACGCTTTCACAAACAATGAAGATCTTTTATTTAAAAAAAGTTTTATATGTTCAGAATAAGTAGTTTACATATTACAATATGTATTTTTCATTTTTTTTACAGAATATTTTTATTTTATATATTATATTATGTATAGTGTATATATTATGTATTTTTATTTTTCCTTTTGATAACTCTAAACAATGACTACTATAGTTGCTCTAAGCTACAAATTTAGATTGATAATATAGAATACTGCTTTTTTAACTATGAATTTGTTTTTGCGTTTTTTTTCCTCCATTTTTTCATACATGTGATTTATGAAATATTATTATTACCTTATTCAAGCATTGAATCTACTATTAAAACATTTATTTTTTAAAAACAACATCCGTACTTTTTTCAAGAAGCATCTCCTTATATGGTATTTTTCCCTCTAACTTTGTTAATATGTATTCCTTTAACTAACATTCCTATTCTATGAATAGTACATGATATAGAGTAGGGGAATAACAACATGCTAATTATAATCATAGTTAAGCTTGAGTAGTACAACGATCAGGCATTCCCAAATCTCAATATACCTACTCTTCAATAAAAGAATATAAGCTTAATTGACATTGAATTGATGGATAAGAAATCTCATCTCACCCCATGTAAACAACGGCAATTAATTGATAAAAATGAATTTATCATGTGTTGGAAGTCCACAAAATAGTTTTGTGGTTCCTTTTTTTCCAATGTTCGTCAGCTTGTTATCATTCAAGGTTTTATTAACAAAAAGGGGTTATATTTATATTAAACTTAGGGGTGTCAGTAGGCTTATAATAATGTATATATATTTTTTTATTCTGGTTTTTGTATATTTTAATTTATTTATTTTCAAAAATCCACAGCTTTTACCCTTTTTTTTTTTAATATTTTAATTTTTTGGATAAAAATTTCAAAAATCCATAGTTATTAACAGAAAATTGAATTTTATGGGAAAAAAATTCGAAATTTAAAAAAAATTTCAAAGTTTATATTTCAAAAAATTGAAAAAATTTATACTTCAAATATTAAATTTTGGGGAAAAAAATAAATTGAAAAATTAAATTAAATTTTCTTGTAATAAACAACAATTCCTTACCAACCCAAGCCCCTGCGGACGCCCCTGAAATCATATATTAAAATTCATGGATATTTATATTCGCAACGTATCTCAGGGTAACTAAAGGGATGCATAATTATGAAAGAACCTTATACAATGCGTATTTCAAAAATATTATATTAGTGACTGCCGTTTAATAAAACATTATGTACCTATGTTTTGCCTCGCAACGTGGGGTAAAGGATCTCACTGCCTCATCTCCTTATTACAAAGCCGTTGAACATTCACTCCCACTAGGTTTTTTAAAATACAAGTCTTATAATCCATGAATCCTTTTATTGATTGACATAATGCAATATAAATGTGAAATAATATTTGCATGGGTTGCATGTTCAATATGTTATGATACATTTATAAATTCGCTTTTCTTCCCTTCAAAAATGTATCTTGATGATGAGTCAGTTATAATAATAATATATGTATAACTTAATCTATAATAACAAGAATGTAATGTTAGATTCATGGGCCCTTCTTTACAAACTATTATTAATAGTATTCTGGGCGGATTATAATAAATATCTAAGAAATAATATTTACATAGAAAAAACAATCATGCACGACAGATGTACTTTCACCATTTAGCGTTTCAAAGTCTTTGGATGTCCTACATAAATGTAATTTAAAGACTATCTATTCTATATATTGGAAGTCTCACATATAAGTAGATTCCTAGATCGAAATTGAATGAACAAGGGGATTACATCCCCATTCTATGGAATAAACTTTTAAAAGTTTCTCTTAAAAAAACCGCGTTGGACTATAACTTTTCCTTCCAACATGCAAAAAAGATACTTGGAGACAGTATCTTGCCTATATGTACATCTTAATTTAATAACAATACAGTTTGAGCGGACATTTTAATCCATTTCTTAGGCGTTGAGCTTGTATGAGTTGAATAATTTTAAATGAAGAATTAACAGTACATCTGATGAGAATAATGCAAATTATCCACTAATGGATAAACATTATATGGCGCATATATAATGTATAACAAATAAGTAATATTAATGGACCAAAAATGAAAAATATCATCTATTAATAGCTGTTAATTAAAATCACCAATGTTGTAACTAAATAAGATCTAATGTGCATTGTAACGTGTAGAATCTGATTAATGATTATACAAGTTACAACCTGTATACTAGATACTTATCAATGTATAAAATTCCCATCATTTTACGTTTATCTATCAAATCAACACTTTCCGTAGCCATATGGTACCAAGGTCAATAGAACATTCAAGTGAATTTTGCTAACCCATCTCAAATCCGCGCTCTTTCCTGAAAAGATCTACTCCATCCATGAATAATCATATAAGTGAACATTGGCTAAGGATGAACACTCTTATATAATTATGATTCATGGCTACCTTTTGAGTTTGATAGTTTAGAAATGAATGGCGGAAAAACAACTACTCCATTTTTGAGATACACTGGAAGAGAGTATTATGGATTATGTGAGACGGATCTAGGAGTCTGTTTTCCATGTCCGTACGCATAGGTGGATCCAAACCGAAGTGAATATGAGGAATAATTGTAGTAGTAGTATTAAGTAAAAAACAATTTACATTACATGAACTTAGCTTGAGGGAGGCATGACGCTCCGGGCGTGAGTCACTCACTCACTCCCTCCCTCTTGTCCTCTTCTTCTCCTTTTTTATTTCTTTTTCTTCTCGGCTGGTCGTCTATTTCTTGCCCAGAGACACGTACAACAGATGATCTACGCTCGTCGCTCACACACTCACACATGAACGCGCGAGCAGAGACTCCAACTTCTTTCCACTTCTCTTACATTCAACAATAATAAAAAAAAAAGTCCCACTTCGTATTTTTTAATTAGTTACAACTTACATTAGTTTTTTAAGTTCAAAAGCAGTGCCAAAGCTAGATCTACTTGCTCCCATTACATCAGTTCCGTACTCTTTCGTCGCCTCCATTCTGTGGAATGTAGGTCTCATCAACATCTCAAGGAAACTCAGTGAAAACGCGCGAGGTAGAATATCCATTTCTATATTTTTGGAGCCCTTCCTCATTAGTGTCCTTGCTTCTCCAAACCCATTTTTTCAAGGATGCCAATCTTGGCGCCTTTACACTCAGCGAGTTTACTCCATTAAGTTTCTTAATCCTAGTTGTAACTAAGACGCAGAGAGAAGACTCCTTCTTAGTTGTCACTTGTGACTGGCTCCTCTCTCCCTCTCCATCTCCCTCTCTCTCTCTCTCTTTTTGTCTTTTCCAATCCAGTTCAAGTCTCTTCCACTCATTGGATACCAAACTTGTTGATCCATTCACTCATTTGGGTGTACTCAAGAGAATGACACTTGAAAGGGCGTTAAATGAATTAGTAAATCCATCTCATGAACTCGCTGATTCTCTTGTTGTCAAAAGTGAGTCATAGTGGGTCCTCATTCAAAAGTCCTAGTTGCATCCTCGCGATGAAATGCCATTGAGATAGGTCATATTCGATGTACAGGTGGAGGTCACTGTGTACAATATACTCATATCCATATTGTGTAATGCAGAGATTTCTATGCTAATGAGTCTTAACTCTTATGTAATGCATAATCCACTCCACACAACAAAATTGTTCTCTTATACAACTTTGAATGGATGGATGATCAAGCAAGAGGAATGCAGATAAAAAGGGGATTTGACATGGATACTCTTCCAAGAGATGGATGTCTCGTACAATGCTATGGGAGTTCAACGAATAATTGAATTTTGATGCTCCTTCCATGAGTCGAAACATCACTTTTCCAAAAATATCTTCTCATTTAAGAATTTCATTTTATTTTAAACAAAAATATTTTGGAGAGAGTCCAATTCCCCGGTATGATTGGCTTTCCAATGTATCTTCATTTCAAATAAGTGCGACAGGAACACCCTATAACCCCTATGAGCTTTGATTATTATTGTTATAACAACTTATGTTACGACTTTCTACTAATTTTAGTTGTTTATCACAACAATAGCACCTAAAATACTCATGTGGCTTCTGACATAATCTTGTGAATCATCATATTAATTTGTACCTTTATTATTTACAGCTGTTTTCGCCTATGATACTTTCATCGGGATCAAGATAAAATATAAAGTTTGGGATCTGGAAAGGATATCAAGTAGTACTTTCCTCCATCTCTTATCATTTCAATTGAATTGAATTCAATTTAAGTTCATACTGCGCATCTTAATTAAACTAATTAAAGTTACTCAGAAGAAAAATTAAGAAAAATGTCCTTTCGAGTCGTAAGATCCAGTAAATTTCGTCATATCTACGGCTCTAATCAGAAACGTGAGCAATGCTACGACAATATCCGTGTATCCAAATCCTCCTGGGATTCTACGTTTTGTGATGTTAACCCAAAGTTTATAGCTGTCATTGTTGAGTCCGGTGGCGGCGGTGCCTTCCTTGTTCTACCCCTGTCCAAGGTAATTTATTAATATTATGATTTACTGTATATCATGTCTCAAGCATGTTTGGGGGAGGGAGATGCATCAAGCCAATCTTTTGAATGTAAACGAGCTTGCTAGGCCTTCTTATCAATAAAAAGTAATAATAATGCGTGTGTATAAAGAGTTAAAGGGGTTTGATGTCGTGGGAAGTGTAGGGATTCTTCTCCTCAAACCAGTTATTATTGTAATCCTATGACCGTAACTTCTTATGTGTACTAATAAATACAGAAAAGGAGAAGCCAGGAAGCATAATAGTATTTATGTATTATCATTAAAATGGTTGTTCTATTAGGAAATGCTCACATTATGACGCATCGGTGTATAGCATATCAAATAAGTTATAACTTGTATTGAATAATCATTTGTGCAATTTTCAAAAGTGAGTTGCTCAATTATTAGGATAACTAGGTACTCAAAGATTGTATATCTACTACTTTTAAATAAAGATTTTTCCATATAGATAATATACATTATGCAATGAAAAATGACACTCTAGTTCAATATGAGTTTCACTTAGTAGCCGAAATAAAATATGTTTAATCAAATTTTATAGAATCGTCATTCGTAAGCCACAAGAGGTGGTTTTGCATGATTTGTTTCGATGTAACGTTTGTTTATATGTATGTGTTCTTTTACACCTCAAAAACAACATCATCCATGTATAACAGTTATCTTGTCAGTTGTTTCATGTGACGTCCTATGAATTAGTTGCATATTTATAGATACATACATACGTTCCTAGGAGTAATTATGAGTCCAGGAAAGTGATGTATTGTGGTTTTTGTTTTTGAAATAATATTTTTTCTATTTCTTTAAGAAAATGTATTATTTTCTCAAGGCCTATATATGTGAGCAATAAGAAAAAAAATTAAAAAGGGGAATTATTTTTTTTAAATGTTGATATGTGTGTATATTTTCAAAGCGGAAACAGTTTTCTTATATTTATATATTGTATTATCAATAACGGTTCAATTTGATACCTTATGTTACTTAAACAACGATGAAAGAAATTACTTAGGATTTACTTTTAAATATCATTTAAGACAGAGGTAGCTTACGTGTGGGAATCTTATGGATCTCTGTGGCAAATAAGCACCGTATTAAATGATAGCAGTTGTCGACTGTTCTCTATGATACAATAAATATAATTAATTTGAATACATCATATTACTTATCAATTCTTACTCTGTTGCAAGACCCTATCTATCCCTTCTTTCCTTATGAGATAGTTGCAAAATTTCCTGTTTTCTTTTAAATACAAATTTGATTGGGTCGTCTTAAATGTTGTGAAATGTGTAGGGAATGTCTGTACCATTTTTTTACTTCGCGGACTATGTGTACATATATATATATATATTTCATGTAATTACTTTTGACGTACAAAACATAGTTTGTTTTTAACATAATAATTTTTCCTCAAATGCATTTAATTATAGATAATTTATGCCAATTTTTGTGCTCTAAATGTACATATTTAGTAAAATAGTTGTGTAATAACTATGAGGGGGGGGGGGTTAAAGTTTGGATGGATTTTTAGAGTTTGCATGCCCACTACCAATACCACAGCACATTATTTGATGTTTAGAGAGAAGTGTACTCATCATAATGTTGAATAATGATGATATCTGCTCTAAAAAATTGAGCCTTTTTTTTTCTTCAATTACATCATACTTATCTGTCATAGATGAATGTATTAGGTATAACCGATTTTTTTATATATAATACTACATATCTTGTATATTTTGATCTTCAATATCCTTCCTTTAAAAAAATGGGGATTTTGTAAGTACAAGAGTTAATTGTGAGGAAATCAAACAATTAAATGATATTCTGAAAAAGAAGGATTTTTTTTAGATCTAAATGAAGAGGGTCATTCAAATTATGTTCTTTGAATATTTTCAAAAATGTATAATTCGACGAATCTTTATTCATAATATCGAACAATGTATTACCTCTATATTGATTTGATTATTTGAGACACTGAATTGGAAATGGAACACGATTCGTCATTACTCTTATCATTCATGAAGTTGTGTTGTTTTAATGTGTCTCGATATTAAAGTATTTGTTGAGCAATGTCATTTATTTCGTTTATCTTTGATATGTATTGTTAATAGTATTTTGAATTTTAATTTCTATTTTTGATCCTTGGGCCTTCATCTATATAATAAAACTTGGTTTAATAAATAAAGAATACACCATAAAAATTAGTTTGTTTCCCACCCTTTCATGCCGAATATCTTATTCATAGAAGTAATATTAAAGGAACATAATGTATATTGAAAATTGAATCATAATGTAAATAGGTGAATTTGTATGTGTCATAAGGCTTATAAGTAAGTAATGTATTGTAATTAATTTCTACTTGACACTCTTAAAAATAAAGCACTAAGAGATATCAATAACGATTCTTTTTTTTCTTCCCCTTCTTCGACTCACCCTCATTGAAGTTGTCACCTCCTGTAAGATACTCCTATTCGACTTAAAATGAGACGGGATGACTTCATCAAGAAGTCATGTTAGTCTACCACGCTGGGGGCAAGGGAATATTATTTTATGAAACTGTTGTTTAGTATCTTTCCTCTATGTGCTTTCTAACTTCTATTAATACATTATTCTTTTTTGAATCATCCAATATTTTTTTCTTGTTTTGACTATCATTGACATATATTTTATCAATTGATTTACTATAAATTATCCCCCGAATGACAATATGCATGTTCATAAGTTGTTATGACACGTGACGTTTGCGATTAAGTAAGATGTTTGTAAAAAAACCCACATAATTTATAGATGGACTAGGGTTGTTATTTTCTTGTTTCGAGGGGTATGTACAAAAATACCGCTACAGATGATCACTTTGTCAAAGAGTTATTAATATATGTATGTATATCCATCCGTCCATATTCATTCAAGGATGACTTCTTACCATTTTTGGTGTGTTGATGTATTTGCATACATTATGTAAACTGTCAATATTTAGTTTTATCCCCTGTACTATTTTTTAATATCAATATAATAAGTAACTTCTTTTTTTTTTTTTGCTTCTGAAAACTATACAATTTTATAAAGTTTCTTTTTTAAAGTGATTCAAAGTATTGTTGAAAAGCATTACATTTATTCATCATTAATTAGTATGATTCCTTCCTATATATTTACCCTTTTAATCGTTAATTTATTTTTTAGACGGGTCGTTTGTCCCCAGATGCACCTTTAGTTGCTGGACACAAGGGACCTGTATTGGATATCTCGTGGTGTCCTCATAATGATAATGTTATTGCTAGTGCTTCCGAAGATTGTGTTGTTAAAGTTTGGCACATCCCGGATGGTGGTCTTGTTAGGTATTTTCATTTATGTTGCTAAACATTTCTATGATTTATTGTCTTTAATTGCCTCCATCTATAACAAAGCTAGAATTTAGAGTTATGGATTTTCACGTTTTGTATATCTCTCGACTTTTTACCTCTTTTAGAACAATTACCGAGTCTGTAGTGGATCTCATGAAACATCAACGTCGAGTAGGCCTTGTGTTGTGGCATCCCTCTGCTCAAAATGTCCTCTTATCTGCTGGATCTGATAATAATGTCATTATTTGGAATGTTGGAACTGGAGAGGCTTTGAGTGTTTTTACACTCCCTGACTTAGTATATTCTGGTTGCTGGAACTGGAATGGTTCCGAGGTTTTGTTTACTTGCAAAGATCGTAAGATTCGTCGTGTGAATCCAAGGTAGACTTTATTTAATGAAATAGGGAAGGATATTTTATCTATTTTTAAATTCATTTTCGCCTAAAGAAATGGAGAAATTTTGGAAGAAGCGGTGGCGCATGAAGGAAACAAAGCATCCCGTGCCATATTTTTAAAGAACGGATTAATTTTTACTACTGGATTTACAAAGCATAGTGAGAGACAGTATTCTCTTAGAGCACCAAAGCATCTTGACGACCCTATCGTCATGACTGAATTGGACACTTCTAACGGTGTAATGTTTCCAATGTATGATCCTGATGTGAATCTTGTTTACTTGTGTGGGAAGGTAAGTTGTTCGAGCAGGGGTTGTTTTATTTGAGTTTATTTTTTGTTCTTCAGGGTGACAGTGTAATACGTTATTTTGAAATAACTCCGGAACCTCCATTTGTCCACTATATCAACACATTTCAAACCCCAGATCCTCAGCGGGGTATTGGTATGATGGGTAAGCGAGGGGTAGATGTAGGAACCTGTGAAATAACAAGATTTTTCCGTCTTAATAACAATGGATTCTGCCAAGTCATCCCATTTACTGTTCCTCGTAAATCTGAGTTATTCCAAGAAGATCTTTATCCTGATACTAAGGGAGATATACCTGCAATTACAGCAGATGAATGGGCATCTGGATGCGACTCAGATCCTATTTTGCTTCCTATGACAGAGACTGGGGTGTCTACCGAAAAAGTAATATTACACGAAACAAATCTATGTATGGTTTGTTTAATTGATTATTTTTTACTACAAATATAGACGGATGAGCCTAAAGTCAGAAAGTCCAATGCTCTTGACAAACCCATTACTCGTAAGAACTCTGTAGCAACACTACAATCTAACGGAGCATCAACGGCTTCTGCAGAACCTTCGCAAGTAGACATGAGAAAATTAACGGTAATAATAAATACTCAATAATATATATAATTGCGTGTGGGCTTAACATTTTGTTCATATTTATATGTAGATGGCTGTGATGGAAGAAGTTCACAGTCAAATCACTTCAATAACAGCCAAACATAAAGAGAAAATCGATGAACAAGTAGCCGAAATTCGTAAACTTAAAGCAATGATCGTAAAACACGAATCTAGGATCGGTACTCTGGAAACCCGTAATAGAGAATTGGAGAATGCTGGACTACGGAATAATAATGGACATTGTAGTGAATTGTTAGATCCTGACGAAGTTTAATTGCATTATCAAAGAAGAATTTAATAAAGATATTTTGTGTGTGCGTCGTCCTTCAATTCTTCTCCTCTTCTCACACGTAGTACTTGTATGTTATCAACATTCAACTACGTAAGAGTTTTGCGACGGGTTAACGAAAATACAACAAGAGAAATAAATATCTGTCGTAGCTTCTACTTTTCTTCAAAAATATATTTTTATTATAATGTTTATCTCTCTTTCACCTTGAATTGGCAACTGTGCTAATATATTTATGTATAATTAGAAACATGACTCAAACAACATTAGAATGACAACAAAAGTTAAATAACCTCTCCTCTCCCTCGAATGAATGAAGAATATATATTAATATATATGTATATATATATACTTATCTTTACATGCAAATAACGAAATTGTGCCATGATATTGAATACACTATATTGCATACAACAACAACCACCACCACCACTCTCTACAATCAACATACATCGAATTATAATCTGCGATAAACACCACTAATCTAATACGATATTCCTTCTTTTCTCTCAGACCTTCTATTCGTCTACTACTGCATCTATTTACATATATCTACTACTCTCAAACCAATGCGTGTCTCTTCTTAAAAAAGTATCCTTATGTGATTTAATAGTGCCTTTCAAACAAAAAACAAATTAAAAATAAACTGACCTAAATATGTATACATTTGTATATTGTATAATATATTATACCTATGCTATGCTATGACCTAAATAGACATAATGGATAATATTGATGGAAACTTACAGTTACTACTAACAGTTATCTTCATGGTGCTCATTTATTACTTTTTATTAAATATTTACCTAGTTCGTTAGTTCTACATGATATATGACATTATTTTTTAAATCTGTTTTATTATTTTCTTTTTTTGAATTTGATCGAACAGACTATATTTTCTGTCTCTCTCTCTCTCTCTTTACTTGTATTAATATAAAATTTAGACGAATAAGAAAGGAATGTGAAATGGATTCTTTATTTATTTTTCTAGTTATTATCATTATTATATTATTACAATTTTTTTTGGGGGGAAAAGTTTCCTTCTCTTTTTATTAATAACTATATACAAAATAATAATATAAAATATCAACGATACTTGACTGCGCCACCTACCATTTTAGATATAATTGATTGATTGATAAATATAATTGATGTCTTTATTAGAGGATTTATCTTTTTTTTTTTTTTTTTTGCCCTTCGACATAAAATTAATTATTATTGATTTCCACACTACACCTATTTTATATTGGACATTTGTTATTTTTATATGCTTCTACGTACAATTATGAATATATCTTATCTACATATAGAATAGACAATAATTATTTTGCATTCTTTGTTAGTGTGAGTATTGGCTCAACATACTTTTTCCCCGAGAACAAATGTCGTTTAGGCTATTTATATAAATTGGTGAATAATATATTTTTATTAAATAATAAGTGTTAAATACAAAATATGCTTGCAATTTTATTTTTGGTTGATATGAATCTATGTATATAAATTTAAGCAAGTGCAGCTCTGAGGATGTTATCACTTTACACTTTTTTTTATATAATATCTCCGTGTTTTTGTAAGGATTCGAATTTCAAAAATGATTATATCTTCATATAATTGGAGTTGTTATTCTATTCAAGCTAAAATACACATACATGATAAATACATGCATGAATTCGTTTACTGTGATAAGGTATTACCCACGGAGATGGGTACCCCCCCCCCCATGGATTATTAGAGTAGGAAATAATGGGATGAAATTCGAAAAAAAAAATTCATATGTTCCTCCTAAAAAAATGTTGTTTCATATTTGAGTCAGAAGGAATGGTATGGATGCTCTTTAGAAGAAATAAGAGACCATTTTAGAAAATGAAAAGGAATATTACTTTCAAAATAAATATGGACACTATTCATCAAAAATAACAGCAGAAGGCTGGGTACAGTTTTAAGTTTGCCCTGAAGACACGACAGCGGAAAGTTGAAATTCAATTATCAAAACCTTTTAATAATAAAGAAATAACCTCGATTAATGAGGCGACGCCAAAAATATATCATTGGAGTAGGAGGAGAGGGACTCGGAGTCGATCCTTAGACTGAGGAAACAGGCTGGAGGAGATCCCATCGTAGAAATAGTCATGGTTTTTTACATAATGAGATGCACTCTCCTCCTGCCTCATCCTCAGTCCACGGATCAACTCCGAGTCCCTCTTTAAAGTCCCCTCCCTCCTGTATACTCCATAAGAAATAAAATAATAACTTCACTTAATGAGACCTTCCATCTACTTTCATGATACTCCAAAGTGCTAGAATATCTCTAAAAAGTCGAGGTCCGTCGCCTCTTACTCCAATATCAATAATATATTATACGCTTCGCAAAGTTTTTCCCTAGTATTTTAAGGTTCTGATAATTGAATTTCAACTTTCCGATGTTGCTGTCTCCAATTTCGAGATAGAAAGAGAAAGTATGACGTGTAGGCAAATTTATACTGTATACCTTTTTATTTTCTAAAAAAAAAGAGAAAATGAGAGATTAATTAGAAAATTTGAAAAAAAAAACAAAACAACTTCCTATTGAAAAATCGAAGCCCCTGTCCTATTCTCATCCATGTGTCTTGTGTTTCAAATGGATACAACCTTGTATTCAATTTCCATTATGACTCATAGAATGATAGAGTCACTAATTAAGTGAAGAAAAAAGTAGTATTTTACAGTCAGTTGTCGCAGGTTATGTTTGATTATAAGAAATTAAATTTTAGAGAAATTATAAAAGAAAGAAAAGCCTTTAAAGATAGCATGTATCCTACTAAGGTCTGTTTATCTAGATATACACGACAACATCGCCTTCGATCAGTTGCTTATAAGTCTAGAGTTACGCAAAAAATGTCCTCCCGGTGTGTAAAAATAAAAGAAGCCGAAAATTAAAGTGGTAATCCTAACAATTTGCAGAAAGTTTGGGAGGAGAGCAGCTTAGCTGACATGGGATTTTATTAGATCAGCTGCAAGTAGTCGTGAGGGGAAGGAAATATACACAAATCCCACTCCGTATATGGCAAGGACATATAGCCTGGAATAACACCGATGCGAATACTCAATTCTACTCCGAGTCCAACAAGAACTTACACTTATAACTCTTGTTCAAATCCTCATTGTTGTTACTCTTTGTCTTTGTTGAGCACACGCAGTAGTTATTACTTTACACTTCTAATAATGAAACAAGATTGATAAAAGATTTAGAATATATAAAATCGTGTTCAGGTTGCAATCTCATAAAGTCACTCCCGCTTTCTAGAACATCTTTTATACACTCCTACTCATGAGTGACAATATATGAAAAAATAAAATAATAACATCGGGAGCGATTTTTTGTAGCTGCAATTTGATGAGCAACACATATATCTTATAAATATAAAGTAATCACTATTGCATGAAAGTCCAGCAGTATCTCTGAGGACTTGTTACGGAGTTATAAGTAAGTTCTTGTTGGACTCGGAGTAGAATTGAGGATCGACAACAGAATAATTCGAGCTTATATCATAGATTGATACAGAGTGGGATTTTTTTTATTTCCTTTTATCTTCTAGCAGCACGGAATTAATTTAATGAAACGTCTTGACAGATAAGATTTTCTTCTTCCAAATGCTCTTCAATTCTCAGGGTTAATTTTTGGTTGGTTTCTATTTTTTAGCATATCGGCAAATCATTATTTTCGATTCTATGAAAATTGGCCAATTTTTTTTGTTTTTTGCCAAACGGACATTTCGCAGCAGGACCATTTGTGATATTTGGCCGAAAAAGGATATTTATTTTATTGATATATACGATTGTGTATTTTAATTCAATTTAAAATGATATTATGATAAATATTGCTTCACTGTAAAAGGTTTGTTGTAAAAAGGTTACGGACATAATATTTTGAGTAATATCGTTGCATGATAAAATTGTGGTGTACATTATCATTTTGAAACACTAAAAGGTTGTAGGTTATATCATTGTTAAGCAACATCATATTAAGCAATATGATTGTCAGTAATTTCATTGCAAGACCTTATATATCATTATATTCCGACGATAAAACTATTGAATGATGAAGAAACTAGCCATGAAACCCCCATTTAATATCCCTAGCCAATAGGTTGTGCGAGCGAAGCGCTGGGCTTCAAAGCAGTTTAAACTCTACCGCCGAAAGGGTAGAAGGATCAAACCCCCTTAATATGCTATAATATGACCACGGGTTGTGTACAAGTTGATGACTTAAAAATTAGAATGCTCTTCGAAACCGTTTTAGCCTCAGTTCTAAAAGTATGACAATTTTGACAAAAGGCTACAATTTGATGTTTGTTTTGTTTTTTACAATCAAAAATGTCCGAACAACAAGCAAAACGACAGAGGGTGTTCGATCTCCTCTACGCACAAGTTGATATCCGACAAGAAGATCTTCACAGGGGACGCTGTTCTAAACAGGAGAAATGATTCTTCTAAGCGACCTTCCTCCAGCCTTTCAGATGGCCTTGTCCACAGTAAACCGATTCACCTTCTTCTTCTTGGTGTACTCTGACATCTTCAGCGTTGACAATAAAGCCCTCCATGATGTATTTAGGCATCACTTCTGTCGGTCTTTCACTCTTGTGTTTGTCCTTAAGATTGTACCCATCACCCAAACGATTTCTGACCCGACAGACTGTGGCCTTGCTAACGTTTAAGGCCCTCATGATGTTCGAGGTGGTTCTCTCTGTGCAGATTAAATTGCCCATGATGGCCTCCATCCTACACATACGGAATATTTTTTTTATATCATGTACATCAATCAAAGGCTTAAAAATCTAATCTATTCAAAAATAATCGGAACTTTAAGAATTAATCAACAACGCCTATTCAAAACTGTATTTTTAGAAGATTACATTACTTTCTCTACACTTGGTGCAATGTTAAGGGGTGGGGGTCTGGATGTATCATAGCATATTAGATGAAGTCCTTGGTGCTTAGAATGAATTAAAATATACAATCGTATGGTTTAAATATCGTTTTTCGTCCTAATGTCCCAAATGGTCCTTCGGCAAAATATCTGTTCGACAAATTGTTTTTCGGTGAAAATGTTTCGGTCCAAAAGTCCGCTCACGCACTTTTTTAAACTATGTTCATAACGTTGGATAAATGATGTAGAACAAAAGAGTCTATTTACATGGATTTCCGTCATACTTTTATAGTTAGGGTCTAGAATTGATGTATTCAATATATTTATCTACATTTGATGATAGTTATCAAGATGTACCTAACTACATAGGTTATTTATACACATTAATACTCAAAATTACTAATATAACTCTCTTCACGATGATGATTATGTTAAATGTTTCTTTTGTGCTTTTCAAGTACGTATCTATGTATTTATTTGTGTGTAGTAAGTTACTAAAATTAGCTAGCACAACTTACCAATAAAGAGTTGCGGATCTGTGGTCTGACATTAAGAAAAAAAGTTTATTATTCATTCATTACGAAGTAGATTTACATGACATTACAGGGGCATCCGCAAGGGTTGGGATTGTAAAGTTGAAGCCCCCTCCAAAAAATCAAAATTTCCACAATAATTTTTCAATTTTTTTTTGTGAATATCTGTAGATTTTTGATTTAAAAAAAAAAAAAAATTAATATTCAAAATGATTTCCAAAAAAATTTAATTTGTTGTTAATGTCTATTAATTTTTGAAATTTTTTGTAAATACCTGTTAATTTTTTGAAACTTTTTTCGAAGCATCTTTATAGTCTCCTGAGGTGTTTTGTCTTTCATAAAGTAATGTTTAACCAACACAAGATATTCTATTTGTCCATTTTTTGAAAGTAACTCTACTTCCTCGATTAAAAAGAATGTCAAACCGAAAGAAATACACCGATCTGTCTGATGTGATTGTTCTTCCAAGAGATCCTACTAACTAAACATTACTCGATACGCGCCAGTAGTACCATCTCTTGGACTATTGAAACGATCCTCGTAAGAATGATATTGATACCACATATGTTCCTCTCAAATTATGGAGCCTAACATTAAATACATAATAAAGGACTACAAGGAATTAAGTATACTCTTATAACTAGACATATGATTTTTACAAAAGCAAACAAATATTGTTTATAGATTGAAAAAAGAAAAATGGTTAGTGCGTGTTATCTTTTTATTTTTGTTTGTTTCTTCTTAATCGTCGTGATGATAACATCTATCTTTTACGAAGATAATTTTTACCTCAAGTTAATAATTTAAAGTTTTTTTGTCTTTGTTTTTTTTTGTAAAAATATCCAGCTTTTCTGAAGACAGTCTTTTCAAATTGTTATGTTTTATTTCTTAATTTATTTGTACGATAAAAAACAAATAAAAATGTAAACTAGACGCACACAGGTTAATGACACTTTTTTATTTGTTTGGCCTTGATGGGTGCCTTAATGTTTGGTTCCACTTTAGAAATGGCGCAGCACAAAAAAAAATTCAAGGTCAATCAGGCGATTTTGCGATTTAGTTTTGATCTCAACCATGAGTAGTTTTTCTATCAGACCGGTTATTCCCCACATGGCAACTCAGCCAATCCCCACAGTTTAAGAACCACTGTTCTAGATCGGCAATCAATAATAAAACCGTAGAAGCTGAGTGAAGTATTATTTAACTTTATCTTTGAGCCTTACAGGTTATTTGATTTAGAAGAGGAGAAAGGGTGTTGTAGTTGAGAGTTTGTCGGCATAATAAATATATTATTATATTCTTTGTTCAATAGGATCTGTATTCATCATTATATTTAATTAATCGAGTTCTTGTGCTCGTACACCTCAACAGATTAAATATATTACTATACCACCAACAGTTATCAATTTTCCAATCAAAGATTAGGATGTAGTTATCAAGAGCGACTGAGAGGTAGCAGCAATTGCTCTATTTAACACTCATAGTTTGAGTGATCAAAAATCACTTTCACGAGAATTGGATCCGGTTCGTAAGTATAATCCACCGCCTTCTGAGAGAACCAATTAAAGCGGTCGCGTCAATAGTTGGAAGCAAATCGGACATCTCTTACTTTTAAACAAAGTGTAAATGCGGTAGGAACGTTGCTTTTACATTATAAATAGTTCGAATAATAACGACTTGAGTTAACGATCGAGAAATGTTCAGATAGATTGTGACTTTATCAGAAATTGATAAAAAGGTCGACAGAATTGATTCTATTGAATCTACAGAAAGAACCAAAAGTGATACAAGCAGCCAACCAAAATCGGCAGCAGTTTCTACTTTGAGACGGCGCTCTAGGATAAATAATGAAATGGAAGAGGATAAAGTACGGAAAATAAAACAAATTGTGGAAGCTCTTTAAATTGTTTACTGATGGCCCAAAAGAGTTATAATAAGAAACCTAGAGCCTAAAATATTGGCGTAAATTGGCAACCAAAGTAAGCAAGAGGTATTGGGAATTTTACAAAACCCAGATAATATAGAAGATGCTCCTATATTGGAGGTTTCTACATCTTCGTCATCAAAAGCCCATCTCGTAATCCGGAACAAAATATCGATTTATAAAAATCCCATATTGCAACCAAGAGTATAAGTAAATGTATCTCTCCATAACATTGACTAGGAAGATATATAACACAAATATCCTAAAATATATACAGAGATGATCCATGCAATAACTGATGACCTTGCCTTTGGGGACGAGAAGATTTTTTCAAGAGCCGGGTTATGGCTGCAAGACCTTATAAAAGTTAAGATGAAGCTACGGCAGAGAATGGAGAAAAAATTATTATCAAATTACTTGGCGTATCAATAGAGAGTAAAGATAAGAGTAGAAACATTAGAACTACGTAAGTCCATAAGCTAAGATTCTATACTTATAAATGGATGTATTAGAGCAGCTGAAGGTAATTAATAGGTCATTGCCAAGTCTAGTAAAAATTATGTAAAATGAGCCAATGTGGTTGTTTAAGGTGCACGTTACCTTCAGAGAAACGAAGGTCATTGCCTTTTTAAGCTGTTGAATCGAATGTTCCTCTAATGAAAAATG
Organism: Lepeophtheirus salmonis; assembly: GCF_016086655.4. Classification (NCBI taxonomy): domain Eukaryota; kingdom Metazoa; phylum Arthropoda; class Copepoda; order Siphonostomatoida; family Caligidae; genus Lepeophtheirus; species Lepeophtheirus salmonis. The sequence continues at coordinate 21,320,751 of NC_052143.2, forward strand.
GATAACTGACAGATATGCAACATCTACTTTTAATACATATCAGCATCAACCTTTACCCAATTTTGAAGGTAGCCATTTAAAGTACTATTGGAGCAAGATTATAACCTAAGAGCTGTATATACGCCCTCACCAGTGACACCACTGGAAATATAAAGTGGAAGAAGATTTAAGAAGTGGCGAGAGGATGGGTATCATGGAACGCATACAAATTGTATTACCAAGTAAATGTTGCCACAGAATCTTGGTAACCAGGAAAGATGATGGAAATCCTAGACACACGGTGGATTTGTCTCCACTGAATAAATATTGTAAGAGAGAACCCCATACTATGAAGTCTTCTTTCCGCATGGCGAGATCCATAACTGCCTTTGTACGTCCTCATCACCTACAAATAGTAAGTGAGTTCGGATTTTTTACCCAAGCAAAGCTACATGTCTACGACCAGACTGGTCCAATAGAGGACTGGTATACTATCTTGAGTAAAAGATATTGTCAATGCCATTTCTGAATACCAGAATGTTGCTCTCATGGATGGAAAATTACGAATGTGGGATCAAAATTTCTATTTGATATTGAAAAAATGATATGTACCGGTAGAAGGATAAATGTTGGAGAAGCATGGGCTTTGGAAGAAACAAAGTATTCTACTCAAGGATGTGACAAATAGGAGATTGTACCAGACAATAAACCACTTGTTAAGCGATTAGGAGATCAAACCCTGAATGAAATTCGAATTATGCACTTGTTTAGACTTAAACAGGGTACATTAATGTGGAAGTTCATATTTTTCATATGACTGGTATTATAAATTCATTCGCTATCGTAATATCAAGAATCAGAGGTGATGTGACTGCGAAAGAAGAGGATCAGTTGTTGATAACGTTGATAAGGTATAAACCTGAGCTTGTAAGAATCATCTTGAAAAAAGTTGCAGATGTAACGAGACAGAACACAGTTTCTCAGATACTGCAGATCTTGATGGAAGATGGAGTTCTGAAAGACGATCTGTCCAAGAAGATAGAGCAATACAAGTCCATTAGGAAGTCTTTGTATCAAATGCGTGGCATGATTATATACCAGGACAAAATGATTGTTCTAAAACCACTTCATAAGAAAGTGTTGAAGATATTGTAACCGGCGCATCTGGGCACCTCAGCTACACATCGACAACTGACAACAAAATACACAGTATGTCTTTGTGTTAGCAAGGAAAACTGTGTTAAAAGTACGAAATAAAAAATAGTCCATTTATATCAGAACAATTCTTCAATATACCGAGTGGTCCATTTTGACTTATGCTCCTTTACAAAAGAAGACAAGAATACAATCTCTTGTTGATCCTTCGTCGTATATAATGTATATATATTGGCCATTTTATTATTTCTATGAAGGAATTTTGGCCATCATACAGAAATACAAATATATACCTTCACTTTTGATGAATAATATATTCATAAATCATTTGTAATACACTATCAAATAAAATACTATGTAGGATTTTAATATTATGAAATAAATTTATGTCATTCATTTTTAAAATGATTAAAAAGATAAATAGCAGTTTGGTTCGATTGAATTACTACCAAATGGTTTTGGTTTTTGGTTTTTTTTTTGAGGAAAGTTTGCAGGGTACATTAAAAGTAACAACGTGCTATATCTATCTTCTTTTATTTGTCTCTCCCCTTCTTTTCCTCCCTGTCTTTTTTCTTCAACCTTCATTCTTTGTTTCCCCTATATTCAGCCAGCCCTCTGCTAGTTAGTTATATAAATAATACTTAGGTTCCTATAGGTAATGTGAAAGCTAAAGATTTCTAATATTGAAACAATTTCAAAGTACAGGAAAAGAAGAATGAGGCTCAAATATGAGATATTATGTCATGAGCTTGAAAGGGATAAATAGTTTATTTAAATGCATATATGAAATCAACAATTTAATAATGATTTATGTATGTGAGCCAATGTGTAACATTCTAACATATCCAACAAATTGTAGTCCTTCACTTCAATAAATGAATTAATCCTAAGTCAGATCCTTTTACTTTTTCCAATGGAATTTAACTATAATTTAAGCCTTCGTATGAGATGTATAAGACTTATTTGACCCTGATAAGGTCTTTTTAATATATCTATTAATTTCTAATTTTTTCATTATAACGATGATTTTTTGCTACTTTAAGGGCAATTGACGACGCCTCCAACAGATAATTTGTTGATAGAAATGGAAGAAAATCCAACGAAGGAAACAAATGAAATTGTGGCTCAATTTTTAGAAAAATCATTATAGCTTGCCTTGTTTATGTTCATACCGGATGGTTCATTGACATCTGAACACATACTAATTCAATAACTATTTAATGTTGAGTGATCAAAATTAATTCATATTTTGATATATTAAAGCATATACAATTAGTAATAAAACACAACAAAGCCTGAACTCTCTTGTTTACGTACACGTAGAGAAAATGACACTTGAACGAGATCAATACATTTCCGTTCACACACTCCAAGCAGTTGAGTGTCTTCAGGAAGAAGAATTCTGTCCAAAAATCTGAACTATATCCAGAGGAGCCAAACAAAACAGGCCAGGGCAATCCCCTCAAGTCAATGAGGCCCATGCAAGATATCTTGGGTTTTCACTCTAGATTGTGCGGAAAGCTATTAAAAAAGTGGATGGGAAGAGTCTTGTGAGGGTGGAGAGACCACTTTTGACACCAGCAATGAAAAAAAAACCCCTTTTTTTTTGTTGCAAGACTCTTTAATGAGTCTTTTGAACTATTTTTTGACACTTTTGGCCCATGTCGAGGGGAAGACCTGCAGTGTTGTCATCCAAACACCAAGGCCCTTAAGGCCATTGTAAGCCAGCACTGGGATGCTATGACAGAGTACGATATCCACAGCCGATGCGTGGCCTTTTGCCGCCACCTTGAATTCCTCAATGCTGCTAAGGGCTTCTATATTAGCATTAAGAGAACTCAGACACTACTCTATTAATTCTATTGTGTATTAATAAGTTATATGTTGTTAAAGTTTAAAGAATTTTGTTTAATGTATATTTTCAATTAATTAAATTATATCTTGTTGAAGTTTAAAATTCAAGATGTTGAGATTCTGATTGACCACTCGGTAAATACATATGAAGTGATATCCAAAAAAAAGAGAAGTTCCCCCAATCCAGATTTGACCTAACTTTCTCTATTAAAGCCCACCAGGAAAGTATTCACATTAGGATTAGAAAGGAAAGTAACTCATGGTGATTCAGGAGCGTCTGTAAGGGGAGGCTGAAGGTGCTGTAATCACCCCTCCCCCAAACCAAGGAATTTTTGTCTTGATCAAGAAAAAATTATCAGTTTAAAAAAGAAATAATTAATGGGAAAACAAGAATAAATATTTTCGGAAAAATGAGCATTATTCATGGCCGAAGTAAAAATTTAGAATTTTTTTTTCAAAAAAACTAATATGTATCGTAATGAAAAAGTTAGGAATTTTTATTATTATTATTTTAAAACAAGAAAATAACAAGCAAACGTTCGAAAAAAAAGATCCTTCGTGGACGCGTTTCGATTTGAAAATCATAAACCAACAATGAAAGTATATTTTATATTAATATTTTAGACACTGTGTCTCAAAAAACGATATTTGAGTAGTAAAAATGAAGAAAAACATCAAAATAAATAGCCGTAATACTAAAATATCATATTTATTTATGGGAAGCATGTTTGGAACTGAAATACTCATATCACAATGCAAATTACAGAAAAAACTTGTTAAAATATTATGGAAAGATATATGTTTCTTCTATAATACTTATACGAATAAAAATCTTGTAACTTGATTCAAATCGATAATTTTAAAGAAACAAATTCCATTCTTTTTTTCTAAATTTGACAGATCTTCCAATCAAAATGAAGGACCTTTTTTTTCTCTAAATTTTATGTTTATTTTCTTGTTTAGAGAAATAAATACAAAATACAAAATTCCCGATGATACTAAATCCTCAAATTTTGTCATTACCTTCCAGATTAATATATAAAATCCTACAGAAGCCTCTCTCACTGCTAAAATTTATTTAACCATTTTTGGATACATTGTGTGCATATATTTCGCACATGCCCTACTCATAATGTAAATTATAAATTAATATCACAGGAAATAGTTTTATGAAGAGGCCTGGACTTTAAAAAAGTAAGCTTTTTACTCAGTTTTTTTTTTTTTTGTAACTAGTCATATGCACGACTCGTAAACATACATTTTACCTACGATGATGAGTCATTTTCTAGGGATATTATTACATTACGTACTAAGATATTCGTCTCCTTATTTTTGTTATGTAAGCAAGTTAAATATTTAGGAAGATAAATTAGTTTTCATGTTTAAATGGAGTTTGAAACAAGTCCAAAACATTATACGATATATATTGTGCAGTTAATATGATAAACCTATTACTAATATATATAAACTTTAATATTCCTTAAAAATATACTTATTTAATATAACCCCTATGCGAACAATCATCAGGTAGGTATATTTGATCAAATAAAAATGTAGTGAAATATGAAATTCACTATAAAGAAAGGAAAAAAACCCGGCAAAAGGCGAAAATGTAACAAGGCAAAAGCGTTACAATGCAAATACGTATAAGGTGGACACATTCAAGGCAAAAATGTTCATGGTGAATCCTCCTAGAACCGTGTTATGATTGGTTTAAAATATCTTTCTCTGTTTAGTAGAGGTTTTGTGAATTGGATCCCAAAATATCATCTAAATGAAAACGCCATCTATACCCAATCAAGTTATTTAACATAATGATCTTCATTGGGTACCTCAACCTTTCCTTATACATTGATATAAGAGAAAATATAAGATTTTTAGCCACTTTTACTTTTCTTGTTGACTATTGGATAATTAATTATTTATTTATTAGTGGTATAGAAATTATTACAAAATAGTGAAATTAAAATAAATTTCAACAAATCGGCGTTAAAATGGACACTAATTAGAGTAGAAAAATATGTCAACAGCTTATAAGAAATGCACTTAGTAAATGTACTATAGTTATTGTCCAGTTAACACTGTGACTTAAATCATTTAATTTGTTGTTAAGGATTGGGCATGTTTAATTACTTTTTCGTTTATTCATCAAACATTGTTTACGTTATCATTTTTATAACTAAATCTAATTGATTATGGAGGTTGATTTATTCATTTATTATTTACATTTACAAGGTATTTACAATTTGAAAAATTGTCATGAATAACTGTAGTTACTGACAGTAAAATATCCATACATGAGTACAAGAAAATCTTGCCAAAAGTTGCATTCATACTTTTAAAAAAAATTATTTTTACACATACTTGATCTAAAATATTACATATGTATGTAGTTATATTAAAAAAAATGACGGATGTGATCTCAGCTTTCTGTTAAATTTCAATTAAAAAAAGTTATTCAAAATTTTTAGTCTAATTCTCATTTCAGTTTCTAATTAAGATTTAGATATTGAGAAGAAAACCTATATGAGCAAACATTATTCTTAAATACTTTGATATAATCTTAATGTGAATGGTAGGTTGTCAAAGTCTCACATTTTCACGACTAAATACTATAAACGATCTCAGTAATGAAAGCAATGCTCATAATCAACTTTATTTGATTAGTGATTTAATCATAAATATCCACTTAACTAATGGTTAGAAAAGTTGGACAAATACCTTTGTTTTTTATATAAATGATCTGCGGTAAATATAACATAAACAAAAATTATATCTGCTGTGGATGTAGTCCTCTGTCATAGCGTCCCAGTGCTGCCTGATATTAGGTTTGAGGGCCTCTGTGTTAGGAATGACATACACTGCAGTCCTTCCCCTAGAAATACATACAAAGGTGTGGTCGAAGTGGTTGGCATCGGGGCTGTACCGCCCACAGCCCTGATGCCAACGACCCAAAGTGTCAAAAAAGAACAAAAATAATTACAAAGGACACATTCAAAAGAGTCTTGTAACGGAGGAGATGGGATTCTTTCAATGCGTTTGTCAAAAGTGGCCTCTCCATCCTATCCAAGCTCTTTTCCCCTACATTTTTTTATAGCTCTCTGAACAGTCTAGTGTGAAATAATTATTGAATAAGTAGGGTTCAGATTTCAATGGATCACCCCGTAATACAGTTTAACGATTATATTTAGTTACTATATCAAAACTAGCAGTATCCGACATTGCCCTGAGTTATTCTACGTCATTGAAAGATAAACTTTGTCTTAAAATATATAACATAACTACCCAAGAAATCATATGTGTTATTCACCTTTTTTCATAAGTACACTTACATTTAGTTACCCAATCCATTAATGATAGATTTCCTTTTCTTCTCAATATAATACAAGTATAATAATAATAGCTTTAGAGAAAAAAATAACATGAGGTTATGACTTATGTCTGATGAGCCAGGGTCTACTTTAGTCTTTGGAGTGATACCTAGCGGAGTCTTAGCTACATACCCTCAATGTTACATGCAAAATGCCTTGTAAGATTTTATTAATATAAATACTTTCATGAAACATAATACAGATCCAATATATGTACAAGATATACATCAGGGAGCATTATATACTGTTCACCCTGTATACACGCTTGATGCTACATGCAAAACTCCTCCGAGATTTCATTAACAAGACTAAGTTGTTATTTTTTTGGATTAAATATATATATATGATATATTTTCATTTAAAAATTATTTGTTACTCGTTAATTGTTACTTAAATTGAATCAATGTTACTTTTTTAAGACTTTTTCACGACAATTACCAGGATGTTTTGTAAAAGAGCAGATGTTTTAATAAATTCATTCATGTTGTATTACCGTATAGAATGCCCCAACTGTGTATCATGGACAGAATTCACTTAATAGGACATCCTTCTGTATTGACGGCCACAAGAGAAAGTTATTATCAATACCCTTAATTTAAATAATATGTATTTAAGAGTGACGATGTTCAACTAGAAGCAAACCTTTCGATAGATTGGTATGAAATATATTAATAGACAAAGTGAAGTGATGTAATGCTAAACTACATTTGTATATACACACTGTCTGTTTATAAATATATGTACAATATATAATATATCTGAACATGATGCCATAAAAACAAATCTTTTTCTTTCTTTCAATGTAAGACTTTTTATAGGTCAAAGCCTTGACTTACATATTCAATGTATCCATAAATATATTTTACAGTGTACATGCAGAAAGAGTACTACTACTTAAACAAGTAAGTAGCTTCATCATTACAACGAACTGTGGCTGCTTTTAGAAATAAAATGAAATGCTTCGAAAGTCTTTTGTTTATGTTTTGTTTGGACGTGAAAGTATTCACAGATTAATATTGAAATTAAATTTAAAAAAAAAAATACTCTTTCCTTTACCAAAAAAAGGATCAAATCCGCTGTGCCTCCTCCAAATGTATGAAAGCATCCAACGGCCCAGGGTACTACTAATCCTCATTTAATACATAAATAATTATAAGCTAGCGATGTACAATCACTCTATATATAGCCGGTTTTAGAGAGGGGTACTGACAGAAAGTGTTCCAGGCCCCACTCTAGATAAAAATATCAAAAAAGTCTAATTAAAAAAGTAGTTGAAATAATTTTCATTCAATTAATAAACAAATAATGATAAAAAAGGTAAATAAAGATTTGACCTTTTATAGAAAAGGTCAATTCAAAAGTAAATTCCTGTCATTCGATGAAATATGGACAGATTAAGGGTATTTTCATTATATTTCAACAAATGCAATATACTCATGGTTGAATATATAAAAAAATATTTTAAAATGGCACGTATACAGTTAAACTTACGCTTCCAAAAAATAACTTTAAAATCGGCCTACCGGTTAGCAAGATATGGCCGTTTTTAAAATCTTAATTACTAGGTGGTACTCACATATTTAAAAGCTTTAATCACTGATTTTAGAGGTCATACTTATGATTTTGGTATCAAATTATATTTTTTCGGGGTGAAGAGCTTGAATTTGATGATATAATCAGTGTAAAACAAAGGAAAAGCAATGTTTTTATGTTAAATTAATATTAAATTTGTATTGTTGAATTAAAGTCAAAGGAAATAACTAATATAAATACATTTTTTTTAGTGAGATATGGAACTCTTGAAAAAAATCAAAGAATTATGTTTTTTAAAATTTCGTGCAATCCTTCATCCTCAAATTAGGCCCCAAAGATATGCCTCTCGAAAAATATAAATATTGAAAATCATTGCTTTCCTTTAGTTGTACATTCATTATACTATCAAATTCAAGGTCATCCCCCAAAAACATATAATTTGATACCAAAATCAACCTTATATCAAAAGTAGGACCTCTAAAATCAGTGATGTAAGTTTTTCAATATGTGAGCGCCACCTAGTAGTTAAGATTTTCTACAAGGAGCCATATCTCGCTAACGGGTTGGCCGAATTTAAAGTTATTTTTTGGATGATCATATTGAATGATACTCCATGCAACTGTGCAGTGAAAATAAATTGCCATCGTAATGAGTATAAAATTGTTGAGATATGATGAAACTACCCTTAGTCAAATTTTATAAAAGGAAAGAACGAAAAGGGCCCGTACATATATATTTGCCTCATGCATGCTGAAGCTTAAACAACCCTCACTCATTGAATTCTATAGACCTTCGTATAATTTTTATGCCTCCATTAGGGCATTAAAAAAGGCGTGATTAGTTGAAAAAAGAAAGGAAAAAAGTCAATATAATTTTTACTCCATTCCAAGTGAGTGCAGGATTATTCTATGTGTCTAGAATTCTATGCTTCACTCTAAATATATCCATAACAAATAGATTTTTTTTTTTTTTTTTTTAGGGGAGTTTGGAGGCAATTTCATTTTTCAATTTTTCCCGAATATAACTTGCAAATCAATACAAACTTAGAACTAGTATTTAAAATAAGAAGAAAAAATTGCTTTGATGACTTTTAAATTAATAAAAGACAGTTTTTTGATGGAGTTTATTTATTTTCCATTTCGGTTTTTATTAATTTAATTTCTGGGGAAAAAAAAAATTAAAATTAATTCTCATAATATAGCTAATGATTTGGACAATTATTTGCTAAGTTTGATTAAATTAAGAGGAATCAATTGCCCCCTCCCCCCTCTTTTACACCTATGCAATATTCATATATCTATAAAGGAATTAGAATGAATTACATAGAGGGATGAGATACTGAGCAATAGCAAGGGGCATTCTTTGACGTCACGACAGCAACGAGAGTGAGAAGATAGTTGACCAAAAGAATCGTAAACTTAGCATTTCCTTCTATAATTGAGCCCCAAAACGTTTATAGTATTAGTATAGCCGTTGTAAAAAAAAATCAGTTTTAGGAAAAGGAATAAGGTCTTTCAATCTATTAATGATCATGTTTTTGATCCATGTTCTGAATCTAACCCTAAATTCATACTAATTACATCTATTTCAAGATGGTTTGCAGGTATGAAATTATATCATGTTTGGGAAAACATGAAAGAAAGAGGATTCAAGGGACCAAAATTTGGATCATGCTCACGAATCTTATTCAATTTCAGAATCAATAATTAACTATTCTATAAATTGAATTTATTGTCGAGATAATCTCCCAACTCCAGCATTAATATTTCGACAGACTAAATAAAATTATATTTAAATTAAAAATATTGGAGTAAATATTAATATACTTCTTAAAACGAACTGTTTAAAATACTTTATTAATCTATTGATATCTCTAAATTGATATAATTATGGTAATTAATTATTTTATTACAGTAAAGATTTAGAAAAAATAAAAAATATTTGAAGCACCTTCCATGTTTTCAACATACTTAACTATTACAATTCGAATGTTTTGATCAACTATTACTTCTTTTTTGACGGGGTCGACTAATTCATCATCACTCTATATATTTTATCTCTATGGAATCCACAAGTAATGGTGTTTATCCCGGATCCGTGCACCGTTATTGAAAGTGGAAGGAGGGTAATGACTGTAACAAAAAAGTTTTTTCCATGGACATTCTTAAATCATTAACAAATTTCGAAAATAAATTTTGTTAAAAAAGATTCAAAAATCCACAGCTATTTACAAAAAATTATATATTTTGGAATAAATTTTAAATATTAAAACTTTTGCTCTGCTGCATAATTTGTCCAAATGACCTTTTTTTTAAGAAAAACAATCTTTAAAAAAATAATCCCCTATTTTGTGCTCAGTTTTTGCAATCATTCTCTTCTTGAAGTACATTGAAAAGAAGATGCAATAACTAATCAAAATTATATCTGTAGCATACAGTTATTTGGACTTTTTTTTAAAAGGTTTTTTTAAAGTATGTTTCTATTTTATGCATACAAATATCATTACTTATTTTACTTGTGTCAAGGATAATTTTGAGAACATAAATGAGTAGGATATTAGTTGAGAAATTGGCTATTGATTTGGAAGAATAAGATGATAATAAATGACATTATTTTTAATTTACATCTAATGTCAAAAAAGTCTGGATAGTTAATCGAAATTTGGGTTAAAAACAAGGTTTATGGGTTATAAGTTACATTTCCTAGAATTACATGTGTATTTCAACGTCTTATCAATCCTATCAATAAAACTTTTTGTAGTTTAGGTTGCCCTTATTGATATTTTATCTTTAAGGATTTAATAGGGAAAAGAAAGCTGTTCAACTATACTTTGTTTAATAGCAGGGATAGATTACTGCTTAATTAGAGATACAAACTCAAATTTCTTACTAGTAAACGATTGCACTGAATATCATTTTAAATGTTCAATTAATGTGACCTATTAATATTTCTAAAAATACCTAAAAATCGTATTTCATTGTTTTACTGCATCTATAAATATAGAATTATTATTTGGCTATGTATATACAGGTTAGGGTAGCAAAACGTAGACTATTACTTAATGCTCATTTTCTCATTACTATGAAAAGGTTTAGGGATCATTTTTTGATATTCTGTTTCCGCCGTCTTTTTTACATGAACAGACTAAAATCATTTTTTCGTTTCATCATCATGAGCGAGCAACAACCAAAAAGGCAGTGTATCTCAGATCTCTATGAGCCTGGTTTTTAAGTTGGCCAAGATAAAAAGAAATGAAGAAGACTCTTAGAACCACCAGGAGGTTATAAAGGACAACTTGAAATTAGTTCCTTTCAGAAGGACTTCACACCACCATCTGATAGAGGGCATGAACGCCAGGAGGCTTGAAAAGTGCAAGAAAATCCTCACATGGATCAAGGAAAATGGGTCAGTTATGAAAATTTTCTGGGACAAAAAGATTTACACAGCTTATCAATTCCCTACCGCCGGAAACAAAAGAAGAGTTCCAAGGGGTTTACTACAGCAAATATCTAGTCCAAACAATGACCTTCCGTGTTATGGGCTCTGATGGAAAGAAGATACTTCTGTTCTTTTTCCACGCTGTACATAAAATATACCAGGGGGCCTATCATAAAGTGCTTAGATACATCATCAGGAGTTTGGAATCAAGGTAGCCATATTGTGTAAAAAAGTTTTGCAAAATCCTTCTCTATATATTTTGTTAACATTATTTTTTACCTATTATTGAAAATATAATGTTGATGTTATCTAGTAGATCACATTTTATTATTTTCGATCTGGTGCAAAATTACGGTGGAGGACAACACGGCATTTTATCTCTGAAATGAGCAAGCTGAGAAGGATGGAAAGAGCAAAGAAGACTGTAAATTTTTTCAAGGCCAACAAAAATCCGGCAAAGCTTTGCTCATTTCTGATGATATATTTTTCACCGTTGATGCCACTATAAATAAGCTAAACAGCGGCTGTATCACAAACGAACATACAGACAATGTCTCAGATTCAGTGAGACGTGTTTTCAGAATAAAAAATCCAGTGGTCAGCACAGGAAAAATCTGCCCACCCATTTATGTGGAGAGAAAGGAGCAGCTCAATTTAGATGCTTAAATCGAACTTCTGAATAAGAAAATGCTACTTTGGGCCAGAATAAAGTTTGGGGACAACTTTTTTTCTCTCTCAAGATTGAGCTACATGTCATCGTGCAACTAAGTCACAAGCCTTCATGAGAGACAACTTTCTAGCCTTTTGGGACCTCAACATGTTCAGACACGAACCCCTTGAACTACTTAATCTAAGCGAGTGTGGAGGAGAGAGTGTCGGCTTCTCCTCCCAGGAGTGCCCAGTCTCTAGAGGCTTCCATCAAGAAGGAATGGATTAAGCTCGAGTCTGACTACATAGTCAAGGTCTGCAAGGGATTTAGGCCTCGTATTGAGGCAATTATTATAGATGAGGGCTCACATATAGTATAAATGTTGTGTCGATCACTATTTTCAGATGATTTTGTTAAATGTTAAATGTCCTCACAGAACCTCTTGTTTAAATTTTACTCTTGAGAAATCGAAAAAAATAAAACGTGTACCACTAGTAAAGGTAAACCCTGTAGTTTTGATCCTATATTTGCTTGACCCCCTAAAGTGCCTCATTTCTGACTATGCATCCCATGAATAGACAATATAAATTAACAAAAGAAAAGGATATAGGAGTGAAGAAGTGAATTTATGACGTAGTTCAAAACTAAATATTTGTCCTGGATTCGTTTATCTTGAAATGAGACTATCTACAAAATATTCTTTAACCCACATAATATGCTACACATTGTCTGATTAAGAAATTATTAGAATATTTTGAAAATGGAGATGTACTGATTAACAGGGAGGATTTCTTGTCGGAAACTTTATCTACAGTATAAAATCTTTGTTCTAAATGGATTGTAAATATTTTGATATTTGTTTGAAAAGTATTAATTACTATATAAATATATTAGATTAATTAATGTAATATAAACAACAATGTAAAAATAGATCGTCCGCTTGTAGGGGATAAATTTAAACAAACTTTACGTTCACCTTGCTTTTTCTTTTGTTCAAGTTATGCAATCTTGTCTTAATACGTAGTGTTAGATTACGTGGAATCATGATTAGGTGTTTCTTTATAGACGCAACGCTATTAAGTAACAACACACATAATAAATACATAGGACACGAGTTAAGTTTATAAATAGTTCAATTCAGCATAAGGAAAAATTACTAAGGAAGAGGAGACGAAAGTATTGAAATAACAATAAAAACAAAGAACTCAATTTTGTTCAGCCTTGATAAAAAAATGACTAAGGATAGAATTTTTGCACTTCATTTGGAACACTATCCCAAAATGGGTCTCTTCCAGTATTTATATAAACATCAGTAAAATATTATTATTAGATTGTATTTAGTCAAATATAACTCAAATGGGATTCAAAATACCTATTTCAAAAAAAACAATCTTGTTGGTATTAAAGTTTTGTTTGATTCATTATCGTTATAAATATATTATGAGCTCATTGTAAAAAAAAAAACAATGATTATACACGTCACTTTTACAACTTTCTGAAGCCCCCCCCCTAAAAACATATCAAATCTAATATAAGTATGTTTTTGGTGTTATCACTTATGAAATCCAAAATTATCAAACAGATCAGTCCAAAATTTAGCAAGTAGACGTATAAAATATCCATGTATGTTCCCATGATATTTTTTGGGCCTCTGAGGCAATTAAGAACCTGTTTTGGATCGAAATAAAACCTCATTATCCTATTCTCTCTCTAAATCCCTCTATTTCTTCCCTCTTCTCTTCTCCCTCTATATCGTTTTACATCCTTCTCTTTGTTTCTTTTCTTGTACCTTCATTTTTTGTTTCTATTCCCCTCCATATAGTCCTGCAATGCGGCCACCCTCTGATAGTATACATATATAAAATATAAACCTATATATATCACGGCGTAGATAATTTTGCGGCTAAGCCCCCCTTCCTCTCCAATGATAAAACCTATCAATGCACCTGGTGGTGAGTATTGACGTCTCCTCACTAACAAAAAATGTGAACATAAATCCAATTGGGACTATCAAAGTATTCACTATTGTTGTCCCCATAATCAATAAAGCTAATTATACTATTAGTGGATAGTAAATACTAATTTTATATTATGGGTGTATAATATTTAGAATAAATGTGACTCTGAGTATATTCTATATTCTAACTAGTAACATGTGTAAATTTTAGTACTACTACGTTGTAGATAAAAAAAAAAAAGTTCTTTTTTAGGGGAATTTCAGAGTTTGATTTTTTTATAGAACATAAATTTAGAATCTCTTTATTTCGAGAAACATGAAGGGAATCCATATTTAAAAGATGAGACAGATCATTTTATTCTTGCAATTTTTCAGTTTGAAATTATTCACAATTACCGGGGGTACAAGCATTGTCCAAACTTATTAGGCGTCGACGAACAGACAACCTTTAGTTAATTAATATAGAATGTTACTCCCCCCAGGAAATAATCAGAGTTACTCTCTATTTTTCAGGAGCACACTCACACGCAGTAACTCAATACTCAGATATTCTCTTTTCAAGAATAAAATAATAATTACAGCTTTATATATATATTTTTAATATGATGCGATGAGCCAGGTTGTACCTAGAGACTAAAATACCTCTGAGGTTATTACTTCCTTTTTCTTTTAATATGACGTGCACGCTCGATTGTTTGTTACTTCTCAAAGACATTGACTTCAGGACTTGAACGCTCAAAACGAGCATGTGTATTCTACAACAACTACGTGCTATTGTTTTTCTTATTAGTTGCTATAGTATATTATTAAATGCTAAGTCATTCATTTCTCATCGTTTTATTTTCAATTCTCATTGCAAGTTAAAAAATGTGTAAAAATAGCACATGCACTGTTTAGGATTGTAGAACTGGATAACAATCAAATAAAAATGAAGAAACTAATTCAAAAATCACATTACAGGCTTCCCAACTAATATACATATTATAAATAAATGGAAAATAGCCATTCCAAGGACTTGGGCACAAGGTATTATACTCGTATATGTTACATTGGAATTCATTTTTTTTTTTTGGTTAAAATAATTCATTTTTATTCTACAATACAAACAGTCTAAATAATGAATACACATAAAGATAAAAGGAGATCATATAAATAAAAACTAACAGGACAATTACGTTTAAAAAAACATAATGAATATCATAGTTCATATTTAATTTCCTGAAGTAAAATAACCTGATATAATAAAAAAATTCTAAACATCAGCTCAGGTAAATAAAAAAACGACGATGCCCTCTTATTATTGACTTGATTTGATTAAAATATTACACGGACCTCGAAGGAACAAATTTGAGGATATTTCCCGCCTATGCCCACGACAAAGATGATGACAGAGGGATTTTGATTGGAAGTGCTGAATATCGAGCAGCTGGGCTTATCAATATAGTTTTTAATTCGTCCACATGTAATGGAGAGTCAATAGTTAACTTTTTAGCAATCAATGATTTAATATTTAATAGAGAAAACCGTGGAGGCTTTTTGAACAGGATAAGTATTTTTATTTCTCTTATAAGCTCCAAATTTGCCTTTATTAGGTTAGAAGTAATATCTTCTGTCACACAAACGTTGAATTGGATAAAATATTTGACTACTCTCAAAACCGGGCAATCAGCAAAAGCGTGTAGGGTAGAGTTGCACATAAAACCACGGTCTTTGCACGGATAATAAAATTTGATATTGTCAGTGGAAATTTGAAATTGTGCAGTAAATATGGCCCCGTCTGAAATTCCAGAAATTGATCGGAGAATTCTTCGTTCCCATGAAGGAGGAAGATTGAGTAGTATCATATATTTATCTGACTCAGACTTCCCTACTACCGATGAATTTTGGCAAAGGCTCATTTTTAAAAACCATGGTTTTGAAGGAGTAAAATACTTAAGAGACCTCTCTAGAGGAAGACGGAATCTCCCACCCTAAAAGATAGATTCCAGTCTTAGGTCATGATAACTTAAAATTTTATGATGGAGATCAGTCTTTTCTAATAGAAACGGATTCCCAAACTTATTAACAAAAGGCATTTTTGTCTTATTTTCGTGAGTTATATCAATTGTTGAATCTGAATGATAAGTAGTAGGCCTTCATTTCCATAAAATTCTCTGAATAGACGCTAGAAGTGGCGAAAAAACTTTCAAATCCCGATTAATTAAGGGTGTTCCCATTTGGATCCATTCATAATATTTAGAGGACGTGAAATTCCCCTCCAGTCTCTCAACGGGTATACACCTAATTCCTCCACAACCTTTTTGTAACATTTTGGAATTATACTAGATAAAAGGCAGAGCCCACCGCCTAATTTATACTTTGCACGCTTTAAAGCAGGAATATAATTTTTATGGAAGAGACCCTTAAACCATGCATCTTCTTGAAGCATTGCAGATTCTGCTAGAGAAGGAATGGAGGTAGCTCTGTATAATACAAGAGGAACAATTCTCAAATTGTACAAATCAATGCGTTTTTGTAGAGATAAATGACGCCATTTTTGGATCTGTTTGTTGGCCATCATATTTAATTGTACCCAATTACCTCTTGATACCCCATTGGTTGTCCATTCGATACCTAAAATGTTCACCTTCGTTACAACTCTACAACCTTCAATTATTGTAGAACTATCCGGTTTCCAGGATCCAAGGTGAAGGATGGCGGTTTTCGTTAGATTCATTTCTAATCCAGAGTTGACCTTAAATTTGTTAAAAAAAGTCAAAATAACTTTGATCCTATACTAAAGTTGAATTTCCAAATTGGCTTCAATCATTAACGTTACATCATCAGCATATAGGTCAATTAGATGTGGAGTCCCACAAAAAGAGACACCAAATCCCAAATACTTTTGGAAATGGTCCTTGTTAGTTCATCGATGGAAGATATAAATAGCAAGGGGGCGACTGGACAACCTTGTCTACAGCTCTTTCTTAGTTGAATGGGTTCACTCATTCTACCATCCAATGAAATTATGGAAGAACCGTTAGCAAGTAAAGCTCTGATAGGATAAAAAAACATGTTTTTAGGAGTTCCAACTTTTGGCCATGGACTCAAACCTAACATTGGAAATGTATAAGGAAAATAAACTACTACCCTTATCCGTAGTGAGCCATATAGAGCCTACAAAAAAAACCAATACCTGTTCCGAAGTATTGAATATTTTAGCAACTCTGAAGGGTCTTGAAACAAATTCCAATCCTGATCCAATTAAATATATTGAAAAACAAGTTGAAGCTATTTTGAATATTCTTTCAGATGTTGAGGATGATATCGCTAAATCAATCAGTTTTCTTATGAACAGTCTCTTTGTATTAAAACCTAACAAAGGAAAACACTATTCTCCTACTCTTTTGACTGTTGCTTTTGAATGGAAAATATTTGACCCTCCTTATGTAATTACTTATTTAATGAAGGCCTGCTTATATTACCAACAGTACGTTATTTGAAGGATTTATCATTTAATTTGAACGTTAAGCCAGGGACAGAAATAGAATCATATAAATATCTAGAAACCAGACTCAAATCAAAAACCCTTCTCAAAATATCACCAACTTGGAGGAGCAAATTATTATATTTCAATAAAGCAATTATTAGGAGCTAAAAAAATAGAATTTTGAGTCTTTTTTTTACTTTCTAAAATGTCTGTTAAATGAATAAAATGTTCTTCTATTAAAGCTGACGATCCGGATCAATTTGCACAAATTGTGAATCAAACCCTTCCGAATATTGACATCAACAATACTATCTTTCACAATGTTATATAGTATATAGTATAAAGTCACAAAATGGAAGAATGTCATAAGTTACTAAAGTCCTGTGATTCGCCACCGATTTTTGATCTATCAAATGAAGAGAGTGATTTAGTAGAGCTCAACCATTTAAAAGAAAATTTGTTAAAAATGAATAATAGGGTGGATTAGTTTCACCTTTTGATATCTATCTATCTTGTGGCTTTGCTGTTAAACTATATATGGAAATTATGAATGATGTGAAACAAGGGCATTATTTTTTTCTTTCAGTGAATCAAATGCCTTATTTTCAAACATATATCTTATTCAAATTCAAGAACAGACAGAGTTTAGTTCCATACTAACAATTGTATGGGATAAGGGTAATTCTTTTTTAGATTATTTTCGTCATATATCAAAAAAGTTATTTAATGTAATCATGAAAATTTTATATCTATAATTAATGACTCAATACATTCTAGTAAAAAGCGAATATATATTTATAAGGAAAAATTGTCATTCATCCAAAAAAAAATCTGAAATATCTTCCAGTAAATTATAGTGGTAACAATAACATATTAATTGAATTGTCATTTGTGTCTAGTTTTAGTAAAATATATTCATATTCAAAAACACAACTGTTCACAAGTAATTTTTATGATAACTAGTAGAGTTGAGAGATAATCTCGAGTGAAATTGAGAGTCTTTGCACACGTGAGTTAATGAGTTTCAAGCATCGAGGCTTATTAAAATTTTAACCTTGACTACGAGCTCTAGTCGAGTTAAGAGTCTTTTGCATCCAGTCCTAGTAAAATCATTAATTTATTTTTCTATTCCAAATCGAGTCCTCGTGGAGTTTGAAGTCCCAATTTAATAAGAGCTTAGTGCAACTAGTGTTGAATTGAATTGAGAGATAAGCTCGAGTGAAGTCGCAAAAGTAAAGTCCAATATAATACGACTCTAAGTCAAGTTGCGAGTTTTTGGGTACGTGAGTTTCAAGCCTTGAGTCTTATTAAAATCTGAACCTTGTTGATCTTTACAACGAATTCTAGACGAGCTAATAGTATTTCATATTGAGTCCTAGTCAAATCTGAAATTTCTTTTTTCTAGTCCAAATCGCGTCCTCCTGCTGTTCGAAGTCCCAATTTAATAATAGTTAACTACAACGTATGTTCGAGTTTCCAATTCTGATTAGTGAATTATAATTAATTGATGACCAAACAAACTGAATAATATTTTCTTCACTTCACTTGTATGTATTGAATGTAACTAAAGAAAACAGCACACACTTTTAATAGGTTGCGTGAACCATTCAAGTCATGTAGTAAAAGATGTCTTCGGTCACTTCTTAGATCAAATATCTACACGGTCCTAAGATACACTCAGACATGAAATACGTTGTACATAGACACATAAATACAGATAGAGTTTGCTTTATTAATATAGAAGATAATATGTATTGTAAAATAAATCAATTATTTTTAATATATACGAGGTTTATTCAAAAAGTAAGGTGACTTTGTGTTTTTTAGGAAAAAATATGATTTATTCATCAATATTTATGTTGTTTCCTTCAAAGTAATCCCCCTCAGATACAATACATTTGTGCCAACACATTTCCAATCCTCAAAGTACTTTGCATAAGCACTTTTCGATATAGCCTTGAGCTCTTCCAGCAATGCAGTCTCTTCAATTGTTACAAATCTCCATCTTTTCGTAGGTGTCTTCAGTTTAGGGTACAAGAAAAAAGTTACATGGGGCCAAATCCGGTGACTAAGGTGATTGGGGCATGATTGTGGTGTTGTTTTTGGAAAGAAATCGATTATTCTTTTTGTCAAAATGAAGCAGTTTGAAACAAACTTGGCTGATAATCGTCTCATACCCAAAACTTTCGGAAAAATTATATGGCACGAGCCAAATGATATGTCAACATCCTGAACAACTTCTCGGATAGTGATTAGACGCTTTTCAAAAACAATTTTCTTCACTGCTCCGACGTTTTCACCTGTTGTTGCCGTGCTCGGCGTCCAAAGCGAGGATCGCAATTGGCATCTTGGAAGAGTTTGTACCACTTGTAAACAATTTTGTTATAAGAAAAGTTTCACTGTTTGCCTCTGTCAACATTTTAATTCTTTTGGAGCACTTAATTTAATTTTTTACACAAAATTTGATGCAAATTCTTTGATCCATATTTTCAATAGCAAAAAATAGCCAAACAAGCAAAATAATTCAAACTTTTATGCCTCTCACCAACAAACTAAACAAATTATATAGATGAAACAGTAAAAATATTTTCCTGGCATGTTTACTAAGATAAAATACAAACCATGCATACCAAATGTACCTTGCCTGCAAAATTTGAAAAGTCACCTTTCTTTTTGAACACACCTAGTATATACTTTTTAATTTTTTTCCATTAATTTTTATCTCCTGGGAAGTCAAAACAGTGCTTGCATGACAGTAAGACTCGACAATTTCCATTACTTTATCCATGTTTTCGTAAATTGACCTTCCAGTGCATAGTGCACCTTCGACATTAAAATTACCGGAACGTAATTGACAAAACCAAAATTGCGAGTAATTGCCTATTACAGTATCAGGATCATCAACGCTATTCCTATTTTCAGACGCCTGGATTGCATTTTCCTCTTCATTGAAAAAACAAAACAAAAAAGCCTGTAAAATATTGTATATTTTTTCTTTGCGGGTGCCCATCTTTGACGTCCGTTCAAACAATACTGAGTCAAACAATCAGAAAACTTCTTTAGAAAATCTTTTATTAAAAAATCTTATTTTTTTAACGTCATTTACCGTAAACTGATTGTAATCATACAACGCAAGATACACATTACTAAAGCCATCCACTGTAAAAATGATGTATTTCTATTTACAACACCTAATTTTGTATCATTAAACCATGAAAATAAAATAAAGTAGTAGAATGAAATGTCATTTTTTAATGTTATTTCAAAATTAATAATAATTTTATCTGAGGTATTAGTCCTCTGAATTTGAGGAGGACCTTGTGTCAAGGGATACGTGCATCATTCTAAGCTTTCAAAAACCAAAATGTTTTTGTTTTTTAATGGGGCGGGGGATATAATTCTATTTTAAAGTCTCATCTGTTCATGAATTCCTTTTAAATAATGGGATTTTATTTATCCCGAAGAAACAATTAGTGTATTTTTCATTTGTTAACAAATTCTTAATTATATTGTTGGGAAAGTTTAAAGTTTTTGTAATGTATGTCTATTTCTTTCTTGTTCTTAACGTTGAATGTTGGGTATACACAAATATCTATATATATCATTTATGTATAACAACACAAAAAACTATTCTCCATTGTTGAAGAAAATGTTTCCCTATCAACAGACAATACATTTGTATCCATACATACTATCGTCATAGATAAACACACATAATTTTCATATACTACTGTATATTCATTCATGGAGAACATGATAGCATTTGCAAAAGCAATACAATGTATTTTCTTAGTTGAATGTTTTTCAACCTTTGTAAAGAAATTGCGCGGAACAGAGAAAATTTATATTTTTTTGTTTTGAACATACGAGGTGTGTTCAAAAAGTAAGGTTACCTTTCAAATTTTGTGTGCA
This sequence comes from Lepeophtheirus salmonis, assembly GCF_016086655.4. Taxonomy (NCBI): domain Eukaryota; kingdom Metazoa; phylum Arthropoda; class Copepoda; order Siphonostomatoida; family Caligidae; genus Lepeophtheirus; species Lepeophtheirus salmonis. The sequence continues at coordinate 21,342,068 of NC_052143.2, forward strand.
ACGTATATTTGTTGTGCTAAATTTTTTTTATGTTAGTACATTTGAAAAATAGGATATATTTGTTATTTAATACCTATGTTTAGTTTGTTTGTAAGAGGCATAATGATTAGAAGTATTTTAAGTGTTTAGCAATTTTGGGTTATACTTTCTCTTCCATTTGGACTATTGTGATTTAATTTCGATATCATAACCATGTAAACATGATTTTTCACCACTTTTGAGCACATAAAGATTATCAATGACGTCTATCAACAGCTCATTAGCGATGTTCATACGACGATTCTTTTTGTCAAAACAGTTTTGGCAGTTTCGGAACAAACTTGGCTGACAATCGTCTCATGCCCAGAAAATTCGAAAAAATTTTATGGTACAACCCAACCGATATGTCAATATCCTCAGCAACTTCTCTTATACTCATTCTACTACTTTCAAAAACAATTTTCTCCACTGTTTCAACGTATTTGGGCACCCAGGGCGAGGCTCGTCATTGGCATCTTGGAAGAGGTTGTACCACTTATAAAGATTTTTTTTACTCAGAACAGTTTCACCGTATGGTACTATCAACATTTCAAGTGTTTTTTGAGCACATTACACAAAATTTCTTGCAAATTCTTTGATTCATGTTTTTCAATAGCAAAAAATCGCCAAACAAACAAAAATTTTCTAACCATTATCCCTCTCACAAATAAACATATATAGCCTTCAACAATAAATATATGTTATATTTCGAATGTACTAATATAAAAAAATCCAGTATACCGAATATAAATTGCCCGCAAAATATGAAAAGTCACATAATTGTTTGAACACACCTCGAATATGTAATTTTTTGAGCCTGATTATTCTTTTTGAACATTTTGATTTTCCTCTAGTACTCTTTTCTCCTGACAACAGGAAGTATCTTACAGTACAATAGTCTTTCGCGGAACCACAGTTTTAAAAAAAACTGCTCTTGTTGTATATACATTAGGGTGTACCGTAATGACAAAAGTTGGGAATTTGGTATCACCGGATATTTTTTATTTTGAATTTTATTCCTCTAAACAAGAAAATAACAATCAAATGTCCAAAAAAATGGATCTTCATGGATGCATTTTCATTTGAAAATCCGTAAAATGTCAAAAAAAAGAGGAAATTTTGAAGTTTTTTCCTTAAAATTGTCGATTTGAATCCAGTTAGAGAATTTTTATTTTATTCAGTATTATAGATGAAATATATATTTTGCAAAAATATTTCTACATTCTTTTTTTAACTTGCCTCATGGTATGATTTTTTTAATTTCAAACATGTTGCCAATGAATATACATATATTCTCTTTTGGTACCGCGTATTACGCGCATGTATTTTGATGTTTTATTCATTTTTATTACTCAAATCTCATTTTTTGATACAAATTGTATTATATATTATTATAAAATATACTTGTGTTGTTCATTTATGCCAAATTAGACCTATTATTTATTATTTCTTAATTTCTAGAGTTGATTTGTTTTCATTTAAGCATATTTTATGCTAATTTTTAGTCAACTAAATTTAGTTTTCAATCTTAATTAAACATAAACAATAATTTTTGTTAATAGTAGTCAGAATATTTTGTAATATTAAAGTAATAACCTTAGCCTATGGATTTCTTGTGCTTCTAAACTTATACCAGGTGGTCTGAAAAGTTTCTCCCTTCGATATGAAGATGGCAGAACTTTTAAACAAAATCTAGTTACATCGTTGCAGCTTCTGTAGACAGTTACTTACAAAAGTTTCAGCCATTTTTGAAGTACAGTTGCTATGTGACAGTCGTTTGAGTGAGTTGATGTGAGTGTTGTTGTGAAAAACTATATAAAACGACATAACAACCGCACGCTCAAAATATCTCAAACTTTGGTGAGTGGCTTAAGCCAGAAACTTTTAGACCACCCTTGTACTTATAAGAAAACCCCAAAATTACAAAATCAAACTTTACAAAGTTTTAGATAGTAAAGAATCCTTTTAATGAAGTACAGAAATAAAATATATTTAAATTACTTCTGTAAATGCTTCAAAATAAAACCATCAACTAGTAACAGAACAGAAGTTTTATGGTCTCTGTGAAAGGATTCATAATATATATTGTCAATCGAGGATGAATTGCTGATATGACAGGTATTTTAACCGCTTTGCTATTTGAAAGTAAAAAAAAAGCTTTAGTACAACGAGTGGTCCATTAAAATTTGAACATATTGAATTTTAAACTTTAACAACAATAATACACGATATAATTTCAACAAAATTAATACTATAAATAGATGTGCTCTCTTAATCATTAATGAAGCTGCCCTTAGCGGCAATTATGCCTTCCAAGTGGCGGAAGGTCTGGCACAGCTGTAGATATAGTCCTCAGTCATGGCGTCCCAGTGCTGGATGACAGAGGCTTTAGAGTATCGGTTTTTGGATGATGGACACAGCAGGCCTTCCCTTTGACACGCAACCAAAAGGTGTAGTTGAGGGGGTTGGCATCAGGGCTGTAGTGGGGGCCAAAAATTTCAAAAAAGAGTTCAAAAGAATTCAAAAGACTCAATCGAAACTCATTCAAAAGAGTATTGCAACAAAGGAGATGGGTTTCTTTATTGCTTTTGACGAAAGTGGACATTTTCTTGACATCTAAGTAAGCTAGAGAGCTCAGGTTTGTTTTGTAACTAACTGTTTATGCTTTAATATATCGAAATATGAATTAATTTCAATAACTCAAACTTGAATAGTTTTGGAATTAGTAGTTCAGAACTCAATGGGACATCAAGTATTTATTATTCTATGCAGGTATTCTTATTTAATTACCAATTGCCCAAATCTAGAAATGTACCGATACCAAAATTTAAAATTTACGATTCTGATACCGATTCTTTATTATGTATAAAGGAATTTCTTTTAACAAATAACAAAATGATTTACTTTTTTTAATATTTAACTTTCTACTGATTAGGGGTGAGTAAGAAAATACATGAACATATCAATCATAATTATGATTATAATTAGTGTTATTTAATTTTAAATTTAAAAAAATTAACTCCTTCCTGTGCTCAGGAGTCAATTTATTCCTTGTTGGTCAATATATATTAATAGTATGACTGAATAATCTTTTCACTTTCAATGGATGAATGTGGTTGGGATAAGTATGTACAAGCAATTACGTAGCACCTTTTCTGAGAAAAGAATTAAGTAAATATCAAGCCAAATGCATGATACTTGAGAAGCTGATGTTGGAACAACTGCTGCAAGGGACCATTTATAATACTTGTTGTAGTTTGTTTTCCACATAATTATGATCCCCTAATGGGTAAGTCAGTCTTAAAGAACCACATCAAATACATACATTGAGAAAGGTATTTACAGGGGTCTCAAGTTTTAATTTATCTTTGCGTGCGATTTGTACATTCAAAGATTTTTCAGGAAATGCTGTGTTATTATTAATCGATCCTTATTTAATTTGATTTATGTCTATATGGTTCTTTCATGGCAAAATACGGCCCTGAATCGTAAAAATATACAAAAAACGTTAATTGTTTTAAAGGGTCTTGAGGCCAAACCTGGAACTATTGAAGATTATAAAGTTTTTTAGGACTTTCAATAACAATAATAAACGTGATTTTAGACCAAGAACATATCATGACCAATTTTTTTTTGTTATAAACCCAAGTCCTCTACAAATATGCCAAATATTTAAAAAAACTTCTTCGAGTTTGAGCAATACTTTACATAATTAATAAACGTAAACTAAAGTATGGCTTTCTAAAATATAGATACATTTGTTTCTCATCAAAGAAACATGTGTGTATAATTAAATTATGTACTATAGGCTAACTATTTTTTTTTACAAGCTAACATTCTTAAATTGTTTGGATAATTTTTATTCATATTACAAATAAAATTGAACTTTTAAAAGTAGTTTGAGTAAAAAATGAAACGCATACTAGGACTAAAAGTTTATTTTATTACCCTATTATATGGTTTTGAATATACAAATGGCATTATACTAATGGTAATACAAACTTAAGAATCACATAGATACAATCTAAATGTTACAATCCCTTATAGAATCAAAATAAGTTCTATTACAGTCATCGGATAGAATGAATGTACAAAATGAAATATCTTTTTTTTACTATTTTTTCTGAAACTATCAAATCAAAAAATAAGTTTCTTAGCTGCACCCACAAATATTAAACACCTTGGGCTAAACAAGTAAGCTAATATTTCATTAATATATTCAAATCAATGACCATTGAAAAAGCTAACAATTGATTTGATTTTACAACTTTAATCAAAATTAGGAAATTTTTGTATTATTTTAAGGTACAAAGTCATCAATTGACATTAAAGGAAATCCGTTTTGAAAGAAAAGGAAGAGAAAAAAAACCATTATGCTTATTTACATACACTTAAAAAAACTTCAAAGTATTTACAAGTGAAAACAAGGAATTTGACCCTCACTTTTTCTTGTTAAGTAAAATATCAAAATAAATACCTACCATAGTAGAGTGCTTCCCAAACTAGGGTTGGAGGACTCAAAGGAGGGCTTGTAAGATGATTTAAAAAAATTATTATATATGATTTAAATTGACATTATTTTAAGTGCATCAAAACTTAAATAATGATAAATTTACATATTCTTTATAAGTCTCTTCTGGATTATTTTAAAAAGTATTTTCCAGAAGATAGTGCTAAATAAAAACATAGATGGAAACGGCTCTTTTAAAGCTAAAGGTAATCATCTATCGTGCGAACTGGAAGAATAATTATAATTGATAGTATATAAATTATTCCAAGTGGTAGATATATTGCTGATTTTATACTTACAATATATTTGATTATTTCCTCGTTGTATTTCTTATTTTGTTGCTATTTTTTTCAATATACGTAGGATTAAAATCTTTATTTTGAGCAATATAGTCAAATAACTTAAATTATTTGCCTCCGGGTTTAACTTTATAGGTTGATATATGGCCTCTAAGTCATTTATTTGTATAAAATGAGATGTGTAAGCGTCACACATTGTCTAGCCACATATTTTAAGGGTCGAACGAAAAAAAAGTTTGGGAACCACTGTCCTAGTACATACAACAATATGTTAGTACTATGTATAATGTTCAATATCCACTCTATCCTTGTTTGCCGCAGAATATATCAGGGATTTTAATGTACATACGTGAGTAGAACAATAGTCTTAATGATTTATGAGCTGGCTTTAGTGCATTTTCTTTAAAACACAATATACATACACAAAAGCATTGTTGTGCAAATATGATGTAACAATTCATATGCAAGTTGGAAGGCATAAAAATGTGCATGCTTAATAGAGATGGATATTATTAGGGCTTGAATGATATATCAGTTGATTATACACAGTTTGAGAATAATTGATAATCGGATAAAATTTGTCAAAACACTTTTTGTTACTAATAAACAAAAACAGACATTTCTAAGGGAAAAAACGACATAAAAAAAATAAATAATGAAATTAATCATTGAAATTATCATTGACCATTTTTGAAATTTTATCTTTCTCTGTTATGCTTGATTAATCTGTTTGGTCCTGATAATACTTAATTAACTAATTTATTTAAAAAATGTGCAATAAATGTAGCTCTTATTATTCTTTTATTTTTTGAAAGTGATTCGATCAATCAATTATTTTTAAAAAGACTAGAAACTAGCATTAAATCTCATCCATGGACGGACCAGCCATGATTAAATTCAAACGCCTTTGTGTAGCAGTGCCGCTCTCACGGTTTTGTTATTGAGAGGGGGAGGGCTGATTAGAGGCTATTAAAGCTTTAAATCTGATGAAATTGATTCCGTAATAATGGTGTGTTTTGAGTTTGTCTTCAATAAGACTGATAACTAATGTATGAATCTTAAAATCTAACCAAAACTTCAAGGCATTTTGTTCCCTATACGGAACATTTCATTATTGTCACGTAAAGCCACACAGTTTGAGTCATAATTCAACTTGAGCTCCCCAAAAATGAAGTAAAAAGTTATCATTTATCTCTAATGAACCTAGTCAACCAACAATATATTTCCCCTTACATTTTTTTCGTCTTCCCGACTTTTAATGAACATCTTCTAAAATCTAAAAGATAACTCATAATTTTCTCTTAGAATGATAACAAAATAGTACCTCTAGCGGACATTTTTTTTTTTTTTTTTTTTTTTTTGTGGTACAATACATTTTGAACTATTGATCTCGTAGTTCTAATACTAATTGGTTTAATGCTTTAGAGGTTACAATCGTTTTTTGTTTTTTTTTATATCGGATGAATTGCAATGTACATATCACATCCCTCTTAGGAAGTTACTATTCTAACATTATAATACAAGTACTACTTAAAGCTAATTCGAGCACAAGGTTTTAAGAAACTTCAGCTCTTATCTATTAGTATTAGTATTTAGGATAGTGAGTAACTTAAATGATAAATACACAACCCCAAAAATAAGTATCTTCCTTGAAACTCTACAATGGCTTTGCATTCTCTTATTGATAACATGATGTAGTGTTAAAAGTCCAAACTGGACCCGGGGGAGTTAAAAACATCCCAGGCTAATCACCTTTTGGGTGTATGTCGAGGGAAAGGCCCGTCATCCAAACACTGAGTCCCTCAAAGTCACTGTCAGTCAGAATTAGGACGCCAAGAAAGAGGATTACATCTGCAGTGGGTGCCAGTCCTTCATAGTTTTAATTTGAAAATGACAACGATAAGTCATTGAACGGAACTAAAACGGGTCAATGTAAATCAAACACACGTTTGTTCTAATTTTATCTCTCTTTGTGTATTTACAATTATTTTATAGCTTTATTCTGTCTAAATAATGAAAGGACAACTGCCTTGGGACTATTATTTTCATGATTCAATTATTTGCTCTGAAAGCTTATCCAATCACATATAATAGACAATATATATAATATATTTATTATATACATATTTTGTAATATGCTGTTCCAATATTCAAACTTTGTAGTTTATTTGTTACATCACGTTTGTTTGTTGCTACTTATTTTTATAATCAAAGCTTTCTAGGTATATATTTACAATATACATATAATAAACAAACAACAGATGCAGTCTTTGTCTCTTTCCCAGGGTCGTGTGTCCTCCATTCTTTGTAGCAAAAAAAGTTTCCAATCCTTTACGTTAGATGTAATTGAACTCCACTTAATGAATGTTTATTGTTACTATATTATTTAAGGGTGAATTAGCTCTTTAATTGAAGTAGCTTTGAATAAGTTATGCGTGTTATTACTCGATTTATCATCTGTTCCAACAAATATACACCAATTTGTTTTTGTTTACTCATAAAATGTAAATTGTAGACCAACCTAATTCATGGCCTGGGAATTGAGATTGATTGCATTCCCGCGAATTATCAATTTTTAATTAATTGAGTATTTAAACTTATATTATGGTGTTGTCCCACTAATAAGAACATTTATATTTTTGGTCAGCTGTTGATTTTTCTAATCCTTAAGATTATAGATGTATAAAATATGTTATAAAACAGGAGAATTGAGGATCAATATTGTAGTGAATCCAGTCTATGTGTCTATGCTATGTACGGAGTAGGATTTGCGTTTATTTCCTTCTCCCTAGGCTGTTTGCACCTGATCTAATAATATGTCATGATAGCTTAGCTGCTGCCCTCCAAAATATCCTTCAAATTGTCAGTGGTACTACGTTAATTTTTACATATCGTCACTGGTCAAGATACATTATATACAAGGTTGTGCCCTTATCGGTGTAGTAGTTCTAGCGGTTAAAGCGTTTCCGGTTCTTGATCCGAATCTAGAATGCGATATATTGCTTATCTGTCTCGGTTCTTGTACTTCTGTTCCTATAAAGAAAATACAATATATATTATAAAAAATAAATTAATTTTAATCAATAAGTCAATTTTCTGAGTTTTTTTTTTTTTTTTTTTTTTGCACAATTGCAGCGTTTTTCCCTAATTTTATTATGTCACCAGGGTGATACAGTTGTATCAGAGTTCCGAGTAGCTAAAGGGCTTCTTATTCTTGTTTGGTTGAATTAGTTATATCTCCTTTTAAGCTGTGAACAAATCCAAACAATTATAATTGAATAAAAAATTTATCTTTGGAAGGAATTGGGTAATTACCAGCTGACTTCGGCATTTTTTTTTCTATTTCTTATCGGAGGAGAAGTTGCATGATACTATCTAGGTATATGTGTAAAATGTAAGGTGACTATATAGTCACCTTGGAAAATATATAATACAAAAATATATCCATAAATATTTAGTTATAATTAATGTAAATAAATATCTTATAAATAATATGAATAAATAAAAAAAATAGTATCGCAATAATATTATTTATGTTCTTCCATATGAAGCAATCATTTGTATACAAAAATTTTGATTTCTTATATAAAATTATGTTAAATTAAAAATGTACTATTTATAATTCAATAAAATAAATTAAATTTTTAGTCTCGGAACTTTGTTCCCTTTAATCACAGAACCTTTTGTAGGAAAGGGATCATATTCAGCATTCAATGATAAGAGGTATTTATTAAAGCATCTAAAAATATAAATTATTTAGTATTTACGACTTATATATTAAGTTTGACATAATAATAACTTATTTAAGTAGACAAGAAGTTGGTATTAGGGTCACTAATACTCTAAATTATAGCTTTTAATACTGACCTTAAATATAAATATTATTCTAACAAATGCTTATTTATAGCTACCAGTCTTTTTAATATCGTAAAAGTTTTTTAACGTCCATAAAATAATAATGCATATCTTAGAAATGGGACTCCATTCTCAAATTAAAATGTAGGGCAATTGTAAAGCAATACTTACTAATCATTTTTCCCAATGGTACATCCACTCTCATAATTACAATTTAATGAATTTGTTTCCATTTTCTCAAAGTTACATTGCATAATAAGGATTGTTTGTTGAGATCTTTCAATCTACCTAAATGAGTTTTATGTACATATCAAGGGTACACAATGAGCAAATGTACTTTTATATTCAATGCACCCGGTCAACATTCTCAGTCTCTTCCCAAAGTAATCACAATAATGAGATGAATGCCTTAGTCATCAGCATAATATATGTCTGTTTTTATCTGAAGATACACTGAGCCTCCTCTTCATCTTCATATTTGTCTAAGTATCTCATTAGAGCTTTTACTTGCTGTCACTATTTGTCTTCTTTTGAAGGAGACTTCTTATGTCACCATGTTTGATCTTAGGAGTATAAATAACCTGTCACCTTTTATTGTTATTAGAGTAGTATGTAATAAGTATTTTCTAATAATATATATGTGTTCCTTATAAGTCGTCCATCGTATTATTTAATGAAGAGTGTCTTGAGAGCGTTGACTCAATTCTTATTACTTTCCATGCTTCAGAGACTGCATATGTTTGTACATATATTAAGTGACTTTTGGGGACAAATCAAACTTGTAATTTATCTATGCATAATTAGACAGTTGAAATAAATAAATTATTAATAATCAATTCATTTTCGAAGTGTTCACACACACACCTACATACATAGTTATTGTTTCCCCTCGTATCAATTGTTGAAACCTAGCTTATCTTAATTGAAAGCCTCATTAAATAATTATAATGTTTCGTTGATTGCAAGTCTTACCATTAATATTTTACGCTGTTTTTAACATTTATATAAGTTCAAATTTGTGTTTTTAAAATTTCCACATAAATTTTAATCGAAAACTTTAATTTCAAATGCTGCTAAACTAGTCTTCAATTATGTAGAAGGTATAATTAAATACAAATCATGAAGTTTTAATGTGAAAAGTATTTATTAGGAGAAAATTAATTATTAACATAGTTAATACGTTTAAAAAAATAGAGGTAATCTATTTCTCTACGACTATTCAATCCGTTATATGTTACGTCATTGAATCAAGTTTTCAATTGAACACAATTAACTTAATAAATTGTAATCAAACTTTAATCCAAACATAATCACGTAACTAAAAATATATTTTTAGTGAATATGGCTTGATATTAATCTTCTTGTAGATATTCTTTTCGAGTTTTGGCAATATTTTTTTTCGACACATTATATTTTGTTGTCAATAAATTTATAGAGTTTATTTTTTATAGATTACACTGGAGATTTGAGGAAGTAAAACTTATTTCAATTTTATCAATAGACAGGGTCCGTTAGTTACACTGTGAGATCGGTGTAGGGCAAAGATAAATGGGTGGGCACTTTTCCTCTTTTACTATAAAAAAAAAGATATCTTTACTATTTTTTAAATTAATTTTTTTAAAGCAAAAAAATATTGACCTTTTTTATTAAAATTTTTCAACCGAGTAATAGAATTACGTTAAATTAAAAAAAATATAATGCTCAGTTTTTTTTTAAATTACGTCCATATTTCATGAAATGACATTTTTTAGGAATTAATATTTGTTCCTATTTTAATGGCCTTTTATAAAAAATTATTTTTTTCTCAGATCCCCCTTAAAACCATCCCTATTAAGGGACTCTTATGCACTGAAAAGTAATTTATGACTTCTTTAGAGCAATGAAAGTAGTCTGAATAAAATTGGAATTAGAATACTGATGTGGAATGTTAGTTTCCACTTTTATTGTTATAGGATGAAAGATTGCTCTGGGAATATAAAGTAGCACTAAAGTTATAAGCCAAACGATGACACGTAATAATTTATTCTTCATGTTAAGTAGGCAACTAGGCCATAACTGACGGTACCATAAATATTACAGTATGGTCAATGATTTAAATCTGGTGTTTTTGTAAGCTGGGCTGTTTATTAATAATTGGTAATCTGAAGAATGAATTTTGTTTTCCACCGCATTATTATTTAATTCCTAAGTAGGGAACATCCTTTCTTAAATAGGTTCAATTATATTCCAAACCTGATTGAACGTTCAAGTTTGCTCATAAAAGACCGAGCGTAACCCTAAGGGTTTCTTGCATAGTTATAATTGTAAGTCCTTGTTGGACTCAGAGTAGAATTGGGGATCGATATTGGATTTTTCTAGCAAATGTCCTGGTTTCTACCCTTTTCTCCTTCCTCTTTTGTCACAGCTGATTGTATTCAATCAAATGAAACATCATAAGCATTATTCTTTTTCTCCTCCAAAATATTCTTCAAAATGTCAGGGTTACCATGTTGATAGTTGGTTTTATAGCATGTCCATTCTACACTGGATTCTCATGACTATGTTCTCACACTATGACTAACTACAAAACAACCATGTCATCATTATAATTAAATTAACAAGGTGAAAAATTGCATACGTCATTGAGAAAAAATGACATTTCCGGTATCTCAAAAACAATATCTTGCAGGATGGGGAGGGGGAGGTTAGTTTTCAAAAGCCAAGGAGATAATCTCCGTTCCTCACATTGATTTATAGTTTCAATTTATTATGAGATTTGTAAACTTTATGATTTAAAATCTTCGCGCAAATAAATAAGTGTATTTATTATTGCTTTCAAATAGTTATCGAACCCGTGCAATTTACAGATGATCACATACAGAGCTTTAACCAGTAACATAACTCTCTTTTTTCAAAATACAATAAAATAAGTATTATAAATCAGAAGAGTTTTACTTTTGTTTCATCATACAGATTTGATTTTACACAGTATTGAAGTCACTGAATAAAATTTGGTATTTTAATATCCGATATATTTTTTTTCATATCTCTTTAAATAATTTTTTATTGAAAAGTTATAGAGGGATAGTTATATAATACAAAAAAAGAGACAAAACTTCAAATTTTGCAAATTCGCAACATATCTTATCTTAAATTTCGCATGACAACTTGATAAAATAATAATAAGTTATTAACAAATATAGTAGTATAGCATAGAAGTATATATTATATTTAATGTAATGATTTAAGGGGTAATTAAAGAACACGTTTGGACGAAAACAACATATTTATTGTTTCATACAAACACATAAACATTAAGATACCAACTGTTTGATAGAATTTTTTTTTCAAAAATTAAATTTGTGAAAAGTTTTAGATTTTTGAAAAAAAATGTATTATAAAATTGAATATTTGATTTTTTTTTTTCCAAAATAAGGAAATAAGAAATTTTATTTTACAAATTTTCTTCGAAAAAATTTCAATTTTTAGGTTTTTTAAAGAATAATAAAAATCAAGGAGCCCCACACCCTGCCCCAAAAAAATAATAATTGTATATAATCTTGTGGACGCTCCTGTTTCCGAAATGGTATTTTTTGACTTTTATTTGAAATAGTAAGGAATTGGAATCGGCAATGGTCATTTATAATGGAATCAAATCGGCATAGGGATTTTATTTTTTGGTTCCTTTATCACTAGAAACAATTATAATACAACAAATTAATTTTAATTTTATGGTTCAAAAGTTTACACGATATAAAAAAAAAAAAAGAAGGACAAAATATACTATAAAAAAAAAGAACGAAGTTTTTATGTTTTGTGTACACAAAATGTATAATGCGACCCTATATTATTTAGAGTGGATATTTTGTAGAGTGTGAGGAGAAGGGGGGAGACTTATGATCAGTGATAAAAATTCTGTGTACAGGGGTGTCTGCAAGGGTTGGGCTGGAGGGGCTTTAGCCTAATCCAAATTAAGGAATGTTTCCTCTTAACTAGGATTTTTTTTTCAAAATATTTAATATATCAAATTAAATTAAGTTTTTCAATTTTTGTCTTCCAAAAAATTTAACTTTCTCTGAATAGCTATGAATTTTTGAAAATTTTAATTTTTGGATGTTTTTTTCAAAAAAATTCAAACCCACAAAAAAAATGTATATGGTATGTATGTGCCTATGAAATGAGACTTTTAAAAAAAGTTGAACGTTCGTCTTTGGCTGCAAACCAGCCATCGATCTATTTTTTGGCTTCAGCGTGAGAATCGAAGCATAAATCATTGAGTGCATGGCCCATCGATGCAAATAAGTTGCTAGGTCTGGTGAGTAAGCCGCTTGAGCAAGAGCTTCCCAGTTGTACGATTCAACAAGCTGGTGGGTGGTTAGAAAGCGATGCGGTGGTGCGTTGTCATCAAGGAAAATTACTTTGTGTTGCCTGGCTTTATATTTTGGGCGTTTTTGTTGTACAACATGGTTCAAATTGGTCAATTGTTGTTGGCAGCGATTACCATTAACAGTTTGACCGGGAAGTAGAAGGTCATACCATATGGCACCACACTGGTCCCTAAACACACGCAGCATTGGCTTCTTTCTGAAACTATCTGCCTTGCAGTCGGTTTGGCCTTGCAGCCACGGTCAACATATTCCCTTTTTCACTACGGATTCTTGAAATAGACCAACTTTTCATCGCCAGTTACGATTCCATGCAAAACGCCTTCCTTTTGTACCGGGCGAGCAGCATTTCACAAATGTTTTTTTGGTTTTCTTGCTGCCTTTCATTCAGTTCATTTGGCACCCATCTACCGATCTTTAAAACTTTTCCCATTGCTTTTAAACGTTTTCCAACGATCCGACGGTCAAAACCCAATTTTTCTGCTAGCTGTTCTTGCGTTGGGTGATCATCTTCATCGAGCAATGCTTGCAATTAGGGTTCTTTAAACTTTTTCAGTGGCCAGCTGCACTCTCCATTTCTCACGCCAAAATCACCCCTTTGGAATTTTTCACACCACCTGAAGCACTGTGCTCTGCTTAGAGCATGTCTACCGTAAAATTTTACAAGTATTTGATGGGGTTGAGAAACGTTTTCTTCAATTGGTAACAGAAAATCAATGATGTTCGCACATCGTAGCTTGTAGGCACAAAGGAGACCTTTTTACGAGTGAAAAAAGTGTGTTGTTGAATGAAACTATGCAAACAATAAACTAAATATTGTTGACACATTTGGAAATAAGCATTTAGATTTTTGGACCGGTTTATAATATCTAACTGGTGACACCTAGGGACCAATAGCCAAAAGTCTCATTTCATAGGCACATACCTAGTATAATCCTGCGGACGCCCCTTGTGTACAATGGGTAAGTTAAAAAAAAACTGATAATATATTCAGGGTGCGTGGACAAAATCTGTCACATTTTAAAGACGACATTACTCCACCAGCTGATGTCTGATCTGTCTGTTTTTCGTGTTAAAATTTTTCCCGGGTCATAGGCTTCAGTTATTGTTTACCAATTGTAGTGATAGCATCATTTTAACGTAGCAGCAGGACTGGGCTCCGGCCCACAAAGCTAAGGGGACGCAAGAATGGCTGAAAAGTAATGTTTTTGCGTTCGTACCCTTCTCCTCTTGGCCTCCCTCATCACCGGATTTGAACCCATTGGACTACTTTATCTCCTCCCACAACACCAAGCAGTCTCTCATCAACTGCATCAAGGAGAAATTCAGTGACATAGAAGAAGCGCAGATCCAAAATGCCTGTTCTCTGTTTCGTAGCCGCATTGAAAGAGTTTTGGCTGCAGACGGCAACTACATTAAATAGATAGCTGCTCTATATCCTAATAAAGATATTCATTTATATTTTGTCAATAAATATTATAAAATAAGCTTGTAGTTGTTGTTTTTTGATGTGGCAGATTTTGTCCACGCACTCTGTAATATTATAACGTTTCATTAGATCAGCTACAATCATCTGTGGCAAGGGAAGAAAAAGATAAGGAAATAAACAAGAACATTTGATAGAATTACGTTGTTGTCGATCCCCAATTCTACTCTGAGTCCAACAAGGACTTCCAATTATAACTCCGCAACAAATCATCTGGATTAAGTTCCATCTTTTATGAGCACACAAGAATGTTTAATCAGGCTTTGAATATAATTTAATATATTTTAGAAGGATGTTGATTACACAGGAATTAAATAATTTTAATGACAACTTCTATAAAAAATAAAATTTATTCTTCAAATTACCAATTCCAAAAATAGGAGCCAGTAAAAAAATTCACTGGATGTACATAACTGCTTAGTATACTCCTAAATCAAGGCCCTGTTGCTTGTTATATTATTTTTGAAGGAGAAAATGAATTATGGCTATAGAGAAGAGAACCATCAATAGTAGTATATAGAGAATATTTTAAATTAAATTCTTCGAAACTTTTTTTAAACATTTTCCAATAAATAAACCAAAAATATGGGGGAATTCATCATTCAGAGCGGATGTTAATACCACGTCCATCTATAGGGTAATGAAAAAAAGAAGAAAAAAAGAACGAAAGTACTAAACCGTTTTTCCTTTTCTTATCTTAAAACTGTTAGTTGTTTATTTTATAAAAATTATAAATTTACAAAAATTCCAAAAACCATGCCCCCCTAAAAAGTAATATGTATATAATCCAGCAGACGCCCCTGTACATAGATATTTAGGTTCATAATATATTCTCCAATATCATTAATACTTTTTTTTCTCATGTAGGTACTTCGTCCATCTTTAATCAATGTAAAGTACCAATACGCAAGGTTGAACTTTAAAGTCTTTTCAAGTTTCTACTAATGTATAACTCATTTGTGGTCGTCCAATTATTTTCCCATTTGTCAAATCAAAGGAATAACAAACCATGAATAATTCAAGACGCATAAAGTCATTATCCCAGGCAACAGGTTTGAAATAACTTAAATACATAATAATAAAGAAGGGGTATGTGTAAAGAAAAAACGAAGCATAGCGATCAAAAAAAGGAAAACGGTTGATGTATGTCCTCTTTCTTCTCTTTTGTTGATTATTTATTATTCGTGGGTGTGTGAACATCTTCCTCTAATGTCGCCTTTCTTTGGTGTAACTTGATTTAAAATTGGACAATAAACTAAATATCTATTTGAATTTATATATAATTTTAATATTTTCCCTGTACTCCCGGGGGGTCCATTGAAATCTGAAAACTTACTAATCCAATAATTAATGAAGGTTGATTAATTAAAATTAAGTTATATTTCGATATGTTAAAGCAAAAACAATTAGCTATAAAAGTAAACTAACCTGAGCTCTTTAACTTACGTACAAGTTCAGAAAGTTACCCTTGAGCAATTCGCGAACTCCAAGGAGTTAGTCGTCCCCAAAACCACCGTCTACGTCGTTAGTAATTCCCGAAACGTTTGAGAGGAAGAAGGTTCTGTAAAAAAGGCCAAGTTGGATCTGGAGGAGTTAAAGAAAACAGCCCAGGCCAATACCATAAGTCCATGAGGGGGCATGCAAAAGATCTTGGGGTTTCACACCAGACTGTGCAGAAAACTATAAAAAAGTGGGTGGAAAGTGCCTTGTGAGGGTGGAGAGGCCACTTTTGACATAAACAATGAAAGAACCCCATTTCCTCTGTTGCAAGACTCTATTAAGTTCTTTTGAACTCTTTTTTGACACTTTTGTCCTCCCCCCCCCCCCACCAGCTCTGATACCAACCCCCTCATCCACACCTTTTGGTTTCATGTCGAGGAAAAGGTCTGCAGTGTCCTTCATCCAAATACAAAGACACTCAAAGCCACTTCCAGCCATGTCTTGGACGCCATGTCAGAGGACTACATCAGCAGCAGATGCCAGGCCTTACACCTTTACCTGGAAGCCATTATTGTAAATTAAGGGGGCTATTGATGATGCATAGAGCTCAGACACACATTTAGTAATGCCATTCATTTTTTTGAAATTCTATAGTTAATTAATAAATTATATCTTGTTAAAGTTTAAAATTCAAAATGTTCATATTTAAAAGGACCACTTGGTAATTGCATTGATACTTATAAGGTTTTGTTTTTAATAGTATTAATTCATTTTCCCCCAAAAATCATATAACAATCATCTTATATTAAACATGGTCTTGATTCAGGTGTACCATATGTCTTGTACCCACCTTCTCCTCGCACTCCTTTATATATACCATTTCTGCATGTAACTCTATTTATCCATGATACCCTTCGTTTTATAGTGGTTATAATATTGTTAAATATATAAATAAGCATTGTATCTTTTTCAATTTAGGGCAGCAAATTGAAGTTCAATCCATTATTACCCCAGCCCCACATGTTGTTTCTACAAATAAGAAAGGTTGATTCGAGAAAACGAAATTAATAATGTTTTTTTTCTCTTCTCATCAGCATAATGATAAAAATATCATTATGTTATTAAATCTTAAACATGACTATATATACTAAATGTTTTTTTTGAATTGTAGTTTAGTTTATAGCCTAAACTTAGTGTAATTAATTAGACTGATATTTGTCTCAAATTTTATGAGCAATGTTCGTACCTTAATACAATAGGATTCGGATTATGGTTACATTTTACTGATTCCGAAACAAGGAATAACCAAATTTCATTACAATACGGATGTGTGCAGAGGTATTTACACTAAACTTTAAAATATATGATTGTATATATTTCTTTATTGGGCATAGTTTTTTTTAAATAATAATTTGGAGCAGCTATTTTTGAATATTTTCTTATTTATATTATTTATTTTTGTTGTGGCTACTTAGAAACAACAACAATCAATAAAAAAATAACGCCATAAAGATGTACATCTAAATCAAAACTAGTGTAAATACTTATTCACACCTCTGTGTAGTAATAACATTGGGTTATTCATTGTTTCGGAATAAGTAATTATTAAAAATGTAAACAACTTCTCTGTAAGACCATAATTATTGTTATAAAAAATAAATTGACACATCGTTATTGGCAACTTTTCCTCACAAAGGAAATAGATAAAAGGTCAAAATCAGTTGGTAATTAGTCAATTCTTCCAACTATGGAATTAATTTTCAATAATTAATAGCTGACATTTGTTTACTGCTTAATAAGAACTTATTCGAATCCAATCAATCAATAAAATAACACTGATTAGAAGAAAATAAGAAGAAACATCGACAACAGCCAAACAGTGTAAGTTTTTTGAGTTGGTAAGATAACGCCGTATGACCACAATATTTTTAACATTGATTGGTGGAATTAGAATTAGTTCATTTTAAGTTGTAAGTAATTCTCAACAACTATTGCATAATAATTCCGTAGTTGGAAAAAATGGGCTCATTATAATTAGCCAACAAAATCACACTTTTTTTTATGTATTAGAACATCATATCCTCAACTTAGTAGAATTTGATTCCAAATATCAGAAAAAGGCAATACATTTTTTTGTTAATTTGAGCTATTTTTAAGGTTCAAAGCTGTTTTAAGGACATAGTGTTAAAGATAGGGACAAATCAAGTTAAAGCCTTTTAAAGCGGAATGTTAAAAAAATCTAAAACCATTTTTAAAATGTCTGCATCATGCTTATAACTCGAATTATCTTTGTTTAAAGTGGAAAATAGATGATTTTTATTCAAAGGTTCATAGCTTCAAGACAAATATATTCAGAAAGTTTAAAAGTGTCTCGTTTAGTAGCTGACAGTCTAAACTTAAATTTTAAAAAAAGCTTCCCCAAAAACGCTCTATATCGTTGTCAATTCGAGAAAAGGCCACTAAAATATTTAAAGGGTAAAACCCATTTTTGAATTGATCTTATAACAAAAGTCCACAAATAGGTATTTGGTATGCCCAAACTAGAAGAGATAGAAATAAAGAGAGAGAAAAATAAATATTTGGTACTTACCCATTGATTTTGGCCTTTTTCATGTTTCTTTTCGGGGGAAAGATTGCATAATACAATAAAGGAAACGACGTACGCGATGATACTGTTGTTGTAGATGTCACCCAAGTACTAATCAAGCTTATTAAGATCCCCAAATTCCATGAATCCTTTTTATAATGTTTCAAAGTTCGAGTACCGGAAGCCTGTTCAACTTTCGAATAATCTTGGATAATACAAGTTTACCCGGGTCAGAGCGGTCTGCAGGGTGTGGTTTGGAGGGGTTGTAGCCCCCTAAGTATCCAAATTTCTGAAAAAAATTTCTTCTTAAAAAAAAAGTTAATTTTCTCTAAATTGCTATGGATTTTTTTTTTGCCAAATCATTTAATTTTTGAATTTTTTTCCCAAAAATTATATTTTTTCTTGTCAGGTAAAGATTTTAGAAATTTTATTCCAAAAAATTTAATTTTTTTTTGTATATATGGACTTTTGATTTTTTTTTTTTCTAATAAACTTCACTTTTTGTGAATAGATTTTTGAAAAAAAAATTGAATTTTTTTCCAAAAACATAATTTTGTATCAACAGCTGTGGACTTATGAATTTTTTTTTCTAAAAACTTAAATTTTTTGTGAACACCCGAAGATTTTTGAAGTTTTTTTCAAAAAAACTTAGTTTTTTGATTTTAAAAAAATAAATCCAAAAACCAAGCCCCCCTGCCACCAAATGTATTCCTATAGACGCCCTTGCGTGTATTTCGGATCCGGGTTAACAACCCGTCTTATCTTTAATAATGAGTAGTTTAATTGTCATTTAAGACATGAGGTCGATTGCTCCTCCGACCGTCTTAAAGCGCAGCCTAAGGTACTATGAAAATACCAAAGGGATTAATTTAAAGCATTATTCGTTTTATGGCTAGAGTTATAATACAAATATGAATTGCATTTGCAAAAATAAGTCTTGATTTTAAGTTATACATTTTATTCCAATTTTTGATTTTAAAAATGTATTATGAACAAGGAATGCTTGAGTTACTTGTGTAAGATTTTTATACCTACAATGTAGAAAAGTATAAAATATACATTGTACATATAATGGCATTATAATATTGTAATGAAAGCTGTTGCTTTTCCTAATGTTAGTTCGTGTATACATTCTACCATAATATCACATTATGGAAATCGTAATAACGTTATAGTTCTTGTCTTTATTCATGGGAAGAAAGCCATAAACTTTTTGATTGCCTGCATTATTTCTCCACATACGAAAAATAGAGGCCCATCTATTTGACTTATTTTTGTAAATCTTGTCATTTTAGGAAATATATAATATATTTTTATTTTAAAGTCCTAAAATCAAAACCATCTGATGTAGAGTCTAAATATTTCTAGTAGAAAGTACGTATAAATAATCTATGGTTATTTAGTTATGCTGTTTTCAAACTTTGAAGCACCAACCTTAAAAAGGGAAAATGTACATGTAACCGTGTATATGGGGAGGGAGGTTAAGAGTACTGGAACCAATTCAAAAGTGGAGGGGGAGCCGTTTCTATGCAAATATATACAGAGTGCGAAAGGAAAATTTTCTGTGTCATCAATATTTATATTTTTTTTGCGCTAATTAAGGTTTCAGGTGACATCTCAAGCATTGTTCCGATACATGTATTAATTTTTTTCGTGCTCACTGTTTTAATTTGATCAAAATCGGACAAAACAGGAGTGAACAGGAATAAAAAAGGGAAAGGGTTTCGAATCTTCTCAACGCGGTTGTTGATCCAAAAATAATCTTAAGCATTGCCAGCGTGACCATGAGGACAGTCCGGAATATCAAGGAGGCCAAGGAGTATTGAAAATGAGTCAAACAAAAGGCAGGATGTGTAGAAAATGGTTTGGAACGAGATGAAACATTTCTCAATTCCGTGGAGGCCAAGATCAAGGAAGATCCAACGGCAATAATGCGCCGCTTGTCTGATGAGTTCAATATGGACGAGATCACCATCAGGAGGGCAGTTCATGATTACCTTGGCCTTAAGAGATTTGTCATGATTCCATGATATCTCCTCACAGACTTGATGATCTTTTGGTTTGAGAGATGGGAAAACCTTAATTACCTGAGAAGTCATTTGTCGACTGTGAAGATCTTCTCTGTTAAAATTTAGTAATTTAGTTTCTTTTTTGTCCATTTTTTGGAAATCACTCCATTTTCTTGATTCAAACGAATGTCAAACCTAAAGAAACAGACCCATCTGGCTGAAAGTTGATTCGTGTTCTTCGAAAAGATGTTACTAACTAAACATAACCTCGATACACATCAGTAGGGTTATCTTTCGGACTTTGCACGGAATTTTCAAACAACTCTCGTATTGTATATCAGCTATTGAGGGAAAAATTGTCATTTATATAATATCCTTAAACATTGAGTCTTATGTATAATACAAAAATAAGGGAATCACAAAGTGTAACGAGGATTTCTTTGTTCCTTATACTTATATATTAGAATATTCATAAATTTGTATGCTGTTATTTATGGTTTATACTTTTTAGAATGGACTGAAATGCCTTCAGTGGTATCATTTAATAAATACTATATACTGTGAAATACATTTAAATCCCATTTATTTATGAAAGACAATTACAGTTCCAATAGGTTTAATTAAATATTTTTAATACAAACATTTCATAAGGTAGATATCTTTTAAGAGAATAATAACAAGATACATTCATAATACATATACCTTTTAATTAATGATTATATCTAAAATATATTTAATTTTGTTTAATAATTGAATGAAAAATTTGTAAATTCTAGACTTTTATTTTCTTTACTTGTAACCAATTAAGTGGCTTTTGTATGTGTTTTAGTGTCAAAACATATTTTAACCATAAATAGATTTATTTGACTTGCTGTTTCAACGTTAAGAGTTGAGTTTATCTGGAAAGAACTAATATATAATTCTCCAATGTTAAAATATTATTTAAAAAATAAAAAAATTAATAAATAAATATCTTCAAGCCCTTAGTCCGCGGAAAGTTATGTTAAAAGTTGGTGTAATCTTAATTACTTTAGAAAGACATGAGAAAATTTAAAACTACTTGGAAATGACTATATGACGCATTATTTTATTGGAATGGAGATCCAAGGATCTACCAAATTGGTTTTTTAAAGTCTTTCAAGCAGTTGTGTATTTTGGAAAAAATTTCCAAACAATTAAATTTTGGAAATTTCAATTTTTTTAATTGAAAATATTAATTTTGTGAATATTTTTTTCAAAATGTATTGCTATTCTCAAAAAATTAAATTTTGAGGAAAAAAATTTAAAAAATTCACAACTTTTTAACGAAAAGTTATAATTTTCAACAAATTTAAAAATTTATAGCTGTTCTCAATAAAAAAAAAATTCTCGGCAATGATGGCTTCCAGGCGGTGGTAGAAGGCCTGGCACACACTGAAGATGTAGTCCTCTTTAATGGCGTTCCAGTGCTGGACGACAGTGACTTTGAGGGCCTCAGTGTTTGGATGACGGACACTGTAAGCCTTTGCTTCTATATGCACCAAAGAAATGTACTCGAGGGGGTTGGCATCAGGGATGTAGAGGGCCAAAAGTGTAAAAAAAGAGTTCAAAAGAGTTTTGCAACAGAGAAGATGAGTTTCTTTCATTGCTGGTGTCAAACGTGACCTTCCACCCTCACAAGGATCTTTCCACAGTCTTGTGAGTAACCCCAATATATCTTGCATGGACCCTCATGGACTTTAGGGGATTGACCTGGGTTTATTTCTTTAACTCCTCCGGGTCCAATTTGGCTTTTTTGACAGATCTCTACTTCCTCCCTAACGTTTTGGGACTTGCTGACGGCGTAGACGGTGGTCCTGGAGACGTCCAACGACTTGGAGTGTGTAAATGGAAATTTATTGATCACGTCCAAGTGTAATTTTCTCTATTTGTATGTAAGCAAGAGAGATCAAATGTTTGTAACTAATTGTTTATGCTTTAATATATCGGAATATTAATTAATTTTAATAACTCAAGCTTAATTAATTATTAAATTAGTAAGTCTTTAGTTTTCAATGGACCACCTGCTATATTTACTTTCAGTCATTTTTGAGACTAAAATTACCTCTGGAATTAATATAATATATATAAGGGTGACCATATACACTCTTTTCTCTATATATGTCTTTTTTTAACAATGTGGTCTTTCTTATTAACTATTACATAAAACTACATTTAATAATTTATAAATTAGTACTTAAATAAATAACTGGAGGAATTGCATTATAAAAATACAAATAAACATTTTAGTTTAAAAATAGACCTCCATGGACCAGTTCTTCCGTCCTCTAGTTATATCTCAATGTTAAAAATTATAAAACACTAAGCAATATTCCTCATATCATTTAAAAATCTAAAAAGAGAATCCATAACATTCATGAAAAAACTTTTATAGAAAGTTTTAAAAATTGACATAAATACACAGAAAACGTAAGAAGTTATTATAAAATACAGTAATAAAATTTACATGGTCATAAACTTTTTGAACTTTTTTCTAAAAATGTTAACAATATGATGAAAAATTTTCAAATGAGGTTCTGATTCAGAAGGTATAACCTCACCATGTCAAAGGATAAATCCTATAACTATCCATAGACTGTTGGTATTTGGATATTAAAAGCAACCAATCTTGCTGCTGCATATATTAAAATAGCTTTAAAATTTACTACTCTGATCGTCACTTTCAATTTTTTTTTTAAATACATGCCTTGGAATGTAGGATTTCAAGGTAAAGTAAGTGCTCTGGTTTTTGGGTAAGAATTCCTTCTCACAGGTATTTGAAGACGAATGATGGGCAATAGGAAGCTTAGATTTAACAATTTTATAGAAAAAATAAATTAATTTTACAATAATAATAATTTCCTCCTCTGAAACTGACACTGCCCGTATAACGTGTCCTCTTTCTTGACAAGCAAAATAAACTTTTTTTTTTATTTTTAATTAGGTATGGTGGTGTTGATTCGTTTTTTTTGTGTGTGATTTTTATATGGAATCGAGTTAATGAGTATGGAAGTCATGCATGATAAATATTTATGGACTGAACACTTGATAGAGTGTTTAAATCATAAATAATTCATTGATTATGAAGCAAATTGTATTTCTAGGCATATAACTAGGTATATATGCATTTACAAAGAAAAATAGCAGAAAAATAAGAGCAAAAAAAAGTGGTAAAAATGGGCAATGACTTGTTCTTAAATTAAATACATACATACGGAGGTCAATTTATGATTAACAACCAACACAATGTCACTTTGTTCTCCTAAACTAGTCATCCGATTTTAATAAAAACCAACGCCAAATGAAAACTGAGTGAAATAACGGCCTTGTCTCCACCTCAGAAACAGGAGGAGATCTTGATAACAGTGCCCTTCAGCAAATTCTAGTATTGCTCCCAGATCCTAGACATCAGCTCGGATTTTGTGTTGCAGGAGGAGTGAGCTTGGAGGCCAAACACTGGGTCCGACAAAGTAAAAAAAATAAAAAATACGATCTCATCTTATGATTCACATGCTTTGTTATTGTTTTTTTATTTCCAATAATTCATTATTAATACATAGTCAGAGTATGATTAACGTAAAATAAATAAAGGAGGCGAGAAAAGAGATAAAAAAATATCACCTAAAAAACATGATCAAAAAACAGGATTTGACAAATTAGTGAAATAATAATCCAATTAAAAAATATAAAACAATAACAAAACAAATTTTAAAAAAACTGTTTTCGTTTTTTCGTTTAAAAATTGGACCTTGCAATCATATTTTGCAATAGATTTGGATCCAATTATGAACAGAAGAGCCACATCGTTAAAACTATAAATTTTTTCCTCTTGCGTCAGCCCTCTCCCCAATTAGTGAGTGATTTTATTAGACATTACCGGCCATATCATTTGAAGTTCCTTGCAGTCAGGAAAGACATGGGCGAGCGTTTTCTATTTGTTGCAGTCTTTACAGAGCGACTCTCTCTATATATAATATAATCCAAAGGCGACCCAGTATCTCAAAGTATGACTACTGAGACGTGAGATACGGATTGAACAAATGTCACATACTGTTTCTGAATCCTTCCAAGGTTAATAGAAATACAAGGTTAGACCATCATGTGATCGGGCATGCTAGAATTTTCAATCTGAAGTATTGTACCAACTGCTGTGCAAGACAGGTAGATTTTGACAAACCACGCAACCACTTATATTCTATGACGTCACCATTGCTAGTGTTTTCAATTTAATGTATCATACCGACTGCTGGGCAAGAAAAACAGATTTTGACAAAACCCACAACCACTAATCTACTATGACGTCAATATTAAAAGCGTGATGGAAGTCAAACATAAGTCGTAAACACATTATGGTATAACCTTGTATTTCTATTAACCTTGGATCCCTCCATCCTTATTGTGAATTTTACTTTGGCAGAAATGATAAAAAGTCTTGTTCTTACTCTTTGTTCTTGATTCATAATCACTTCGAGACTCTTCCAGCTTTTCCCTGTTTCTTCAGACAAAGGATGTTCCCAGGTTTAAGAAGCTTTCAATCTCAACATTGTCTTGTCCGGAGCGAGATACTTAGTATATATCTAGACTAGGTTTATCCAGCATTGTCCGGGACATTAAGAAATTAAAATTAATTAAGAATTTTTCTGCTTACTATAAAGCAAAAAATAAAAAACGTAAAATTTTAAGAATTATGATTGCTGCAGGATGGTGAGGGTATGTATCTGTGTGCCTATTTTTGCCCAGCCTTGCCGGGAAATTACTTTGGCAGAAATGATAGTTTCCAGGTGGCCACAGAAGAGCTTTCTCCCATGGCAGATGTAGTCCTCATCCCAATGCTGGTTGATAGTATCCTTGAGGTTGTTGATATTTGGGTAATGGACGGTGTACTCAACATGCACCTAAAAAGTGAAGTCCAATGCGTTGGCATCTGGTGAGTAGTTGGGGGGGGGCACATGTTATTTGGCCAGAAAGGAAGGTTGTCCTCCAACCACTTTTTGGCCTTTTTGGACGCGTGTAAAGGCGCACCATCCAACTGGAACCCCACATTCATGTCTTGGTGGTTGGTCTGGACCCACGGCAACAACTTCTCTTCTGTTGATTTCTTGCCAGTGTCGAAAAGTGAGCAGACCAAAATTCGTTGGTCACGTTCCGATGACCTTTTCTTGGCGCCTAATACACTTTGGAAAATTTAGTTGTTTTTTTTTTAGGTTTTTTTAGTTTTACCCCATTCACAAAAAACTTGATTTATGTAGCAAAAACGAAGTTTAAAGATGTTTTCTCCGCACACGCTAATAAAATATTTTGAAAATTTATTTTTTCATCTTTTTGTATGAAGTAACTATTTCTTTAAAACCTCTCAAATAAAAGTTATTTAAGAGAAACAAAAAAATGAAAAATCGATTCATATGATTTTTAAACAGTGTAAAACAAAACTTTAAACGTTGACTAACATTATGAAAAAATAAAAAAACTTTGATGATTGATTAAAGTTGTTAAATGAAGTTTTGTTCTTGCACCCATTAGTATCATTGATATATGACTTCGTTTTTTATAAAACTGTCCCCTGTACCTATGAAATAGAACAACTAATTTAAAATACAGTTGGAATGAAATCTTGTATTTAATTTACATTTTCCCTTACAATTCAATAAGCTAAGATATCATTTAAATACAACATTTCCTTCCAACTGTATTTTATATTAGTTATTCTATTTGTTTGTAGAAGAATTGAGCTTTTTATAAATACAAGTTCAATATTTGTGACATCAAGCTAAAAAAGTTTTTGCTCTGCATGGATTTACATGTGTATGTAAGTACGAGTACTCAATTTCTCTTTTTATTCCTAATGAACACAAAATACATCGTGTTCATGTTTGTATGTGCTTTCGAACGTATTTTTGCTCTATATCTATTACAATAGTGTTTGCTCTTTCGAGAAACCAGAAGGCGCTAGCGAAAGGCTTTTGTTCTTCCTTATTGAGAATCCTACTTAAGCGTGTATAATTTTTAGGGCATGTATTTTTTCTTCCCCTTCTCATATTTGACTAACGTTGTGTTTTGGTACATTTCAGTTGCTGGGTTTAAGAAGAAGCATAAAGAATACTAAAAAAAAATTTCAAATCCAAATATTTGCATATGTGTTCCCAATCGATACAAATTCTCTGATTAGCTGCTCAGGTAGACTAAATATATTCTTCTCATTATTCAAAAATTGTTTGATTGCTAAAAACTGTACACCTTGCTAAATAAGAGATCATTCATTATCTCAAGTATTTAATATTTGTTTTGTAGTTTCCTTCAGTATGGAGGAATTTCAAATCACTATTAGGCTTTAAACCATTTTTTGATTATTAAATTAATGATCACAAATCATCTTTCCAAAAAGCTTTCAAACTGTTTCTTTTTTTATTTATTCCATTCACACCTTCACATTTTTTTAAATGACAAAGATAATTCCATCGTAGAGTTATTTTTCAAATTGAAGTATGTAATAAATTAAATCATCATAATTAAGTAAGAATAAAATTAATCAATTGTTATTTTTCAATAAATAATGTTTCATCGTATTTTTATTAAGATCTCAATATATTCGTCAGGGAATAAAATGATCTGATTCCCCAATAGACTTATGCTCCGACGATTATAAGCTTAGAGTAAGTTTTCAACCAAAGATCTAATAATTGATTCCAAGGCCAGACCAATAAATCTCAAGAATATTTTAAATCTACTGGGTGAATCTTATTTAGTGGTACACATTTTAATTTTTTTTAAATTTTTACAGAGTAAAATTTAAGCGAGAGGTTTTGTGAGGGCATTTATTTGACAAAATTATCTAAAAATAGGGATCCACTCAACTTTTATTCAACATGTCTCAATTCAAATAATTTTTCCTGCATATGAGGCCTAAATCTCTTGTAGACATTGACTATGTAGTCAGACTCGAGCTTGGTTCACTCTTTCTTAATGGAAGCCTCTAGAGACTAGACACTCCTATGAGAAGTATCACACACCCTCTCCTCTAGACGTGCTTAGCTCAAGGAGTTCGCATCTGGCTAGGTTGGTGATCACATGTTGAGATCCGAAAGGTCCGGAAAGTTGTCTGAGGGAGGCCTGTGTCTTAGCAGTGCAATAACGCGGAGCTCCGTCTTGAGTGAAAATAAATTTGTCCTCGAAATTTTCTTCGGTTTAATGTAGTACTTTCTTATCCAAAAGTTCGATGTAAGCCTCTGTATTAAGCTGCTCCCTTCCTCTCCACAAAAATGGGAGGGGAGCCTCCACAGGAACCAAGACTAGAGTTCCTGCTAGAGTTTTTGCTGTGAAGATAAGTCTCGCTGAAGCTAAGACATTGTACGGATGTTCATTGTGATGTAGCGGCTGTTCAGCTTATTGACAGTGGCATCAACGTTGAAAGTTTTTTTATCAGGAAAGATCAAAACTTTACCCGAATTTTGGATGGTCTTGAGAAAATATAGACTCTTTTTTGCTCTTTCCAATCGTGTCAGCTTGCTCTGTTCAGAGATAAGATATCTTATTGTCCTTCTCCATGATTTTGAACCAATGCCATTCCGGATTGAAAGTAATAAAATGTGTAGCACTAGATAAGATCTACCCTGTATATTATTTTAGCAATGGGAATAATACAATAAACGAAGTACTTAAATGATACCATAATTATACTAGTGTTGTGATGGTTCTTATTTAGGACTGAAGACTCCAGTTTCATTCAGTTTAGTCTCGGTCCAGTGCAGTTCAGTGCTGAAACTTATTGAGTTGGGTCCTTTAGGGCGTCACTAAACTTTGTTTCTTCTTTTTGTTTCCAAGGACTAATTGGATGGTTCCCAAGACTGAACTGGACTGGACCGAATAAATAAACACTACCTTATAGCATACATTTATAAAGTACAATACATCATTGAAATGGTGCTAATTAAATAATTCCTGAAAATGTCATATTATGCAAAATTCATCCCCTAACTTTTCATTTCCAAATTTTGAGAAAGGATATTTTGTGAGGTACTACGGTTTATTTTGTACAGGGAGGGGCACTAGGAAAGAGAAAAAGAGGTGATGATTGTTGATTTATGTGAAGGAGTAGGTTAAGATATTGACAATAGTCGATAGCAGGGGAATATAAATTACGAGATTCTCTTTCATCTACTAAGGTACCAATAATATTCACGGATCCCATTCCTACACACCATTAAAGATTTACGATGATATCATTCTTATCCATAAATCATACCTGTCTAGTGATATATCCATCACTGATTATCTCCAGTACAACTGCTCAGCCCTCCGGTATTACACAAAACCGTATCACGTCACTAAATATGTAGCTTCAAAATGGGAATTATGTGTGCGGGGATGATGTCAATTATTTTTTTTATATTTTTAATGCCCCTTCTTTTTATAAAAGAGCACAATTTGACATTATTTTTTTTTATTATAGAAAAAACGTTTTATTTTACATTTATATTGTTATTAAGCAGCTTTGTAGTCACAGGTCTGTGGCGGAGGTACATGCCTTACAAACAAAAGATTGCTAATCACAATAAGTTAAGTTTCAGTTGAATAAAATTCAAGTCGAGTTCAGTTTGGTTCAGTTTGGAACGCAAGCATAATTCTGGACTCCCTAGACCTCCATAGCTAAGTCATTGGTCCTTTGTGTTGTGTGGGTTCTTATTTAGGAATGAAGATTGCAGTCCCGTATAGTTAAATCTCGGTCTAGTTCAGTCCGGCATATTAGTCCTAAAACTTATTAATTTCGGTTCTTGAATATGTCCACTCAACATCAACGATGTAAATCTGATGTGTCTTTAGCTGGTCGTCCGATAATTTGTAATTGGTAATATAAAGAAGGAATTTTCTTTTCCTTAGCAGTTGTCATTATTATTTAATTCCTGAGTAGTGAACAACCTTTCCTAAATAGATTCAATTATATTCAAAACCAGATTGAACATTTGTTTGTGCCCATAAAACACGAAGCGTAATACTGAAGATTTGTTGCGGAGTTATAATTGTAAGCATTTGTTGGACACGGAGTAGAATTGGAGATCGAAATTGGATTAATTTCAAGCAAATTTCTTTTTTTATATCCTTTTCTCCTTCCTCTCTTGTCACAGCTGATCTTATGAAACGTCTTTCTCTCCTCCTGAACATTCTTCAAATTGTCAGGGTTACCATGTTGATTTTCGTTGTTTTTTTAACATGTCCATTCTTTACAGGTTTTTATCATTGATCAACATTATTTCTTTTCATTTATCAGTTCTAGTACTGACAGTACGAAGGACCCTCCATACATAAAAAGGAACGGTTCCAAGAACTGACCAAATAAATAGGGACTTACTACTCTTACTCGAACTTTTTATTCCTCATCTTAGATTATATGATGTTAATCTTAATTGTTATGTAGCAGAAAGTTTTTTTCTACATTTATATATTTGCCATAAATTTGTGGATTCTTATTCTTTAGGAATGATAAATGGACTATTTACTTTTAAATCTCTCTCTTTATATAATTATTTGATTGCAATCAATTTTCTTCCTCCTTCCAAAAAATAAATTTCTTCCTTATTGGGGCTACACTTACTACTAAAAATCAGCTGATTTTGTGACACTCTTGATTTCAATGTGTTTATTGAACTTTGTTACAAAAATAATGTATGGAATTCATGGATGTACAATCCCACTTACATTATTGAGATAGGATATCGAATAAAAACAAATGTAGACGAATTACATAAATCTTCTAAATATTACAACTCATTTTATAAAATTAGCTAATAAAGAAAAAGATAAGATTTAGAACGTAATCAATCAAATAATATAATATGAGTAGCACATTGGTTAAAATTATCATATTTATCTCTCGTGGAGTAATTTAATAAATTGTATGAAAAAAATCCATTTATTTAGTTGATAAATTGATTTATGGAATTATGCAAATTGTTAAATGTCAAAAAAAGAAGAACATCATTTGAATTTTGTGAATATTCGTTCTTGTAACAAATAATTCAATTCCCTCATTCTGCATTTCAAATAAGCTTATTTGGTTTCAAAACAAATGAAATATTCAATGTATAAAAAAGTATTTTTTTATACATTGAATTTCTATTTTCTCAGTATTTTTTTGAATTATTTGAATTGATTAGATGGAGTTGCACTGATTAAGTATAAGTAAACATTATAGCATTACAATTACTCCATCTAACCTAGGAATCTTGTGTGATGCCCATATTCATAATGTATATTTATTTCTCTAGGAATGATCAGGGCGCAAACCTACTCACATTGAGTTCAAGAGAATAATATCTCCTGAGCCCGTTGTCTATGAACAATGTCGATTTTATTTCTCATTACTGGATGACTCTTCATTTGAAATTACCATAACATTTTTGCAAAAAATAAATCGATTTTAATATGGGTTATGGATTTTTCCTTTATCAAAAATTGCCTCAAACTTCAAAAATAATAAATTTACTAAAAATTCTTGAAAACTAGATTTGAAAATGAAAAAAACGACCTAAATGTTTTAAGAAAAAAAATTAGATAAATAATTTTTTTTTACTTGACCTGCTTTATTTAAAGATTGGTTGTCATATCCAGGGGTGTCTATGTCATAATTTATTCTTTTTGATGAATAAACAAAGTAATAAGTCGATCCATATTTATGCTCCGTTTCCAAAACGAAAGGAATATACGTATTAAGTAACCAAACATTTTTTTATGATGTTTTTTTTTTTTGCCCTACGAGGTAGTTTTTAACTCCAATGGAACCACATTTTTTGAATACGTAAATTTTCATAAAAATCTATTGAATATTGTTGTTGGAAATTATCTTGAACTAATGTGTTAAATTAAGAAAAAAATATTTAATTTAATTTAATAGGCAAATAAATAATATCAAAACCAAAAGACATTTTTTCTAAAAAAAAATATAAAGTTTCAAAACTTTACGACCGCTTAATATTTTAAAAATAGTTTCAAATTAGTCAATGATATTCGTTGATTAAAACAGATATTTTGATAATTGAAGAGACCTTGTACTTCGAACATTTAAAAAATAAGCTCCACCCTGATGTGCACTGCCTATTTTTTCTATTTGAAACTGGAAAAATGTGTTGATTTCTCATTCTTATTCCAGCAGTTTCTTCTCAATACGAATCATAAGCAGTTCATTTCTGACCAAAAGGAAGGAAAAATATATATAAATATATGAGATAAACATGACGACTCAGAAATGTATACAAAATAACGCAATAGGATATAATTTATGGTTTTGACAAATCTTCCCATGATATTGTAATGATAAATTGTTTTATTTTTTGGGGGAATACTCAAAATGTAAGTACAATGCTTGTATAGATACATACAATATATATTTACTAACATGAAGATTTTAAAATGATGAAAGTTTCTTCATAAAAGCTTATTGCAAATATTCTTAAATAGTTATTAGTAGAGATGCCAAAAGGGTCGAAATCTTGGTGAACGTAAAAAACACGGCAGAGAAAAAGTCATAGAAAAACTGGTAGCTTGGAGAGGCCACATATTAACCGCTGACAGCCTATAGTTTTACTTGATTGCACTATTCAGGTTGTGATAACATAACTTCCTTTCTCCAAGAGGCAATCAAACAAGTTTTATAACTCATAACATTTTTATTTTTCTTTCAAAATGATAGTGCACATTTAAAATTATGTTTTACATAGTTTATGAAATCATATCAGATAGGTGACGTTCCCCATTGTACATAAAGTGAAATAAATAAACTTCGATATCTTAATACCTGGTATTTTTTATTTTTTTTGTTTCTCTTAAAATAACTTCTTTGATAAATGGTTACAATAGGATGGTTATTTTATATTTTAAAAAATTCAAAATTTAATAGAAAACATATGTTAATTTCAGATGTGGATGA
This sequence comes from Lepeophtheirus salmonis, assembly GCF_016086655.4. Taxonomy (NCBI): domain Eukaryota; kingdom Metazoa; phylum Arthropoda; class Copepoda; order Siphonostomatoida; family Caligidae; genus Lepeophtheirus; species Lepeophtheirus salmonis. Next base: position 21,374,571 of record NC_052143.2, read on the forward strand.
TTAGTTGATTAAGTAATTAGTTATTGCCGATTTTGAAAAGGTTTTTAAATTGTTGGGTCTTCCAGTATAAATCCGCTTTCAATTACTTGATTTGAACAAACTACATATTTATTTGAGAGTTTATGTGTGAGGAAATTAGAACTCTATAATTTTTTTGGTATACAAAGCTACCAATTATTTAAATTTAAAATTCTTGCACAGCGTTGGATCTGATGGAAACAATTTAAGCACTTTACCATTATTATTATTTTTTGTATATTAGAAATTGAAATTAACTAATTTTCATAAATCGAAAAACTATTTATTTTTTATAAGATATTCTGCCATACCATTTTTGGCAATATTGATTTTCGAAAGCAAACGACCGCTTCTCGTTACTCCAACGCATGACAGCAGCTGAATGTATTTCCGAGAAACCTTTAGAATCTTGCCTCTACAATTAAACCTTGCTTACTACACCGCTACTACTTTTACAGCTTCATTGTCATGTAATACAAAAAAGGAGGTCCTTTTTTTGCACCCTGTATGTTTGAATTTTCAATATAGATCCATAATTAAGAACTCATAAAATCTTGGAAGTTACATAATTATAGTCCACAGACACTGATAAGTACATCAATATGAAATGTACCTATTTACATTATAAGTATACCGAGTCGTTCATTAAAATCTGAATACTTTGAATATTAAGATTCAACAAAATATAGTTTATTAATCAACAATAGAATTTCACCAAAATTAATATTAGCGTCAATGATGGCTTTCATGCGGTGGCGGAAGGTCTGAGCAGATAATGTAAACATTTAGTTGCTCAAGTGGACATTGGTCTACTTTATTTGAGAGCCCTGCAATGTAAATTATATATAATCACATATGTATTGTATCAAATACAATTAAAATAAATCACTTTTCACTTATAGCTTACTCATTATTAATTCATATTCTAACTAATTAGTTACACGATAAAGGAACTTAGGAGTAAAACTTTAGAAAAAATACGACATGGCTACAATGGTCCTCACTCGACGTGAACCACTTCAACTTCACTGTTTGGTGTGTCTTTGAGGGCAAGGCGAACAAAACTTATCACCCGAATGTCGATCCCCTCAAGGTTATGATCACAGCTTGAACAACTTGTCCTTGGACTTCATCAAGGCCAGTTGTACTTCTGTTCATCCATGTATTGAAACTATAATTCAGAATGGAGGAGAATATATTGAATAAAAAGTGTAGAAAATTGTTGAATTAATAATTTTTGCTTCAAAATTTTGCCATAAAATTGTACAAAATAAATATATGAAGATGTGAAAACGGCTTTTACAATTTTCTACTTTTTGAGTCCTCAGCCTGTATATACATATTATTTTTTTTTTTTAGTCGAAGCCAGAGCCAAAATATAATTTATGTATAGCTTTCAGCAATTTACTAGAGAAAAATTATATTAATATTTCTCTAACTTGTTCCTGTCAAGGCACCTTTCAAAGCTGTATAAAATCTCAAGTCACTCCAGCTTATGATAGAATTAAAAAGGGCACTGAATATGCCTAAATACAAATGCTCTATTTATTTGGACTAAACAGTAATGAACAGAGCATATTACGGACTTAAAATAATTATAGGTTTAAGTTTGTACAGAGCATTGCATGGTTTGATAATATGTCACATGTTTCCCCCACAAAGGGAGAGGGAATGACAGTATGTCCTCTACCCTTGCACATTGCAACTTTTGGTGCAAACTCAGAGCTGGCTCGCATGCAACATGAAGTAGACTGAAACTTCATAACATAGTCAATCATGTTCAATATGCTGCAATGACGTGTTGATAATATGTACCTAAGACATATTTTTACGGTTAATATGAATATTTTTTTATCTAAAGTATATATGAAATTTTATCCTTTTATAAGTAAAAATTTATTTGAGCTAAAATGGAAATTAAATTAAATGGAATTATTATAAGATTAAGTCTAAGAGAAAATACACGTAAATATTTAATTTTTCTTGGTTTAACAACAGACAACATTATACATAGAATATCTGCAAAGTGTTAAGGAATAAAACTTTCTTGCAATGGATATTTTGGCGCAGAGTTTTTGCTTTTTTCATATGTATGTATTATGTTTGTTTTTATAACTAAGCTATAGCCACCATACTTTTACACATATTATTATGTGAAAATAACTCATCTTGTTTCTTAATTATAAAAAATAAACCATGAATTTAAGATATAAACAACTAATATTATATATTTTGCCATACATTTCAGATTTAATTGAGGCTTTTGACAAACTTATTTACAATAAACATTTTCACCTTCTGTTTCTTATAAAACCAAAATGGCTTCCTTCTTGATTGGAAAGAGTTTAAAAGACCGTCGACAAATCAAAGCCATCGAAGAGCTCTTCAATAAAGCAGACAAAAATGGGAATGGAAAAATATTTGTATCCGACTATATCCATATCTTTACAGATCATGGAATAGAATTAAAAGAAGAAGAGATCGAAAAAGTATCAGGACTTGCAAATGAAGATGGAGAGATTGCGAGAGACGAGTTTATTTCCTATGCCAAAAATTCCGATTTTTTTAAATCTCAAATGGACAAAAACGATGCAGACTCTGTCATATCGAAACAAGAGGCCATAGCAAAGGCAGAAAGAGCTTTCAAACTCTTTGATAAAGACAATGACGGCTTTATTACAAAAGATGAATTTCAAAAAATAAGTAAAAAACTATCAAAGGATCAAATTGAAGCCGTTTTTTCCAAATTTGATAAAGATGGGGATGGAGTCCTTTCCTTTGAGGAGTTTAGGAAAATGCTCAATAAATAATGCTATTTGTATAAGCCTCCATATTGTTATTTTATTAATAATATGATATGTTTTCAATCAAAATAATTGTATATATACTCTGATTGTTGTTCTAGATTTCATTCGACACCCCCTCCCCACCTCTCTTCAAACATGTGAAAGCCAATCTTCATTTTGTTTTTTTCGATTCTTAATACCCCTCCCATTCCTTTCATCCCCTTTTTGCCTCATAAATAAAACAATCGTAAAAAATATAAAACATTAAAAATATACCCAAAATATCAAGACAATTAAATGTATCTTTTTTTCATAACCCCTGCATTCTCACATATTTACCAACACACACTTCAGCACATTTATATTTGTTTGTATATTGTACATGCATAAATAATTATTAAAAATCGTTATTTTGACGAAGAATTTTCCCTTTTAAATACATAAAAATATAAAGGAAAACAATATGTCGTAAAAAAAAGTTGATTGCTCATCAATTGCCAAACCCTTTCTCAATATTTGATGTGTACATGCAAAACGTTTACTTAAAAAATAGTGAACTTTATTGAAGAAGGACTGAGATTAATTATTTATATTCGGGTATGAATTATGAGTGGGAAAGACTTGAAATTAGAGTAGGGGAAGAAGATGGATACATAAGTGGCCATCTTCTTTTTAAATTATCCATTTCAGTAAACCCGTCACGTTCTCAATTAATACCCTCTCCAAACCGCCCATTAAAATATATATATATATATAAATTGACCAAGGTCATAAATAGATACACATCAACTTTTTCTTTTGGAAAAATGCTGGTCATGTTTACCTATAATATATAATAATTTAGGTTGTGCTCACATAATTATTAGTCGATAAATATGAGTCATTAAGCCTTCTTAATGAAATATAAGAAATTGATTATTAACAAAGTAAAAAATTAAATTAAATAAATTGCTTCTTTCAATCAAAAAGGCTGAGTTGATTTAATCATTGAAATTGGTTAATTTTTATTAAAAATTAGGGTCTTTTATTTTTTTCAGCTTAATTCTTTTTAATATTAATTTTATTTCATTATAAAAAGTGTTACACCTGCAATATTTTTGATAAACTGGTAGGGCTGATAAGAAGTTTGTGGTCCTCCAATAAATCTCATGTTATTTAATCAAATTTTGCAAAACAATGATAAGCAAAATATGAACTTTATACTTCTATTTATGACCCTTTTCAGTCCCACTGACCCAAAAACACAATTTTAGTTTCATATAATGGTATTGTTAGAAAGAAGTCTTTAGTTTTTAGTTTTCGGTGTGTAAATAAAAGGAAAATAAAAAATAACAGGGTAATTATGAAAGTTAATAAAAATACAAGGTTATACCATAGCATGTGTACAACTGATGTTTGACTACCATCACGCTTTTTAATAATGACGTCATAGTGTATGAGTGGTTGTGTGTTTTTTCAAAATCTCTTTTTCTTGTCCAGTAGTTGGTACGATACATTAAAATGAAAATTCTAGCAATAGTGACATCATAGACCATGAGTGGTTGCATGTTTTGTCAAAAAATGCCTCTCTTGCCCAGCAGTCGGTACGATACCTCAAATTGAAAATTATAGCAAGCCCGATTACACGATGGTCTAACCTTGTATTCCTATTAACCTTGGGTAATTATTAGAATTTCAAAATGATTAAGAAAGAGAATAGCTTACGAGCTGTAATTACCATTGATTAAATTAGTTGCAAGCACCTTTGAGAGGAGGAGAAAGAAATTAATAACTAATACCAATTTGTATATAGCCTTCAGGGGCGTCTGCAGGATCATACATATTTTTTTGAAGGGGGTAGGTGAGTGTTTATTTTGAGCTTTTTTGAAATAATTTCAAAAATTGAAATATTTGCACTGCGGTATAATTTATCAGATCACCTTTTTTAGAAAAAAACAAATCCTCAGCTTTCTCATTAAATTTTTATTCCAGACTAATTTTCATGGTCCAAGAAGAAAATTATTGCGTGGGAGGGGGTTACGTACCTTACAGCCCACTCCCTACAGACACTTCTTGCAATAAACTTTTCCAGTAATTACTCTGATGTTAATTTTCAATGTTCATTCCTCAAGAATGAAAAAAACTTTAAAAAAAAAAAAAAACATTACTCAGGTTGTCAATCACAACAAAATTCAATCGCCTCAACAATATACATCATTAATTATGCCTTAGTTGATACATTTCTAACCGTGTTGAGCATGGTAGCCTGATAGTTTTTGTAGCTTATAACTTATCAAGGCTTTCGATGTTCGCTTTCGTTCAATATCCGTTGAATGTGTTCGATTTATCATAAGGTTTTGTCCCAAAACCCGACACAAATTATAATTTTTAAATACATAAAGTTAGTGAGACAAAGTGTTGAATGAATATAACATCGAATGGAGAATGCTATAAATGGATTTGTAATGAGAATCGAACAACAATTTTATATACTCATAATTTATATTTGAAATTTTTCTTTGACAAATATAATAGATAATTGTTCTTTACTGTACAAAAGACTTCACAACTAGGCACGAAAAATACAAAATTCTACAAAAAATATATAAATTTATCAACAAAAATCGTGGGTATTTTCTAAAAATCTTTTTGGTTATTAAATCAAAAAAAATCCAGTGGAATAGGAGCATCACTGGCCATTGGACCGTCCAGGGGCAAGAAAAGAACCTTCTCCACCTGTACACATTCATCCAATACGGGGAGGATTTTTTTGATCTTCTGGAGAGTAGGGACATGTGTGAATAAGAAATCTTGGGGGTTAAAATCCCACTTGTCATTATTCTCCACGAAGCACAAATAGTACTGCTCCCCCTTTCGGAGACGAAGAACGATTCTCCCTTTCAACGAAAACAGTGTACCAACGTCCAGCCAGCTTCGCCGATGATCCAACAGCAGGGAGGTCAAGTTGTTTTGAATCCCATCCTTATTGCCAATGCTGCCTCTGCCTAGATTACTGGACGCAAACTACCAAAAGAGGATCAAGAATGACAAAGGGATTGAAAGAGAAGTCGTGAAGGAATAAAATATGATACTATATTCTATACACAAACGAATGTTATACTTGTCCGACATTTGTAATCCTTTTGGGGTATTTATAGCAAAAAATATATAAGTACTTTCTAATAAATAAAACACAAGTATCAAATAAACATAATAATTAGAATTACGAGGGGCCGTAAAAATTAAATTCAATTTTAGCCCTACTTGTTGGATGCAAGAGTATATTGTAAGTACTCTAGAAAAAGAAAAAAATTTCGCCCAAAAAAAGCCATACCCTAAAAATTAGTTTTTGCTAATCAAATTATTTTTTTTTTAGATATTTTTCAAGTATGTATACTGTCAATTAAAAATTTAATATATTTGATGAATCAAGATGTAATTTATACTCCATATTCCCACCCACTGGTGGGGGTTATGGGGGGAGGGTATGCATAGTATTGTGTAGGTCCTTATTTATTCGGTCCAGTTCAGTTTTGGGACCGGTTCTAAGGACTGCCTATCATTTGGACCGGTCCTTAAGACCTTAGGTAAAAATATTGAGGGATTATTAAGCCAAATAAGATATAAGAAATATATATTAAGATTATTGCACAATCCTTCCTATAATATTACATTATTACTTGGTTATATAATATATTTTATTATAGAACGAAATAATTAAGAAAGGAAAAAGACACTCAATGACATCACGAGGAACGATTTACCTTCTATAAGGACTGAAAAATGGTACTGGACTCCATGGGATTGGACTGTACTGGACCGCGGTCCTAAATAAGGACCGAAACAACTCTAAGTATGACCCCTTACTTCTTTGCAATTTATAAAGTTAAATTTTTTTTTTTGGAAATAGCTAATCAAAATAGATAAATACTTTTTTGGGTTACACATAGGCTCCAAAAAATTTATAATATATATATCTTGTTCCTGATGACTCCCATATGACAACACTGTAGAAAACAAATTCAGCTTAATTATTGTATCATCAATATTTTACTCCTGATTTGAACTATTTGAACTTGAACAAAATTTAGTCTGGTAGTTTACCCTCGCGATTATGTGTTTTCCTGCCTCTACCTTTATATTTGATCATTTTACTCAAAAACTAAACGTGACCCAATCAGTTTTGCTCAAATTGTCCTTTGAGGGAGTCGATTCTCTCTAAACTTATCGAATAGTGAGATGTATTAGTATATGTCTATTTAATATAATCTTTCCCGTGATTAGCAACATCCAAAAATGTTTTATACAACAAATTAGTACTTAAAATAAAGGAACTTTATCTTGTTTTGAAAACAAGACATCCTTAAGATATCCTAGATCTTTCCCAGCCAGTCAGCTAGCCTTTCCATTAGTTCAAACAGAATTGTAAAAGTAATCGTTAAATAAACATTTTATATGTATAAATAAACTTTTTGATTAATTTTTACCCCATCAGTAATTCGGAATATAAGTGATTTAGCCACATTTGAAACAACAACGCAAAGCAATTTTTTGGCTAAATCCTTGCTGTCATATATCTTTAACAACAAAACCTTTCAGATAGTTACTTTATGCAATATAAATCTTTAAAAAATGGGACAATTTTAAAAAGCATCCCTATACATAGCACTTAAAACTTATAGAGTTATGTCCTATATAACTTCACTCAATTTTATTTCTTCTTTGTTTAATTAGTTCTAGTACTGACAATCCTAAAGACCGTTCTTAAATACCAATAAGACCATCCCTAAGACTGGACTAATCTGGATCAAATAAATAAGGACGGAAACAACCATAGAATTATATATATTTGAGAATGAAATTAACATTGAAACTTCAAGACGAATACATAAAAAAATACTTTGATAGAAATTCAATACTTTTCCAATTATCTTTATAAGCCTACGAAATGGCATAAAAAAGAAGAACTCAAAGGAACAGTTTATTTAAAAAAAAATATATGTATATATTTCCGAAAACATACATAAAAAAGTCAAAAATATCTATCATTATTTTTTTCAATATTTATGTCATGAAATTAATCAACCACTTCTTTCATTTTTTTTTCTTGCATGATAGTGGCATGATTTTCTTTGAAAATCAAGTCAGTTTTAGATATGTACAATCGTATTCCTTCAATATCCGATTTATAAATGCATAGACTACTTTTGACATTCAAGGAACTTAAATCAGATTGAAAACGATGAATTGTAATTATTTTTGATTAATGGTATAACATTTGTGATTATTTAAGTGTTCCCAATAATTTATTAATGAATGCCATTAGTCACATTGATAGAAAGGCAAGTATGCAAACACACTTGTATTGCATGTATTTTTAATAATAATCCGTGTATAAGCCAATTTACACTTTTGTTACTCTATAAATGACTCTTGAATACATCTTGAAATTAAACAAAGTAATCTTCGATTCAAATCACGGAAATATACGTGTGTATGTGAGTTTAAAATAATTCAATTATTGCAAGGTTAAGATAAGAACAAAAGCATGTTTTCGTGACGTTTGTAAAGAGTCAGTGTTAATTTTCGTCTTGTAATATTTAAGGATACCTCTTTAGTGCGGATGGTGATTGAAAAATATATACTAAGTACGAGCATATTTATGTATGGAACAATATAATTTTGAGTGTATGTCTGTCCCTTAAACACGCGCAAACCATTGGTTATTTTATAATGGACTAAGTCTGCCAGTGCTTGGGTCCGCCTTCAAATCTTTGGTTTTTTATATCATGTTGCATTCTTGGGTTTTAGTTTAGATGCTGTATAAAATCTTGGGGTTATTATTTATATGTATTATACTAATAAAGAACACTGACTATGTTAATTTACTTATTTCATTCAACCGTATATACTAGTAGATACAGTCTTGTGTTTTATACAGGTGTGCGCGTCTAACACTGACCACTCCTTTAAATTTTACGCCATGCACATATTCGTGATTTTATTGAGTTGAAACTGGTTTATACTTCGAGGCAAGGGTCTTGACTAGTTATAAACAAAACTCCAGCAAAATTTAAATAGCAACAGTAAAACAACAGCCGATAATATGGAGAGACGTCGAGTCGTAATTTTGGAACTTGCCGCGCGGGAAAACTCCCACTGAAATTGTCAAGGTTCTGAGCTGCAGCCGCACCACTGTTTACATCTTGGTAGACAAAGGGACTCCTGAGGCGACCACAAGATCTAATTCAAGGCCTCGAAGGGTTGCTGCTGTGAAAATCTGTCGAGGACAAGAGAGGCTAGGTCACCGTCAGCGGCCTCTCCGGGGAGTTCATCGTCAGCAGAAGGACCATGGGCCAGCTAGTTAAGAAAGATCTTGGCCTTAATGTCTACAAGAGAATCCATCATCAAGCCCTCAAGCCTGTAGACAAGGAAAAACGCCTCGCAAGGTCGAACATTCTTCTCAACAGGCTTAAGAAAAAGCCAGCTGATCGCCTGATTGTTTGCCGCTTGACTTAGCAGTGTTTGGGCGTTCAAAGGGGATGCTGTTGGAAGTCCAATACAAGCCCAAGGGCCAGCTGAAGTCTTCCCTCAAGAATGCCTGAGCCAACCTCGACCAGAGCTTCATCGCCAAGTCATGCAGCAAGTTCCGGTCCAGGCTGGAGTTGTTAGTGCTGAGCATGGGCGGCCATATTGAATAGACATGTGTCTAAGACTCTCATCTTTCATGTTAAATAAATTAATTTGTCGACCACTTTAAAAATTACATAATTATTTAACTATTTTTAAAAATTTGATAGTGTTCAGTTTTAGACGCGCACACATGTATTACATACACGTTGGAAACCGTTTTGAAAGTGTATGTTTTAACAAAAGAATATAATACACATATAAAAAACTAAAAGAGCAATACGGGCAGTTCAAATTAACTGGCTGCCTTTTTTTGTCGTGGGTTAAACAGTTGAAATTAAGTTAAACAATTGAATTTATATATCAAAGAATATATACTATTATCTTGTGTTTGTTAGTTATTATCAAAGAATATATATGTATATAAAGAATTCGAAGAACTTAATGTTTATTGCAATAATTTAATGGAGCTGAAATTTCATATTTACTTTTTCGGCACAGTAAACCCAACCAAATTGCTCAATCAACATAGCAGAGAAGCTAATTCTCTAGAAATATGAAAATTTGACAGAATTCTTGCTTAATATAACATAAAAGCCAATGAATATTTACGAAAATTCTTTAATTTTATGTTGTCATCTGCAACCACATTAAAAAATTGGTATTCAACCATTTATAGCGCACCTAAATTAACTGAAGAATCTTTCAAATGCCTTAAAGCTAAGACTCAAGAAGTCTCTGAAGAAAAAATTATTTGCATTCTTATATTGGATGAAATGGCAATAAAAAAGTATAATAGAGAATGATGGTATCATGGATAGGTGGAACTTAGTAGAGCTACATATTCGCCCAAACCTTCAGATTCAGTTACTCAGATTAAAATTGTTTTTATTTCAAATAGAAGGCTCAAATTACCAAAGGCTATATTCTCATAAGTAGTCTATCTGGAGGGGAAAATGCTAACTTGGTAACTTTGTGCGTACAAAACTTTATGATGTTATAATAAAAGTAGCAGCTTTGATATGCGATGGGCCTTCTGTACACTTCTACATGATTTTAGTATTAGGTTTATATTTGGAATTAGATAATATACAGCTATGGTTCCGTATCTAGCAACTCTGGATAAAATAATTTATGTCTTTATTGATTGTGCTCATATGATTATGTTAGTTAGAAACAGTTTTGCTGATTGTAAGATAATGGCGATAGAATTGAATGGAGATTTATTCATAAATTAGAAAAATTACAAGATGAAGAAGGGGTTTTATGTACAAATAGACTGACGAAGAGGCATATATACTTTCAAAAAATGAAAATTAAGTTTTCTATGCCAAACAAACTCTGAGCTCATCGGCAGTGAATGCAATTGAGTTTCTGAATAAGGATTTTATTAATAATCAATAAGTGAAGTTTCTAAGAACTATGAATTGTTTATTTGATTGGTGCAGTAGCATGAATTGTTTAGGAAGAGTCTTTAAAGTGCCTTTGAATTGTTTCAATGAAATTTTTGCGAACCATTTACTGAGGATAGTTTCAACTACATAAAGAATTTAAAAATTGATTATTCGATGTATTTATGCCAATCAAGGAGAAACACTGATTTTATTGATTTCTGAGTAACTATCAAGTCCATTCATGACATCTTCAATACTTATTTAAGTTGTTCCAAGATCAGCCAGAACTATTTTTCTGTGCTTTATTTTCCAGGTTGTGGCAAAATAATAATCCATATACGCGTCAATTTATGGTGAACTTATAATACTTGTTAAACATTTACTTTATAATCCCACATTTCTTCATCACTTCAGGCAAGTTGTAGAAGGCTTTTTATCCACCAGGAAGTCAAAGGAGGGTATAGAAACTGCTTGACTGTGGATGCCAACATAAAGCTTACTCCTAGAAAACTGTAAGCAGATGTACTCTAGAACTATTACTTGAACAAAACAATAGATAGTCTTCCAATTAAAGAAGAACATGATTATTATGAGATTCCACCTCTTTGACCTCATACACTCTCTTCATTTAAGGAAGCTGTGATCAGCTATATCGCTGGATTTATTATCCTCAAATTGCAAAGACGTCTTTGTTGTATCTTTTACAAATCAACATTCACAAATTTATCCTAAGTTGATAACAGAATTTAGCATTGATTAAAAGGAAAGATTTTGGAGGCCAGATATACTATTCACAAGATGTATTTGCTTTGTGTCAAGAAACTACAATAGTATGTGTTCAATTGAATTTAATGGACAAAACTTATATTTTAATAATAAATTAATTAATCTTCCAATTGTCAAACAAGCATTAAAAAGAATTAGTAAAAAACATAATTAGGTTTTTACTGATCTTAATGAACACATGTTAAATGGAAATCCACCGATCAATCCCATTTGTCTATTGACCAAAGAGTTGGTATCATCTTATTCTAGCACCCGACTTTTTCATCAAGGGAGAGTTGATAATCTAAAACTGCATTAGGAATATGTGATGAAGACAAATTGTGATGCAGTTTTACTCAGAGGATAATAATTATAATAAATACATTAAAAACTTAATTTTGTTTGTGTCAAATATTATAAATAACTGGTAGCACTTATTATGTAACAGTTTAGTAATAATGTCATAAATAAATAAGCAATAATTAATATTTGAATGAATATAAATGTATGTAGGATAACGAATTATAAACAAAGTTGCACTGGCCAGAAAAAGTTTGAAAAAATATGGAATTTCACTTATTTTTCTAACTAACTATGACTTTATCATCAGGTAACACAGTAATTAGGCTATTAAAATGAAGATAAATTAAGGTTCAATATGTGTATAAACATTTATTTGTAAAAAAATTTAAGTATTTTTGTTTAAATTTTAGCTTCATCAAAAAATCCTCCCTTTGCCGCTATAACTGCTATACAGACTTTTGGCATTATCGTTGTTTGTTTTTCAAGATGGTTACGTGTAATATCGTTCCACACATTCTTCAAAATGTTCCAGAAATAATTCTCAATTGTTAGGAACTTTTCTGTCTAGGTGTTCCGCAATAGCTCTATTGGGCTCTAAGCGGGAGATTGAGCTCGTCATTGGTTAATAGATAAAATGTGAGAGGCTTCTTTCTTTTCCAAGAAGTTTTTGCAGAGCTGGGATGTATGTTTGGAGTCGTTTTCTTGTCTTGTTTCCGCTTCAGGCTTACACGAATTTTATCATTTTTGACCTTTCAAAGTTGCTGATGTTGATATTGAACACTTTGCATAAAATTTTCATCAATAATTCCTGGTACTTGTGACCAGATTCACATTTGTTATCCTGAAGAGGGAATGCATTTTAATCGGCATTAATTCTTTGAAATGCCCCACAATTGAAAATATTGGTAGGAAATGAAGCGTTGAGTAACTTCTTTCTTAATCTGGTATCTTCAAAATGATATTTAGAATGCTGTTTATGTAGCAAATTGTCAAAAAGAACAAGTTTGAAGGAGTAATACGTCCTCCTCTATTAATAAGTTCAACTAAACTGTTTTTTTTTTACCCATTTATTGGATATTAGTTATATCGAAAGATCTCTCCTTCAATAAAAGATTTTTGTAGCTTGAACAATAATTTTTCTAGAGACCGACCTTCCAATGAACCCACCTAAGTCGTAAAGTGTAGCATTGAGAGTGAGAGATCTTCATTGATAAACCCAGGCTTGTGAACGGAACGCAAAATTGAACGGCGTTCCATGGAACGTGCGTTCAATGAACAGACCAGAGTTTATTTATTTTTGAACGATGAACACTGAACGCTAAAAAGGAGATTTTAACGTTTTGTAATAATAGTAATTTCGGAAGGGCTGTAAGTGTCCACGGGATAGGTATCCTAGAAACAATGCAAATTCAGGGGCAATTTTTGAAATTGGGGAAGTATCTAAACCTCCACCCCTGCAAGCACCCCTGATATTAATATTCCTATAAATGTGAATTAACCCCTCTAAAAAATACATGATTATTATTTATATCCCTTTCATGCAGTAATAATTTAATTTCTCTTGTACTCAATGAAACACATTCTCACGCTCCTAGTTTTTATTTTTTGTTGTAATTTTTCGTAGGGATTTTAAGTACTTCACATTGAGTGGATATTTGAGTTGGATATTCTAATGATCGTTACTGGCTGCACTCAAGGGTAATATTATTTCTATTAATCTTGGCTGCAATGTATTTTTTCAATGTCGCCTATATGTCGGGATTTAGTTTTAAAAAAACTATTTATCTTTATCAAAAATACACGAATCATAACTACAAAGGTTCAATCATTTGTATTTATAGAATGACAGACAATATTTCAAAGAGATATTATGGTCAAGTATAGGCATTGAATTCAAATTTCTGAGATAAATTGAAATACCCATGATTGTGATCTGTAGTTTAAAAACTCCGTTTTCTTTACCTGACTTAATTTGGCGCAATATTGTCTTAGAAATATAATTTATTAACTTTCTAATTCTATAAATGTGGAGGTGAATTTTGGCTACATTAAGTACAATTAGCGGTACCTTAAAAGGGTCAGAATCATTTTTTTGTTGAAATGAACTATAATTTGTTGGAAAATTTATTTCAGGTTCGATTTTGAGAAAAATTATTCTAACTTCCTTTTGGGTGACGTGCTACAAATATGCAATTTTATTATAATGACTCAGTATTATTAAGAGTTCATAAGTTATTTATAATAGATTTTAATAATTAATTATGACTTAATGGATCTATATTTAAATTTAGGATTAAGAGGAGATCGATAACGGAACGCCAAAATAGCGGAACGCTTACAAGCCTAAATAAACCTAATTTCTGTGTTGCATAGTTACTTCCAGATGTGAAAAGAAAAATCTAAGCCTCTATCAAATTCAAATTCTATGTCTTCTTCAAATATTTTGGGCAACTTTACATTTAAAAAAAGCTCTCAAGCGAAGAGTTTTTTTCTGCTTGAAGAAATTGCTTTATTGAGATGAGATAGTTTGCTCCTGCCATCATTTGATACTGTCCAAATCTGTGGTCAATGTAATCTGATTGGAATTATCTGTCGAGTACAAAATCAACTCCCCAGATATTTGTTAAATAAAGTACAAATGATGAAATTTCTTAGAAAGGTTTAAGTGTAATGCAAATTCACATTAATTTTTTTCGTTTTAAGTTTCCTTGGTTGTTTCTTCTGGATCATATTAGAGTTTCAAATTTTTTTTTTTACGAAAAATACAAAATTTTTGACTTATGGATCAACTTTTTATTGAAGAATATTTAATAAAGTGTTATCAAATTTTATCTCACTTGGACAAATCATCATTTCAATAGAAGAATGTGTTGAATATGTATAATATTTTAAAATCCCAGTACTATCAGATTAAAAGTAAAGCTTGATGTCTTAGTACAAACAGTACTGTGGTAGTGATGTAAATTGTGTGTATTTTTTAACAGGCTCATTTTTTATTTTTTTTTGTGTGGAATTGCTAATTTCAAGAATGAATTTTCTTATCCTTAGCAGTTGTCATTATTATTTAATTCCTGAGTACTAAAATTCATTTCTTCTAGGATATTCAATTATAATCAAAACCTGATTGAACATTGGTGTGTCCTCATTAAAGACAGAGAGTAACCCTGAGGATTTGTGATTTGTTGCGGAGTCATAATTATACCTAAGTCCTTGTTGTACTCTGATTAGAATTGATGATGGACATTGGTATAATTCTTGCTAATGATTGTAGCAGATCCAATAAATTAAAATAAAATAAAATAAAGCAAAGCTGTTCTGCTCCAAAACATTTTTCAAATTGCAAAGATGACCATATTGATTTTCGGTTTCTTTTTTTACATAACCACAATACACACGATTTGCATCACTATACCAAGAATCGTTTTTTTCAAAATGTTTGCACCAATACAGCACAACAAAAAATATTGGACTAAATTTGCATATAATTTAAGTTTTGTATACATGTATTTATAAAATCGATCTAAGTGATTACATTTCTTTCTTAAATTGTATCTTTTACACTGCATAGAATGCTGTAAATAATTATAATGTTCTTAAGCTTCTCGTCCCAAAAAAAGGGGTTTTACATTTTACTCTTTCTTAAAAGGATATTAAAATAAAGAAACAGACTTAACAATGGAAGCAATAAAAAACTTCGCTGTTGGAGTATGTGTATTATACCATTAACTTTTAGGATAAGTAATCATAGAATGTGTTTGTGAATCCATATATTTCATAGAAGCTAGTTAAAAAATAAGTAACTATGCCTTAATGACCCATCGTTTCATGTTTCAATGACTTTTTATACCATATTTTATTCGTATTTTGTTGAATTTGTAAGACGAGAGATGTTTTATATTAGTACATGCAAAGTATGTATATATTAAAGGGGTATGGAATGGGAGGCTTTAAATAAGCATTAAGTAGAGGTTTAACATAAAAAATTACATATTCAGGCAAAAGAGCCTTTCATCTTAATATACAATTGTTTACGTTCCACATTTTTCAACATCCTCCTCAATAATTCAGACATATATATAAATAAATTTTAAAGAGTTTCTATTTTTAATCTTCCGACATTCCCCTTTTAAAAAATAAAAAAACTTTTATTGTACATATCTCTCAACTTTTTCCCCGAAAAAAACAAAAAAAAGCAACAACAAAAAAAAGAAAGGAATACTCAAAATCAGTAGGTAGATAAGCAATTCTTGCAAACTATAGAACTATTATTCAGCAATTCCTTGGAAATTTTTACAGCTTAACAAAGTATAGTTTTAATTCAAACAATTAACGTTGCTAATACTAGTTAGGGTAAATTTTTATGTTAATGAGTTTATGCCGTGAGGAGATCTTTGCAATGTTGACTGGAATATTTACCTGGGAACTTTCACCTTCCAGAAGTCTTGTCCTCATACTTATATTATGACATAAATATATATTCGAGCTTATTTTTACTGGCTTAAGTCCTTTGTATGTCATTTTTTACTTTGAATAACTTGAAATTCGGCTATTTTAATTCAATTTGGATGTATATCATTCATGTTAAATTAATGTAGTCTCTTATTTTATGAATTCGAACCATTTTTTTAAACCGGTGAATGTACTTTAGCTGAGAGAAAAGAGAAAGAAAAATATTTAATTTAATTGCAATCATCAACAGTTGTCAAATTCAATTACACTTCTAAGAGCGAAAAAAGGGAGCTGCTCATTTTTAATTGAGCGGGAGTGCGCTCATTGCTTTAAAGAACAAGTGGGAGTGCGTTCACAAAAACAGTAACTGAGCGGTAGTGGCAGCTGAGCGGCAGGATTTCTGAAGCGGACTAATGCTCTGATCATTCATATGTAATTCATGTAGATATTTTTTCACTTAATTCTGACCCCCGTAGGAAGTCAGTCTTGTAGAGCCACCTCAAATACATAGAGATACATATTCACTGGGTGCAGCAGCATTTATTCATTTTTGCTTGAGAAATGTGAATTCAAAAGATTTTCATCTATAATTGAATATTATTATACATCTCGAAAATGCTTTAATGTTATTGCTCAATCGTAATTAACTTTTATTTATGTCTATAGGGTTTCTTTTGGCGTGGAATGACCCGTAAGTGAGTTAATGAGCTCTTTTAATTATTAATTTATTTAATATAATAATGTATTTTTTTTTATTAAAATCATGATGAAGAAATTGTGTTCGCATGAACTCTTATATCCCTAACAAATGAGAGTGTTTATAATAAAAATAAAACTCTTAATGAGTTTTATATTTCTTTAACAATAAATGATGAATAATTTTAGGGAACAAAGATCCCATAAACTTTTGCTCTTCTCCAGCAAAACCAAAACCAAATAATCCAACAATTGTCATACAAGAAGAAGTGAAAAGGCGCGCATTTATAAGCATGTGAGAATACAATTGTAAAACTTTTGGTTGTACAAGTGTCTGATTGACAGAGTTGTGATCTTAAATTTGGAACAAGTTTTGCCTCAATATCTTGGTAACCTTGATAACCATGCTTATGAAAGTTTGCTCATCAGATTTAGCTGACAATATTGTATTAGAAAAAACCCAATATCCTTGATATGTCCTCGAATTACGAACACCATGTGGACATTTTTGTGAGCCTCCGTCCCGGGTGCACACCCAAGGAAGCAAATAACTCCATAGATAATGATATTGGAGAGCTTAAGTTGATGTTAACAGATCTGGTGTCATGCTAGAATTTAACATTTAGACAGTTTGTCCAAAACGAGTAAATGGAATCGGATTTATTTCACAAAGATCAACATTTTTAAGACCTTTATCTTTTGAGAAAAGGGAATGTAGGCTCCTAGCTACCAGATCTGAACCCCTTGGACTACTAGGTGCGGACCCTCATAGAGAAAGTTCAATAAACGTGCACAAAACACTACATGAACAAGGAGTTCTCCATCAAGCCCTGTGTTAGGTTCAGGGCCAGATTGGAGGGTGTGGCTGATGCTAGTGTAAGAGTAACAAATTTTTGAATTGCTCATTTAATTTTGGGAAATAAATTGTTATGTACATTATCCTGAAATTTTTGGCCTTTAAAAATCCCACCCTATACTTGTTATCATTTCCCTGATACTGAGCATCGGGTATAAACTGCATTCCGCTCGAATCTAATTGATATTTGTTTCTAAAAACATGAATGATCAATAGTCTATGTTTGTTTGTTATTTATTTCCCCCTGTAAGTGTTCATATGAAAGCATGGATGTCCAAAACGTGGCTTGAGGCTCGTATTGTACCCTGCTTAATTTTAAGTGTCCCCACTACTCATTCTCACTTCAAGTAGTATTTTTTTTAAATTATCGCTCTACAAAAAAAAAATTATGAGAAAACTGAGAATTTTTTTTAAGGATTACTTTTCTAAAACTTTAATTTAATAGGTCTGCGTCCCATTAAAATATTTCAAGTGACAATGTAGCCCATTATATTAAATGGTTGGGCATCTCTATATTAAAGCCTAATTTTGATGTTATTGTGTACACATTTTCAAAAAATGGTTTCCTACGATTATAGCTTTCATTCCAAAATAAATGAAACTTTATAAGAAGTTAATAAAAAAATACACTAAATCTAATGTGTGTTTTAATGAAAAACAGGTATTTATTTTGTAATTCTTTTTAGACAAAGTTTATCTGTTATACCACATACTACCTCTATTAAAATAAAAAAATAAGGTAGCTACATATATGTACTCAAAAGAAAACTTCTGTAGTAACTCATTTAGTTCAAGGTTCTCCTCCCATAATTCCCTCATTCAATCACTTGCTAATAGCAACCAATTCCAAAACAGTATGATTGATCACAATTTAAATCTTCTCCTTGTAGATAGAGGATAATTCTATTCCTTGACCTCATTCAAGAATTCAAAATGTCTTTAGTTTGAATTCCTACAAAAAACTTTATTTTTAATACAAATATACAGAGGATCCGATCACATCAGAGTCTAAATATGATCAGATCAAAAAATCAAATTTAAATTCATGAAGAATAAATTACTTATAAAATCTTGTGTGTAATTAAGATACTAAGGTACATAAACATTTTATGAATATAACATGTTGTATGATCTTGTCAATAGTTTTCATTCCTCTTAAATGATTTTCTATAACAAATACCAATGGATGGAAAGTTATAATGAGTTGTAATATATTATGTGGTGATTAAGATTTCTTCTAGGATATAATATTAGGAAGCTGGTTTGTAAAGTTTCCGACCTCAAATGTGGAGATGGCAATACTTTTAAATGAAAGCTAGTCACATCTATCGGGCATCTGTAGACTGTTACTCACCAAAGTTTCAGCAATTTTGGACTCATAGTTGTTATGTAACAGTTGTTTGAGTGAGTTGATATGAGTTTTTGTAAAAGTGGACAAAATTGAGTATCACTCTGTTAGGGCAGTTTAGGTGCAATAAATTCGAGTTTTGGTGCCAATTAATTACTTTAGATAAAAATTGGATACACCATTATACGCCAAAGAACAAATATAGTCCAAACAGTGGAGAGCAAAGATTTTCGTCAAATGAATTACCTTCGTCAACAATTATTTTACAGAAAAAATCGACGGCTACTGTTTTGTCGGGTTACAGAGATTGGAGCATCGCTGGGAGAAGTGTGGTGAGTTACAAGGAGACTATGATGAAAAACTAAATACAAAATTAAGCAAAAATATGATGTATCTCTGCTGGGTCGGAAAATTTTCAGATCAACCTCGTAGCTTGTTATAATGAAAATATTGTGCTTTTGTTTTAAGTAAAATAATTTGATTTCACTTTTTCATTATTGTTTATTGAGGAAAAAAGTACTTATCAGTAAAGAAAGAATGAAATACATGGGCTCTGGAATACAGCTCATAATAAAAATCAAACTTTTTCTAAATGGTTTGTAAAAAAAGAATCAATATGATTTTACATAATTTTTCCCTGACCTTCTTTTTTTCTTTCTAATGCCAACTTTTGAATTCTTTACTATTCTTAATATATTCAACAAGCATGAGATATTAGTTTTTTCTACACAAATGATTGAATTACTCATTTATTCCAATCGAATACACACAATCTATATCCCACAATAACTGTAATTATATTTTAAAGGTAAATTCGTAGTTATTTCCGAAATCAATCTCAAAGAAGACGATATTTATAAGAAAAGGAAATCATAAATAATAACAATATAATTGAAATCCATTGGCACGCAAAGAAGTTCATTAAGGAGTTTACATGTATTATAATTTATGAAATATGTGGTTGATACATGTACTACAAAGCAGCACATTTAACAAAAAAAACTTTCACTTTTTTTTTGTGCCCAATCTTATCCATAGTAATAATTGAAATATTGATGAGGTTTTTTTAATGTCCAACACATTGGCCATAAAAGTCTCCTCCTATGCCGAATGTGTTACGTTTTAACAGCAAGTGATTTAATAATTTATGGGTGCTAATTTAATATAATAACTTAATAACCATATTGTGGACCTGGAGCAAATGTGCAGCAAGTCACTTTTACAGAAATGAGACGTTAAGCTCACATTAAGTCCCTATCAGCTAAAGATATAGAGCTGTGATAGGTTACTAGAGACTCATGCTTGATCCTTGAATGTCTTGGTCTTGATGTCTAAAAGTGGCGTTGAGGTCCTTGGTTTTTGGATGACGGACAATGCAGGCCTCGATATGCACCCAAAAAAGAATTCCAAAGAGACATGTTCATTGTTGGTGTCAAAAGTGGCATCTTCACCCTCAAAAGGCTTTTTCTACAGACATTTTTGACAGCTTTCTGGACATTCTGTTGTGAAACCCCCAGATCTCTTGCATGGACCCTCATGGACATGAGGAGATTGGTCTAAGTTGTTTCCGTTAAATCCTCCTGATCCTGTTTGTCCTTTTTTGACAACCCATCTTCCACTCTAACGTTTTTTACTGGTAACAGCGTAACAGTAGTCCTGGAATTGCTTGAAGTGCGCCAATGGAAATTCGTCGATCACGATCAAGTAAATAACTGTTTGTACTTTAATATATCGAAATATGAATTAATTTCAATCACTCCCCTGTATTCATTATTTAATATGTAAGTGATCAGATTTAAATGGACCACCCCTGTATATAGATAAGAAAAAGTAACCAAAAATAATATTATTCTTACTACACTAAGAAATATTTTGAATTCTTGGATTACCGTAATTAAAATGCACTTACAATATATCTGAAAATTTTATTGAAATCAATGAGTTTGAAGTGACTCATTCAAATTCAACATAAATACGTTTTTATCAGGGGTTCTCGTTTCCTGGGAACTTGTTTGTGAGCGAAATCCTGTGAAATATTTGTTAACTAAACTATAATGTATTTTTTTTTTTATATTTTAGCCAGGAATTGTACATTTAAAGCTAGTTTTATTCTTTTTTTCATTTGATTATTATCACTAATAGTAGGCAAGCTAGTTTTTTTTAAGTTAGTAGATCCAAATTTTGGAATTATGTAATCTGATTTGTTCTGCAAGAAACAAAAACTTAAATAGTAAGTGATAAAAGAGGTAAATTTCGATGGAACAAGGGTTTTATAATTATGTAATACATCATCCTAACCTTGGGCTAAATATCAGCTCAGTATGTATATAGATATTATTATAACAGTTAAGGCTTATGGTGTAAAATAATTAAATGAAGGATTTTCCTAGATGTGAATTGCACGAGGTTCAGTGATTGGAAAGGAATGAACAATGAAGCAAGACGCTTCCCTCAAAATTTATAAGCTCCTACAAACTTCTTCATCTCATAAAAACTGATTCCGTCTTTCAACATATATATATATATATATTTTTTTTTTTTCACCAATGAATAGAAAAATATTCAAGCTTCCTTAGGTTTAAAAGAAATCAATTAAATAGAAATGTCATTTTTGGCGAAAAATGTCAAAGCCAATTCTTACCAATGTCCATGTCTACTTCATCTTCCTTGTCACAGCTGACTGTAGCTAATATATATGTACAATATACATAATAAATGGGCTGAAAAGTCCCTGGCTTAACATAGAAAACTTTTTTTTTGTTCAAAATTATTTTTGTTTTTGAAATTATTATTTTATTATTATTTGCTTTATGGAACGGAGTCCCCAAAAAACTTTTCAAGCCATTGCCTAGTTTAAACCGTAGTTTCCCCCATTAAGAAGTAGTATACAATTAAAAGTCACAAACTACGTAACAAATAGTCATGAAAATATGACAACTCTCTTTTGAATGTTGTTACTCACTGAAGACGAGGTTAATTTAAAAGAAAAAATAGCGCCATCTATGTGTGAAGCCCAGAATTTTCATCCCATGTCTCTATAGAAGTGGGGTAATGATTGAAAATAAGGTTGCTGTTATGTTATGATACTAAAATATGAATCTGAGATGGACCTAGAACTCTTAAGGGATGTCATAATTATGTTTTTTTTAAATTTTACAATTATAAATATAATTTATCAGTTTAAAAAATATCATTACTCCTTTTTGGCAGAGATATAATGAAACAAGCTGATTCGTAAATTCATTATTCAAATCCTGCCTTACATACCTGAGCTTAATTTGTATTCCAATGCTAATTTTTTCAAAAGGGCTTATTCAGGCCAAGGCCTTTCATGTTTAGTATTTAACATTTCAAAGCTCATCCTTTAAAAAGCCAAAAGCAATAAAAGCTATAGAATATTAAAAAAATATGAGTAATTATTAATATTACAGTTATTTTATTATTATTTATGTGTGTATAGTTCAAAGTGCATATTTATTCCTGAAATAAATGCTTACTTTATGTGTTATTTGCTTGAGCTTAGTCATTTTTTGCCATGATTGTATGTGGGTAATATGTATCCAAAGGGAAAAATCTAGTGTGGAATGGGCATGTTTAAATAAAAAAAAAATGAGCATGGTAACCCTACAATTCGAAGAAGGTTTTGGATGAGAGAAAGAATAATGCTCACGATGTTTCATTAATCAGCTAAAATCAGGTGACAAGAGAGGAAGGAAAAAAGGATATAAGCAATGAAATTTGGTAGTTTTACTCCAATGTCGATCCCCAATTCTACTCGGAGTCCAACAATTATATCTCCCCAACAAATCCTCAGGGTTCTGCTCCTTCCTTTATGAGCACTCACGAACGTTCAAACAGGTTTTGAATATAATTAAATCTATTTAGCAAAGGATGCTCACTACTCAGGAATTAATTAATAATGCTACCTGCTAAGGAAAATAAAATTCATTCTTTATACTACAAATTAACGGCCCAGCTAAAAAACACAGCGGATTTACATGAATGTGTATACATAATTTTGCCCGAATGACAATTTTGATATATTTTTTTAAAATTATATTTTAGATTACCAATATTTTATTACAGAAAACTACCATATTACTTGCCCGAATATATCATAGTAATTGGTCTATAATTATTGATTAGTTCCTTTCATTTTTGGAAGGGGGCAATTACCTCCTCCTCTCCCGTTAAGTTAAGTTGAGAGAGTTAACAGATAAAACTAATTTATTTAAGATAAATATAGCACATAATACTAGAAACCTGTAAGAGAAGGTTCTAGCGCCCCTGCTACAAATAGGGTAGGATAATATAGAAATTACTACAATTACATAAAACAAGTTTTTAAGGCCATCCCCTTCCTCCCCTTAGGGTAGATCAACTCTAGAATTACTCCATTCATCCTCCTTTCAATGCACTGAGTCGTGATTTCCCCTTAGCAAAAGATAGTATTTCCAAAACAATGATCAGTATAACCCCAAAATGATGGCATTTTGGGGTTATACTGAGCATTTTTCTTACTGTACACATTTTGATATAAGGTATCTCACTGTCAAAATAAGCCTACTATTAAAATTAAAGTACCTGTTCTTTTACAGATTTGACTAAACCGGAACTGGGTCTTCGATTCTAGATGCTGGGTGATCCATTGAAATCTGAACACATACTAATTCAATAATTAATGGAGGCTTTGTGCTTGTAATTAATTCATACTTCGATATAGTAAAGCATAAATAATTAGTTAAAAAACAAACAAACCTGAACTCTCTAGCTTATGTACAAATAGAGAAAATGGCAATTAAGAATCATTGACGAATTTCTATTCGCATACTCCAAGCAGTTGGGTGAGTACAGAAACATTTTCTACGCCGTCAGCCATTACGTTAGAGAGGAAGAAGCGCTCTGTAAAAAAGGCCAAACTGGGCCCGTAGGAGTTAAAGAAAACAGCCCAGGCCAATCCCCTCAATTCCAATAGGGCCCAGACAAGAAATATGGGAGTTTTACACCAGACTGTCCAGGGACCTATCAAAAGAAGTGGGTTGAAAGAGTCTTGTTAGACGGAGAGGCCACAATTGAAACCAGCAATGAAATAAACCCATCGTCTTCGTAGCAAGACTCTTTTGAAGTTTTTTTTGACACTTCTCCCCCCTCCCTTCAGCCCTGATGTCAGCCCCTCGACTATACCTCTTGGCTGCATGTCGAGGGGAAGGCATGAAGTGTCCGTCATCGAGGCCCTCAAAGCCAGTGTCAGTCAGAACTGTGACACCATGACAGAGGAATACATCCACAGTAGGTGCCAGGACTTTCACCGCCGTCTGGAACCCATCATTGCCGCTAAGGGCAACTACATTCATGATTAAGAGAGCTCAGGCACAGATCTAGTTATAATAATAATTTTGTTGAAATTCTATTGATGATTAATAAATTATATCTTGTTGAAGTTTCAAATTCGAAGTGTTGAGATTTTAATGGACCACTCGGTATAATTGACTTAATTTTAAAGCTTACAATGAATGTTTACAAAATTGCTTTATTCATTGAATTAGATCCGTCAGAAATTAAACATTATTCATAATTTTTTTTCTTACACAGTGATAATTAATGAGTTGATTAAGAAATAGCTAATCTCAATTAATTATATACCATTTTTATAAAACACAAATGTATTTCATAAATTGGAAGTATCTGACAATAAGGAAATAGAAATAATAATATTCAAGACATAGAATAATGAATATTGATAAATAGTTCATTATAATTATTAATATTAATAGAAACAAATGAATTTAACTAAACAGAGTAAAGTTATGAGTATAGTACAATTTAATACAATGTGGGATATGAGGCCTTTATAAAGTCTTTGAAAGAGATGATTTGTAATATAGGATGATTAATTCATTCCTCATCCATTGTCGGAGGCTTTGTAGTTGGAACAGGAGGAGGTAAGGTAGTTGACTCTACAGAAGAATCAGGTATTTCATCATTCGCTAGAGCCAATCGTGCTTGAGCTATAACACCGATAGAGTCCTGCAAAGGTACACTCCTTGCCACTGAGACTCCATTTATAGTAACAGAGGTTGGGTGACTGATTTGAAGGATGGGAGGAGTTTTTAGTAAGGGAATATCATCAGGCGCAGTGGGAGGAGGTAAAGAGGGTCGTTGAATTGGACCTCGAGCATTAATTGTAGCTAATCGAGGAGGAGGGCCCCCATTAGCGGAAGCAGCGATCAACTTTTTTATACGAGGGGGGAGGCACAGGATTACCGTTTTCTGAGGAGGCTTCACTTTCTAGTTCCTCTAAGACGGCCTCGTTGGTGTAAATAGTGGGTAACTCTGATGAAATAGTAACCTTTTTTTTTCCTTGGCTTTGAATTGAAAACGTCCGTGGGATTATTTGAAGGTTTATTCCAAAAGGATATATTTTGTAGCAATTGTCGACATTTTGTGACAAAATCACATGACTTTCCATTACTCCCTCCTTCTAGATAAGGGGACGATAAATCCCTTTTTTTGTTGAAATTTTGCATAACATCCTTAATTTTAAGGAAATAAAGGAAAAAAGAGCAGAAAAAGACACCAGTAAAGAGAATGGACGCCAAAATAATGAGAATCATGGATTCCCAGCGCAGCTCTTCAGCCAAACGATCCTCATAGGAAACATCCGCGTCCAAGTCATTGTTATCAACAAATTCAATATCAGATGTAGTTGAGCTCATTGTTGTTGTAGATGTAGAAACAGTTGGAGTATATTGAATAGGATCAAAGATATCATTCGCTGTATCATCGGCAGATCCATCCAATTCTGTAATGGTGATGTCAGAGCAAGCTCTGAATTCTTCTTGAGGCCCACAACCCACAGCACCCGTTCCGTTTTTACACATACCCCAGTTGTTACCAGCTACATATTTCCATTGTAGAACACACTGACTGCAAGTAAGGCCGGTTGGAAGACTATAAGTCGTTTCGAATATCTTTGCTCCTGGACCAGGGTAGTATCTGAAATGGAAAAAAACAGCATGTTTAGAATAGAAGGGAATATGTGTGTTTCGAGATTGATCTTACTTTGTTCCTGGAGCATTTCTTTTTTCGAGAACATATTGATCTAGACATTTTTGGCTTGCTGGCTGCTTTTTGTTGTTATTTGGGCAGATACGGAATTCAAAGTATCCCATGTGATTGGCTGTTAGCTGTATACGTATCTTGATTGGTGACCCTTTTTCATATTTTCGTGTGATAATGCCTTGGCCAAAAATACCTCCAGCTTCGTTATCACGTGGCTATAGTTTGAGTAAAATAATAAAGTAATATAAATTAATTTTTTAGTTGTAAATATCACTATTAGTACAATTTAAAAAGATATATCTATTCCATATCAGCAATTTATAATACTTAGACAGATACACATAAAAGATTAATTGTCCTGCATTATGATTCCTATATGACTGCAAAAGTTACATTAGAATAAATACATTTATGCAAGTATGTGTGATTTAACTTTATAAACATTTTTGTAAAAAACAATGTTAAAATACTGACTTAATTATTGTACTTCATACAAAAAACTTTACGAAACAAAATCAAATGAATAATACAAGGCAATTATTTGATAGGTACAGTCATTATTTCAAATCATGGAGGTACTTTGAAAAGCACGCAGTTCCTGTTTTTTTCTTACAAGTTATCAAAATCTTGAGTTTTGGAGTTTAAGTCGTAACATAATAATAAATTTTATATAAACCAAACCAAATATTGAGTTTTGAATAAGACATACAAACATTTTCAAATAGATACCTACTAAAATATGAAATATTCGAAATATTTATGCAAGCTATTGCTGTATTCATTATAAACTTAATTTAGAACAAGCAGTTTTTGACTGATGGGCATGCACTGAGTATAAAAAATGTTCGATATTGATATGATTATTTAATTTTAAAAGATTAATGTACTTTTGATTCTTTGAAATAACTAATGACCAATAAACTTTTAAATTCGATTACTAATTATATCAGTCGATAAACTTTATCAAAAAAAGACATATTCTAATTATTACCATTAATTTACACACTACAAGGGTGTCCCCAAGATTATATTTGAAGGGTAGAGAGGGGGGCTTGAATGTTGGATTTTTTGGGAATTATTTTTTGAAAATATTTTCAAAAATTCAGAGCTATTTTTAATAAATTATATTTTAAATTTCAAAAATCCAGAGCTATTCACAGAAAATTTCAAAAATTGAATATTTTGGAAACAAAAATTTAGAATCCAGAGCTATTCACAGAAAGTTAATTTTTTTGGAAAATAAATCTGACAAATAAAATAAAATTTCAATTATTAAATTTACTAGTAAAAAGTGAAAATTCCTTAATGGGGAGGTTTTTTTTTGCTACAATCTCTCCAGCCCAGCACAACTCCTGCGAACACCCTTGCACTTTGAATTTGAACTCATGTATTTGAGGTTATACATATATTATAGACTTATTTGTAAATTATAAATAGATATATTGACCAATAAATATTACCAACATATTCGATAAATCATATGAAAATATCTTAATTAGAAAATATGTCATTAATTTTTTGAACATATAACATATATTAGTTTTATATTAGTATTTCTAACCCTTGTATTTTTTTCTAATGCATAAATCTCTTGTGGGTATCAAATAAGCTAACATCAACTTAATAAGATACGAATTATTAATTGATCTGTCAAAGGTAAAAATATTTTTTTTCATGGACCCATCGACTTATAAGTAATAACTGGAGTCTATATTGATCCTTCATTATATATTTCAGAGATACATATTATAATTATAAAATAATAATTAAAGAAAATAGAGTAACATACAGTGTGGTTGGTGGGTGTGGAGACTCCACCTATTCAAGATGAAGGAATATTATGTTTTATCCACATATATACATCAGGAGTGTCCGTAAGATTCTATTTTTGGGGGGAGAGGCTTGGTTTATTCATTTTGTTTGTAAAAAAAATCCGAAAAATTAAATTTTTGTACAAAAATATTTGAAAAATGAAATTTTTTGGAAAAAATTTAAAAATCCACAGCCATTCACAAAAATTAACTTTTTTCGGAAATGATTTAAAACATAATTTGTTTTTTAAATCAATAGCTATTCACGAAAAATTAAATTTGTTGAAAAATCAAAATCCACAGTTGTTCACAAAAAAATCATTTTTTTTGGAAAATAACTACAAAAATCCGCAGCTATTTACAACAACTGCGGACGCCCTTGTACATGATGTATCCTTTCAGACTCATCTGCAATACGCTTTAGATGAAAGATCAGAAATAAACTTTATGTACATTTTACAAAAAAAAAAAAAAATACTTTTATAAATGCAAATGAAAGAAAAAACTAACTTGATTACAATTGCATTTCAAAACATGACCTAGCTTTTAAATAAGGTATAATAACATTTACAAAATCACAAAATTGCAGATGTTGAAGTATTTTTGTAATTAAATATTCAATAATAAAATATGAATGGACTATGTAGAATGACGTAGGTGAACAAAAAATCCTTACCACATTGGAATCCCAAGGATCTCCACATATTCCGCATTTCCCTCCATTTTTTTGCCACTGTCGAGAGTATCCACCACAGTAGAGCTCATGATCATTGTAATTTGGAGGTGAATGAAAACCATAGCGCCACATTGAGGATCTGGAAGGAGGCTCAATCAGTCTTCCATGGGGTTGGACGACCTGAACCCTCAGTGATATAAATATACTCAATATTATCAAAAGTATCATTCTTTGTTTGAGGGATTAACTTGGGTATCAACAATTGAAGGCTCGTGATTCCATCACGCACTCTAAAAATAAATAAATAAATATAATTAAAATATTTATGAAGGTTTTAAAAAATGTCATAGCTATTTTAATTTGTACCATTTAATAATTGTAGCCTGATCAAAAGAAGTTGAATAAAAAATATGTATACATACTACATAGAAAATTAATAGCGTAGATGACGCTTTTTCTTGCTACTAAATATTTTAACGCATATATCAATTTACACATGTATATTAAATGTAAGTTATAAAAAAAAAAAACAAGATATTTTTCTTTATCTGGAAGCAGTATGTCTTGTTGTCTATGTCAGTCGAGTGTTTCCTTCAGAAACATGTTTCCTAGTGTCTTATCAATATTTCTTAATATTTTATTTGCCCTTCCATGTCCTACAAGTCCACTTTACAGTAGTAGTAACGATGAAATTCGAATCTTTACGAATGGCCCATTCCATATCCAATATCCTGAGCTTGAAATTTTACAGCATCAAGCCTTCTTTTTAGAGTCGCTGGAACATTCAAAGGACACAAAAATGTCCATTACCTGCTCAGGTAAAGTATTGATAGATATCTTTTAACAATATGTACATCTTTTATTTATAGAACTTGGAGTAACATTCACGAATGATCCTCCCTTCGATGTCCTTGGTTTACCTGAATGTGGCAATCGTGTGAGCCCCATTCTGCATTTATATCTGCCTGGAGGCTTTGATTGTGAATTGGATGCCTTTAATCTGCCCAATAGAAAAACTCGGCTGTGTTTTGAAACCCTTAATGAAAAGATCTCAGTAAAGAAAATCGTCATTTTGATACACGGATTTTTAAAGAGTTTTAAAGACCCCTGGCTTCATGAGTATCAGGCAAATATCATGAAACTAGATCCCGGGACAGCCGTCATTGTGAGTTTTATAAATTATGCATTTTCTAAGTATTAATAAGACCATCTGATAATACAAAGATTGTAGGTTGGGGTGGAGGGATTTTCGACCTATTCAAGTATTGGCAATCTGCGGCCAACACTAGATACGTATCCACAGCAATGTATGAAATAATCAAGGAGCTTCGGAGAATCGTCTACAGTCGTGATTTTTACATTCACTGCATTGGACACAGCTTAGGTGGACATGCATGTGGACTCCTTGGAAAGCTCCTAGTAGAGAACAATGACAAACCGTTAAATCGTATTTCTGGATTAGATCCTGCCGGACCTTTATTCTGTAATGACGTTCCATATCCTTTCGATAGAGTCAATGCGCGTAAGGAGGCTCGTTTAGGTCCTGAATATGCGGATTTTGTGGATGTTATCCATACTGATGGACATGCACGCTACTTTGGGTATATTCCTCAGGTACCTATTAAAAAGTAATATACCTACATTGTTGCATTTTTAATATTAAATGCATACTTTCTTACAGTATGGAACATTGGAAAGACTAGGTATGATCGACTTTTATCCGGGAACTAATGGACTCTATGGGCAAGATCAACCTGGGTGTGATAATGTTTTTGATGTAGTGAGCTGTTCACATGCACGAGCACATGAGATTTATGGATCCTCCATTGATGATGCCGTTTGTGAAGCATCTCGCATCTGTAAAGGAGACCCTCACGTCATTCCAAAAAATTGTAGCTACGTTGGAAAGAAAATAATTACAATGGGATATTGGATTGATCCAAATAGTTTCAGTCCTGGAGAATATACTGTAGAAAGTTCAGCAAAACCACCGTTTTGCTTGTGAAATAAACAAAGACAATGTGGGGTATTATTCACCCATCTTTTAATGAAGTACATATTTTAAAATGGATTTCTTCGTCTATATTTTAATGTTTGACTTTATTATTTATTTAATGTAACCCTGAAAATATTATATATTTACAAACATAAATATACTTGAAAAATGGATATAATTTAGCTTAGTATTTAAAATGCTTCCAAAAATGTATAATATAGATATAATAAATATGTTTAAAATGCCTTTAACCATCTGATACTGGTTACTCAAAAAGAAAAGAAAAGTTACTTGATATACGGATTAGATACCTACACATGAATGAAAACTCATGTACTTACATACTTTAACTACTGATGGATTATATATGTACATCTAATAATTAAAAAATCCCACAATACATAAAGCCTTTGACTGCTACATAGGTAGATCATTTCAAGCAATGACCCCTCGTATAATAATAAACATGTATTCCCTTTCTCCACTCTAAGCTTACGATCATTAACAAGGATATAATAATGAAAATATTTGTGTATGAGCTAATGTTTAGTCACGTATTAAAAGAAAGTGGTAAAAGAGGGTTCCTTTGACAGACTTTTTATGAAGAATTTATCAGGGACTTGTAATATTTAGTCTTATACAGGGTGAAGACTCAAAAGTTATACATTTTTTTATTTTGTGCCATTTTTAAGGTAAACTTTTGAATCAAAAGTTGGTAATTCAAAAAAAATTCTACCCTTTTTCTTCAATTATAAATGATGGCTTCAATGTAAGGACGAACAAAAGCACATCTGGCCTTCATGAAGACCAAAGACAAGTTGTTCCCCTCATCCGTGATCACAGCCTTCAGATAATCGACATTCGGGTGGGAAGCCTTGCTTTCCAAGACACATAAAAACAGTAAAGTACAGGGGGTCATGTCTGGTGAGGACAAAGGCTAGAAAGCAGCCATGTTCTCCCTGCAGAAATCCTGCACTTTCTTGAACCTGTGTACCGGGGTGCCGTCTTGAGTAAACACATAGTTGTCCCTGGGGAAATTGCTCTTCAACCATAGCAACACATGGTACCTGAGGACCTTGTAGTAGACGTCCGTGTTGTTGACTTTCTCGTTGGCCTTGAAGAAGTAGATACCAATCTTGATGCCGTTGGACTTCATGACGCCAAGAACCATGACCTGAGCTCTTGATTGCCAAGAAGTGTGTGTGATCATTTCTCCTGTTCTGAATAGCGTACACTGTGAAAATCTTCTTGTCGGAGATCGAAAAACATCAAATTGTAGCTTTTTGTCAGCTCTTTCGATTATGCCACGTACAAAAATTTCAGGCTTTTAGAACTCAGACTAGACGGCCTCGAAGATGATTTTAATTTTTGAGTCTTCAACCTGTATGTATAATGAAAGTACTACCCTGCACACAAACATAAAAAAAATGTTCGAAATCAGTTAGTAGTTAGACAGTACTACTCAACTTCAAATGGAATTATTATTGCAAAAAGAACTCCGTCTTCACCAAAACTCTTGAATGATCTGAAGCCCAACAGCAAACAGAATTTTTTTTTTCTCTGATGAAAAGACCTTTACCGTCCACTCCGTCTACAACAAGCAAAATGATCGGGTGATATGCTTTGTCAAGGCTGATAGCAACATCAAGAGAGTCACCAAGACCAAACATTCGGCCTCTGTGATGATGTCGGGGGTTGTGGCATCAACTGGAGATAAAATGACTCCAATTTGGTTTCCTGTAGACTACAGGTTACCTGTGGCCGACTACTTGATAGTGGTGGAGCAAAATGAAGTCCCATAGATCACCAAGACCAAGAAGAAGTCCAACAAGGTCACGTACGTATTTCAGCAGGACAGGCTCCGGTTCTCTTCTGCTAATATTATACAAAAGTGGATGGGTAGCAACATGTACTCCTGGTCCAAGATATGATTCCACTGGATTACTCCTTTTAATGGAAAATTGAGAAGAAGGCCTGCAAAAGTCGGTGAACCGAATATTGATGACCTTAAAACCTACGTTAACCAGCATTGGAGGCTCATGAAAAAGGAATACGTTGCCAATGTGTGCAAGGGTATCCGGATACTGTTATTAAGACTGATGATGGTGAGATTCATAATAAATAAAAAATGTTTTAGAAATAAATATTATAAAAAAAAATTCTATCTACAACATCATCCTTATCAATTATGAGTATTTGAATGACAATTCAGAAGTTTTTCTACACCCAGTATAACACACTTTTCTAAGTGGGAACCCCTGGTGCCAGAAATCTATGAAGCCCCAAGAATGAAGGATTTACAGGTTATTTTTGGAAGTTATAAGCAATTTTACTCTTACTCTCCCAACCAGATTCCATTTCGAAAAAATATCAAAATAGTAAGGAGCACAGTATAAAAAATTGATCGAACTATATTATCGAGCTTATCCCCATTTTAAGAAGCAAAAAGGTCACGATAAATCTCAGGAGGAGTGAAAGGGTCTCCCTAGTAGTACCCGAACTTTATTCAATCGTTGGAGGGCGAGGCTGCAAATAGAAAGTCCATCCAATTAAATTGGTAAGTTATTAATTATTAAAATACTACCACCAATTGAAGTAAAGGTGAAAAAGGGGGCCTAAAATTTAGGATGTCTAATGAGAGGGGGATATCAAGTTTTGGATAAGCACAGACTAGGGGGAGGGGGCAAAAATTCTACTTTTTTTATGAAGTCATAAATGTATAACCCCTAAGGGAAAATAAAGCAAAAAAAATAAACAACTGAAAATAGAATACTATTTCAAATTTTATCTTAGTGAGGTAATGCCACGGTATATACATTCATACCTTAGAGTTACATAATTTTTTGAAACATGAATTAAATAATGCATTTACAATCTTTTATGTACGGTTTCAACGACAAGACGTTTCGATAGAGAGAGTCAATTGGACATGGTGCACTTCCTGTGGTTCATTTAGCCAAAGAGTCGCCAACGAATGTTTTGATGTTAACATTATTGCAAATATTATGTATATACAATTGTGGTCATGGTTTTGTGTTATAACTGCGTGGATTTTCAAATGTGAGGCTACAAATAGGAAGCAGAAAAGGTTTTGGTTTCCGTGAGAATGTATCAACAACAATTGGTGCTTCATGTACTCCTTAAAATAAACTATTATATTGTCAATGTGTTTTTACTTTTTTTTCCCCCGTAAAATCAAGTCATCATCTCATATTATTTGCAGTGCCCTATCAATATTCATAACAAAATTCATTTAATTGATCCTCAAGGCAGAGCTGTTCATAACTACGAGTCAAAACTTGAATCTGTGAGCTCCACTCCGTGTTGAGTTGCAAACGCTGAGTCCCTGAGCCTGGCAACTCTGTACCAAAAGCGTACTTTCGTACCGGTACGGAACCAAAAATGGTACGGATACGGGTCGTCTGAAAAAAAAAATGATATGGACTTTATTCAAATCTAGTCTGTTCCGCGACTTTTTTAGATTAAAATCCTTTCTATGCTGATCAATATATTTCTCCCTTTATTATTCCTTCATTACTGGACGTGGACGTGGAAGGGGTGGGAAGGAAGTACATCGAAGAGTACATAGAAACCAACAGGGAAAAATGCCTCCTCTGTTCACATCAGAATAAAGTACCATTGAAGCACGATATACGCTAATTTTTATAGTTTAATTAAAAAATGGATCAGCGAGTCTCAAAATTTGTTAATAAACCCCCCTTGTTATTCTTCTAATATATAGCACTGGGTGGTTCATTGAAATTTGAACACTTACTAAGTCAATAATTAATGAAGGTTGAGTGAGTACAAATAATTCATATTTCGATATATTGAAGCATAAATAGTTAGTCACAAAACAAAACAAACTTGAGTTCTTTAGCACAAGTCGAGAAAATGATACTTGAATGTCATTGATGAATTTCCATTCTCACATTACAAGCAGTTGGGCGTCTCCAGGACCACCGTCTATGCCGTCAGCAAGTCCGAAACATTGGAGAGGAAGAAGGATTCACACTAGACTAACGAAAGACCTACCAAAAAAGTGGGTAGAAAGGGCCTTGTGAAGGCGGAGAGCAATAAAAGAAATCAATCTCCTCAAGACTTTTGATTTATTTTTTGAAACTTTAGACCCCCTTACAACCTGATACTAAGCCTCTCGACTATACCTATTTGGGTGAATGTCGATGGGGTGGCCTGGAGTGTCCAACATACAAACACAGAGGACTACATTTGCAACGGGTGTCAGATCGCCTGGAAGACATCATTGGCACTAAGGTTAATTGAGGATTAAGAGAGCTCAGACAAACATCTATTAATAGTATTAACTTTGTTTAAATTCTATTGTTCATTAAACAAATTATATCTTGTTCAAGTTTAAAATTCAAAATATTCAGAATTTAATGGATCACGCGGTAGCTTCCAAAATTTTGATGGGAGGAAACTTGGACTTGCTTTTGAAAAAGGAGGTGTAAATTGTGTATTTGATTTTTTTATTTCTCATTATAATATATCCATTTCATGTTATATTTTATTCGTATTTTTTATTTATTAAGCAATTATATTTATTATTTTACATTTATAATTGTATTTATTAGAAGATAATGCAAAAAATAAAATTGCATATTTTATTATTATGCTTGTTATTTGATGTCTTTTTGAATATTTATTACTAGAATATCGTTGATCCGTAACAAATAATTTTGGGATAGTACGGATATACGTAGTACGGAACCATAATTTAAAAAAAAGTTACGGATACCGAACCCCCTAGTAGTTTAATGGTACGGATACCCAACTCAAAATTTCTGTGCGCTGTCCAGCTCTGCTAAGTCCATGGAGTCGTGAGTAAGTAAAGTTTCTTTGGTCTCTCTCAAAGTCAATAGAAATTCTTAAATTCATCCCCCATGAATGGAATAAGGTTTAGAAGATCTCCTCTTTGAATCCAAATGTCAGACAGAGGAAGGACAAATCAAGCGTGATGTTTCAAGGATGATTAATTATATGTGCGTGAATTAGTGCTGTATTCTCATCAAATGAATCATCCAAATGTCAGGATCTCTTCATTTCTATGCTTTGTACTTCTATATCTACTTAAGTATACGAAGTTCTTTTGAAATTTCTCAAAGATGTTGCTTTTATTTTACAATGCTGACGTATAAGTGGACCTTGTAGAATCTATTCACTTATTTTTTTCATCATCATAATGAGAGTAATCATAATGAAAGAACCTTGTTCTTATAGCATAATTATCTCTCAAAATTGTTTGGTTATGTAACTCAAGTCTCAACATATCTTAAATCGACAATACTACCATTCAAGATTATAATTTATGTATCAAAGGAATAACCATGTTTTAATACATTTCATACGGGATACGCCCTATGTTCCCAATCGTGAATTCGATATTTATCAATGGGAATCCCATAGTAAATATTTGACAGATCATTATGATGGAACATTATAATGTGTTGAAGAAATGAATGATTCATTTTGGCAATTTTTGAATGAATATTGACTCTTTGTGCTTCTGGTCTTTGTTTATCGTGCATTTACTCTCAAAAATAATCTAATAATACTAACTAAAATTATAAATACGTATATAATAACATCAACACACATAAATTCTATTAAAAGGTAAGGTCTTCCAAATGTAAAAAAAATATAAATCCACGTAATATTTCATGGTATTGAAATGCTTAAATAAACTTCCAATTTATAAAAGGATTCACCTGGAGCTTAATTTACACAATTATGATCCTCACAAAAGTAATATATGTGAAGAATCGGATAGGAGGAGTGCCTTTTTTAATATTCTTTAAAACACTTATCATAAGCAAGAGTTGAGAAATTGACAGTTGACAAAAAAACAAACATAGCAATCTTCTTTGTATCTCTCAACCTTTTCTCAAAAAAAGAGAAAGAAAATAAATTTTTGATTAGCCTTTTCTTCACAACAGTTGTATCATTCCTCATTTAATAGTAAATAATTGTTTGCAACTTAAACCCATTCAACCTTCAGAATAGTAATCAGGGAATGAAAAAAATTAGTGAATAAAATCGACAGCTGACAAAAAAATACATAAGAAACCCGCTGATATTTTGAAAATACCATTTACATACAGAAGCTGTTGATGTTATAGAGATATTATTTGGCTACAGCGTAAAAGTATCTCATTTACTTTTGTTTTTAGGATATGTTATGTTTATTTCGAAACCTAGTAATGATATAACTCCCTCGTACAAGTATTTATAATAAATGAATAGAGCATCCTTCCAACTCATTTTTCTTTTTTATGACTTTACATTCTTTGAGAGCCAATGATATAAATCTTTTAATTTTCATAACCTTAATTTTATGTTTGTTTGTTTTCCTTCAAATCAAATGCTTTTGGAAAGTTGGAAAGGTCATTTCATTCATTATATCTAATGAAGATGTGAATATCATATGTACATTTCTTCAATATTAGACCACTAAGGATTTGATTTGCACCCTTTTTTGAAGGAAAATCTTGATTAGTTAAATTTCACTAACTGAAATAAATGACAGATGGCTACTTGTGAAAGTAAAATAGAATCGTGTTAATGATTATTGAGAAGGAGAAAAAGAGAGGCAGAGTAGAAGAAGCATCTGGTTTTCTATTCCGTTACATGGGCATAGTTGAAATACATTGATTTATGTAGGTGCATACACGGACATGCATGCTCCTTCATAAAAGTGATCAGTGGAGGCTTACGTCATATTCACGCAACATTAACATTGAATGTGGTTTTAATGTATTGCCTATAATGAATATCTGATCTAATGACCAATATAGTATTGTTTGACTTCATGTGGGTAATTTGTTGATTGTTCTTCATCCCAAAGGCAGCAACGCCCATCGGTCCTGGGCGCAATTGGTAGCTGCCAATATACTTAAAATATTCCAAATGTAGTCTATAATAAAAATTTATTGATGTTTTATTATTAAATTTATTAATTAAAAATTGCGTAAAAAATTATTAAGGATCCACAACCGTATTGGTTAATTTTTGTAGTGAGTTTCTTTTCTGGATATTTGAATTTTAACCGGATTGCTTGCATCTTCAAAGGCTTCAATGATAATATGTGGAATTTCTAATAAATTAAACTATCTGAAAAGAGAGCTAAATTTGCCGTAAGCCGGCCTAGAACAAAGATAAATGTGCACAGGACATGAAGCTAGTGTCCCTTAATCCCCATAAAACTGGCCTTGTGTCGAAAGATAACTCAAAAATCCACAATAAACAAATGAATGGAACCTTCCCATGTTCGAACCGTGACTTCTCCATATAGAGAGAAAAAAAACATCATTATTTTTCTACAAAATAGAAAATATAAGATGAACCCTCTTTTCTAGTGACTTCCTCAAAGGGGCTTTATAATCTCCCCATTTGAAATGATATTTACATGTTTGTAAACTGTTCCTAAGTATTTTTTCCACCTCCTGCTAGTCGCACGTTTTCTCTGCGTGTTAATTGTATACATACAAAAAATCTGCATTTCCGTACTTCAAAGACTAGGAATCAATATATTATGGGAAGCTTATAATATGAGTGCTTTTAATATAAAACTATCATGTCTTGGAGAAACTAAAATGATTTCATTATTACGCATAATTGCAAATCATATATCCTTCCAATAACTTAATGGTATTACTACATGTCATAAATTTAAATAATTCAAGAAGCATTGCCCATTAAGAACACCACAGCAGAAGCCCATAAATGAAGCCTTACAGCAATTAAAGTAAATTAACATCGACTATATTAGGCCATTGTACATATATAAAAGTTAAATAGCTCTGTTTAATGCAAAATGAGAATGGTACATGAATTAATTGGTACTTAATCTAAATTCATTGTTATTTTTGAGTATAGAAAGAATGGGTTAATGGCCCTAATAAGTGGGAGTCTATAATGTTT
Organism: Lepeophtheirus salmonis; assembly: GCF_016086655.4. Taxonomy (NCBI): domain Eukaryota; kingdom Metazoa; phylum Arthropoda; class Copepoda; order Siphonostomatoida; family Caligidae; genus Lepeophtheirus; species Lepeophtheirus salmonis. The sequence goes on from NC_052143.2 coordinate 21,413,281, forward strand.
ATTGAGATTTTAGACATGTACACACCTACCACAAAGAAAGATAGGTGTATCATGTACTAGTGCTAGTACTCGGAGTTATTAGGCGTAAACAAGCATACAAATTTTGCTTATAATAATATGGAAGATAACTCCCCAGCAAATCCTTGCCGCGTTACTTTCCAGGGTTTCATGAGCACACTCACACAAAGCTAATCACTCAATGCTTGGACGTTATCTCCTCAAAAATATAAAAATAGTAATAATAGCTTTTAAAAAAAAAAGATTTAATGTGAACTTTAGCTCGTTGTTAAACCTCATCTAAAGTCGCATTCATTTTTATATATATAAAACACTTCCTTTATTTTCTTTTTTAATATAGTTGAACTATCGCTTTCTATATTTCAGTCATCCTGTATATTATAATTAAAAATAAATATATATGAATTTAAATGTAATTATAAAACTTTTCCCGCACTAATTCTAATTTAAATGTAAAATGTTCTCCTCTTTCTAGCAGTAACTCATTTTCTCCCTCCAAAATAATAAAACAGGCAAGGTTAATAGAAATACAATGTTATACTATAATGCGTGTACGACTAATGTTTGACTTCTACCACGCTTTTTAATAGTGATGTCATCGAGAATGATTGGTCACTTGTTTTGTCAGAATCAGTCGGTACAGTACATCAAATTGAAAATTATGACAATAGTGACTTCAAAGAATATGATTGCTTACGTGTTTTGCCAAAATCTGTCTGTCTTGCACTGCAGTTGTTACGTTATATCAAATGGAAAATTATAGCAAGCCCGATTACAAAATGGTCTAACCTTGCATTTCTATTAACCTTGATCACAGGCAGGGGATATAAACATATGTCTTTTTGAGTAAAGCCCTAAGTCTCACTCCCACCTTCTTCCCACGCCCCTAACAAAAATTAAATCTTTCAATTAATAATTTATTTTCTTTTTCATTATACTGTATATGATATACATCAGGAACACTAAATACAGTATATCAGATGACTTTTTTTCATACAAAGAGATAAACGTTGCTGTATTAATATATGTAGATACCGGAAGTTGCACGGAAATTATGACACTTCTGTTAAATCTTATAGCATGAGATTGTAAACTAATCTATAAGCTTGAAATGACATCAGAAGCTGCTAAAATTATGTTAGTTTTTCTACATTGCACAGGACTATCGTAATAAACTCAAAAGTACTTTTGTTTTACTGAGATTACAAATTATCATAAGCCAATACAGGGGCATCCACAAGGGGTGGATAGAGGGGTATTAGTTAATTAAAGAAAAATTTAATATTCGAAATTTTATGTTAATAGCAGTGGATTTTTGAAATTTATATATTATCCTGCAGACGCCCCTGCAATAAAAATTTATAAATCTACAAATGTAACAATTTACAACTTATGTATTACATAAATAGAAATCCTCCGATGATAAATGGCGTTTAACAAGAATAATACCACAAATTCCTTCCTCTGATGTAATAAAAATGTTCCTTACCCGTAAATTAAATTTAACGCTATAAGTCAAAAAATATTTCTACTGTGAAATTTTTTTTTACAATCAAGTTGTTTTGAGGAAATCTTAATGGGAATTACTTTCACATTATAGTTGAACAAAAGAGTCATTAAAAAATAATTAATTATTATATGTATAGTCATAACGGACATAATTTGACGTTACACCACTATCTATATACCTGGTGTAATTAATAGAATCAATCAAAGGCCTATATAGGCATATTATGTGTTTTTAATGCCTTTAAATAGACAACGAACATCGTGCTTTTTTTAAACCTTGAACGAATTTCCTTGATACTCATGGGAATCAAGTCAACGAAAAAAACAAAGCAGATTGATGATTATAATATATGTACATATTCAAGGCACTTATTTAGGTACTTCCTTGAGAAAAGTAATGATGTCAAGTAAGTAGTATAAATAAATACATAGTAAGGCGCCTAAGGTGTCTGAAGTGGGAGGGCTACAGGGGCCCAAGAATTTTTCCTCTTTAATAAAAAATTTTATATTGGATTTTTTTTTCAAAAACTTAAATACTTTGAATTTAATTTAGTTTCTAAGTTTTTTCACAAAAACATTAATTTTTCAAAAAATTTAACTTATATTAAAAGTTATGGATTTTTAAATTATTTTTCAAAAAATTTAATACTCTAATTTTTGAAATTTTGTTCCAAAAAATTTAATTTTTCAATTTTTTTTTCCAGAAAGTTGAATTTTCTGTGAATAGCTATAGATATTTTAATTTTTTTTTTCCAAAAAAAAAATATTCTGTGATTAAATATAGATTTTTTAAATTTTTTTCAAGTAGGAAAACCAAGGCCCCTCCAAAATTTAATCCTGCAGACACCCTGAGTTATAAAAGTCAAGTCTATTATTGATAAAATCATTGAAATCTTTTGAAAAAATCTCTAAAATGAGTTTGATTGTAAAAATTCACATTGCAAGGAACATGGGGCCATCTTGGACTACAAATATTGAGCAAGGACGTAGTTCAGGGTAGGGAGGTAACATTTCTCTAGTGACACCCTTGAATGAACCCCACCCTCCCCTTGCTTAAATTTCTATGTTCAGAAATACATATGTTGTTAAACCCTGTAAATCTCGTCAAGGATCTTTGTAATCCTCCCGGCCAAACACCATTTAAATGTATTTTATATAACAATTCAATATACTTCTTGGGCGTTCCCGCTTACAGGCAGGTTTAATTACATTTGTATTTAATTATTATTCCCTTAATTATATTTAACAATGGCTGAAGAATGGTATGTATGTATGCGCACATCACGTTCAACTACTTGATTGAGACCATATTACTTCAAAATATCCTTTGTACAATGTTTAAATAAAACATTTATGTATAATTTACCATGTCGGTAGTACAAATTGCAACTTGTATAAGCAGATAGTACTAGTTGCAATTTCATCGCATTAAAAGGCATTATTTAATTACAACATTGATCATTCCAATACCCAACTTATAATTAATACTTTTATTTAATTTTGATCTATTAAAATTACATGGTTAATATCGTTCACAGAAAACTGCCCTGGAAAAAATTGCACACGGAAGATTGCTCTAGAGAAAATTGCCTGTTAGGAAAATTGTCCGTATTTTATAATTTTTTTTTTTACAAATTAATTGTATTATTTTAAGTAGGAATTTATAAAATATGGATATTTGCCTCAACAAAATTATAATTATTAAAATTTCATATTATTTACCATTTACTCATAGGATTAGATTAATTATTTCAAACACAAATCAGTCAGATACTCAAACCTTTCCACAAAGAAAAACAAATAGTAATTTAAAATTGAGTTTTCCCCATTACAAAATTAAAGAAAAAAATAATTATTGATATGCCTATTTCAATATAATTAATGTTTTTTGCATTGAACGTAGTATTAAAGGGGTTCCTTGGTTGTATTGGGGGTGGTTTTTAAGGATCCAGGGTAATCCCAAGTACCCTACGAAACCAAAGGACTTGGGAACTATTATTTCTGTTATTAGAAGGGGTTTTGGATGTGTTGGTGGCGGGTTTTAGCAATCCCATACTACTCCAGGCTAATCTGATGGTCAAAAAGGACGCCATTAATATATCAATCATTCATGGAATATTCAAATATTGTGTTATCCTCATCCCATGTACTGTAAATCCTTCAATAGAAATCGCAACTTGTATACAAAATATATAACAAAACAATTCAAAAATGGTTCTCGATATCAATTTTTGAATCCCTCATATACAATTCATATTTTTATACTGATTTTATAATAATCTCGTACATTCCTTGACCTCAAATGCATCAAAATACGTTGAGCAAATGAATTCAATGACGTAAAGTAAAAACTAATCTAATTTCTGGAAGTCCATTGAAATTTGAACACTTACCAATTCAATAATTAGATGAAGGTTGAGTATTTGAAATTGATTCATATTTCAGTATATTAAAGAATAAACAATTAGTTACAAAACAAAACAAACCTGATCTCTTTAGATTACGTTCTAGTACAAAAAATGACATTTAAGCATGATCAACGAATTTTCATTCGCACATTCCAAGCAGAACCACCGCCTAGGGCGTCAAAAAGTCCTAAATTTTAGAAAAGAAAAAGAACTCCATCAAAAAGGTCACACTGGATCCAGAAAAGTTAAAGAAAATAGCTCAGGCCAACCCCCCTCAAGTCCATGAGGGTCAAGAGATCTCGGGGTTTCACATTAGAATGTCTAGAGAGCTATCGAAAAATTAGGTGGAAAGAGCCTTGTGAGGATGGAGAGGCCACTTTTGACGCCAGCAATGAAAGAAAACCATCTCTTCCTTTGAAGGACTCTTTTGAATGAGTCTTTGGAGTTCTTTTTTGACATTTTTGTCCCCCCCCCCCCAAGCCCTTACACCTCTGGTGCCATCCCCATCTACTACGCCTTTTGAGTGCATGTCGAGGGTAAGCTTTGCAATGTCCGTGAAAGCCTCAAAGCCACTTTCAACCAGCACTGGGACGCCATGAAAGAGGAATACATTCACAGCGGCCCTCTGGCGCCTCGAAGCCATCATTGCCGCTAAGGACGGCTACATTAATAATAGACAAATATCTATCTATATAATTATTTTTTTGAGATTCTATTGTTTATTAATAAATTAAAGTTAAAAAGTTGTTTAAGTTTAAAATTCAAAGTGTAAGGATTTTTATTGGACCACTGGGATCTAACAAATTTGCTTAGAATTTTCGCATCCATTCCTATTTCTCAGTCTCATTAACAAGCAATCTTAACGATACTTTATTATTAAAAATAAATGTATAATAATCGATCATAATTCATAAGAAATTTACTCACCGTAACGTTAATTGCATGTACAAAATATCATTGCCAATATATTATTTTCTAATAATGTTTTCATCTGAAATATAATCCCTTAAAAGCCTACAAACTCGTTGAGATATAAACATATGTTGTAAGCAGAATACCAACTATGTTTTATTGACAGAGTTAAATTGCTTTAGTAATCCATTTCAATAAACAAATATTGCTCTGAATGTAACAAAGAATTAAGTAAACATACATATATATCAAAAACATTACGATAAAAATATTGCAGTATAGTTGTGTGTGGGATGAAATTAACTCATTAATAATAAAAAAATCAGTACTTTATAATATAAAATCAAAAGTAGTGTTGTGTCAGTCCTTATTTATTCGGTCCAGCCTAGTCTTAGGACCGGTCCTATAAGTCCTTCGGACTGGTCCTTACTACTGTTGGTCCTTCGGACTGACAGTAGTAGAACTGATAAAAAAAATGAAGTTGAGTAACGCCATATAGGACCGAACTTTGTAAGTTTCAAAACTAAGATGCCGGACTGAACTGATCTAGATCGAGCCTGCAGTCTTTAGTATTAAATAAGGACTAACACATTACTCACCATATTTATGTGTTTATGGGAAGAGCTGATTATATATAATAAGCGGGATCCACAGGCGGTGTCTGGAGTGTCCCCCCAATATCTAAAAAAATTAATTCATAAATTTTCCCCCCCAAAAATGTTATTTTCTTTAAATAACGATGGATTTTAGAAATTTTTTCCAACAAATTTAAAATCTGAAATTTTTGGTTGCTTACAAAAAAAAAAAAAAAAAAAAAAAAAAAAAAAAAAAATCATTTCAGTTATGATATGCCAGTGTGTGTAAAATTTAGAAAGAAGTGAAACGTATCCCGGTGAACTTTACAACGAAAGAAAATGATCTTGACCAGACCATAGACATACTACTAAAACTACCTAGAAAATTTTCGATGAAAAAATTTTTTCACCGCCAAAGTACTTTTGGGCTCCATCCTCAACCTACCTCAACACTCTTGATTACAGCATATAGGTGAATATATTCTGAATTCAACATGCATCAAATTTGAATTTCCTCAATAAACGAGCTACTAAGGAATGATCAAAACTTGAGCAAGACTATATTATTAAAGTCTACTTCGAGGCCATGAAACACGTTTTTTGAGGACAAAAGACTTAATATTAAAAAAAAATTATAAGTTATATAATTTTTGTACCATGTGTTCAATAATAAATGTTGAAGATGTAAGGATTAAAAAAAAAAATTTAATTCATCTTAAGTCTCTCATAATTAAATTTACAAATAATGTGTACATATATTTTACATTATTCAACTTTTAGTAAAACAAATATTAGGCAATTTCAAATTAAGTACAGATATGCTTTGATAAATATAAAATTAAAGTATTTTCCACGTTATGATTCGTCATTCTATTACATAAATATGTAATGGAATGACGAATCAAACTTTTCACTTTGAGCCATGTTATTACATTATAAATATACGTAAACAATCTTAAGTGGATGTAATTTAAAAATCCTCTTTGGGCTTCTTTTTCCCTACACTCATTTAAAAACAAATCAGAAACCAAAGAATATGCAGGGCGTCCGCAGGAGGTGGGCTGTAGGGGATGTAGCCTCCCTAAATTAAGAATTGTTTGCTTTTTATTAAAAAAATAATAATATTTGATTTTTTTTTTTAAACTTTAAAATTAAATTAAATTTTACAAAAAAAAAAACCTAGGAGGTTAACTTTCCAAATTTTTTTCGTAGAATTTAATTTTTTGTGAATAGCTATGGATTTTTAAAATAATTTCCAAAAAGAATAATATTTGAAATTTACTTTTTGGATTTTTTTGTGAACAGCTTTGGATTTTTCAATTTTTTTTTTTCAAAAAATTTAATTTTGTGAGAAAGGCTATAAATTTCTTAATTGTTTGGTGAATAAATGCAGATTTAAAAAAAAATCGGATAAAAATTCCAAAAACTAAAAACCTGATATGGTTTCATCTTCTAACTTGAATAATATTGCAAGTTTTCATAATATATCCCCACACAACCTTGATGCTTAAAATTTAGTGATAACGTACTGAGTACAATGTACATTGACTTTAAATTATAAATACAACTCAAATTGTTATAAATAAGCTGCATTTTTGAGACGAAATCCTTATACTCAGTACAAAATCATATGAACGATAAACAGATTTGTGCAAAAAAATAAAAATAATAATTGATGAATATATTTTTATTTATGTAATTCTTCCTCCTTGACATAGTAATACAATATTATTTTCTTTAATAACAATTTCCAAGTCAAGAGAAAACTTTAAATATGCATGAAGTATGGATTAGTTTTCATTTTTATGCATGATAAATACACATTAATTTTGACTCTTTGAATCCACATAGAGTAATAAAGTTTCAGTTGAACTTCTAAATTTGACTAATGAACTTCTTTTTTTTTTTTTTCAAAAAGATCTAATTTCAACATGAAAGGGATTCTCATTTTATGCTTTTATAGCTGGATATGAACATAGGTATATTCAGTACGTGACCGGTAATTAGATTGCTAATAAATTCATTCCCAGTGAATGTATTCCTTGCAAAATGCATTCCCATTTTGAAACAGGATATATAGTGACGTCAAACGATTTATGTTTCTGAACTAGTTAGTAGTTTTTGTGTAATGCTATACCGAGAGAGCCGGATAGTTGGTAGTGAAAATGACTTGGGATGCAGGAGAGACGGATATGATTTATGGTGTTTAGAGTGTAGAAATGACTTCATTATAAATCTGAGTGAGTAATTTTTGAAGCCTTTTCCCCCCTTCCCCTCCCGAGATTTTGTTTTTAAAATTTACATAAATTTAATCTAGAGAGGGAAATAGAAATACAGAATGAAGCTATAAAAAAAGAAATAGAGAGAGGGATGTATGAAGAGAAAGAGGGTGAAGAGTAGAGAGGAGAGACTGAGAGAAGAGAAAGGAGGTTTTATTTCGGTTAAAAACGGCCTCTTAATGATCTCGAGGGTTAAAAAAAAAAGGAACATATTTCGTTATTATATACGTCTACTTGCTAAATTTCAGACCTATCCATTCGACCGTTTCGGATTCCACGTGTTACAATACCAAAAACAAAAATAGACTTTATATATAAAATTATATAACGGTGTTGATAGTTTTTGGGGATAAGCCCCCTCTCCCTCAAATGATGAAAGCTAGCAACGCTTCCGAATAGTACCTTAGGATATATACAATTAAATCCCGTTATTTATCTCCCCTTCTATCGAGTATCGTCTATCACTACTCCTCCAGATCAATCAACAACCAAATTATCTCTTTCCTTTTTCTTCTCACAACTCAAAACTACATAAGCAATAAACAAATTCTTAGCTCCCCGTATAGTGTTACACAAAACTGTTAACTAGTTTAAAAGCATAACTTGTATGACGTCACGAAAGACCCCTTTTCAAAATGGGAATGGAATGTCCGGGATGAATTTTGGAGAGAATGAATTTACTTGGAATTAAATTACTGGGAATGAAAGACAGGGGTTGCATATACCTAGTACCATTCACTATTAAACCATGAATGGAAGAGGTATTTATAATCAGGTAAAGGTCTTCCAGATTTCACTTTAACTGAGTATACGTACATGTACGTCCGCTGAAATAATTTCCTTCCATTATAATATATGTATTTTGTGTTTTCCTAAGGGGAAAAAATTATTTTTTTCACGAATTCTTTGAGTAACGGACTATTTCAAGGTCTGTCATGATGAAAGTTCATTACATACATAATATTTGTGTTTTCTGCGAAATAACATATTCTACCTGATTCAAAGAATGAAAAACAATCTAATGGAAATGCTACGCAGTGCTCATATAAAAATGAGTTATGCATTGACCTAATGTGGGACTGTAACAGCCATAGATATGTATAGATTTCTTGAGGGCGCTAGTGTCTCGTAAGATAACGACGTCAACTGTTGGATGCCTCACACATAAAAAATGTACATTAAATAGTTAATTAGTTTTTGTTAAGCTATGAATTATTAGCTAAACTTAGCATGAAAAATAATTGCACCATTGACTAATTACCAACTGGGAGGAAGTTTGAGAGGAACAAGAAAGATAAGTACACTGAACATTAGCAAGTGTTATTGAATTTGAAATCTTAGCACTCTTCTAAAATATTGTTTAAAGATATCTATTATCAATTAATGCATGATAATTTGGGATCTCAAGGAATTTTAAATAAATCAATCATTTATATGATGGCTTTGAATTAAAAAAATAATAATGAAGTTAAAAAAAAATCATATCATTTTCAGGCCTTAACATTAAGTATTTAATAAATAATCCATGGACATACATACTAAAATAAAAGCTAAGGTCCTTTCAAACAATTAAAATTGCATTTTCAATGCCAAGGCTTGATCTTTACACTAAATTAACAACGGATAATGTCAATAACACAGATTGAATAAAAGAAATACTTTAAAAGTGAAAATCATATTTCATTAGGTAGGTAAGATTAGCATTAAATGATAAATGAAGCATCCATTGAAGTAATGTGTTGATATTTTGATTGATTAAACTAACCTTGAAAATAGGTAAATTACAAACAAAAAATATCTAATTGAGATAATATAACGTAGCAGAAGTGATGTTATAAACAGACGTACAATTCTTCAAAGGTCTCAAGTATGTAAAAATACATTTCAACAAGGATTTTTATATGTAGTTTATAATACTACGTAATACAACGATGAATCACGGATACAAAAGGCATGAATTCAAACCCATTACCATACTTATTGAAATCATAAATTAGAATATATCTTTGTTTATTTAAGGGCCGCTTCTGTTTGTAGGTGGATCCATACCTACTTTGTACAAAAGCCTTTTCAATTATTTGTACATATGTTTCTAATCTATTTTTTTTTTTTTTTTCATCTGATGCAATTGATTTTTTTATCAAAATGTTATAAAAAGTAGGGAAGAGCCAACCTTATACATCTGTACTATGAAAAAGATTATATTCAATAAACTGTTTAAATTACATTTATAAAAACATTTACTTTAAAAGTTAGATTTTTATTCAAAATAAGCTAAGTTGATCTTATAAAAATTATCATCTCAATCCTACCCTCAATTTTGCATATGTCTACTAAATGAATTAAAATTCTTAAGAGAACTAGTTCTATAATTCCATGGATAACTTACTAAATATGTTTAGTTAATTATTCATATTTAAAAGCAACAATACAGCTCTTTCTCATGTCATGGACTTTGTCAAAAAAAAGTCTATAATCAAGTTATACATAATTTATGTGAGTCAAAACTTTTTATTTGAAGTAGTTAATGTGAATTACATATGTACTTTCTCAATGAACTACACCCTATTAAATCATTCATTACGAAGAGGGAGTTAGTTACTCCTTACTGTACTGCATATTAATAAAACCTGCGATATACATTCTATTTGTCTCACTAAATAATATTCATCAACGTCATATAATGAGGATGCTTTACTATTATTATAGTGGTGAAGACGTGACATAATATGAAGAATAATTATTTTGTTAGTTATAGCAAATGACTAAAATGTAAAAGTAGATCCAAAGAGTCAATGAAGCATTTTTTAATTATAAGGTTGAAAATGAATCTAAATCTAATAAATGAACCTATTAATATTCAGAGCAATTCTAAAGAAACTTAGAAAGGGATCAGAGATATCACCAACAAACCATCAAATTATATTTGGTCACCACATATAAATTATCATTAAATTTCCCAACCTTTTTGTTTGAAAAATTGGAAAATAAAGACCAAAAATCATGTGGTAGCTACAAAATAGTATTTCTAATTGTATAGAAATGTATCAGTATTTTTTTGCTTACTGTCGATTCTTTACTTCTCTTTTTCTTTCTAAATGCTTATTGCCTGAACACAAATATGTTATTGCTATGCTATGAACAATAGCCGACAATCAAAAGAAGAAGCATCCAATGGTTGGGAAGAATTGGCTAACGACGATATAATTTTGATTCTTTTTTCTTTCTCTTTTGAGATGAAAGAATACAATGATGGTGTCAATAAAAAGAAATTGCATAGAGATGAAATATAATAAGTGCTTATGCAAAAGCCAAAAGTTACGTGACCAAAACAATGGAAATTATAGTTATTTATACCTTAATGACTCCAAACGTCGTTAACTTGATTGTGCCACACTACCTTTAATCAAAATAGAAACAGAACAAAGCCCCGAAAGCATCTGGTAGCCAAATAAGTCAATCATATCAACAGCTATTGATCTCTTAAGTCCTCCAAGACTATCATTGTCATAATACTCATCCACAATTTTTAAAATGAATTACAAATATACATTTCATAATATTAAAATCCTACATTGTATTTTACTCAATACTTTATTATAATATTGCTTTTGTTATATTAAATTAAAAGGTAAGTTATACATTAGTAATTATGTATGATAGCCCAACTTTCTTCATATAAATTCAGTCTAATATATATACGAAGAGAGATCCACAAGAAATTGTATTCCTGTCCTTTATGCTTTTATGGAGCCGAAGTATTACATAACTTATTATTTCGTTTATTTAACAAAAAGTCTATATTATGAAATATCCATGAAATATCAAGTGAGCCCAGGGCACCGGCAGCTAACACTTTGTCCATATCTTAAAGACATATAGAATGAAATGTAAAAAAAAAGTGAGGATCGAACACAAAAATATTTCAAGTGTCCTCTATATTTTTAATATATAAATTTATTACTACTACATAGTGTTGAACTGGTCTAAAAAACCTGAAAAGTCCTATCGGTCCAATCCTAATAAAATTTGTCAGTCCTAGGACCCGTCCTTATCGGTCTTTTGTAGAAACTACAAGAGCTAAAATGGCGTAGTTACTACTAACTATGGGATTTGAGTCACCGAAGTTACGTCATAACTCATAAGCTTCTTTAAAGAGACAACATACCAATAAGAGATATGTGACTAGAATGTATTATTATGCGTTCTAGCAATCATTAATTATTTTTTTAGTTCCTATAATCGTCCATTCTAACTATGAGTGAAGAAAATAAAGATACAGCTAGAAACATGGGGCTAAAAGATCGATGCATCAGTCCTTAGGACCACTAATTTGAGTTTAACCAATCAGCATAATATCTGCGTAACATAAAAGTATCCATGACGCCGTTTTAATTTTCAGAAATCTTAAATGATCTTTGACTCATTTATTACTGTCAAATTTATGTGTTCTTGTTGACAGGCTTATACTATTTCTTTTAGATAATCCATTTTTATTTCAATCAATTAGGAATAATAAAATATTGTCTTTACCGTCGAGGAAAAGCATAAATGGTTTAGCTTGGCATTTATAATAATAATAGTATTTGTTCAATAATGTATGTATCAATACTGATTCATCGTCATATCATGCTTTAAACTCACTGCTCTTCATCGATTTAATATATCCCTTGTGTACATACATTTACATAACAGTCTATAACAGCATTCACGCCTCATAAAGTGGTTTATTATATTCACGAAGGCCTTGTTTCATTCCTGTTTACGTTAACATTCATACATATGTATTAAATATGTAGGACTTATGCTTCATTTTTTGCTCGATCATTTTGTATTGGAAGGAACAAAACGACTCTTGCCAAGGTGTTGTTGATGCGATTGTATGAAGTTCACTTCCGAGAATATCAAATGCTTACAACATAAAGATATGATAATTAATTAATGATTTTAGGCCTGAAGTAAGAACATTTTGGTACTAACGAAAGGGTTACATGGATGAATGAATCAAGGGCCATGGATTTTTAATGGGTAAATTAGGACTACACAGAGATAATAATGTTCGCTTCAGGCTCAATAAAACATTTGTTCATCTGTGAGGAATTGATGGATATTTTCCATTACATCCGATAAATTGTTTATAACACAGTATATGTATAATGTGTGATTGTTCCATTGTACAGGTTAATACAATTTTCACACCCAAGTTTTTTATTAAAATGCAATTCTTTTTAAGAAATTATGTTCCGCTTATGTAAACTATATAGATTCAAAGTTCGCCGCTGCAGCTAACTATCGTTACAATTAATTGAAAGCCAAGTAATTTCTAAAAAAATGATTAAGTATAGAAGCTGTGACTATTGTAAATGCATATTTTTACTCTAGGATCTATTCAATTTTTGTTGCAGTATTCAAAATCATTTTGTATGAGACCGAGACTATGTAACCAGGTACATTGTTGAGGGATCAGTATGAATCAACTAATAAGGGGGTAGAGTAGACATTTCAACAGATGACATATACCAAAAAAAAAAAAAAGAAGATCAATAGCCATTATTGATGTACAGGGCCCTTTTTTTTAAATAAACAAAGATGTAGTGTATTTTGTTTCAAACTGTATCATAATCCCCAGTTTGTGTTTAATACTTTTTTTTCATAAGTGGACTCCTAAGTCTTAATTGTATAATTTCAGGCAGCTGAATTATGAATTAAAAATACGTAATACAAGGGATTTAAATTTTAATATATGAATTAAGATTAATCAAGAGTCTTTGTTTAGAATTCGTGTAATTTCATACTCAGTCATGTGTAAGAATTTCAATTTAAAGTATAGAATTATTATTAATAATTTTGGCAACAAGATAAATACAGAAGACTACCTACCATATGTTTCATTTCCCTTTTTCTCAGTCGAGGTTGAGAGTGGATAAAAAAGCTAATCGTGGTAGTGCGGATATGAACCACTTTTGATGAAAACATAGTACAGTAATCAGATGTGAGTCCATCAGTCTTGTCTTTTGATTAATTAATTTCTTATGAAAAAAAATATAATATTTGAAATTTAATTTTTGAAAAATCTAATATTTGAAATATATTTTTTCAAATTTTTTTTTACAGAAAAATTATATTCGTTATGAACAGCTGTGGGGTTCTGATTTTTTTATTCCAAAAAATTAAATTTTTTGTGAACAGCTATCGGATTTTGAAAAAAAATTCCAAAAAATTGAATATTGGAAATTTAATTTTTTGGAATTTTCTACTAAAAATTTAGTATTATAGGATTGTTTTTCGAAAAAATACCCCCCTTCCTACCAATAAATAAATAATTATATAATCCTGCGGTGCCCCTACCGCATATCCTCATTCCTTATCAATCCTTATTGATAGCGATCTAACCTCCCATTTCACCTTTTAATAAATAAATCGACAAATTACCGATGCAACGTAATAACATAGATAAGTTGTCACAACTTTTACCCAATCTTAACCTCGATTGTCAAAAGGGAAAGGAAAAATTTAGAGAAAAAAACACATGGTAGCTATCCTTCTGTGTTTTTCTTGTTGCCAATTGTTAATTATCCTTTAGATAATTGTTATTAATTATGATATACGGGATGAGGACTAAAAAATTAGAAAATTTTGAAAGCCGTTTTTACTTCTTCATATTTCATGGCAAACTTTTGAGGCAAAAAATGGTGATTCAACAATTTCCTACACTTTTTATTCAATATGCCCCCTCCCCATTCTGAATGATGGCTTCCATACGGGGACGAACAGAAGTCCAACTAGCTTTGATGAAGTCCGGTGACAATTTTTAAGACTCCTCCGGGACCACGGCTTTCAAGGAATAGAAATTTGGGTGCAAAGTCCTCCAAGACGCACCAAACAGCGAAGTCCAGGAGGTTTACGTCGGCTGGTGACTAAGTCCAGAGCTCTGCCGGCCAGTAGGCAGCCATGTCCTCCCTGCAGAAATGCTGCACCTTCTTGTACGTGTGTGCCGGGGCGCCGTCTTCGGCGAACGCATAATTTTCCCTGCGGAACGTACTTTTCAACCATGGTAAGACATTACATTACATTAGACTTGTAGTAGGTGTCCGTGTTGACTTTCTCGTTGGCCTTAAAGAAGTAGGGATGCATCTTGTTGTTGTTGGACGCCACCACCCCGAGGACCATGACCTGAGCTGGATGTTTGGTTCTGAAGGTTCCTTCGACCTGAGTTCTTGATTTAGGCAAGAAGTGGGCATTTCTCTTCCCGTTTTGCTTGTTGCTTGGCCATTATTGATCGCTCAAAAACAAAACAAACATCATATAGTAGTTTTTTTGTCAGTTCTTTCGAATGGTGACAAGTACAAAATTGTCAGACTTAACGAACTGGGGCTAGACAGCCTCGCAGAGGATTCTAATTTTTGAGTTCTCAACTTGAACTGATAATGGTACCTTTAATTGATATAAATGAATATGGAAATCCAAGTTTTATATAATAGCTTTTTTGTTCGTAGATTAAATTATACATGAGTCAGCTTATGAACATTAAGGAAAAGGCACAATATCATTGTTTATTCAAAAAGCACGGCTCGTGCGTAGATCACATTTTAAAAGTAGATGATCAAAAGAGCCAAGGAATAATTTACTTAAACTCTTTCAATATTACAACATTAAATTCAACTTTAAATATGTATCTCTTTCAAAAGAATGAAACTTTGATACTTGAAGCAGAAAGATACAGATATTTTATAATCACTGCTTTATTTGAAAGTGTATTTTTTTTTAAAACAAAATCATCATATATAATGTATATGTTAAGAAAAATAAATATTTTATATGTGTGGCGATAACATAAAAGCAAGCTAGGATACTTGGCAGAATGAAACATTGATACTAATCTATGTTTATATGTATAAAAAATGGTATGGGAGTACCTTGATATTATAAATAAGCATTAATTTACTTCCACATAAATGATGTTTCACTTTTATATGAATGTTTTTATCCTTGTATTCTTGAACTTAAAGAAATTTGTATATAATTAGATATACATACAAAGGTTTAAAAAAAAATTATCTTACTGATAAATAATTAAAATAAAATCATTTTTGGGTCATATTTTAGACAAGTATCTAATAAGTAATTATTTGCAATAAATATGAGAGAGAAAGAGAGAGGAAAATGAATTTGTACTCGTATACATATGCTAATTATTAATATGAGTAGAATACTATAAGGTGTATTATTAAAATAAGTAATTACCATTGCTAATGAGTTTAAATTATGGTTTTATGTCCAGGCTCTACGATAAGAATAATTTATTATATTGCCTAGTATGGATTTAGTTATGAGTGGAATGCATATATATGTTATGCAGGATTCAAATTCAAAGGGTTATAGGAGATGTACTGCCAATTATAATCATAGTAGATCCAGGTTTCAAATTTGACTAGGTGAATGAAGTAAAAGTATACAAGTCAAAACAAAACTGAGGATAAATGGATGAGAAAACATACCATGTCAATGGGGGATCTATGGTCTTTGTTTCATATTCAGGAAGGGTCCTGTGGCAGGAAAAAATTGAAGACGCTGGTTAATGGAATGAATATAGCAACAAATACTAGAGCATATAGATAAAGAATAAAATCTTATTATATTTATACAGGGTGTTAAAATCAAAACGGCACATTTTACAAAAAAATCTTACAATTGTCATTGAGGGCATTTTTTTCGGTGAATTCACTTGAAAATTGGCTTCAATTCTACATACGAATATTGAAAAAGAGTTCATTTGATGGATTTGTCTCCAACAACAATCATGGCCTAGATCTGGGCCTGGAAGGAGGAGTAGGAGTTGACTAGGTTGTTCCTTGACGGAGGCAATCAAAGAGTTCTTGATGGCATGATATGTTCGATTTTTTTTAGATTCAACGTAGACCCAGACAAAATAATCCATCACATCAAAATTCGAATGGCTGGAGGGCAATATGTCCTTCAAAATGAAGTGATGACAGTGCTCACTCATCCACTTCAGGGAATTGTCTTGAGTCATAAAAAGGTGATGAGTTTTTTTGCAAGCAAAGGGGCGGTCTCCACTGATTTACTGGATCCAAGGCAGTACATATGTGTCATCACCGATCATGGTAAGAATTTTTGGATGAATTTACTTGTCTTGACTTTACTGGCAAATTCCAGGTCGACCCTTTGATGCTGATAACAGATCTGGGATCATCAGTCTCAAGAAGTGCATTACCAATCTTTTGCAAGGTATGGATTGGAACAATATATGTAGGCCCTTTTTACTCTTATTTTTTAATCCATAATCATCTTATGGAGTACCTTTTTTTTAAATAGGCTAAACCGTATGATTTTTTTTATCAATATGTTACAATAGCTTCCACAAAGAGTGGACACTATTTAGTACCGTTTAATATTGCATATATATATAGACAAAAACACTCCCAAATAGCTGTACTCTTTAGAAACCTCAGTGATAGGGGGCTATCCCCCACGGAAGACTACCCCCATAATGTTCCCCCGGGCGAGTAACTCCGCCCTTTTACCCCCCAGATTTCACTCCCCGAGCCATCTACCCCTTAGCATTTTACAAACGATTAAAGTAAATAGCATCTATACAACCAAACATTAAATTTTTGAACAACTATACCAACGTAAATATTAATTTAACTTAATGACGTTGGTATTAGTAATCTTTTTAACTTATCTTGACGTCATCTCTTTTCTTGCATTTTACTTTAACTTTATTATTATTTTATTTGGGATCTAGAAAGCCTACGAACCAATTCATGCTACGAGCACTATTTTCTATAAGATTCATTTATGCCTTTGGCCCTCTATCGTTTACTAGTTTTACTTCTGAATAATAATAATAAGAAGGATAGGTGTAATGTGTTCGGGGAGTGAAATGATAGTGGTTAAAAGGACGAGGGGGTATTCGATTGGGATAAAGCGTACGGAGTAGGTGTCCGGCTCCCACTTACCAACAAGGACTTTGATTGTGTAAACAAATAATTCACTAATTTCATCACTCAACCTTTCCTTCAAAAAAAAAAAGAAAAAAAGAAAGGGCTAAATAAATAAATAACCAATTTTTAATTGTTGGGAATAGTTCATATCTTAACAAGAGCTAGTTCAAATTAAACCAAGCGATGTTCAGAGAACTAATATGGAGAAATAAAGCAGAAAAAAGCAAAAGAGAATGACAAATACATTTGTAGATTTAATGAGGCAACACCGTGCCTCAAGCACTGAAATTATATGGTTGTTGGCCAATGACGACTGTGGTACTACTTTTTTTAATAGTAGAAATATGTTCAGAACTTAACAAGACATAGCCCATTCTGTAAAAGAGATTCATGTAAGAAACCCAGTTTGGATGTATTCCCATACAAAAGGAAAATCTTTTATTAACTGAACTGTGTATCATTTTAATGTTTTTAAAAGATATAAAAACCATTTCATTCAACGGATTTCTTTTTTATACTTTATTCGACTTAGAATAATCCTTTGTTCATTCTCTCCCTCCTTCATCAATCAGTGTACAGTACATAAAATATCATGTTGAAATAACAAAATTCCTTGGCACATGATTGGTGACCCATATTATATTCCTCAATAAAAGCTTTAGAGGAGAAAATTCATTCTTACATATTATATATTTCTTCATTTTCTTCCTTCTTAGGTCTCCTTTCTTTACTCTACCCTCGTAAAGAATTTCATTGTCAATATATTCGTTGAATGAGAAGTCCATCCAACAGTAGTCATTTCTATTTGTTCTAAAATATATTTTCACAAAAAAAAAAAAATATTTTAGAACAAATAGAAATTTCTAATGTTGGATGGATTTTTTTGAAGTATCGGATTCGGTCATCGAAATCGGATCAATAATAACGATTTCATCAATACCTGTACTTTCTTAATTACATACATTATAAGCAAAAAAAAAATATATATAATTTTATTATTTCGAATGGTCAGCCAATAAAATGAATTGAGGATCATGGTATAGACTACCTTAGATTTAAGACTAGGGGCTCCTACCCGTAGGTGCCCGGATAAAATTATGTTTTGTCTCATTTTGATTTTAGCATGCAATAAGTGAATAGACCTGCACGACCAAAATTCCAGTCCATCCATTGAAAATGAATATCAATTAAGAATTGCACTGTATATATATGAGCTAAACAGGAGTAAATTGACTTCTCAGAACCGAAAGGAACTTATGAAATGATTTAATTTCAAATGATTTACAATTAATTATAATCATAATTAGAATTGATATATTTAAAAAAATCCACAGCTATTTTGAGAAAATTAAATTCTCGAAAAAAATAATATTTAAAATATTAAATCTTTTGGAAAAAAAATATCAAAAATCAACAGCTGTTTAGAAAAAATAAATTCATTTTGAAAAAAATTTCAAAAATTCAATATAAAATACTACATTTTATGAAAAAAATATTTTAAGTAGTAAGCTTGTCGGTGAAAAATTTCAAATATCTGCAGCTATACACAGAATTTTTTTTTGAAAAAAGAAGAAAAATTAAATTTTTGGAAAAAATAAATGAAATTTCGAATTTAAAATTTTTTTAAACAAAAATTGAAATTTTCTAGTAAGAAGTAAAAATTCCATTTGGGGGGGGGATGAGGAGGGGCGGTATAGCCCTTTCAGCCAACACCCTGTGAAAATTCCCTGAATCGGTATCCATATCAAAATTATTATAAAGATGGTATCGGAATCGGCTGAAATTTTCGTATCGGCACATCCCTAATATTTATAGTTATTTATTCATTAAACTACTGTAATTAGAGAGAGCAGATGGGCTAGTGCATAATTACTGTCATAAATGAATTTTAATTAGGAGTCGAAGGGAATATGGGTTCGAGTAGGTACATAATAATATGTGGGGGATTATATGCCAGACCAAATAAAGGGTTGACCACTTTAATTATTTTCTAGAAATAAACCTCGGATTCCTCATACATTCTTTTTTTAATATTGTTTGGTTTTTTTATTGGTTCTTGTACAAACGTAAAAAAAACATACAAAAGAATATATAAAATCATTCCAAATACCTCAAATGATACCATTATTTTTTTATAGGTGGTGGTTTTATTTGGATGATTGTAAATATTAACCTATGTTTTGGAGGAGATCAGATACAATCATTCTACTCTGAGTCCAACAAGGACTTATAATTATAACTCCACATCAAATCCTCAGTGTTACGTTCCGTCTTTCGTCTGGAATGTTCAATCAGGTTTCGAATATAATCAGCTCAGGAATTAAATAGTGCTACGGATAAGGAAAAGAAAATTCATCAAAAAACTAAATAAGATTTTCATCACTAGTTATATTTCATCGTTTTGTTAACTTCTCCCTCTGAAGTAAGGATTCTCCCCTTTCTTTTGTGGTAATTATTTTTAGATGCATAATAAAATAAATATATATAAACTTATATATTTTTTCTGTACTAATATTATTTTAGATTTAGAAGGTTCTCCTCTTTATAGCAGTAATTCATATTCTCCCCCTCCAAAAAAACCAAAAACTGCTATTAGCAAGTGTCTTACTTAAGTAGTACTGTATTTACTTTTATTAAATGTATGTATGTATTTTTTTTCTTAAAAAAATCCAAAATATCAAGCCCCTTTTCTCCCCCCCCCTCCCAAAATAAAAAATATTTATATAAAATCTTGTGGTCGTTCCTGCAAATACATCATCAGACCCAATAACTAGCCAAAATCAACATCAAAAGTACATATACAAAAATAAAGTATGTTTTTCACTGCATTAATGGTGTGGGATCAAGATGTGTCTATAAATACAAAACCCGTTTAAAAAGGTCTTTGTGCAGGGTAAAAGCTTCTTTTTTAAACTATGTTTAACAATTTGGTAACATAACATAACGCTTAAGGCTTTCAAGGTCAGGGATATCTGCATTAGTGATGGGACGATAAATATGAAGCGGATACTTCTGTTTTGGCTTCGGAAAAAAATATCTAATTCGGGGTTCCAACTCTCATCTATTACTTTCTAAGTTATGAAAAAAATACCAAATTATGGAATTGTTTTCTTTTTACTAGAAAGTTTAATATTTGAAATTTTAATTCAAAAAAATTAATATTTGAAATTTCACTTAATTTTCTATGAATGTCTATAGATTCTTGGAAATAAAAATCCAAAAATTTTTGCCAAAAAATTAACTTTTTCTAAATAGTAGTGGATTTTGGAAATGTTTTTTCCAAAAAAATGAATTTTTTGAGAAAAGTTGTAGATTTTTGAAAAAAATAAATAAATATAGAATTGTATATTTGAATTTTTTGAAATTGTTTTTTATTTTTCTAAACAATTTTTTTTATTTTTCCAAAACAATTCCAGAAACCAATCTTGTGGACGTCCCTGATAGAAATATGCTTTTTTTTTAACTAGCATATATAATATTAAAGAATCGGAATCGGGATTTTTTTGAACTAGTCTCATCCCTAATTTTGGATTAAATCTTGTGTACGCATACAATCAGTTTATGCCAAAGGTGTTAGTGAGTAGTTAGTATTTGTTGTTTTTTTGGTCTTTACATCATCCGAGGACTTTAAATGTCATGGTAGTAGGGTAGAAAGAGATTTTGTAAAGAATTATATTGATATTATATATATATATATATGCGTGTTAAACCAAGCAGAACAAGGTTTATAAAATGAATGAACGACAAAATACGAAGAATAGATAAACAAATTAAAGTAAGTATACATGATTAATCCATAAAATATTTTGGGAAAACAGAGATTTGTAATAAATTAAGGTATTTGAGAAAATAATAAATGGTTCATTTTCTTTTCTATAGGTATATAAGAACAGTTACTTATAATTTATATTTAATCCCTTGGATCGAAATAAGGATTAGAGTTGACTAGTTAGATTTTTAGTAAAGGTATTTGGAATACCAAAATTTATCCCATCCGGTTCCGTCGTAAGTTTAAAGGACGTATCCAAATAGCACGCAAGATTCGTATCATAAAAAATGTTTATTAAATGAAGTCATCATTAATATCAGCCCGTGACGTCGTCATCAATCAACCTTCATGAATCTTTAATTTAAATTTATTAAATTTAGAATAATTCTAAAATAGTACCGTGCATAAAAGATCCCTACAGGGTTACTTTACGAATTCAATTAATCAACTGAGGTACCTCACTATAAAATTAGCGAAAATGATTCCTTAGGGAATGCTAAAGGACTCCAGGCAAAGAGTGGACCGCCAGCGGGGGCGGGGGAGTGAGACTCCTCCCTAGTGAAAAAATAGAAGAATAAGGGCGACTACTTTAGGGACATATTCCTCCCAGTGTTTTAGATTAAATTATTTATTTTTCTCTTGACCGCTCTTTCCCTAGAGTCATTTAGGGAACGCCATACTTTCTTTTTCTATCTCGAAATTGGAGACAACGACATCGAATAGTTGATATCAAACTATTGCAACCTTTTAATAATTTTCAAATAACATCGTAAAGCGAAGAATATATTATTGGAGTAGGAGGGCCGATCTGTGGACTGTGGATGAGATCACATTTCATTAAGTAAAGCACTACGACTTTGTATTCTATTTATTATGAATCACTACAGTATCATTATTGTATGATTGTAATATGTATCATGTAAATGAACTTCTATGCCATCAAATCCATTAGCTCTTTAAACAGAAAATTACTATAAACATGGATATATAGAAATAGACTGCACAAACTCCAATGACTGTCTAATCCTACTCCAGTAATATATTCTTCACTTTTTAAAGTTATTTTTTTATTAATAAAAGGTTGCAATAATTGAATGTCAACTATATTCGATGTAGCTGTCGCCAATTTCGAGATTGAAAGAGAAAGTATGACGTGCAGGAAACTTAACCAATGTACCTGATTCCTTGGAGAGGATAACCCATGATAGGGACAGGACATGGGCAGGGCCAATTTTAAGTTTTATATTAAGGAGCAATACAACTCTATTTTTTAATGATTGCCAAGAAATCCTTACTCATTGAATCAAAACTATTATTAATCATTTTTTCATTCATAAGAGTGAAGCAAAAAAATGAATGATGAAGCATTTTTTTTTTTTTTTTTTTTTTTTTTTTTTGAGGTTGTCCATGATATATCATCATCATCGGCCAGTCTGTCCTTTTTGTGTTTTTCTTTTACTTACCATTAGACATAAAATATTATATTATTTGTGTCAGGAAATATAGTAATGTACACATATCTAAAGGGACCATGTATTACTAAATACATGGTCCTAATAAATGAAGGAAACTGACAGAAATACAAAAATGATATTACATAACATTTTCTTGTGTATATTTATCTCATAATAGTCATCCAAAGGGGGAAAATAACAAATCGGAGTAAGTCTCAATTAAATTTGTCATTTTTTAAACTCTAAGAAATGTTAACCTTATATAATACCTAGTGCTCTATTAAAATATGAACACTTTAAATTTTTAAACTTCAACAAGATTAAATTTATTAATTAACAACTAAACGTCAACAAAATTAATACTATAAATAGCTGTGTGTCTGAGCTCTCTTAATCATTAATGTAACTGCCCTTAGCGACAATGATGGCTTTCAGGCGGTGGCAGAAGGCCTCACACCCGCTGGGGATGAATTCCTCTATCATGGTGTCTAAGTGCTGACCGACAGTGGCTTTGGGGGCCTTGGTATTGGGATGGAGTACACAGCAGGCCTTAACCTCGACATGCACAAAAAAGATGTAGTGTGTGTGTGGGGGGAGGCATCAGGGGTGTAAGGGGTTGGTCAAAAAGAGCTTAAAACAACCAAAAAACTCATTCAAAAGAGTCTTGCAAGAGACAAGATGAGTGTATTTCATTGCTCGTGTCAAAAGTGGTCTCTCCATCCTCACAAGGCTCTTTCCATTCACTTTTCTGATAGCTCTACGGACAGTCTGATGTGAAACTCCGAGATCTCTTCCATGGCCCCACATGAACTTGAGGAGAATGGCCTGGGATGTTTTCTTTAACTCCTCCGAGTCCAGTTTGACCTTTTTGATAGATTAATTCTTCCTTCCAACGTTTCGGACATGCTGACGGCGTAGACGGTGGTCCTGGAGACGCTTAACTGTTTGGAGTGCGCGAAAGGTAATTCGTCGATAAGGTTCAAGTGTCCTTTTCTCGTCCTGTACTTCTTGTTTTGTAACTAATTGTTTATTCTTTAATATATCGAAATATGAATTAGTATCACACCACAAATCATTGGGGAAAAAGAGTTAATCTCTTCAAACTTTCGTTTAACAGACTTTTGGCTTATTCATACAAATATGTTTAAGCTTCGTATTTTTAGTGTCATTTTATAGCACTTTGGTAACTGTATCATGAATTATAAAGGATTCTCAATATTAAAATATCCAATACCCTTTCTACAATGTAAGAAATTTTGTAATAAAAATACTAAGTTATTGGTGTATTTAATCTACGAAAGGAATGACATTTTGTGAAGACGATATTAACTAAAGGGTATTGTAGATATAAGCAGTGAATGACATATTATATATGTATGTCCCACCGGTATGTAAAGATAAATGAAGCAGAAAATAAACGGAGTCACCCTGTCAATTTGAAGAATATTTGGGAGGAGAGTAGCTACCAGGTCATGAAGTTTTATTAGTCAGCTGCAAGCAGGGGGCAAGGGGAGAAATGAATAAATAGGAGGGAAAGAATATTGCTCATGACGTTTCATTATACAAGCTTCAATCAGCTGTGACAAGGAAGGAAGGAGAAAAGAAACTAAAGAAAGACATTACCTAGAATCACTCCGATGTCTATCCCCAATTATACTCCAAGTCCAAACTCTGCAACAAATCCTCAGGATTACGCTCCGTTATTTATGAACACACACGAGTGTTCCATCAGATTTGGAATATAATTGAATCTATTTAGGGGAAAGATTTTCACTTCTGAGGAATTAAATAGTAATGACAACTGCTTTGGAAAATAAAAATCTTGTTCAGACTAACAAGAAGAAAAAACTGCTCCCACTTTCTAGGACATTTTTTATACATATCTAGATATTTGCAAAAACAATAAGAAAAAAGGGCAACAACAGGCAAATGAAACGGTGTTACCTCACTATAATTTAAAAAATTCAATGTGTTATGTTGTCAAGTGTTGATTGTTATACTTATTTTCCTTTATCAGTGTTCTGACTATTGATTGGTGGCATTGTCTCTCTCAACCTTTCCTCAATAATGGGAAAGAAAGTGGCTCTAAATTACATATTTTCAACTATAGAATACCTCTTCCATATTTTATCTACATATATCAAGGATTTAACAGCTGAATGGAATACATAATTAGAATTGAGCTGTTTATGAAACTAAGAAGAGGAGTTTAACTGATCAACAGCTTATCAAAAAATAATTGATAATACATTTTCATTTTAGTACGAGGATATTGTAATTTACTTTAATCATCATCCTTGGATTCATAAAAAAGTCAAGTCATTTGATTTACTCTAAAAACAAAATGGACTACTTTTTTGATTCAACATTGGCTTGAATTGCACCAATAGAAGGACGAAGCTCTACTTTATGTAGAGCATAACAAAAAGAAATCAATATAATATGTAGAAAAATGTTTTTTGTGGTTATTTTTTTGTAGTAGGGGCTACTGGTGTGGTGGTAGAGTCAGTACAAATAACCAACGTTGACTCTCCTTTTCATTACATTAATTAATTATTAATTAACTCAATATTGACTAAATTTTCCAATAGTTAGGCTAATCCCATATATTTTTTGTATTGTTAATATAAACAATAATCTACCCCATGACTCCATTTACTATTTTAATTCTAATGCTCGTAATAAAGAATCAAACTGTCACTAGAAAGAGTTGAATAACCTCCTTGAGAAAAAAGAAGTTCAAACAAAATTAATACAAAATTATCATTTGTTTGAATCCTAAGAAGTATTTCCCTCAGAAATATTACTATTATAATATTTTGGCCACATGTTCAATTAATTAGGTAGGTTCTGCTAGTTGTATATGTACCTGTCATCATCAGACTAAAAATTTGAAAGAAATAACAATAGTAATTAAGGGGGTAGCTGTGTATGATTACACCTTATTTGGAATAATTGGCTCACTCATACAAATTTTGATTGTTTTAATTACGTATGTAAATACATATATGAGTGTCAAAATATTTCTTTAGTGAATGTATTTTCTAGTTATAATTAATTTTTTTATTCACTAAGAAATTCGTCGTCAATTTACGAACATAAATTTGGAAGAACTTAATATATTTTTAATATTGTAAGTTCTTCCAGAAAATCTCCTTTTCAAATAAAGAGGTTTTGTGAACACAAATGTTATTTGTTTATAGAAAGAATTTGCACGAGGGGGAAAAACACTTAACATAATTAGTCAGTAAAATATTGTCATTTTTATTATATTTCACAACCTTTCATCCAAAGAGAATCAGAGAAAAGGCCCAAAATCAGTTGGACATAATTTGACAATTATGTCCAACTATGAAATTATTATTCTACTATATTGTTGGAAATTGTTGACAATTTAACAATAGATAATTAAAATCTGACCAATCAACATTCAGAACCCTGATAAAGAGATAAGAAGCAGAAAATCGACAGCTGACTACAAATACAGATAAAAGTTTTGTGTTAGTGAGGTAATGATAACTTTCTCGAATAAACCATTTGAATTTGTGTTCCTGCTATAAAAATTAGTTCCCTAAAATGAGGACAATTTTTGCCCTGTATGTGAAAGCCCACTTTTTCTTAAGCATTCTAAATTGAGGGATTGAATTTGAGGATACGAATGTTGTCATTAGGTGAGGTAAGAAGAGTCATTCCGCATTTTCAAACATATTATCATTTTTACAAATTATAGAGTTCATATATTTAAAGGCATCTTTCAGTCATGGTAACGTGGTTTTAGACAGAACAAAGATATTTACATATGTATTATGTCTACTAAATTATGTAATATAACAAAACTGTGCCAAGTTGGTCAGACAATTGATTTATGTCTTGTTGGTTTGGCATAATTAAAGTAATGGACTTGTATTGATGTAGAAGTGAAAGTTTCAATGTTTGAATAGAACACGCAACTACACGTAAAATTATGGCTTTATCATTACTACAATGTAACAGTCTTCAATAACAACAAATAAATAATCCAAACCTATTGAATCATTAAGATATCAATAAAAAAGTCAGCAACACATCAAAAAGAATGTAGATATTCAAAATAGATTTTAGGCATACAAATTTACCATTTCAATTCCTATTTAATAATACACACTTAGTCAAAAATATATTATTTTATATATTTCTTCAATTTTGTACCAGTCTTATAAATAACAGCACGACATCTGGCGGGATCTTTATAATACTTGTGGGACAAAATGCTCTGATTCATATATTATAAAGGATAATTATGAATGTATAAATATTAATACCCTTAGGTAGAGTCATATTAGGAAGACTTACCTACTAACCAAATACGTAACACAATCTCGAACAATTTCCTCATTGTTATACATTCATCTGTTTATTAAAACCTTCAAGCAAAACTTTAAATGAATAGAAGAGACACATCCCAAGAGTCCTTCATCCCGATTGTTTCTTTCGTGTATAAATTTATATGCATATATGGAAATCAAATTACAATAAAAATACGTATAAAAGTGGGTCGAGTCGATCTCCTTATTTCATTTTTAAATAATAGCTTGAGTGGGATGGATTCAAAAATCCTTGATGAAGGTAAAGTTTTTAATATGGTAATAATGAAAGGGAGTAGGTTCGTTATGCCCAAGAAAATAAATAATAGAGTCGTCTGAAAAGTTTCCGACCTCAACGTGAAGATGGTAGCCCTCATAATAAAACAGATATCAAGCATCAGTTGACAATTACTCACCAAAGTTTCAGCCAATTTGAACGCGTGGTTGTTATTTAACAGTCACTTGAGTGAGTTGATGTGACTGTTTTAGTGAAAATGTATAAAATTGAGTATCAAACTGTGATTAAATATGTGTTTTTGAAGGTGAAACCTGTGAATATATTCAAACAATCGTAAACATATAAAGACTTATTCTGTTAAAATTTGACGCGTCGTAAGTGAATCTACCTCTAGTTAAAAAATTAAGAAAAATGTCATGAATCTTTGTTAAGTCGGAAACTTTTCAGACATCTCTCGTCGTATGTCTATAATAAACTGAAAGAATTAGGTTGGTACATGGTAAAATAAATAAATTGTTTACTAATAACTGTACTGTGTAAAACAAATGTTTGTCATGTGAACATCTTTCCATGAAAAATAAACTCTATTAATAACAATTTATATTCTTGGATTATATTTATATAATAGTGAAGTGAATTTTTATATTCATTCGTATATATAATTAAAAAATAACACCAAGTGACGTTACACATCTTACATGAATCACAGATACATTTATGAAGTAGGTATTCTTGAACATTCCAAAAACATACTCATTATGCACTTATTCAGGACATTGCAGGGGAACCCACAGGGGATGGGTTGAATGGGCTATAGCTCCCCCCCCCCATTAATGATTTTTTTTATTTTTACTAGAAAATTTAATATTTGAGTTTTTTTATTCAAAAAAATTAATTTCTTGTAAATAGCAATAGATTTTTTCAAAAATTTGTTATTTGAATTTTTTCCAAAAAATTTAATTGTTTGGATTATTTTCCAAAAAATTCCAAGACCAAGGCCCATGTGAATTTAATCCTGGGGACACCCCTGCATTGATAAAGGTTATGTATATGTAGGTAATGAATTCTGCGTTTTGAATATAAAATAAGACACACCATTATGTGCCATCGTATCTAGAGCAATTGTTTAATGCAAAAAAGATAATTGGATCATAGCTTGTAATGAAGGAAATATAATTTTGTATAAATACATATTTGTTTCATTTCCTACAAATGTAATTGATTATATCAAACGACAGTAGATCCATATCACAGTTATATCATTTTCTAATTTTATAACAGTAATTTGTCATTAATTAAATGAGACACTTTGCTCATTTTAAAAAGTGATTCTTATTATATATTGAATAAAATGAAATCCGTAGATGGAATTTCAATCTCCTTACTAAACTGTATCTTTTAACCAATGCGGAAAAACTAGTTTTGGGTCAGTCCTTATTTATTCCATCTCTTCCATTATTAGGATCGGTCTATGAGTCCTTCGGACTGTCAGTACTAGAACTGATAAAAAAATAAATAAAGTTGAGTGACGACATCAAGAAACAAACTTTATAAGTTGCAGGACTCATATGCAGGACTGAACTGGAGCAGATCGAGACTGAGCTAGACGGGAATTCGAGTTTTATTTAAGGTCCTAAATAAAGACCCGCACAACACTAGGAAGAACTGGCATACATTTTATTGGTTCAAGAATCTATGTGTCTCAATGAGAAACAGCTTCCAAACACTACAATAAATGGAATGAATAAGCTGAATTTGTATGTGTTAGGCTTATTGCCTGACGTATATCTTATATCGTGACGTATGAATTTAATACTTACTAAACACATAATGTTATAGCCACAAATTACTACAATTTCGTTGGTTTGACAAATGAGATATTTAGAGATAAGTTCTTACCTTTTCAAATTTGATGAAGCAATGAGTAGCACTCAAATACTTGTTCTCAACAGTATACTTATTATTCAATCACTTTAACTTGATTCACAGCTTCACTGGCCAATGAATTTCACTTTAATTACTATTTCTAATTGTAATAGTTGTTATAGAGAGTTTGAATGTGCTCACCTATTTGGTTGCTACCTTAAGAAAGACTACCCCTCAGAAAAACTATCCATTTATTTCATCCCCATCATTGTACAGGTCTGTTGAAGCGCCTATCCTTCTTACTACTCTGCCGAGCCCGCGTTTATTTCGAGTACGATTTTTTACCTGCATCAGCATTTCCAAACAGGCTATGCTATTTTAGTAGTATTTATTGTATTATTTATATGTGACCAACCATTCAAGAATGGAATATGTGCTACTTATATTACCTACAATACATACGTATGTATGTGGTCAATGTACAAGTATGGATAATGGATATCCTTAAAATAAAAAGTTCGCCATGTTTCTACGTATGTATTTCAAATTGAGCGGTTTATGAAATTCTTGATTAAAAACAGGGGGTGTTTTATGTACTAGCATGTTCAATGTACATGTGAAAACCTATGACTATCGCCTTTATTAACAGTCGAACTCTATAACAATGATTTCCAATTTTTAAATGATTTTATATTAATCAGCAGTTCTTAACCTTGGTTTGATCGACCCCTAGAGATTCATTGAATCACTCTCAGGAGTTTTGTAGAGCTCTAGACATGAATTCCTCTCATATCTTACTCCTGCTTTGTCCAAAAGAGAGATTCCCGCCCTGTCGTGATCATATTTTATACTTCACTGGAGAAAGGTTCAGTGACTATTCACACATAAAGAAGTGATGGAATTCAATACTTTGAATAGAATCAAAAACCCAAGGTTTGTATTTCTATTAACCTTGCAAGAACCATAGTTCTAGATAATGACATTATACATTGATTACCATATAATTTTTTAAATGTTATAAAATATATGTACATAAATACATATACCCGAGAAGAAAATTGACCTTATTAGATAATATGGTCATAATGTTTGTACAGTAACTGTCCATAAATGACCAATAAAACAAATATTGACGTAAATCATTTTTGGATATCTCTTAATGTTTTCAAAGGAGATTACACTATACTGCCTGTAACTCACATTATTATAAATTTTCTACAAATATTCATTTT
This sequence comes from Lepeophtheirus salmonis, assembly GCF_016086655.4. Taxonomy (NCBI): domain Eukaryota; kingdom Metazoa; phylum Arthropoda; class Copepoda; order Siphonostomatoida; family Caligidae; genus Lepeophtheirus; species Lepeophtheirus salmonis. The sequence goes on from NC_052143.2 coordinate 21,443,852, forward strand.
CATTCAAGTCCGAACTACGATAATAAACATTGTATATGGTGCGGCAACATGACCTCTTTTTTTTATAATGCGTGTTAAACAATATAATTAGTGATGAAAATCCTGTGTACAACAAGCATGTTTAAAAAAACCCTCAAAAATCAACATGGTAACAGGGGCGCCCGTAGAAGGAGGGTTGGAGGGGCTGTAGCCATCCTAAACTATGGAAATTTTTATTTTTACTAAAAAAATTTAACATTTAAAATTTTTTGAGAATAGCTATGGACTTTTGAAATTTTTCTCCCAAAATTTAATATAAGAAATTTTTTCGAAAACATATCCGTTTTTGTTAACAGCTCTGGAGTTTTGATTGTTTTTCCAAAAAAATTAATTTTTTGTGAATAACTATGGATTTTTAAAAAAATTATTTCCAAAAAATTATTATTAAAATTTTTTTTTCAGAAAATATAACTTTTCAATTTTTTTTCAATTTTTTTTCAGAAAAATTTAATTTTTCAAATTCTAAAAAAATATTATTTTTGAATTTTCTTTTAAAAAATTCCAAAAAACAAAGTCCACCCTCCCCAATAAAAAAAAAATATATATATAATTCTGAGGACCCCCCCTGGGTAATCCTGACAATTTGAAGAATGTTTTGAAGGAAAGGAGGGCTACAGTCAATGTTTTATGAGCACACACGAATCTTCATTCAGGGGTTGAATGAAATTGAACGTAATACAAAAGTAAAATCATTACTCAGGAATTAAATAATAGATTACTAATTCCAAAAGAAATGGGTTTGCTAAAAAATTCAACGGATTTACATCAGTAAATATAATACTAAAAACCTGTAAGCAAAGCCTTGCTACAAATGGGGGTATACGAACTGAGAAATTACAACAATGACATAACATAAGTTCAAAGCTATTTGTGATACTTTTATGGAAAAATAGTATTTGTTAGATTTAAATAGTCAAATTTTCAGGCTAAGAAATTCATAAATTACAGTTTCATGAATGATTTAATTTCAATATCAAGCCTATCATAGGTCTCTTTTGATTGGTATGGACTATTTGAATCTATTAAATGGGTATTATGACAAAAGGCTTTTAGAACTTATCGTGTGTCATTCTTGTAATTTCTCAGTTCTTCTAACCCATTTGTAGCGGGTGCAGGTTTCTAGTATTATATGTGTAATCAAACTGTATTAGTAGTAGGGGGGTGAGTGTGCTTTCATTCTAGAGGCAAGACTCTCAAGTTGCTATGGTGAGGAACGTACGTTTACCTTCGAAAATAAATATTCCAATAATATTGAGATAATATTTTATAAATTAAACTAATTGCAGTTTAGCTCCTGAATTTTTATTGTTGCTATATTTATGAAAATCATTTATTTCCTTCATTTTCTAATATACAAAAACAATTTTTCAATTCATTTATATAATTTGAAAAAATATTCGAACACAAATGACTCAACGGATAAGGATTTAATATTTAAGACCTTTTCGCAAACGACAATGACTAATTATATAATCTACTAATCATGTACATTTATTTACATACAAAAATGAAGTTTATAAAATTTGGGATCTTTTTGTATTAAATAATTATCCCTCTAAAATCTCTCAATAAAAAGTTATATAAAGAGAACAAAAAAAAAAAAAAAAAAAATCACCGGGTTTTAAAAGGCTGAAGTTTGGTTTATTCAGTGTATGAATACTGGGGAACATCACTTATATGAAGTAACTGTGTAAAATAAAATTCAGTATAAAATATTTTTGATTTATAAAACTTGTTCTATTGCTTTTTGGAAAGAATAAGTTTATATTTGCACATCCTGTAAAATATCAAACAAGTAATTTTTTCCTAAACTCTTCCAGTCATGTACTCTATAAACCATCCAAAAGTTTAATATGATGTTCGGCATAAACTCTTTGTTATTTATAAATACATACATATCTACATATCTATTATTTAGGGGTATGCTAGGTTAGTAGGAATACATGGTTAGACCATCATACAATTGGGCTTACTAGAATTTTCAATTTGATGTATCTTACCAACTGCTGGGCAAATTTGGACAAAATGTGCAACCAAACATCGTCTATGACGTGACTATTGCAGAATTTTCAATTTACGTATCCTACCAACAGCAAGGTAAGAAAATCAGATTTTGTTTTTCTTACACGCAACCCCTCGTAGTCTATGACGTCGATATTAAAATGCGTGGTGGAAGTCAAACATCAGTGGTACACGCGTTATGGTATAACCTTGTATTTCTATAAACCTTAGGGGAGAGGAAGTATTTTCACATTTATTTTTAGATAAACCAAGTATGTTATATTAAACTATTTCTATTCTATCTATACCCGAAAATATCAATGCAATAGATCATTTTTGCTAATACACCTATTAAAAAAAAATTACGTATTTAAAAACTAGAAGAAAACTTCATTTAGAAACTTTTTTCAAAACTCATTATCAAACTACAGCCCCTAAAGCGCACCCTCTGCGGATACCCCCGCTCTAAGATGGCTTACTTCCAGAATGATGTAATCTCATTACAAATCCTCTATAGCTTAAAATCAGAGGTTCAAAATTTAAATATTTTGATTGAGTCCAAATTGAAGTCCTTTTTCGGAGGCATCCACTGAGGGTGGGTTGGGCGGGATGTAAGCCCCCCATTCCAGCTTTTTTCAAAAAAATTAATTAAATTTTCTGTTAATAACTATGGACTATTGAAATTTTTTCCAAAACTTTTATAAATGGAATTTTTGGTGAACATCTGTGGATTTTTGATTTTTTTTTTAAACCTAATTTTATGGAAGATCAAGACTGTGTTCAGAGTCATTGATTAATTCCAAAATGTTATAATTAGGGCGATCAAATCAATGATCTAATTTTTTTAATAGAGATATTTGATTGTTTTTCCATCACATAATCGTATCATAATAAAAATCCTGTATCATTTGCAAATATATATATATATATATATCATGGTGGAGACCTTGTGCTTGTTATTGATGGATATAATGATATATCATCATATAATTTTGTATGGTTGTTACTGTAGGTACATCATTTATACTAATCGGATCAATTTGATAATTAATGTTTTATTTGATCTAGATATTTTTTCATAAAATATGTTGAATGAATATATTTTTCTTTTGACTCTAAAAATGGATAGTTTGAGTTGTATGAGTGAGTTTTATCCGCTAACTCAATTCATAAATCACTCATGTAAGGTTTACTGTAAAGAAGAAAAACATGAATAAAAATAAACATTTATCCAGAATGCTTCATATTACCTTGAAACTCGAGTAATTAACAATGAGCAAATTAGAAAAACGTATAAGTATTTGATTTTTGGGGAATATATTTAAAAAAATATATATAGTTAATAAATGTTAATTATATAATGAGTGCATTCATTTGAGAAAAAGTTAAACAATTGACAAATTATATATAAAAATACAAATATTACACATTTATGTAGATTTTTATCTAGCAACAAATGGGCTGACTGCGTATTCCGCTTGACTAACTCATAAATGAAAATACAGTTATATTTTTAAATGGTTGTATATAAATGAAGACTGTCGACGAATATATTTAGCCCACTGAATAGTTTAATTTAGATATTTTATTTGCCTTAGCAATACTTTTTCTATCAAATTTGCTAGACATAGGCCAAAGCTATCTTTGCCGCAAAAATGATTTTTTTAAATGCCATTTTCTTTCCATCCAGTTATCAAATTAACAAAAACAATTCCCGATTCTCAAAGCTTGATGAATTCTAAATTATTTTATTCAATAAAATCATCTCCAACCTCAATTACAGTATTTATACAAGGCCGAAAGTGTGAGCACTGACCAGGCTGATACCCTTTGGTTCCTAGGCTAATCCTGGATTTGCTTCTTGATCCAAATGATAAGTTCGTATTTAGTTTTTGCAGGACGTTCGACTGCTTTGATCACGCTCACACACACAAAAAAAAAAAAAAAAAAAAAATATCCATCGGATTCTGATGTGGCGAGTTTGGAGTCCAAAATTCCAGCGAAATGAAGTTGACAAAATTGCATTGCCTCCTTTGAGACTATGCTTGCATTGTTGTTGCCTCAAAAACATCTTCAGAGGTCTTAAACTTCTACTTAATAGTTGAGTAATAATGAGTCCCATAGTTTTGAGCAATTGTTATGTTTTCGCTCGCCAAATATTCGGGACGAAAAATTTGTCCATTGCTCCTAGTTTTTTTTTCAACTGATGGAAATTTAAACAAACTATCTAAAAAAAATTAACTTGCCTAAGTGCCCGTGTTTGCTCAAGAGCGCGCTTCTAAGTGGCGTCATAGATAGCTTGTGCACCCTGTATGTGTGTATATATATATGTTGACTACAAATTGAGATTTTGTATAGTTGTAAATTGTAATAGGAAATTGTGCAAGTTCTAACCAAAGATGAGATAAATAATTTTAAATGATGGGTTTACAACTTACTTAATTAGAATAACACAAGAAATGAGTATTCCATGGATGATTGATATATTAATGGGCTCATTTATGACTATTTGAATCAAAATTACTAAAATATAATTATTCTATGACATATAATAAAGATTAAATGTCCACATTTATATTGCTCATAAATACATAATAACCATGTAATTTTAATAGATCAAAATGAAATGATAGTATCAATTAATATATGGTCATTAGAACGACCAATATTTTAACTAAATAATTCACTTTAAGGGGAAGAAATTCCACCTTGTACATGTGGACAAGGTTTTTGCATGAAAAAAATTACTCAATATTATCAATCACAGCCTACCCCAGGTAGTTAGGCTTCAGCCATGGCAAGATGGTGTACCTAAGCACCTTATAGTATGCATCATGCCCAATTTTATGTCCAGCCTTGAAAAAGAACAGATGCATCTTGTTTTCATCAGAGGCCTCAACGCCGAGGACCATTATTTGGACCTTGGACCTCTTCTCTTGCTTCCACAAGCCAGGGGTCATTCCGGTGATTGTAGAATTCATCAACTGTAAAAATCTTCTTATGCAAGAAAATTTTCACAATTAACACATATCTTTGATCAATGTGAGGATTTTTTTGTACCTCTCGAGCCTCCTGGCTTTCATTCCCTCTGTCAGAAGGTAGTGTGGGATCCTTCTGACAGAAAATAATCATAAGTTGTGCTTAATAGCCCCCCTGATGGTCCTTTGAGCCAAAGAGAAGTCGTTGGAGAGGCTATTCATCGACTTGGTGGGATCCTCCTTGATATTATTTTCCAAACATAACAAGAGCTTCGTAATTAAATTATGTTTTCCACTTCCTGACATCCTTGAGAGGTTATCGCTATTTTTTTCCTCTTGGCCAACATAAGAACCAAGCTACTGTAATACATAACAATGTTCACAATCTTCATCACATCAGCTATAGCATCTATAAGATCTGAGAGGCGCTGCCTTTTTGCTAGTTGTTCGCTCATGATGAGGAAATGATTGAATAAATAGTAAAGTTGGTTTATGTAAAAAGGACGATTGAAACAAAATATCAAATAATAATCACGAATTTTTTTTTATTTTAATGTTCCTTTAATTTGTTAGATGTAGTTGAATTTATTAAGTATAAGTAAACTAATTAGTATTACAATTACTCCATCTAACTTAGGCATCTTTTGGTGAAATCCATTTACGTATATTTCTTTCTCATTAATTAACAGTCCACGTTTTGCTGCCCTACCTTGTATATATAATTTGTGATCACGATTAAATTATCAAAATTATTTATTTTGTAATCGAATAAAATATTTCGAGTATCACTTAAAAAATACTGAAGCCACACTCCATTTGTATACAGTGAACTATACAGCCGATATATCGACGTGTCGATTACGAAGAGATTGATAAAAATCAGCCAAAGTTTGCAAATTATTACTTATATATTTTCCCTAAAATGCAAAACCAACATTTAAAAAAAGTTTTTAAATCAGTTTACCCTTGAAAAATTTGGTGTTGACAGGATGACTTTTTTTTATCTCGTTAATTATAATTAATCTTTTGACCCTGACAATCAATGTAATTTAAAACATGTAGTATTGCTTTTAAATATAATAATTTTCATTATTTTTTAAAAATTACTCGATCATTTGTTGTCAAAAAATATAACGACATTCTAAAATAAAGTCTTAAAGTTCTCAGTATAAAAATAATTCCAGGATATACAAAAACCTTGTCAGAGTGAAAACCTTGTTTTGCTATGATGATGAAAAAAATTATAGAGTGACCGGATTTGCCATGGTTATCATTGTATAATAATTTATTCTAGGTTATTAAGAGGTAGTTGGAAAATATATTATAGACTGATAAATGATTATTGACTGTTTCTCATCTAATAGTCAGTACCCCCTCAAAAAAGCTGTTTGAATATACCCAAAAAGTATTCATTCAATATAATGTTTTCACTAGCACTACCTATTGCAAAATAAACCAAAAACGTCGTTATGTTGTAGGCTAATTGTTACCTGTATGAAGGGGAAATATATGCAGAGATTAAATCAGTCATTAGTTTTTCTACAGATTGCATTTGAATGTTACCCGTCAAATTAGTCAACTGTTCCCAGAGCAACAGATATTTGAAAAAAATGGAGTATTACTTTAAAATGAAGAAAATGAGACAAAATAATATGTCATGCATAATATATAACAAGACCTAAATGATCAATTTATTGATTAAATTTCTCTTATAGATTACTAATAAGTAGGTATTATAGATCCTAGGAATGCACTTCTGTAGTCCTTTTCAAGGACATACCCTGATTAACAAACATGTTGTGGAGTGTATATAAAAAAATTACGACAATATATCAACAATACATAAATGTAATGGATTGTGATCTTTTAGAGCAGTACAAACTGTGGGTTGCGACCCCAAAAGGGTTCGCGACACCAATGCCATGGGTTTGCTAATCGATTTAGACCCAAACGTGAATATTATATAAAACACAGTAAAAATGAAGAAATTTAAATAAATAAAATTAAGAATGTTATATAAATACACACTATGAAAATAAATGCAACAGTTCCTAAAGTCACTCAACACAACGTCTAAGACAGTATTGAACATGCTTCGTTACTGTTTTGGTTACGCCACCGTTATCGCTCCTTGTAAGACACTCAACACAACGTTTGAGATGGTTTGAACATGTTTTGCTTTGGTTTCGCCACTGCTGTCGCTCCTTCTATCAGAGTTGGTGTCGTACATGCAGTGACACGTAGCTAGCTTTATTCGAGTGATTCTTAACCCTTTAAAAATGAGTGCAAGAAAGAGAAAATAAAGCGATTATTTCTTGAAGTGGGGATTCAATGCATAGTTAATGCAGGTGTGGAAGGACCACAGTATTGAGTATGTTTGGAAGTTCTTACACTTGAGTCTATGAAACCAGATAAACTTCAAAGAAACTAAACACCCTGCTTTGAAAGATTAAAGTATTGATTTTTTTAAAGCAAAAGTTGATGGCATCAAAAGTCACCGCCTTGATAGCAGTGGATTATTTCAAAACAAAAATTAAGAGGCCATTGAAGCTTCGTACACGTTTGCATTAAGAATAGCACAAGCTAAAAAAAAACCACAAACAATAGCTGAGAATTTTATTTTTCTATGCACCAAAGATATTGTGCGTATCATGATCGGTCCTGAAGCCGTAAATAAATTATCGACTCTATCCATGTCAAACAATACGGTAAAGCAAAGGATAAGAGATATGTCTGAGGATATTTGATGCCAAATTATTCAAGAATTAAAAGACACTCCTACTAGGCTGGTCAGAATACAGCTTGATGAAACGACTGATTTGACAAACTTTGCACAACTTTTTGTGTATGTTCGTTATTATAAAATTTAAAAAAATAAAGGAAGATTTCTGTTTTCTGAGCCTCTGCAAACGCAACTACTCCTGCTGATATTTTTGATTTAATTGATGATTTCTTTATAGAACATTCAATCGAATGGGTGAAATAGTGCGGAGTTTGTACTGACAGACCACCTGCAATGCTCGGTTGTAAGCCTGGCTTCCAATCGTTAGTTGAAAAGGTGAGTCCATAAGTAGTTAGGACTCACTGCATGATTCATCGACATATTTTAACTACCAAGATGTTGCCTGAACTATTCAAAGAATTGCTTAACCAAGTTAATAAAGCAGTAAATATCGTTAAATCAAGACCACTTGCAACACGGCTCTTCAGAGTTTTATATGAAGATTTGAGTTCAGCCCATGAAACACTATTGTTTCACACAGAGCTAAGGTGACTCTCAAAAGGAAAGGGGTTGAACAGATTTTGTAATTGAGAGGAGAACTGCAAATATTTATTGATTCTCAAAATGCAAGCGAATATGAATCATTGTTTACGGATGAATTTACGCTTTGCAAATTGGCAAACAGGGTCGAAATTTTTGCAATATTTAATAGTATTAATAGAGGATTACAGGGTAAAGATAATACGATAATATCTTTGTCGGAAAATATATCGTCTTTCGAAATAAAATTGGAACTCTGGATCAATAAATTAATCAAAAGAAATTATACAAGTTCCCAACACTTGCCCAAGTTGTTGAAGAAGCTGAAATTGACATCGAATACTTGTATGGCATGCAAGAACATTTGAAAAATCTTACTGTTCAAATAAGAAGTCATTTTCCTGATGAATGTTCCAAATCTTTCTCCCTTACAATCAACCCTTTTAATGCCAGTGTATCTGATGTCCCTGAAGCAGTAGAAGAAGAGTTTAAATCGACTTAAAAAACAGCTTTGATGCTAAATCATGGTTTGGTGAATTGCAATAACAAGAATTTTGGGCAAAAAATTTCAAAAATTTCCCAGTAATATCAGAAATCGCAATAAGGAATTTATTGCCGTTCTCAACAACTTACTTATGTGGAACAACAGTCTCCCAACTTCTCATTCTTAAAAACAAGTACCCAAATAAATTAGATATGGAAGACGACTTGAGGAGTGCCATTTTTTACAACAGAGCCCAGGATAGAATTGCTGGCTAAAAAACTACAATACCAGCCGTCTCATTACGGTCAGTTCATAAACCTACTTTATATAACGGTGTGAAATTTGTTTGATCGAATACTTTGGAATTGATTTGCAATTAATTAATGTTTTGTAGGAGCTTTGAAATTTATATTTTTACGGAATTTTCAGTTACTTCACGAATAAATCGCAATATATGACAGTTTGTTATAGAAAAAATAAATGTGTATAAAATATTTTAAGGATTGGGGGCCCTTCCTGATTGCTAGTTCTAAAATGGGTATGGCTAAAATTTTGTACCACTCTCCACTCTATAGGTGTGTAGGGGGTTGGGGGGTATCCTTTCATCAAGTAGAACTTCTTACAAGTCTTGTTGGAAATTGAATGTATCTCTCTTAGAAGATGTATCGACTTGTTTAGAAATAGAAAACATGATTAATGAAACGTTTAGAAAACTTGACCAAAGTCAATATACACCATCTATGTCATTACAAAAAATTGAGTCGTCTTCTAAATCACTATTTAAGACTAAAGGAATGGAAGCAGTAGCAGTCAGAAGACAAGTTTACAAAAAAATTAGAACTCTTAAAAGACACTCAAGACACCTATGATTTCAATGTCGAAAATGAACTAAATTATATATTAGAATCCCAAACAAGAGGTTCTCTCATTAGAATGAGTATCAAATTGATATAGTGCAACATTAAAGGAAAAATTCAAATTAAACAACTTGAGAGCTCTAAACAAATATATAAAAAAAATTAAAGGCTTTTTTCTTACTTCCGGAAAAATAAACTCTGATCCAGAACGAATTGCGCGAGAAGCCCACTCATTTTATACTGCTCTGTTTCAGTGAAATAAAGGATCTCTTTCTTCGAGATGCAATATTTCTACGCAATGGAGACAAGCCAAGAAAAATGTAGTGACAGGTGGAAGAACAACGGCAACTCAAACTCCCAATCTCACAAAACGAAATAAGTAAATATATTGTTGACAACAATAAATATTTTAAATCTCCTGGACCTTCGGGTATCCCTTTTGAATTTTATCCAACGTTCAAAAAACCAATATCCAAGTCTTAGAAAAAGGCTACGATGAAATTTTTCAGAATGGAGTTGTGCCCCAGTTCATGAATACTGGTATCATAACGCTTGTTCCCAAAAAGGGGGGTTGTATCCTCTCAACCCCGTCAATTACAGATTTATCAGACACATCGTACAAGATCCTCACTGGAATCCGTAACAAAAAATTAATTTAACTCTCCAGCTGATCAAACCTCCAGCTCAGAAGGGTTTTATGAAAGGCCGGTTAGCAGAAGACGTTCCAAGATCCCTTCAAGAGGCTATCAAAACGGCCAAGTCAAACGAAACAAAATTTGCTGCCTTGCTAATTCATTTTGAAAAATCCTTTGTTTTGATTAGTCATGAATTTATAATAAGCCAATTATACAGTATTGGACTTCCACCTACATTCATCAATATGATATCTTGTGTCCTTAGATACTCTTTCTCAAGACTTGATTTACCAAATGTGAAGGGGATTTTGTAATAGAAAGGGGATGCAAACAAGGCGATCCTCTCGCTTCTTTGTTGCTTCTGATTGCCATTAACAGTCTCTATTGCAGAATCGATTTAAACTATCTCGTGAGAGGCCTAAAAACAAACTACTAATCATTTAAGACTTTTTTATATGCAGATGATCTCACAATTTTTACAACAGGATCACAAAGTGATATACAAATCTCGTTAATAAATGTTATAGATGAACTTGCTGAATATGAAGGAACATTAGGACTGAAATTAAACATAACTAAAACAGAATTAGTCACCTCTCTAAAAAACAAGCTTGAAACGGCATTTCCCAACTTTTGGCACACATCCTCAAGAACTCTACATGGATTTGTGGTCTCGTTGATATCCCAAGAATACGCAATTAAAGATAATTATGAAAAAAATTGTTAAGATAAGTACAATGGAAGTCAACAGATATAATTTGTTGAATATTACAAAAATAGAAAAACTCCGAATCTGGGACAAATTGGTCTTTCCAAAATTGTCCATCTCTTGATATACCACCATTTTCCAAAAAAAAATGCAAGATCCAAGATTGTTCCAAGAAATAACTTGTATGGGGAGACGAACGACTTTTTATCTCCAACAATTGCCTTATTACCTCACTCAATAGCTGGGGACTGGGTTTAGTTGACACAGAAGTGTTTTGGAAAAATCTAAACCTTAGTTGGCTAAAAAAAACTTATGAAAAGCGAGGACTTTTTGGGAAGAAGAATCAAATACGCTTTCGAAAGATCAACTAGATAAAAGAAAGGAAAAAAAAAAAATACATAAAAAATTGTGAAACGGGTTGTAATTTACTCTTTTTCTACTAATTGTATTCTTTAGAATTTCTCAATTTTCTTCTTAATGAGTAATTCTTAAGTTTCAATAAAACAATATCAACTGATTGCAAAATTATAATCAATAATATCTCTGAAAATAATAATCAGCATCTTGAAAGGTTATTATTTAACTTAATTTTCAAAATTTCTTACTTAAACTCGATATTTTTTTAAGTCTTCTCTGGCAACCTTCCCCCCCCCCCCTCTTATGTTAATATTTGTTACATAGCAAGATTATGGCGTAATTTAAGCGGGCATGCTAGAATTTTCAATTTGAGGTACCGTACCGGCTGCTTAGCAACACAGACAAATATGACGTCATCGAGTATAACAGTGGTACTCTAACAGTAACAGTCAAGGAAGGCGATATAAAGCTATTCTTAGTAACAGTTATACTCTTTTATGTCACTATTAAAAAACAAGGTGGGAGTCAAACATTGTAGAAAAAGCGTTCTACTATAACCTTGTATTTCCAATAATCTTGGTACATAATATGATCGTACTTTATAATAGCATTTGCTCGCAATTTCAAACCTTTCTCCCCTCCTTAGTGTATACGTTTAAGAATCTATCTTTCATGCACAAGGAATGTTTTGGTATTGCTCATACTGAATGTTTATATGTCCTAAATAGAGAGGGGCGTACGTAGGATTATATATACCTATATAATATTTTTTGGGGGGCTTGGTGTTTTGAAATTTTTTTCAAATAAAATCCAAAAATTTAGAAATTCCAAAAATTAAAATTTATGTATTATATTTTTGGAAAAAAAATTCAAATATTAAGTTTTTTGTAAGAAAAATTCCAAAAATCCATAGTTATTCACAAAAAAATTAGAAAATTATTGTTTTTGAAAAAAATTTCAAAAATCCATAGTTATTCAAAAAAAAAAAATTAAAAATTGAATTTTAAATAATAAACTTTTATAGAAAAATGTTTACAAAAATCGACAGTTATTCACAAAAAATTAAAATTTTGGACAACAATTTCCAAAAATTTATAGCTATTCACAAAAAATTAAAAAAATTTGGATATAATTTCAAAAATCCATCGTTATTCACAAAAAAAATCGAAATATTGTATTTTTTTTTTTAAGAAATCAATCTTTAAAAAAAAATATTGAAACATCAAAACTTAAGGATGGCTAAATCCCTAGGTAATATGGTATGGTTAAAGACAATAATGAATATAATTTAAAGAAGAATCAATATCTCGATATCATTCCAATAGAAAAAATAGCTATAAATATACAATGGTTTGTCTGAAAAAATAGTGAAAGTAGTATTAAAAATATGCAAAGGAACTAAATTTCTATAAACTAGTGATAGGACGATTAATCGGAATTGGAAATTTTTTCTTCTGGAATCGCAATCGCTATCGGAAAAAAAATATTTCATTTGCAAGTCCAATTCTGATTTAGTACTGGTAGTTTTTACTATTCATTACATCTTTAAGTTATGAAAAAAAAAAAAAAAAAAAAATTGCATTCCCCCCCCCCCTAAATTATGAAATTTTTCTTTCTAACTAGAAAATATGCAAACAGCTGTGGATTTTTGAATTTTTTTTCCAAAAGATTAAATCTTTTCGGAATAGTTTGGAAAAAATTTAAATATCAAATAGTATATTTGAAATTTTTTTGTCAAAAATTTTATATATGAAGTTTATTTTTTTCCAAAAGATTTAATTTCTCAATTTTTTTCCAAAAAAATGTTAACTTTTGGATTTAAAAAAAAATCTGAAACCCAAGCTCCCGGGTCCCCAAATGTAATCCTATGGGCGCCCCTAATAGCAAAATTATATTTTTATAACTATTAAATAATCGGCGTGCGGAATTCTTACTAGAATCGCGTCAGAATCGACATGGAGATTTTATTTGGAATCGTCCCATCACTACTATAAATTAACTCCAATCCTATATATTATCACATTGTCATAACAAATGAATTATGATATCTATATTAATTTATGTAAATCTTCAATACATATGAATAATTCATAAACTAAAAAAATTACCTTCGTTATTAAGTTGAAAACAAGAGTTGCAAGAAGCTTTTCTTCTAACATAGGTGCAACTCTTGTGATATTATATGTATATTGATATACCTTTATCACGGTTATAAAAAAAAAAAAAAAAGGTGGAAAACACCATAGAGTTGATTAAAAATGAAATGAGCCGTAGCCATTGTAAAAAAAAAAAAAAAATGAAATTATAAACGGCTTTTTATACATTTTAGATATTTTTTTCTGGAAATATGGAGCTCTATCTTTTACAGCCTTTTAAAAATAGGTTTAATTATGATCAGTTACACAACTATTACTTTATATTAATTATTTTATGATGCCTTAAACCGTTAATATTAATAGTCTCATGGAGATATCATTTGGATACTTTTGTAATATAATAATATTTTTTTAGACTACTAGTAATTATTATTCATAGATAGGAGAAATTCATTAATGTTTCCCTTTTCAAAGCCCTACCCTGATTAAGAGACTTGGTATAAAATCTATAAAGATGTATATTATTTAAATACCTAATGTATCAACAATACAAGAAAAGTTTTCAAATGTCCCTTTAGTTAATTAAAATTTAAAATATTTTCTTATTCATTCGCTAATATCAGTAAAAATTTTCATAGATTAGTTAACATATTATCGCTTGAAAATTCAAAGAAATGCTTTGAGTAAAGGGATATCTCTTTCCTAAGGATATACAGCAAGTATTGAAGGATATACCGGGTGGTCCATTGAAATTTGAACACTTTCTAATTCAATAATTAATAAAGATTGAGTGGTCTAAATTAATTCATATTTCGATATATTAAAGCATGAACAATTAGTTACAAAACAAAACAAACCCGAGTTCTCTAGCTTACGTACAAGTCGAGAAAATGACATTGGAACGTGATTAACGAATTTCCATTCGCGCATTGCAAGTAGTTGGGCGTAACCAGGACCACCCTCTACGCCGTCAGCAAGTCCAAAACAGGTCAATCCCCTCAAGCACAGGAAGTTCAATACAAGAGATATCGGGTCTAGGGTCTAATAACAGACTATCCAGAGAGCTACCGAAAAGTGTATGGAAATAGTCTTACTAGGGTGGACTGGCTACTTTTGGCACCAGCAATTTAAAAAAAAAAAAGAAGACAACATCCTTTGTTGTAAAACTCTTTTGAACTGAGTTTTTGAGTTCTTTTGAACTCTTTTTTGACACTTTTGCCCCTCCCCCTTCCAACAGCTCTGATGTCAACTCCATCGACTACACCTATTGGGTGCATGTTAGGAGGAAGGCCTGCAGTGTCCGTCATCCAAACACCGAGGCCCTCCATCCCCTGTCACCCAGCACTGGAATGCCATGAGAAAGACCTACATCCGCAATGGGGGCAAGGCCTTCATGAATGATTCATGGAGCTCAGACACACAATTTCTAATGAATAAATTATATCTTGCTGAAATTGAAAATTCAATTAGGTGAGATTTTAAGGTAACACTCGGTAGGTCTTGCCAGTCTGTAAAAATAAATGAAACATTAAATTGACGTGGGCATCCAAACAATTAGAAGAATGTTTGGGAGGAGAGCAGCTCAGCTGTTGTCATGACGTTGTATTGGATCAGTTGCAACTAGGGGTGAGAGGAAGGATATAAACATTAATCCCAATGTAGATCTTGCAACGATATAGACAGTAAGTAATTACTCCGTATACGACTCTCAATTCTACTCAGAGTTTAAAAAGGACTTATAACTCACTAAGACTCCTTTGGACTGTCAGTACTAGATCCTTCAATCCTCAATAAGGACTGACACAATACTACTTTCATGAGCATTAGCATCTTGTACTACTTTATACTTAAATGTTCCGTTATCTTCAAAAATTAAATAATAATCGTTTTGGAAAAATAAAATAAAATAAAAAATCCTGTTCAGATTATCAATTAAAAAAGCGACTCCCGCTTTCGATGACATGTTTTATAAACCTTTCTACAGGACACAATCATTTTTTCGAATTCTACCATTAAATTTGGGATTTCACTCTTACTAGAAACAAGAGATATTTTATAGCACTTTTGGTCTCCATAATGATTTGAATATGAAGGAGTTTGATTTCATAATAGTTTTTGATTTAAAAGAACACCTACAACCTACAAGATATGATAGTTAATTTGTATGAAATAACAAATAGCACGATCACACAATTAAAAACAAAAAAATATGAGCTCATTACTCATATTAGAGTTCAGACAGGGGGAATTGCCGCAATAGTTACATGAAAAGTAAGTAAGTGATGATCATAGTATTTCGTGTATATAAATTAATAAATGGGTACTATTGGTCATGTGTAACTACTTAATTTTTGTTATTTTCTAATTTATTGACTCAAGTTGATCCCTATTGAGTCCACTTATGACGATACAATAATATTTTTCTTTACTATATATTTTTCTATCAAATAATTACAAAAATAGTACAATCATTCACTGTGTAGTCCATTAAAATCTGAATACTTTAAATTTTAAACTTTAACAAGATATAATTGATTAATTAAGCATTTAATTTTAACAAAATTAATATTATCTATGTAAATTGTAAATTTATGTGTATCTGAGCTCTCGTAATAATTAATGTAGCCGCCTTTAGTGGTAATGATGGCTTCCAGGTGGCATTTGAAGGTCAGACACCTGTTACTGATGTAGTTATCTATCATTGCATCCCAGTGCTGGCTGACAGTAGATTTGAGGGCCTTGGTATTTGGTGTAGCCGAAAGGGTTGGAATAAGAGCTGTAGGGAGGCCAAAAGTGTTAAAAATAATTCAAATACTTATTTAAAAAAGTACCCGAGGAGATGGTTTTCTTTCATTGCTGGTGTCAAAATGGTCTTCCACCTTCAAGTAATGAATACTTTTGCTGTGAAAATCGAGGTTGTCATATTCGGTGACTGTAGCGCAAAACTTTTGAAACAGTAAAAAGAAGAAAAGTTTTTGTTTTCCAGTTGTGCTTCAAACAATTACAGCTTTCTCAGAAATCCTTGATGATTCTATGAATATCAAAGACAAGGGTATCCTTTACATGAAGTTTCAAGTTTAATTTATTCATGTGGGATTCAATATCACCCAAAAATGACAACTTTGACGGCCAGGTAGAATCTGACAGCTGCGAATCAGCTCTATCTTTTATAGTGATAAATATACCTATTTCATTCCTGTGGTTGTAACAACGAAACAAGAGTTTACCGTAGCTGAGCTACACTATGCAACCTTTCCTTCATAAAGAAACCGATAAAAGGCCTGAAATCATCTGGTAGTTAGCAAATAAGCCAATTATACCAATTGCTATTTATGTTTTAACTCCTCCAAGACTATCATTGTCATAATACTTATCAACAATTTTTTAAATGAATTACTTACACAATAATATAAATATCTTATATAGTATTTTATTCTTTACCGTATCTATACACTTTTATTTGTAGATGATTGCAAAAATTTCTTCTTAGAAAATTTGATGGCCAATATATATATATATATATATGACGAAGGTATCAAGAAGAAATTGTATTCCTGTCCTTTTGGAAATGGAGTATAAGTATAAAACACAATATTACTTCGTGTAATTTCAAAAAGTATAAATTATGAAATAGCTATTAACTAAATAAGTGAATCGACAGCTGCCAACAAAATACATAGAGTATTTTTGTTTTAGCGAGGTAACGTTGTGATATCAGTGTTCTGAACCTTATGTATTGACTTTGAATGAGCTTTTTTAAATCGTAAACAATTCCCAAAAATATTGAATACATATTTCGGAGTTGAGAAGAATGGGCTAACTGATATCAATTATTTTTTTGCCTTTATTCTGCTTTTGATGTATATAAAGAGTTATGAAAATCGTTTGCATTTTTTAAAAGGTCCTTTTTTTTTTAATTTGCAAACTGAAAAGTAAATATTATCTTCCTAAGCTGTTATCATTATTATTTAATTCCCGAGAAGAATATTTCTACTTCATATCAGATATCATTGATGTTTACGAAACTGGGTTATAAATTTCCGTGTGCTTATAAAAAACGAAGAGTAACCTTGAGGATTTTTTGCAGAGTTAAAATTGTAAGTCCTTGTTGGACTCAGGAGTAGAATTAAGGATCAAAATTGGAGTAAAAATCTGGCTTATGACCTTGTTTATTTCCATCTCCTCCCCCTCCCCCCATACACAGCAGATTGTAGCTGATTTTATGAAACGTAATGATGGTTCAGCAGGTATCTATTCAAACATTATTTAAATTGCCAGGTTTACCACGTTAATTTTTCGTTTCTATTTTTAGAAACCCACAAAAGGCTCCAGATTAGTATTGCTGCCTATTAAATACAATGTATATATACCTCATACATATTACACAATTTTTGGAATTCACATAAAAAAATAATGACATAATAAAATGAAATATCGTAAATGTTTTTATATATTTGCAATGATGGTCAAATTTTTATAAGAACTGTAGTTGTGTCATTCTTTATTTATTCGATCTAAAACAGGCTGATGACCGATTCCATCAATCCTTGAGACTGTCAGTCCTTCGACTATCAGTACTAGAACTGATAACAAAAAGAAGGAATAAAGTTTAGTGACGTCAACAAGGACGGAACTTTATATGTTTTAGGAGTGAACTGTACCGAACCGAGAGTGAACTGGACGGGACTGCAGTCTTTTGTCCCAAATAGGGACCGTCACAACACTAATAATAACTAACTATTTGCAGAGTGACAAAGGACAAATGTTCTGTTTTGTCATTACAAACAAACGACACACTACATTATGGTTTACAACATCATTTCATTCATAATGTATGTAAAAATATTTTGATAGTTTTTACATTTAGGTAATAAACAATATATATATATTGTAGTGATGGGAAGATTAATTGGAATCGGAAAATCGGATGTTTTTTTCTTGAATCAGAATCGCCATCGGGAAAATAAAGTTTAATTTGCAATCTCGATTCTTATGTTCTTACTTTTCTAAGTCATGAAAAAGTCCCCCCCCCAAATTAAGCAATTTTTTTCTTTTTAATAGAAAATTTAATAACTGAAATTTAATTCAATTCTTCAAAAAAAATTTCCAAACAAATTAATTTTCTTTGAATAACTATATATTGTTGAAATTTTTCTCCAAATTTTTTTTTTTCTCAATAGATATACTTTTATTCTTTACATTCTTACAAAAATAATATACTTTTAGAATATAAATCAAACTTAAACCCAAGCCATTTAGTTAAGATTCCAACTTAAAATAAAAAACACATTTTTTTTTCATTTGTCAAAAAATTTGCTTTTGCCAGTTTTCTTTGTTTAATATCCAAGATAATTTTCAAATCCCGACATTTTATTCTTACTCTTTCGCCTTTTGACAAGTTTTTTTTATTCTTAGCTTGGGAGATATGTAAGCTGAGAATTTGAAGGTTAAGGTGGTCATCATGTTTTTTAACTTTCTTAGAGAAAACTTCCTTTTAAGTACAAGGGATTTATTCCTTTTGAATGATGGACGTTTAGATATATTCTTTGGATTTGTATTGTTACTCTTTTGAACATTTTCCAAAGAATATTCAGATATATGTCCAATGGATGCTGGATACGGAGACACGTAATATGTTGGGCATTGATGTAAGTAATGTACTTTTTGGCATAGTTAGTACACCACTTATCTTTAGGATTAACAAATTTTTCAAAACGTACAAAATCCCCTACATTCCTAGTCAAATAAAATCTAGTCAAATAAAAAGGTACATAGACTGATGCTGACCACAACACATTAAGCATTTTATCTGTTTACGAGGCGAGGGGTAAAATCTAATCGAATGCCCTTTTTCTCGACAATTGATACAAGACAAAGGCTTTTTAAAATAACGATTAAGATCTTTGAAGGAAGAGTTGAAGGATATTTTATCTTCTAGATTCACTTCCTAAAGATGGGGATTTTGCTTTATCATTAACGTCATTGTAAAAAGGATTCAAGTTCTCTTTCCAAGATTTGTTTTTTGAAATTTGTCTACCCAAGGACGGTGTTTCTTCAACAATAGGTTCAAAAGAGTGAAACCTCATAGTTTTAACATTATCAATATTTAATATTACATTCACATCTTTATTTTTTTCTTCAGTATCCAATGTAGATGATGAATCGGACGAAAAGTTTGACGGTTTCCTTTTTCCGTACAGTCTCTTATTTTTTTCTTTTGAGTAATGTGAGACTCCTTAAGAACTTTCATGTGTTTATATTAGATTTTAATGCTGTCATCATCCTCTTCTGAAGAGGAACTTGATAACAGATCATGGCTTTAGTCGTGGTTAATATTGTATGTAATCTGGATTTTTCTTCCTCTAGTGGAGTTTGGGATCAACTACCCTTTGGGAGCAAATACCACTATCTGTTTGAAGAAGCTTCATACAATTATTACTCTTAGTTTCAATAATATCTTCCAGTAATAAAATACTTATTTTTTGCATTACTCACGACAATTGAAACCTCCTCGTCAATTGATTCTTGATTATGTATTCTACTACAGAGCAAGGCTTCAGTTTCTGGATCAAATTCATCAAAAAACTCCTCGACAATTGTTTCTTGGTGATGTATTCTACTTCAGAGAAAGGCTTCAATTTCTGGATTAAATTCATCATAAAACTCCTCATCTATTTCAGCTTCCGTTTCCATATTTTTTTTTCTTAATTACTATTGTTAAAAACATAGACTCAAAATATTGATTATTTGTCAGAGAAACGTATTATTACCTTCGTCTATTCAATTGAATAACTATATATTTTTGAAATTTTTCTCCAAAAAAGTTATATTTAATTTTTTTTTTTACAAAATTTTATATTATAAATTTAATATTTGAATTTTTTTACAAAAAATTATTTTTCGAAAAAACTGGGAATTTTCTTATCTTTTTTAAAAATAACTACGAGTTTTTGAAATATTTTTCAAAAAATTTAATTTTTGTTAATGGTTGTGAATTTTTGAAAAAATGGAATATCAAATTGTGTTATTGAAATTGGCGTCAAAAAATGTAATATTTAAAAAAATTCCAAACAACCTCCAAAAATCAAGCCCCGCCCCTAAAATATAATTAAGGTTTTTTGGTTTTAACATGGAAATTTAATATTTGAAATCTAATTTAAATTTAAAAAAAAAAAAAATTACAAACAATTTAATATTTCAAATTATTTTCCAATTTTTTTAAAATTTTGTAGTAGTTTTCGAAAAAATTCCAAAAGCCAAGCCCTTCTTTAATTATAAAACTGTGGACTCCCCCAATAACACAATAATATCTTTTAAATACCATTTAAAATATTAATAAATCAGAATTGGAATTGCTAATTTTTACTAGAATGGCATCGATTCGGTATCCGGATTTTTTTTTTTTTTTGAATTATCCTATTTCAAATATATAGTAGCACTAAAGGCGCTCTCCTATTAAATTTGTTATGTCCCGGGGTAGGCTGATAACTATGCGTAAAAATGTGGACCGTGATCCTAGTTGCCTTTACCTCTTTGGATGTATTTTTTTGTGCAAAATATATATTGCACAAGAAGTAACTTTTGAGAGTCTTTGAAAAGGTACAGGGTTGATCTTATCTAATGCTACACACTTTATATTTTCCAACTTTTCAAGAGTAAAATTTAAACGAGAGGTTTTGTGAAGACATTTAGTTAACAAAATCATCTGTAAATAGTGCTTGGCACAAATTTAATCAAATATGTAAGCCCTAAGCTCTAATAATTGCCTCAATAAAATGCCTAAACCCCTTGAAGACCTTGAATATGTAGTCCGACTTGAGCCTTTTTCCACTCCCTTTTTGATGGAAGCCTCTATAGACTAGACACTTCTGTGAGGAGTAGCACTCACCTTTTCCTCCAACCCCGCCTAGATAGAGTAGTCAGAGGGGTTCGCCTATGGAGAGGAGGGAGGCCAAGTGTTGCGATCCCAAAAGTACCGAAAGTTGTCTCTTAGGAAGGCCTGGGTGGTCTTAGCGGTGCAATGACACGAATGCTCTATCTTGAGTGAAAACAAAGTTGTGCTCAAACTTTTATCTGGCCCAAGGTAGCACTTTCTTATCCAGAAGTTCGATGTAAACATCTGCATTGAGCCGTTCCTTCCTCTCCAAATAAAAAATAAAAAAAATAGGAGGGAATACTTCATAGCAACCAAAAAACACGGCTCCGACTGGATTTTTTGTTTTGAGGACACGTTTCACTGAAGGTGAGGCATTATCTGGATTTTTATTTAAGATGTAGTGGCAGATCAGCTTATTCACTGTGGCATCAATGGTGAACAAAATTTTCATCAGAAAATTGCAAATTTTCGTTGCCTTGAGAAAATTTCGAATCTGTACTACTCCGCAATTTTGAACCAATGTCATTCCGGATTGAAATAATAAAATGTGTACCCTAGAAAGCATATACCAATCTATTTTCAATTATTTTTGCTTTTTATTCATTAAATTAATATAGACATCTATTTTGACCGATGAGAAAAATATATAAACATACGACATAAGCATGAATAAATAAATCACTTTACTTTGTGAAGGATTAAATGTTCTTAAAACCTATTCAATATTTTTGGGAAAAAATTTCAAAAATTAAACTTCAAGTATTACAATTTTTGGAAACAAATTTCAAAAATTAATCTCCAAATTTTAAATTTTTTGGAAATAATTTAAAAAAATTAACCTTCAAATATTACATTTTTGGAAAAAAAGTTCAAAATCCATTTTGTTCCAAAGAAATTAAGTTGTTTGTAAAAAAATACAAAAATCCGTAGATGTTTACTAAAAAAATTTAAAATATAAATTATTTTAATTTTTGTTAGAAAAATTTCAAAATTAAATTAAATTTTAAATACTACATTTCATAGTACCAAGCAAAAATGACTTAATTTAAGGTGGGCTACAGCCCCTTCAGCCCGCTCCCTGCGGACACTTCTTTCAGAAATATTTTATTTTTGTTTCATAGTAATAGTACAGACTGTAGGCTTAAGTTTTGAAAATCATATCAGATATTGTTCACAGTCTGATTACCCAATCTTGGTATTTTAATAAAAGGGGATTTTTTAATTTTTTGCTTTTCTCTTAACTTTTCATTGAGAGATGTTCAAGGGATAATCATTTTATACAAAATTTACACGTGGATCGAATTGAAGATTAGCTATAAAATTGATCAATAATTTTGACTGTATAATATTAGGTTCACTAAAAAGTTTTGATTATTCTTGCTAGATGTCTTTATTGAGTGATATCTCACGATGAATACATTGCTTCAAAAATAGCTTAAAATATGCTTCAGGGGTTAGCGTACACTTAAACAAAGTTAATTTACAGTTTTGTGTTTGATGAAAACAGCTGTGTGTTACAACGTTCCAAAATGGAAGTAAAAAAAAAAATCCATACATTCTTCACTAACACTACGATCAAGGTAAAATGGTAAAGACGGGAATTTTTTTACCGTTTATGGATCCAATACAGTATCGAATGCCACAGCAAAGCGGTGGTTCCAACGATTCTGTTCTGGTAATATGTACGTCAGAAATGTTCATAAAATAATGGAAATAATGGAATTGGACCGACATTTAAGCACTAATTCCGTTGTCCAGGAGCTGAAGATTAGCAAAAAACTATTTGGAACCATTTAAATCGAATAATCCTAACTATGTAAATTTTATTGTAAAAATAAAAGCGAAAAACGCTCAGAAATTTTTATTTCACCTATTGTATGAAACGAAATGTCTTTTCGTATTTTATTTTATGTCATAATGTATTAAAAGTAAAATATAACTAGAAAATTGAAAATAATTTATTTGTTTCTTAAAAAATATTATTCAGTTTCATTTTCATAATTTCTAACTCGAAACCAAAATCTATCTAGGAAGAGAGTTGCCACATTTGACTGATCGCATAAAAATCTAATATTTAAATAAATTCAGTTGGTGATATATTCTGTTAATTTTTGGCGTGCCCAAGTTAAATCCACTCTTAGTAAATGATGAAATAGCATTAAGTGTCTGAATTGTACCCGCTCTCCTCCACCTATAAATAAAAATACTGATGGACTATACTGTTTAGACTAGATTCAGGACCAATTTTTTTCGGACCTGTCATAAGTATTTTTTTCTATGACAATATTTCGGTTTTTTAAAAATCGTAAACCTCTTATATTATCGAAAAATATTCAATGTATAATTTTTTTTAAATATGCATCACCAAGGATTTTTTGTTCGATTTCGTATTTTTAAGTGCTCCCATTTTATAGTATTAAAATTATCTATCATCGTGAATGGATCGCTTTATTGTTTCGATCCTGGTATCTGATTCCCACTCTAATCCCTTATGAGGTCTGATAGTTTTCCTTGGATGAATTCTCCTCCCATCGACCCTCGTGGAATTCGCATTCCGAATTCAAATATCTCTTGAGATTGATGATCAAGAAGAATCTTACTTCGATTGCCTCGATCTTCCTTTACGAGGGATGACTTCAT